>NC_136071.1:45021230-45685605 GCF_964261635.1 Lissotriton helveticus
ACCAAGAAGTGTTCAAGATCGGTGTCACTCCCAGTCCAAAGTAATAAAACGTCATCTATGTAGCGCTTCCACAGGAGCATAGATGACGAGAAAGGTGCGGTGGACGGTAGGATATTTTTTGCCTCAAAGTCAGCTACATACAGCCCCGCCACGCTTGGAGCAAAAACACTGCCCATAGAGGTGCCCGAGCACTGGAGGTACAACCTGTCTTTGAAAGAAAAAAAGTTTTCTTTCAGGGCAATCGTGGCACACTCGATGATGAAGGCTTTGGGTGTTTGGTGATCCCATTCGATGGAATCTAAGGATTCTGCCAGGACTCTAATCGAGTCATCCTGGGGGATACTAGTATACAGACTTTCAACGTCCAGAGTGACAAGAGTGACTGAGTTATCTGGAAAAGTTACATCCGATAGTAGGCGTAGGAGGCTCTTAGTATCTCTCAGGTAGGCTGGGGTTGACTGTACCAAAGGTTTCAGGAAATAGTCACAAAATTGGGATAGGGGCTCGAGGAGAGATCCGATCCCTGAAACTATTGGACGGCCTGGTGGAGGCAGTCTGTTTTTGTGCATTTTTGGGAGTGTATAGAAATACGGAATAACACTGTTGGTGTTCCTTAGGAAGGCAGCCTCGTTTCTGGACACGTGTCCCTCTTCCTCAGCTTGTTGGACCAGGGTCGTGATTCTCCTGGTAAGGGCTGCAGTGGGGTTTACTGTAAGTGGGGTATAGTTCCGGGTGTCCCCAAGTAGTTGATTGCACGTTCTCTCGTAGTCGACAGTGTCTTGAATGACGATACCCCCGCCCTTGTCGGCCGGCTTGATGGTAATCGTGCTGTCATTTTGTAGTTGCTGCAGAGCTTGGTATTCAGCAGTGCTAAAGTTGCCATAGACTGTGGGGTTTTCACAGGACTCAAGGTCTTTGAATACAGCCTGCTCGAAGGTAGTAATTGCTGCAGGTGTAGTGTGTGGGGGGGGGGTGAAAGTCGAGCTTGGTCTTAGCCCAGTGTCACCGTTCCTTATGGCCTCGTTAGGGTCATCCTTCCCCTCAAAGAAGGCTTTCAGTTTAAGCTTCCTGAAAAAACCGGCAAGTTCACAGTGGAGCTTAAACTTGTCCGGCCTAGCTTTGGGAACAAATCCCAAGCCTTTCTCGAGCACCTGGATTTCAGTAAATGTGAGTTCTTTAGTAGAGAGGTTGGTCACTAGGCTCACATCCCGCTCGTTCCTGGTTGTTGATTGCTGCGAGTATGGTTCGCTACAGGATCTTCCTCCTCCCAGGTTACTCGGTTGTTGCCTCTTCTCTTCCCTCTGCCTCTCCTGCCGCTCTCTAAAAAAGGCTGCCTGTATTGGTTCTGGAAGTTTGGTGGGGGCATAAAACCTGGATTCCAGCCCATAAAAGGAAATTGAGGCTGTGGAAAGGCATACGGATTATGGCCCATCATCATTTGTGGTGGTTGCCATTGCTGGTGCTGCCCTTGATTTCCTTGTCGGCCTCTAGGATTCCTATTCCCACGATTACCTCTACCCTTCGCTTGTTTAAACGAGCTATTGCTCGATCCACTGCTGTTTGATGAATCATCATCAGAGTGGTCGGATTTGTTGGTATTCCTGGTAGGTGGGGTAAAAGTGGGAGCCGAATAGGGATATACCTTTTCGAACTCAAACTTCTTCTGGTCCTTTTGCAGTTTGGTTGCTTTTGACTGCATCAAGTTATCTCTGTACTCATTGAGTTCTTTATTTAGTTCATCCAGTCGTTTTTTGAAACCAGTAATAGTAGTTCTAAAGTTTGTTTCGGTTTCCCTTATTTCGACCATAAGCGCTTCAGAGAGTCTGAGCGCTGTTTTAATTATTAAGACTAGCCAGTCGCGTGTACAGTGCCAAGCGATCATGGCCCAGTCTTTACGGAAGGTGGCATCATTCAAGAAGATGCGAGGGGCATTTGTGACTAGCAACCCCTTAGGTGCTGAGTTTGACATAAGGTATTGTTTTAGAATGGTTCCATGGAGAATAGTGCGGATATGCTCTCTCTTTTTCTCTGTGAGATTTTCCCACTCGGTGGTATTAGCTATTGCTTGTGAAATCTGTGGGTCTGCAAAGATTGTCGTGTCTGACATTAGTTCCTCTATTTCTGATTCGGAATAAGTCAGGCCCATGTTCGCCATGGTGGTGTTCACAGTGAGGATAAAGGAGTAACAATTAAAACCCGGCTAAGAGGGGGATTATCCTTGCCAGTAGTAAAACAAAACTCTCACAGCTGTGTGCTGCTCTGATACTCAACAACAAAGGGAGAGCAAGGGAAAGGAGACACTCTCTCAGTCCCCAACCAATCGTACATAAACAAAAAGAGAGAGGTCAGATCAATCTCTGATCAAACTTTCAGGGATTTTTAAAGACCACACGAAACGGAGTCAGAAATAAGGTTAGTACACCCAATTTGGGTGATGAAGAAAGCCCTCACACACCGACCTAGTCAGTGTCATGCTTCATCATCGGGCCCCACCAAAGAGGCCGAGTGCCTCTTTGGTGTGCTGCGACGCCAGAAAGACTGCGGAGCTGGTTGTGTGGGGAGGGCGTGCTCTAGATTACAGTGAATTAATTTAAAAGTGCCTTAAAAAGGGTATCCAAAACAAAATTTAATGAGTGATCCCTAAGGCACAAAGAGTATTAAGTGTCTGGATTTAGTTGCCAAGGATTATGGCTGGTTAAATACAGAATATACTCAAATTAGTTTACTTAGTCAACATGTTTCAGCCATAAGGGTGGTTGTTTATTACCAAGGCATTCGTCAGGACTAAACCCCATGGTGCTAATAGCGCCCCTTTTGAAAGTGAGATTTTTATCTAGAGATACCAGCTTGAGGGGCACAGACCTTTGAGGTCAATTGATCCCTTCAGAAGGAGTTCACGCATTTGTTTTTAAAACCCCCCCATTTTAGTTTGTTTCTTGTAAATAGTACACCCTTAGCACTGCACTTCCCAGAGTTATGCGCTATCTTCCTCTAGGGGCTATCTGGAAGGTGCTGTAAATGCATTGGTTACTTTGGGAAAACCACTTTTAAGCCACATATCATGGAGCACGATGACAATTCAGAAGGGCATATAATAATTATGTTGTTGTTTGTCTTCTGTTTGTTTGTCCCTTCTTCTTTACAGGTGCTGTTACACTCCAAAATTTAAGGAGTTTTTTGGAATGAGTAACTTACTCTTCCCCCTTTTTTAAGCACTTTTTTCACTTTTTAATTTTCACTTTCACGTCCCCAGGTTAGGGTGGGTGATTAGAGAGCCCATACCGCCGGGGTTTAGTCCTGACGAATGCCTTGGTAATAAACAACCACCCTTATGGCTGAAACATGTTGACTAAGTAAACTAATTTGAGTATATTCTGTATTTAACCAACCATAATCCTTGGCAACTAAATCCAGACACTTAATACTCTTTGTGCCTTAGGGATCACTCATTAAATTTTGTTTTGGATACCCTTTTTAAGGCACTTTTAAATTAATTCACTGTAATCTAGAGCACGCCCTCCCCACACAACCAGCTCCGCAGTCTTTCTGGCGTCGCAGCACACCAAAGAGGCACTCGGCCTCTTTGGTGGGGCCCGATGATGAAGCATGACACTGACTAGGTCGGTGTGTGAGGGCTTTCTTCATCACCCAAATTGGGTGTACTAACCTTATTTCTGACTCCGTTTCGTGTGGTCTTTAAAAATCCCTGAAAGTTTGATCAGAGATTGATCTGACCTCTCTCTTTTTGTTTATGTACGATTGGTTGGGGACTGAGAGAGTGTCTCCTTTCCCTTGCTCTCCCTTTGTTGTTGAGTATCAGAGCAGCGCACAGCTGTGAGAGTTTTGTTTTACTACTGGCAAGGATAATCCCCCTCTTAGCCGGGTTTTAATTGTTACTCCTTTATCCTCACTGTGAACACCACCATGGCGAACATGGGCCTGACTTATTCCGAATCAGAAATAGAGGAACTAATGTCAGACACGACAATCTTTGCAGACCCACAGATTTCACAAGCAATAGCTAATACCACCGAGTGGGAAAATCTCACAGAGAAAAAGAGAGAGCATATCCGCACTATTCTCCATGGAACCATTCTAAAACAATACCTTATGTCAAACTCAGCACCTAAGGGGTTGCTAGTCACAAATGCCCCTCGCATCTTCTTGAATGATGCCACCTTCCGTAAAGACTGGGCCATGATCGCTTGGCACTGTACACGCGACTGGCTAGTCTTAATAATTAAAACAGCGCTCAGACTCTCTGAAGCGCTTATGGTCGAAATAAGGGAAACCGAAACAAACTTTAGAACTACTATTACTGGTTTCAAAAAACGACTGGATGAACTAAATAAAGAACTCAATGAGTACAGAGATAACTTGATGCAGTCAAAAGCAACCAAACTGCAAAAGGACCAGAAGAAGTTTGAGTTCGAAAAGGTATATCCCTATTCGGCTCCCACTTTTACCCCACCTACCAGGAATACCAACAAATCCGACCACTCTGATGATGATTCATCAAACAGCAGTGGATCGAGCAATAGCTCGTTTAAACAAGCGAAGGGTAGAGGTAATCGTGGGAATAGGAATCCTAGAGGCCGACAAGGAAATCAAGGGCAGCACCAGCAATGGCAACCACCACAAATGAAGATGGGCCATAATCCGTATGCCTTTCCACAGCCTCAATTTCCTTTTATGGGCTGGAATCCAGGTTTTATGCCCCCACCAAACTTCCAGAACCAATACAGGCAGCCTTTTTTAGAGAGCGGCAGGAGAGGCAGAGGGAAGAGAAGAGGCAACAACCGAGTAACCTGGGAGGAGGAAGATCCTGTAGCGAACCATACTCGCAGCAATCAACAACCAGGAACGAGCGGGATGTGAGCCTAGTGACCAACCTCTCTACTAAAGAACTCACATTTACTGAAATCCAGGTGCTCGAGAAAGGCTTGGGATTTGTTCCCAAAGCTAGGCCGGACAAGTTTAAGCTCCACTGTGAACTTGCCGGTTTTTTCAGGAAGCTTAAACTGAAAGCCTTCTTTGAGGGGAAGGATGACCCTAACGAGGCCATAAGGAACGGTGACACTGGGCTAAGACCAAGCTCGACTTTCACCCCCCCCCCACACACTACACCTGCAGCAATTACTACCTTCGAGCAGGCTGTATTCAAAGACCTTGAGTCCTGTGAAAACCCCACAGTCTATGGCAACTTTAGCACTGCTGAATACCAAGCTCTGCAGCAACTACAAAATGACAGCACGATTACCATCAAGCCGGCCGACAAGGGCGGGGGTATCGTCATTCAAGACACTGTCGACTACGAGAGAACGTGCAATCAACTACTTGGGGACACCCGGAACTATACCCCACTTACAGTAAACCCCACTGCAGCCCTTACCAGGAGAATCACGACCCTGGTCCAACAAGCTGAGGAAGAGGGACACGTGTCCAGAAACGAGGCTGCCTTCCTAAGGAACACCAACAGTGTTATTCCGTATTTCTATACACTCCCAAAAATGCACAAAAACAGACTGCCTCCACCAGGCCGTCCAATAGTTTCAGGGATCGGATCTCTCCTCGAGCCCCTATCCCAATTTTGTGACTATTTCCTGAAACCTTTGGTACAGTCAACCCCAGCCTACCTGAGAGATACTAAGAGCCTCCTACGCCTACTATCGGATGTAACTTTTCCAGATAACTCAGTCACTCTTGTCACTCTGGACGTTGAAAGTCTGTATACTAGTATCCCCCAGGATGACACGATTAGAGTCCTGGCAGAATCCTTAGATTCCATCGAATGGGATCACCAAACACCCAAAGCCTTCATCATCGAGTGTGCCACGATTGCCCTGAAAGAAAACTTTTTTTCTTTCAAAGACAGGTTGTACCTCCAGTGCTCGGGCACCTCTATGGGCAGTGTTTTTGCTCCAAGCGTGGCGGGGCTGTATGTAGCTGACTTTGAGGCAAAAAATATCCTACCGTCCACCGCACCTTTCTCGTCATCTATGCTCCTGTGGAAGCGCTACATAGATGACGTTTTATTACTTTGGACTGGGAGTGACACCGATCTTGAACACTTCTTGGTCTGGATTAATACCCTAGACCGCAATCTGCGGTTCACCAATACCAAGAGTAGATCGGAGATAGTCTTCCTTGATGTGGTAATCTCTGTGCACGGAACAGGCCTGAAAACAAAAACCCATCACAAGCCAACTGCGAAAAACAACCTCCTGCAGTTTAGCAGCTTCCACCCCCGCCCGCTGAAGGAGAATCTCCCTTACGGGCAGTATCTCAGGTTGAGACGCAACTGCACCTCCCTTTCAGACTTCAAAGAACAGTCCCAAAGTCTGACTGGGAAACTGAAAGATAGAGGCTATCCTACACCTATCCTGACCAAAGGCTTCAAGAGAGCTAGAAATCAACCGAGAGAGGCTTTGCTAGAAGACAAGGTCACCAAACCTGATTCAATACCACTTACGTGTGTCACCACGTACAGCAGTCTTTCAAACTTTATGAAAAAATCAATCAACAAACACTGGACAATACTGACCTCTCACAGAGAGAATTGGGAGAAACCCCTTTTCTCTTTCAAGAAAGGACGTAGCCTAAGAGACTCCCTGGTGCACACTCGTCCAAGAACTACACCCATTGAATCTACTCCGACAATCACTGGTGCCTGGGGGATGCCCAGAGTCGTAGGGCACTACCCGTGCTCCAACTGCAGCGTTTGTCACTTAACCGAAGCCACAAAAACTCTGTTACTTGAAGCTGGAAAAGTATGGACTCAAAGGGATCACACGAATTGTAACACCATGAACGTTGTGTACCTGATTACTTGTCCCTGCCAGCAACGCTATGTCGGCATGACTACGCGTAAGATTAAACAACGGATCTGCGAGCACCGGAGTAATGTCAGATGCAAGAAACTGACCACGAAACTAAGCCGCCACTTCCTTGACAAAAACCACACCCCAAACGATATGAGGTGGACAGTAATTGAAGTGGTCAGTGGCCCAACCAACATCACTAATAGACTATTCGAAAAAGAGCAACGTTGGGTGTATCGTCTGGGCTCCAATGTTAATGGGCTTAACGATGACATCCCATGGAGCTCAGTACTATCCTAAGGGTACAGCCCACACCATTACTCATATATTGGTTTGCCAACCTGAATACAATCTGTGTGGACCTTAACATTAACTCTGCTCTCCGTAACTCTTAAGTATGTATTATTGCTCCCGGATTCTGGGTCTGCCACTACAGCATGTACCAAGCCTGCATGACATGAGTAGCGTTGCTGCACTGCCACTTATTGACTAATATAGCGATTAACCCCTTACTCGACCTAGTTCATTGCTGTGTCATTGTCTATATCAGCACTAGGCACCCTACTATCAGCGCTCCTTGCCCTGTATAGTTGGCTTATTGATCTATGTAGCGATTTTACTCTACCTCTGATCCATTTTGAATCGGGGTTTATTTCAAAGCCAGCGCCCCCATTTCCATACATTTGGCACTAGCCCAGCGCCCCTGTTTCCAAGCATGTGGCACTAGCGTGGCGTTTTACTTTTCAATTCTACTCACTAAGCACCGCTGTATCAGGTGGTCCATTGAGAGAGCTGGACGGCAACCAAGCCTCGCTCTCACTCCGGACCGCACCTTCCAGGGTGGGCGGGTGCGTTCCAAGCCTCGCTTTGCGGCGGAACACGCCCACCCGGAAACAGCGCGCAGACGCGACTGTTTCCCTTAAGATCCGCATTGCCGGCCCCGTTTTCCCATCTTCGGGGTCCGGTATCGAGGCCACAACTAGGTTTCCGGCGGATCGAGAGCACTGAGGGCGTGAGTAGACGCTTTCGAGGTCGCTCGTCTTCTTCTACAATTTAAGCTAAGTGTCTACAGTTGCACAGGTTACTGCAATGGTTCTTCCTTTTCTCCTAGGATGTGCCAGGTTCGCTCCGATCCCCTCCCGTGACCCATGGTGCTAATAGCGCCCCTTTTGAAAGTGAGATTTTTATCTAGAGATACCAGCTTGAGGGGCACAGACCTTTGAGGTCCATTGATCCCTTCAGAAGGAGTTCACGCATTTGTTTTTAAAACCCCCCCATTTTAGTTTGTTTCTTGTAAATAGTACACCCTTAGCACTGCACTTCCCAGAGTTATGCGCTATCTTCCTCTAGGGGCTATCTGGAAGGTGCTGTAAATGCATTGGTTACTTTGGGAAAACCACTTTTAAGCCACATATCATGGAGCACGATGACAATTCAGAAGGGCATATAATAATTATGTTGTTGTTTGTCTTCTGTTTGTTTGTCCCTTCTTCTTTACAGGTGCTGTTACACTCCAAAATTTAAGGAGTTTTTTGGAATGAGTAACTTACTCTTCCCCCTTTTTTAAGCACTTTTTTCACTTTTTAATTTTCACTTTCACGTCCCCAGGTTAGGGTGGGTGATTAGAGAGCCCATACCGCCGGGGTTTAGTCCTGACGAATGCCTTGGTAATAAACAACCACCCTTATGGCTGAAACATGTTGACTAAGTAAACTAATTTGAGTATATTCTGTATTTAACCAACCATAATCCTTGGCAACTAAATCCAGACACTTAATACTCTTTGTGCCTTAGGGATCACTCATTAAATTTTGTTTTGGATACCCTTTTTAAGGCACTTTTAAATTAATTCACTGTAATCTAGAGCACGCCCTCCCCACACAACCAGCTCCGCAGTCTTTCTGGCGTCGCAGCACACCAAAGAGGCACTCGGCCTCTTTGGTGGGGCCCGATGATGAAGCATGACACTGACTAGGTCGGTGTGTGAGGGCTTTCTTCATCACCCAAATTGGGTGTACTAACCTTATTTCTGACTCCGTTTCGTGTGGTCTTTAAAAATCCCTGAAAGTTTGATCAGAGATTGATCTGACCTCTCTCTTTTTGTTTATGTACGATTGGTTGGGGACTGAGAGAGTGTCTCCTTTCCCTTGCTCTCCCTTTGTTGTTGACTTATCAGAAACAAGCAGGTACTCTAGTACAGAGTACCTACACTTTTATTTTTCCATTTCAAGCGTTGCCAAGCCCCCTACTCACATCGATAAAATGATTTTACACCAACAAGCGTACTCTTTGCCGCCAGTGAGACGGTTACAGCGGGTCACTCGCAGCCAGAACCTCTAGGTCTCAAAGGCATAGTGGCTGCAACTTTCAGCGACGAGTGCCTCACTAGTGCTAAAGCAGCTACACATGGGTGTCGCGCAGATATCTGTTGCGATCTCACCAGGGCACAAGTCCTAAAAAGAGAAGTTGGGGGACGCTGACATCACAACAGGAAGTGACGTCACGAAAGGTGGATTGCACTCAGTTGTAGTTTATAGTTATCGAGCTCCCGGTAAAATAAGGGGGGGGACGCCGTCCACCCAAGTGGTACCCCGACTCAAGCCCTAGGTCTCACCCACCCTTCTTAAAAGTATCCTGATATTTTTTCATTCTGTGTGAGGACATCTTTATTAAAAGGCTGAGGACTCTTTCTCAGCACTCCCTGAAAAAGGTACATTTTGTGTCTACGTCGTTCCTTCTCTCCTTTGCTGGACTAGGGCCTGCATGTCCACCAGGCGCGCAACACCCATTGGAATCAAAGGGCTTCAGCCCCCCCCCCCACCCCGTCGTGTGTGGCAGCCCGGGCTCAGACGGCTCCCAGGCACACACACAGCGGCACCCAAGCACTTCACAGGTCTTTAAAAGACCACGTGCATGCTAATGAGGCTTTGATGTTGTTTCAGCCTTTCCAAGAGCCCCTGCAGCTCCACTCTGCCTAGGGCTTTAAGATTCAGCCCCCCGGAAATTTGTTCTTAGCCCCCCCCGCCCCCACCCCCCACCGAAATGTGGCTCTAGTTGCGCCTCTGATGTCCACACCCAGACACAGGGACAGCCAGGACAAAGATCACACAACATTAGCTTGTGCCAAGGGGTCCCAGTGCCCTTTGGAATGGCACCACGGTCTGCAGAGTGCAGTAATGAAGTTCCACGCTCGGTAAAAGTAACAAAAAATATAGAATTCTCCCTGTGTTTTAGTCCCTGAGCCCAGCGCGCCCCGCCCTCAGCCGTCACACTGTCTCCCCGTCTGGCCACGTGCAGCCGGCGGCCATCTTTCCGGCGTCCTCACGCGCACGTTCGCCCGCGCGCCATCGACGTGTGAAGGAGGCGTGCGCCCCGGGCCTTTCATGAAAAGCAAAAACCATAGATATAGACACAGACACTCCGAGGCTCAAAAAGAAAGAAAAAAAACATTGGGAAACAGAGTTTAATTAATCAGCTAATTAATAAAGTAAGTGGATGTGATCTGGAGGCCCCGAGCAGCAGCAGTGAGATGGGGGTGGATGTGCTGATGTGTAAGGGCTTGTAGGCGAGGGAGGGGGGTATGTGCAGGGCCGGGGGTGTCTCAGAGTGCCCACGCGCATCCCATGCCCGCCCTGGTCAGTGAGGGCTCTGCATGTCACATCATAGCTGCCACGTCTTCAGATATGTGATATTTCCATGGCTTCAGTGTGTGTAGGAGTGACATCCCAGTACTAAATGTGTGACATGTCAAGTGACACTTTAACACAAGTTAAACCAAACTACGAAGTCTATTAAAACAGACTGACAGCGTAAATTATCCCCATTTGAGCGTTATGAAAAGCCCTGTTTAGGGGCTAAATTGTACAATGTGAAATCTCAGCTTCTCAACTTCACCAAACTGTGGGATCCGAAGCAAATATTTTATTTCACTGTTCCTGCTTTTTCTTCATGATCACATATTGAAGCGCCTTCAAATATGTGAGTCCGTGGTAAGCGCTCTACAAAACCATTCTTGTCTTTTATTTAATGGAATGGGGCCAAACAATACTGAACCTTCAGATACGGCTTTACACAAAAACTGTTTAAATATTCTTGCTAAGGAACAAAAATCCTTTAGATGACGCTGTGCAGAGAGAGAGACAGAGTCAGAGGTAAAGGTAAAGGTAGGCAGAGAAGAGGAAGACAGGTTGAGATACAGAAATAGAGATGAAACAGAGAATATTGATTCTCTCATGGGGCCCCTTGGTATTTGGGGGCCCAGGGTAATGTCCTACTTTGCCCATGCCTTAAAATGTGTCTGTATGTGCTACCTCTGCATGTGAGGCCTCAGTTTGTCCATGCTTCTTGAATCACCTGTGTGAGTGTGGGCTGTTGATGAAACCTCAATGCCACGCTGCATGTCTGCTTCGAGCCGCGTGAGGCCTGAGTGCGCCATGATGCTGGAGACGTGCGAGTGTGTGTCGGGGGCTGATGAAGCCTCAATGTGCCCCTGATAACTGTCTACTATGAGTCTGGAGAGGCCTCAGTGTGCCATGCTGCTGATGAGGCCTTGGTGAGTGCTGAATGCTGATAAGGCCTCAATGTGCTCCTGATGACTGTTTACTATGACTCCAGGGAGGCCTCATGAGCCCTTGCTGCTGGAGAGGCCTCAGTGTGCCCACGCTGCATGTGTGTTGTGGGCCCGGTGAGACTTCATGTGCCCACACCCATGTCAGTGAGTCTGGTGAGGCCTCCGTCTGCTGGTGCGCATGCCTGCTATGAGCCTGGTTAGGCCTCGGTGTGCCTATACAACTTGTCTATTGTATGCCTGGCGAGGCCTCTGCCTGCTCTGAGCCTGGAGAGGCCTCGATGTGCCTATACAGCTTGCCTATTTTGAGTCTGGTGAGGGCTCTGCCTGCTCTGAGCCTGGAGAGGTCTTGATGTGCCTTTACAGCTTGCCTGTTTTGAGTCTGGTGAGGCCTCTGCCTGCTCTGAGCCTGGAGAGGCCTCGATGTGCCTATACAACTTGTCTATTGTGTGCCCGGTGAGGCCTCTGCCTGCTCGTGCGCATGCCTGCTCTGAGCCTGGAGAGGCCTCAATGTGCCTATACAGCTTGCCTATTTTGAGTCTGGTGAGGGCTCTGCCTGCTCTGAGCCTGGAGAGGCCTCGATGTGCCTATACAGCTTGCCTGTTTTGAGTTTGGTGAGGCCTCTGCCTGCTCTGAGCCTGGCGAGGCCTCTGCCTGCTCGTGCGCATGCTTGTTTTGAGCCTCAGGAGGCCTCAGTGTGCCTATACAGCTTGTCTATTTTGAGTCTGGTGAGGCCTCTGCCTGCTCTGAGCCTGGAAAGGCCTCGATGTGCCTATACAACTTGTCTATTGTGTGCCTGGCGAGGCCTCTGCCTGCTCGTGCGCATGTCTGTTCTGAGCCTGGAGAGGCCTCGATGTGCCTATACAGCTTGCCTGTTTTGAGTTTGGTGAGGCCTCTGCCTGCTCTGAGCCTGGAGAGGCCTCGATGTGCCTATACAGCTTGCCTATTTTGAGTCTGGCGAGGCCTCTGCCTGCTCTGAGCCTGGAGAGGCCTCGATGTGCCCATACTACATGTCTGCCTTGCGCCTGAAGAGGCCTTGGTGTGCCCATTGAGCAGGTCTATTGTGAGCCTCTCCCTGCTTGTATGCATGCATGCTCTGAGCCTGGAGATGCCTTGGAGTGCCCATACTGCATGCCTATTGTGAGCCTGGAGAGGACTCTGCCTGCTTGTGCGCATGTCTGCTCTGCGCCTGGAGAGGCCTCGGTGTGTCAATTCTGCATGCCTATTGTGAGCCTGGAGCCTGGAGGCCTCTGCCTCTGCCTGCTCTGAGCCTGGAGAGGCCTCTGCCTGCTCTGAGCCTGGAGAGGCCTCTGCCTCTGCCTGCTCTGAGCCTGGAGGCCTCTGCCTCTGCCTGCTCTGAGCCTGGAGGCCTCTGCCTCTGCCTGCTCTGAGCCTGGAGGCCTCTGCCTCTGCCTGCTCTGAGCCTGGAGGCCTCTGCCTCTGCCTGCTCTGAGCCTGGAGGCCTCTGCCTCTGCCTGCTCTGAGCCTGGAGGCCTCTGCCTCTGCCTGCTCTGAGCCTGGAGGCCTCTGCCTCTGCCTGCTCTGAGCCTGGAGGCCTCTGCCTGCTCTGAGCCTGAAGAGGCCTCAGTGTGCCCATGCAGCTGATGAGGCCTCAGTGTTTGTGTGTGTTGTTCAAGGATGGGCGGAGACCCCCCCCCACCCCGAACACAAGGTGCTGGTGTGTGAGTGCAGGGGGTGGGGGGTTGTAGGTCTGGAAATGTGTGAGGAGAAAGAGCTGGTCTGGTGTGTCCTCCAGGCCCCTGTGTGTGTGTATGGGCTGTGTGTTATGTTCTGTGGTTGTGATAGGCCAATATTTCCTCGTGAGAGGTTGTAGTGAAGCTTGGCTGTGGCTCTTTTTGAGTGGGGTGTAGTTGCCAGAGGCTGGGGTGTGGCTGCACTAGGCCATTATGTGACTGTGACATGTTGTGGTGTGATTTCAATAGATTGTAATGTGGCTGCGACTGGTGCAGTGGTTGTGGCATGTTGTATTGCGGTTGTAATTTTATATAACACGTTGTGCATTCTGATTGGATGTACATTGGTTATAGAAACATGCAATAGGTTTCCACACGGCTGTGTGTGGTTGTGTGTACCTTACCTGATGTGTAGTCAACAAAGCTGAGCCGTAGTAAGGCCAGATTATAAAAGAAGTTGTTACTTAAAGGTGAAACTTGGACTTGCCTCTGACTGTGTGATGGTGGCATTGATGGTTGCGCAGGGGCTCATGCTACTTTGTCTGCGACTGTATGGCAGGCCTCCTGAGTGTCTGTCATGTTGTTAAGCTGTGAGCGCCTGGAGGCTGCAGAGTGGCCTCTAGACTCACCTATCTCACTGCACTGGTGCCTTGTGATCTTCTTCCCAGAATGCAACTCTGATTACTAGGCTATGGAATGAGAGATGCCCTCATATGATGAACTGCTGCGGATCTTGAAATACACAGAAACCTGACTTACCTCATGGAGCGCTGAAACTTTTCAGACACTACCCCCAGTCACAGACCTGGGTTGAATCCATCGTCATTCTTTAGCTTACTTCGCCACCTCAGTTTGGACCCAGTTATATGCAAATCAGCCCGAACTGCCAAGCCGGGTCTTCACTGAACCGGAAACAAGCATCCTAGGACCGGTTTCTGGGTAACACCCTTCATCAGCCAGGCTAGCTTGAATCCAGTGGCAAAGTGAGCAATGGACCCACCACAAACACAAGATCATGGACGAAGCGCTGAACTTTTTCTGACACTAACCACCAGTCACAGACCTGGGTTGAATCCATCATCATTCTTTAGCTCACACCCGAACTGCCAAGCCCGGGCTCCTCTGACCCGGTAACAAGCATCCTGGTACCAATTTCTGAGTAACAGCCTTCATCAGCCAGGCTAGCTTGAATCCAGTGGCAAAGTGAGCAAGGGACCCACGTCTGGGAATACCCTGCCAACTTAGGACAAACAAAGCAAACACAAGGAGAAGATGGACGGAGCACTGAAACTTTTCAGACACTCACCCCCAGTCACAGATCTGGGTTGAATACATCATCATTCTTTAGCTCACTTCGCCTCCTCAGTTCACACCTAGCTATATGCAAATCAGTCTTGACCCTGTGCCTCATGGGAACAGTCTAGCCCAACTGCCAAGCTGGTCTTCCCTGAATCAGAAACAAGCATCCTGGGACCGGATTCTGGGTATCACCCTTCATCAGCCAGGCTAGCTTGAATCCAGTGGCAAAGTGAGCAAGGGACCCACATTTGGGCATACCCTGTCAACTTAGGACGAACAAAGCAAACACAAGGAGATGATGGACGGAGGACTGAAACTTTTTAAACACTCACCCCCAGTCACAGATCTGGGTTGAGTCCATCATTATTCTTTAGCTCCTGTGCCTCATGGGAACAGTCCAGCCCGAACTGCCAAGCTGGGTTTGCTTTGTTCGCCAGTTGGCTGGGTATGCCCAGACGTGGGTCCCTTACTCACTTTGCCACTGGATTTAAGCTAGCCGGGCTGTTAGCCCGAAACTGGTCCCAGGACGCTTGTTTCCGGTCCACGGAAGACATGGCTTGGCAGTTCGGGTGGACTGTTCCCATGAGGCACAGGGTCAAGACTGATTTTCATATGGCTGGGTCTGATCTGGGGTGGCGAAGTGAGCTAAAGAATGATGATGGATTCAACCCAGATCTGTGACGGGGTGAGTGTCTGAAAAGCTTCAGTGCCCCGTCCATCATCTCCTTGTGTTTGCTTACCTCTACCAGTAACATCACATGACACTGTGAACATTTGCTTCAAATCTTTAATATGTGTAACGTAAACAAGAGAGAAATTGCAGGGCCTGGTGTTACTGATCCAACTAAACAGTCTTGTCGCACCCGTCATCTGTAATCTGCTTATAACACTACAACATATTACCCTGTCTTTAGCACCTTATGTTTGAGATGCTGCTTGGATATGTTCTATAAAGCGCTTTCGACTGATCCTTGGCGCTAGGTCTCACTTTATAGAAATATAAGCTCGTGGTGACCTTCCTCTTTCTCACCGGCCGGGCATTACTGAACCCTGGTCCCAGACTGACCCTACTAACAGTCCCAGGGCCTCGGATGCCTTCCTACAGAGCCCACTCCCCTCCGGGCCACCCCCATCCTCAGCTGCGGTGACGGACGGGCGCCCCCGAGCACGCCGGAAGTGCCGGCCGCCTCTCGTCGCCACACTATATATCCTGCTCCATTAGTCTCCGAGGCGTCTCCGCGGCCCCGGCGCCCCATGCGGGATGGCTTCCCGGGAGCAGCGGGCCTTGACGGCAGCCGCAGAGCTCCGGGGGAGAAGATCTGATGGCGGCGCTTAGCATTTAATTAAACCCGCTGGGACCGCGGTCCTCCCGGGCGCCCGGGAGGAGGACAACAGGGAAGGAGCGGGGAGAGGCGAGCGGAGGGGGAGGGATGCAGAGAGAGAGGGAAGAGGGCCGTAGGAGGAGAGGGGAAGGAAAGAGAGGGTGAAAGGAGGAATGGAAAGAGCGAGGATGAGGGTGTCAGAAAGAAAGGGAGCGAAAGGGAGTGGCGCAGGATTTGAAAGAAAGATATCAAAGGAGGAGTAGGCAAATACACAGGACACGGTAGAGTAGAAGAGAGGAAAAGAAAAGTGGCACAGGTTTTAAGCGAGAGGAAAGGAAAAGGGTAGAAAGATATAACACAGCAGGATGAAAGAGAGGGAGAGGAAAAGGGTGGCAGGCGAGTTGAGAGAAAGGAAAGGACAAAAGGAGGAAAGGGGAAAAGGTGATGAAGGGTGACAGAATAGAGAAACAGAGTGGCAGAGAGTTTCTAGGAGAGAATGGAAAGGATGAAAAGAGGAGAGGATTGAGGAGACATAAGGGTGAAACTGTGGGAGAGAAAAGAAAAGATGAGAGGAGAGAAGGAAGAAAGCCAAGACATGGCGGGGTGAAAGAAGGAGAGAAAAGGTGGGACAGGAGTTCAGGGAAAGCAAAGGATGAAAGGAGAGAGGGAAGAAAGGACATGACAGGGTTTAACAGAGGGAGAGAAGAGAGCAGCACATCATTTCAGAGAGAGGAAAGGATGAAAGGAGGACAGGCTGGGCGAAAGAGAGGGAGGCAACGGAGTAGGGCAGGATTTCAAAGAGAGGAAGGGAAGGTAGAGATAAGAAGAAGAGGCGAGGGTAAGCTGTGGGGTGATAAGAAGGGGACAAGAGAACAAGAGGGAGATGTGAAGAGGCAGCAGGACAGGTGTCAGCGCGTGGCACCATGGGAGGCTCAGAAACCCTACCTGCGGCTCCTGCAACAGCTGCCAATCATTATGCAATCACTTCTAAACCTACAGACATGCGGTTTATTAGTATGGCTCGGGGAGAGAAATAAAGGCTGGCACACGTATAAAGAGGGGAGCACACAGGCTTCAGCTGGTACATGAGTGAAGAAAACAGATGGGGAGAGAGAAGAATCCGGAGAGAGAGTACGAGGAAGACAAGGGAAGAGCGAAGAAAGAACAGAGCAGCTTACAGAGGGGCCGAGAGGGCGGCGACGAAGAAGAGAGAAGGAAGGAGTGCAAAAAGAAGGGGAGAGGGCTGAAGAGCGTGAGGAAGAGGAGCGAAGGAAGAAGAGGGAACGAGGAAGTGGAAGTGAGGAAGGAAACAAAGAAGGACATAAAAAGGAGGAAGAGGAGACTTTAAAATAATGACCAATAGGGCCTCAAAACAACTATCTTGGAACATCAACAAGGCAGAGTATACCCTGCCACACTTATGGCGGCCAGCTTTGGCCGCCATAAGTGTGGCAGGGTATGCTCAGACGGGAGTCCCTTGCTCACTTTGCCACTGGATTCAAGCAAGCCGGGCTGAAGACGGCTGGAATGCCAGAAACCGGTCCTCGGAAGCTTGTTTCCGGTCCAGGGAAGGCATGACTTGGCAGTTCGGGCTGGACTGTTCCCATGAGGTACAGGGTCAGACTGATTTGCATATAGCCATGTCTGAACTGGGGTGGCAGAGTGGGCTAAAGAACGGTGATGGATCAAACCCTGATCTTTTGACTGGGTGTGAGTGTTTGATTGGTTCAGATGCTCCGTCCATCACCGCCCCCTTTTGTACCTACAGTTAATACTGGTCTTTACCGGTGTCCCTATGGCTGTGTCCTGATATAGGACGGATTGTATCATTGTTTTTAAACTGTGCTCCCTGTGAGAGCATGTTCTGAAGCTGTAATACAGTCATTATCTTTGTAAATGCTCTGCAGCCACTTTTCTAAAATGCTTCTGTTGACATAATACTCGTTTTACATCCTGCAATGACTTCAATCAATTGACGAAAAAAATAATTATTATTCTTCATTTACTTAAATTGCCATAGTACTCAAAAAGCACTTAATATAGGCACTTTGCACAGTTCATTTGGCACTTTTGCACGTTGTTTGATCTTGGTATGCCACAATGGGTTGTTTTACGTGCCCGATAGTCCACGCTGATTATCTGCCCTATTTGCAAGGGGTTTTAATGGATACATTGCATTATCACTTTAGTCCTTTTTTCTTTATTCTTGGTTTTTTATTGCATTTTAATGTGATTTATGTACATGTAATGGCTTTAATTAGCTTGGCATGATATTAAATACATTGAAAACATTAAAAAAAACAAAAAAAAAACCTTCTAAACCTACAGACATCACAGTTTATTGTTCTGGTTCGCGATAGAGAAATAAAGGCTGGCACACGTATAAAGAGGGGGTACAGAAGCCTCAGATGGTATATGAGTGATGAAAACAGATGGGGAGAGAGAAGAAACCAGAGAGAAAGTGCGAGAAAGACAAGGGAACAGAGAAGAAAGAACAGAGCAGCTTAATGAGGGGGCGAGAGGGCGGCGCTGGAGAAGAGAGAGGGAAGGAGTGCAAAAAGAAGGGGAGAGGGCTGAAGAGCGTGAAGAAGAGGGGCGAAGGAAGAAGAAGGAACGAGGAAGTGGAAGTGAGGACGAAAAGAAAGGACATGATAAGGAGGTAAAAGAGAGGGTAGGAGAAAAGCAAAGTAAGCGAGTAAGCAGGGGAGAAGGAAAGGAGTACGAGAAGGAAAGAAGGAAGAACTGGCAGGACGGAGGATAAGGAGCCGGAAGGGGGGAGAGATGGAGGATAGGGAATCATTGAGAATAAAGGAGGCAAAGGGCGGGAGAAAATTAATAGGTGAAAAGAGGTTGACAGAGTATGGAATAAAAAAAGTAGGCAAGACTAAGAATGAAAGAGAGAAGAGTTTTGAAGGAAAGAGCAGAGAGGCGGGGTTCTCTCATGTCTGAGGAGCTGTGTGAAGGCTTCTTGGCACCGCTCACTTCCGTTTCGCTGAAGCCGCTCCTGTCTTTGGAGCGCGCCTCGGTCCCTGGCAGACCGTCCCCCTAACAAGATGATCGCTTCCTGGCCCCGTCTGTCTGCCACCCTCTGCGCCACATTGAACGCACCGCTCCGGCTGCTCCGCGCGCTGCCGGCGTGCCAATGTGTGCTTCCGCCCCGGGCTGCCTGGACACAGAGCTGTGCTCAGGGTCGGACTGGCCATAGCGGGCACCGGGCAATCCCCCGGTGTGCCGCATGGGTGGGGCGGTTTTGGACCCCTGGGTGCCGTTTTTGTTACAGGGCCGTTTTTGCAGGATAGTGGGCTACCACTCCTCCCTGCCCTGCAAGCAGACCAGCCGTCACACTGTCGCAGAGGTTAAAATGATAATAACATTACGCGGGTGTCCCCAGATTCCAATATTGATTCAGTGGGGGTCCCAAGGTTCTGTTTATGATTGTGTGGGAGTCCACAGTAGTGAAAAAGTTAAGAACTTTACTCTATGCTACTTTATGAGTCAAAATTGCGACTAGCCAAAGCACAGTTCTCGCCAGCAAGTGCATTAACCACCAGAGATATCTTACCTTTATCATTATTCCCTGAGATTTACCAGACACATCAAACTCTCTGCAGCAGGTGCCTGACCCCATAAGATATTTTATAATGCAGTTGTTTTAAAAGGCCACTGTATCCCCTTACAGCTGCCTCACCATCACAAAACAATTTTTATGACATATATTTTTTTATGAAACAAACTGCATGTGCAGCATCTCCTCTACAAGAGATATGTCCAGAGCACTTATTGACTTACAACATGAAGCGGGAAGCCTACAAGATGGCATCCCTAGTGCAAAAGGAGATATCTCTCCGAGTAGCTATTAACTTACACCATAAACCAGAGAGAGCTGAAGGTGATATCTATCATAAAATAAGAGACCTATCTCGGAGCAGCTATTAACTTATATCATAAAGCACTTACTGAGCAAGGTGATGTCTCGCGCGCTAAGGGGAATATCTCTGGGTATCTATTAATGCGATAATGTACTAGCTGCAAGCGTTGACGTGTCTTGGAGCCCGTCCAGGTTTCCGCTAGCAACACAATTTATTCAGAACTCCTCTTATTCATCTCAGCTCCTGGCGGAAACGTAAACCTCGAGGAATTGGCACAATTCTTCAGAATTTCTGGTTCCAATACAAAGACCTGGATACTCATGCCAAGATGGAAACCGACAACTTACCCATAAGGCTCCTCGGAGCGAAAGCACTCATGGAGGAAGTGCAAGCAGCGACTGAACGCAGAACGTGAGTCAAGAACCTCTGGGATGGATAAGAAGGCTTTCCATCAGTGTAGCTATGGAATATTGAGTTACCATAATATCGAAGCCAAAATATCGAGACCAAAAGATTGACGTATGTATAGGTTTACTATACTTAACTCCATATATATATATATATATATATATATATATATATATATATATATATATATATATATCAACACTGTAAATAGCACTGTGTATATTATCACTTGGATGTGTGGGTGTGTATATATATCATATGTTGTCGTATAGTTACAGGGGAGGTTAACCAAGATGAACTGAGAAATTTCCTCTCCAGCACACAGACTTACTGACTTCACTTTATTTATATAAAGAAACAAGCTCTTTGCATACACCCACTCTATTGAAAACAAGTGGTAATTTAATGGGTTCAAAGGGCTCTTTGATCTCTAGGTTATATGTTAAACTAACATTAACCAGATCGTTTTTATCACTGGCACACCTTCATAGTTTTCTGGTACCTCACACTTTTCGCAATTTGTTTGACATGAGTACACCCAATTAATTATAGTGTATATATTGTGTACAATAGGTTGTATATAGTGTCACCTCTCGCTAGTTTAAGAGGATGTGGAAGGGGGATACCGCCTACCTCAACCGGGCGACGCCCGTGTGGGGGTACCACGACCTCTAACCCTCCCGCGTCTCTGACGACCGGGAGTCCTTCTTCTTTGTGTCCTGTGCAGGTACGAGACCAGAGGAACAGACACCGGCCCGTCCCAGAAACGGAGAACCCCGATCACCCGGAACCCGGAAAACCCGAACCGGAAACAGCCTACAGGGGAACCGGAAGTCCTGAACCGGAAGCAGTCCACCGGGAAACCGGAAGTCCCTCCCCCTGCCCAGGACCTGGACGTACAAAAGCCGACGACGAAGAGAGGAGAGCGTTCCAGATAGCCGACTCGTGGCAGGAGACAGCGCGCAGCGAACCCTTGGCGGAGAGTGGAAGGAGTGAGAGGATCGAAGACGGAGAGTTGGAGGACGTCTGGACCGAGGAGTGGTGGAGTCCTCTGGAGGTGGCTGGAGAGCGGCCGTAACTCTCGGGAGAGTTACGGCGGGGCACGTGAGTACCTTGTTACCGTCTCCGTGTCCCCTTTGTATATAGCTGTATCTACTTGTAAATTGTATAGATATTGCATGCACTGAGAGAGCACCCTTACGCACTGTATATATTAGAACGTAGAGACACTGCACTTAGACCTTGTATCATAGTCCCTACACCCCGACCCATCACCGGAGCACCTCGTCTATACCCTTTCCCCTCCTACTCGATCCCCTCCCGTCTACCCCCTTCCCGTTCCCATCCTCACGGTCCTCTTTAGTCCCGCACGACCCTGGTGTTGGTAACGGTACATGTGTAGTCCATACTGAAAGGACTAACCCCTGCTTCTCTATCTCCCTCCGAGGTTATCCCAACGCCCGGAAGACGTGAAGACCTCCGGACGATCCATCAGCCGGTGTATACCCGAAAGGCGACTACGGCTTCACCCCAACCCTCTGTACTGGCTCCGGTTTTCCTTGTTACCCCGAATAATAAAAACATCTACCATAGCCCAATACATACGGCCTCCACGCCTGTTATTCCGGTCCGCCGCAACCCCCAGTCCACAGAGGACCATTGCCGATCCACGGCTATATTAAACATTGTATATAACATTCATTAACAATACACAAGATACCTCCCACAACGCGCATATTTACCTATCTATAGGTATGAATACGTTGAGAACATCCATTATGCGTATGTTGATAATGTGTATATATGTATATATTTCACCATTACAAGATGGCGCGTCCTGGGAGTTTTGAAGTCCTCTGTCGATGTCGACTGAGAGGTGTAACCTTTGTACCATGTTACCTATATTAAATGAACCGGTTTTTCTCGTGTGTAAACACACACACTGACGAAGGCCAAGTGCTGAAACGCGTCTGTGGCGAGCTTGTAGTTAATAAACTACTGTGTGAGTAAGATATCCCCCGAGTGCTGTCATCTCTTTCCCGGGACTTTTGGGATTGTGAAGAGCGCAGTGTTTCGCGGTGTCCTTCGAGCCGCCGACAGCACCCGCCCAGGAGTGCACAGGACTTTCGAAGGAGAAGGAGCGACGAACTTATTTTGTTTCCTGTGCACCGCCCGACCGCCAGCAGGAGGGTCTATTGCGGATTAGTTCACCCCCGCCTTGGAGAGTACGAGTTGATTCCTGGAGGACACCGGCGAGCCGCGGGTTCCCCCGTTGGAGTCAAATGGAAAACTGAGACGGGTAAGCGGACCGCCGTTCGACTTAATCTTCCCTGCTTACTCGCGTGAATTCCACATGAGGGAGCGGACATTTGGGCAGAGCGTTAGGGGGGTAACTCTTCTCACACAGTCACGCAAGCAAAGCCTATAATCTACTGCGCATGCTCCAAGTCCTGCAAGTAGCGCAGCTGTAAACCGGGACAATGTTTTCAGAAACGGAACGCCGCACAGCGGCAAAAGACATGTTCAAGCAACGCGATAGGCGTGAAAGGGCCAATGAAGATGTGCCAGTAACAGATCCACAGAAAGTAAAAATAAATGAGATGATGGTGAAGTTGGAACGGCTGCACGAACGCGAGACACGCAAATGGTGGGAAGCCACAAGCCTTACCAGCTATGTTGAGGAGAAAAGAGTACCGCGGGGGTTAAGGGTGCATACCGTACCATCGTATGAGAACCCTGACCCTCAGCTGCTTACTGATTGGGAATTACACACAGCGGCGTACACGGAAGGAACTCTTAAGATACTTATCAAGTACGCTTGGAGTGATCGTGAAAAGGCGTTGGAGGAAATAAAAAACCCGGAAGACAAACTTGAGGAGGAGTCAGACAAGGAGCTAATGCTGAAACTTAAGGCTGATATGAAGGCACGCCTCACGAAATACGAACAAAAAATACGTATGAGGAAACAAGAAAGATACGAAAGAGATCAAGATGACTATCAGCAAGGACGCATTCTTACATATGCAAGGAAATAGGATGCATCGCGTCAAGCACTACAATCCAGAACTACCCCAACACCCGAAATCGCCACGTCTGAATCCGACATGACGGAGACCGAATCGGGGGATGAGCAGCAGACCACAAGGCTGCCACCGACAGCACGGCAGAAATCACGATCAACCGAGCCAAGCGGCAGCGGGAAGACCCCTTTTCACCAAGAATACGATGTCATCAAGGGTACTTGGCTAAGAGGTGGCAAGACAAAACCACCGGACATGGCGGAAAAATCACAGAAAACAACAAAAAAACGAGGCGGACAAGGAGAGGAGGCGGTGGCAAACGACGGGGGAAAAGGGAGAGGCAGAGCCAAGCCCAACAACTGGGGCAATCGGACACGAGGCAACAAGAAGTAAGTCAGACAGCAGAGACCACCAGCCAAAATCTAACGGTGGTTAACCTGACAGAAAAAATTCTAACTGACACTGAAATCAACCTATTGAGCCTCGGACTTACCTTCTGCCCCAGCACTCCACTCGAGTATACCCAAACGAGAATAGACCTCTTCAGATTCACACGCAAGCTGAAGCTGCATAAATATTTCAAATTACGGCCCCACTTAAAAGAAAGAGGTGGGATAGGAACCAGAGTAACAGCAACGGACGCCCTTGTGGGCAGAGAAATTGAAGCTCTGGAAACCCTAGAAAACTTGCGTGAAGAAGTTCGCACACAGGACCCATCTGAGACCTTGAATAGAGGACAAAGAGCTCTCGCCTTGGGTATTGAACAAGATCGCGAAGAGAGTGGATATAAACCCCAATCAATATTTATCCCACAGATGCCTTGGGACGCGATCGACGCCTTTTCTGAGGCCATGACACAAGATCTCATGCGGTACAGGAAAGCAAACCATCCTATACAGTACAACATCACAGAACAACAAAAAATGGCCCTACAAAATCTCATGAAGGATGAAAAAATCATCATCAAACCTTCAGACAAAGGGGGTAATGTTGTAATTCTCACCAGAGAATACTATAGACTTGAAGCACTACGCCAACTATCTGATACCAAGTTCTACGTCAAATGTACCAACGAGGTATACTTGGAAAGCATCCGGAGTTATGACAAACTGATAGGGAAATGACATAATCAGAATATGCTGAGTAAAGATGAATTTCTCTTTCTCCGGACATCCCAACCCCTCACACCAACCTTCTACCATCTGCCAAAATACATAAGGACAGCTTACATCCCCCAGGCCGTCCTATTGTGTCATCGATTGGCAGTCTCACCGAAAGCATGTCCCGGTTCATAGATAAGTTTCTATTTCCCTTGGTACTAACATTGCCCTCATATGTACGGGACACCAAGGATTTCCTGAACTCTATTAGGAATGTGAATTGGGACAAAGACTGCCTTTTGATTGTACTTGACATCACAAGCCTATACACTGTCATTGACCATCGACAGGGCCTCGAGGCTGTCCAGCATTTTCTGAACTTAAGACAATTGAGGTTTACAACCCATAACATCATGATTCTTGAGTTCATTGATTTCTGCCTGAACAATAATATATTCCTATTCGAGGACCAATTGTTTAGACAGGTGTCTGGGACGGCGATGGGTACCTGCTTCGCTCCCAGCTACGCGAACCTTTTCGTTGGCTGGTGGGAGGAGCAGGTGCCCAGGAGCTGTATGGTGGATGGGGTGGAGGGAAAGACGGAGGGATGGTACAGATATATTGATGATCTGTTTATCGTTTGGCGGGGCTCCTTAGCAACAGCACAAGCCTTTATTAATCAACTGAATGAGAACGCTTACAACTTACACTTTTCGGGGACGGTAAGTCCAGCATCAGCTGAATACCTTGACCTGAAAGTGTTTTCAGAAGACCAGCAGATCCATACGGCTCTACATAGAAAGACAACCGCAGGCAATTCCACTCTTTTTGCCAGCAGCAGCCACCCCCCTCAATTAATCAAGAGTATTCCGTACGGTGAGCTACTCCGGCTCCGTAGGAATTGCTCAAGATTGGAAGACTTTGATAAGGCAGCACAGGAATGTGTGAAGAGATTTGAGGCTAGAGGGTACGGAGAGTCCATTTTGAGAAACACTTTGAAGAAAGTGAGGGCTATCCCCAGAGACTCCCTAATTACCCCTAAACCTGCCATCAAGGAAGGTGAGGATGGTAAAGGGAAGTTTAGACTCATAACTCCCTTCTCGGCTGGAGCAAAGGATCTTAGATCAATGCTGCGAAAAAATTGGCATATTCTCAGAACTGACAGTATCATCAAAGATGATCTACCAATCCACCCACTCATAACCTTTAACAAAACCAGATCCCTCAGAGATTATCTGGTGACCAGCCACTTAGAAAAACCACTCCCTAAAAGTAACACCCTAAAATCGATGAGTGGCTTTTTTCCTTGCGGAAAATGTAAAGCGTGCGCTGGGAGCAAAAGAGTTCTCACAGTGGAGAACCAAGATACGGGTAAGAAACTGCATATAAAACAGTTCATAACTTGTAGCACCCCCCTAGCAGTGTACTGCCTGGTCTGCCCCTGTGGCCTCCGCTATATAGGGAGCACTATCAACATGCTAAAATTGCGGATCTTGGAACATCTAAGGGCCATTGATAAGGCCGACCAAGCATACCCGGTTGCCCGGCATTTTGCCGAAAAACATAATAGGGATCGCAACCAGCTCCAATATTTTGGACTTGACACCATTAAAACCAATGCTAGAGGGGGGGACCACCTGCGACGTCTGCGCAGGCTTGAGTCACGCTACATTATAGACCTCTCCACTAAGTGGCCGAAAGGGATGAATAGTGGGGAAGAAATGGTTTTTCATCTAGGCAAACAGTAACTCCGCTACTTTCAAGTCTATATGTATTCTGCTCTAACTGATTTGTTGTGGATCATGATATTCAACACTGTATATAGCACTGTGTATATTATCACTTGGATGTGTGGGTGTGTATATATATCATATGTTGTCGTATAGTTACAGGGGAGATTAACCAAGATGAACTGAGAAATTTCCTCTCCAGCACACAGACTTACTGACTTCACTTTATTTATATAAAGAAACAAGCTCTTTGCATACACCCACTCTATTGAAAACAAGTGGTAATTTAATGGGTTCAAAGGGCTCTTTGATCCCTAGGTTATATGTTAAACTAACATTAACCAGATCGTTTTTATCACTGGCACACCTTCATAGTTTTCTGGTACCTCACACTTTTCGCAATTTGTTTGACATGAGTACACCCAATTAATTATAGTGTATATATTGTGTACAATAGGTTGTATATAGTGTCACCTCTCGCTAGTTTAAGAGGACCATTGCCGATCCACGGCTATATTAAACATTGTATATAACATTCATTAACAATACACAAGATACCTCCCACAACGCGCATATTTACCTATCTATAGGTATGAATACGTTGAGAACATCCATTATGCGTATGTTGATAATGTGTATATATGTATATATTTCACCATTACAAGATGGCGCGTCCTGGGAGTTTTGAAGTCCTCTGTCGATGTCGACTGAGAGGTGTAACCTTTGTACCATGTTACCTATATTAAATGAACCGGTTTTTCTCGTGTGTAAACACACACACTGACGAAGGCAAAGTGCTGAAACGCGTCTGTGGCGAGCTTGTAGTTAATAAACTACTGTGTGAGTAAGATATCCCCCGAGTGCTGTCATCTCTTTCCCGGGACTTTTGGGATTGTGAAGAGCGCAATATATATATATATATATATATATATATGTACATACATACAGGCCTAATTCACAAATGGCCTCCCCACTCGTGGCTGAGGCCCCACACTCGAGGGGGAGTCTCCGCACTTGGGACGGAATCTGCACCGTGAGAATTCTCTTCGCAGAGATTCCGTCCGAGCTCGGAGACTCCCCCATGACTGCAGGGCCTCTGCCACGAGTACTAAGACTTCCCCACGACTGCGGAACCTCCGCCACTAGTGCAGAGACTCCCCCACGACTGCGGGGCACGCGACAAGTGCAGAAGCTCTTTGTGAATCAGGCCCATGGTCTTTAAGAGTAAAAAACAGCAGGTTAGAGCTCAGTCTCAGAAGACCTGGAGGAGAGTTCCAGCGTGTGGTGGTATTCCATGAGAAGGGCAGGTGTTGGCATGTGAGGTTATAACTGATGGACTTTCAAGCAAGACAGTATCTATGCTTTGTAGTCTCACTTGCCCCCATAGATTGTGAGTAGGTCTGTTATTTAAGAGGATGTGTTAAGATGGGGGACCTGGAATTTTAAGACATCCTAGTTTGAATTTAGTTAATTTCTCTACAGGAAGCTACTATAATGCTTTGAGGATAGAAATATGTTTGTTATATTTTTTCAATAAGAATATCAGTCTGGCTGGGGCATAAAAGGTGGTTGTGAGTAGGCCAGGTCGGTAAATTCCGTTCCACTCGCGGAATTTGGGGTTTTTCGTGTTCCGCGGAGAACGCAAAATTGCCCAAAATTCTGCTTTCTGCGACTTCGCGAAATTTGTTGCTTGTTCGCGTTCTCAAAATGTGTGTTTGCCCCGAGCATGCGAACAGCGATTGCGAACCGTAAAAAAGCATCGCTAACAAGCAATTCCGCGTGTTCGCGGAATTTTTGCGTGTTCGCAGAGATTTTTTACCGTTTCACGGAGATTTGCGTAACGCAATTACGCAAATTCCGCCCACCCCTAGTTGTGAGTGGAGTGAGTGTGAAGTGTAGCACCTACTAGTAATGCATTGGTTAAAGTCCACTCTCAGTACAATCAGAGCTTGAGTAGCAGAGTTGTTCGGATGATAGAATAGTTATCTTGAGGGCCTGCAGGTGGAAGTTTGCATCATTTGACTCTCTATTTGTATGAGGTATGAAGAAGTGGGTGTGTCTGGAGTGAATCTCATTGACACCACAACTAGGAGAGAACAGGTGTGAAATCTGTGGATGTGAGTTCCCTAAGAATTTCTGGATCAAAGTTGTGTTTAGGATAAAAAGTTCTGTCTTTTGGGGTTTAGGTGAAGATAGTTTGTCGTGATTGTTTGAAACTTGATAAACATTGATTGCAGATTGGTGCTATCTGGGAAACGATGAGGTTTTAACATAGACCTGTGCGTCATCAGCGTACACGTGTTCCATACTCTGCTGCCTTTACATACAGATCTTATCAGTTCAATGTATAAGTTGAAGAGCATGGCTAGTGAGACTGAACCCCCAGGACACCTAAGTGGAAGCTGAAATATGGCAGCCAATTGGAATTGCCTTGATGAGAAGCGTTTTTAAAGCTAATAAGTCTCACCTTTATAGTGTGAGTACCGAGCGATTGACTTTGGCAATGTTTTTTCGTAAAGCGTACTCAAAAAAGTGATAGGTAAAAGCATCTCAAAATACTGGAGGAAAAGCGAACCTATATTAAGGTATCGGAACTGTACTTTGAATTCAATATGTACAAACATTATTAAAGTGATGGTTTATTCTTCAAATACTTTTCATACAAGAAACCATGATCAGAATTTAAGCAGCATGTTGCTTGTGACCCAGCTTAAGAATAAGAAATAGGACTAGTTGCAGATGCATAAAAGAAAATAACAGCTGAGACAGTGAATAAGGACGTATCAGAATATCAAGGAAATCGCTTGACAATGGCCTAAGGTACAAGACTATGTACTAAAACAAATGCTATGAAAAGAAAAGACGTCAAATCAGAAGAGAGCACATTTGAATGACTAAAAAGCCATTGAATGATAATCAGTGGGTTGACCTAAAAGCCTACTATAATTATTGGTATTGTTCAAAACAGGCCTACTACGACAGACTGCTAAACTCTGTCTCTATGAGAGGCTAAACAAGCATTTGCAATGCAATATGTGTCATATTTGCGAGAGTTTAAGCTATTGGGGTTGTAAATAAAACAACGGTATTATTAAGCATTAGCTGAAGCCATAATGCATCAGTCCAAATATCTAGTATAGGGATTCCATTTTGTATTTCGAGTCCGCCATTTTTCATGCCCTACATTGCCATGTGCTCAATGTTCTGATTGTCCTACCTCTCTGCCAGTTACACTGTGGATTCTACCTAGCAACAGTTATTATTAGTCGTTCTTGAGAGTGTAGCGCATGCTCAGCAGAAGTAACAGTTGTTCCTTATTAGCATAGCCCTCCCATGTTCTAGAAATACTGTTAGCTCCACCCACTGATATATTTGGAAATGTCCTTACGTGGTTGTAACCTCTGTCTAAGCTGTAAGCTGAACCCCTTCCACTGTGTATAAAAGGGGCCATGTGCTTGTATTCAGTGTGCTACTCTGTACAATACTGTAGAAGTGTTGTGGAGGTTGTATCACCACCTTTAAAGGTTTATTAAACTATGTTTTTGTATTTCCAGTTTCCTTGCCAACTTCATTTGTAAGTCTAAGGACTTTGTACACAGAACTGCGAACCCTTTCGGTACCTTTGGGCCTTGCTGAGGCCTGAACTCATCAATTGGCGCCCGTCACGTGGGGCTCATCGGCGACTCGGAGGCTTGAAGGACTGGTCGTGACGAAGGAATGGAACTCTGCCGGGGAAGTGATCACTGCCAGCGGCGTCTTTAGTCCTGGCATCCTGAGGTATTTCTTCCTTCCTTCCGATCTGACCATCTGGGTGGCGCCGGTCTTCGACTGAGACCTCTTCTGTCGGTTTGCTGTGGATAAGCTGTTTGAGCAGATTGTGGAACTTGGCAAGTGGAATCTGGACGCTCGTGCTTGGTAAGGACCAATGTATGGTAATTACTGTGAGTGTTTATGGTAGCCAGTGATTAGCAAGGCAGTTTTAGGATACGCTTGCTGTGGCTTATGGATATGGATATGGATATGGAGATGTTTGGATGATCGATCATATTATGATTATGAATATGGGTATATATGCGTTGCAACACATATAGGTAGGCAATGTGGAGATTTTTCTCCAACATATGGTTGTGAGCGGCGCAACGATTAAGTGCCATTTTTCTGTATAATATTGCGTATTTCGCACTATTTCTAGCATGCCTGCTTTTAGCGCACTACGTAAGTGGTGCTGCTGTGGAAACTGGTTAAGTCTTGAAGAATCGCAGCCGGCTCCCCCAGAAGGGATGCCGAATAGGGACATGTACATTAAGTTTGGTCTTTCCCCTATAATGTACAGCACATTGTGGAGGAAGTATACCAAGAAGGATCCTGAGTTGAGATGGCCTTTGTATGGTTCGTTTGATGTGCGCAAAATTGAGTATGTGGAACAGTGCCTGTGTAAGCGCCGAGCGAGACAAGATATGTTTGAGAGTGTGCGAATGTGGGTGAAAGAAGTACGTGAGCGTGAGAAACGTGAACATGCGCTGATTGAGAAAGAGCAGAGGAAGAATGTGCGTGAGAAGGCGCAAGAAATGAGACAACGTGAACAAAAAGACGCGGAAGAAAAACGGGAAAAGGAACGTAGATTTCAGATATCTGGCCAATATCCCATTCGTCGGCCTCTTTATCCTGTCCTTAATAATTCTGATGATGATTTTTCATTACTAGATCGTTCTCCGCCTCCGTATGCTGGCCCGTCTGCTCCGAAAGGGGAAGATGAGGATTCTGGATCATTTAAAGATAAGGTAGACACGCGGTCTAAGCTAACATCTGATCGTATGGCGAAGCTCCGACAAATTTCTTATCGTATTCTTAAGGGTACAATTCCTCTTGCTGAAATATTGTTGTCTCTTGAGAAATGGCCGGACAGGGAAAAAATTTATTTTCTTGAAACCTTTTCTGATGAAGTAGTCGGGGCTTTTCGAAAATATTCTCCTGTTCTTGAACCTGATGACATAATACAAGATAAGAAAGAATTGCGTAAAGGTCTCTTTTCTCCTTCCCAGACAGCTGATGCAGTTCGACGGTTATTCGTATTGCGGGATGAGGCGTCTCGGTTACGAGAAGAAAAACGACAAAAGACGATGGACGACAAAGAGACGGGTTTGAGTGGCGACGGGAAACAATCATCTATCTTTTCTTCAGATAAGGTCGATATTGTGCATGTTAAACCTATGCGAGAGGCAGCGCCTTTGTATGTTCCTCCTAAAGGAGCGGGTACTAGTTCAGATAAAGATTCAGCTGATGCCCGAGGGTATTTTATCTATAATTGGGTATATACTCCTTGGAATAGAGCGGATGTTATGGCCTTAAAGAAAGCGTTACCTGACCCACGGAAAAATCCTGCTGCCTTTTATGAGGAAGTTGAGGGGGCTTTAAATTCTTGTACTATGACATTAGCTGACGTTGATTTATTCTTTGGTCTTATATTACCCCCTGACATGTGGAGATCAGTACGGAAAATTGATGATTTAGTGACGTTTAAAGCTAAATGGGAAGACATTGAGGAGGAGGACAGAGTTAGGAAACCTGCGCAGAAACCACCCCAGCTCATTCTAGACCTCCCTGCTGCTATTTTGACTAAATTAAAGACGATTATTCCCCCTAAAAAGATTGACTGGACTATGTTAGCATCTTGCAAGCAAAAGACAGATGAATCAGTTTCTGACTTCTTTACGCGATTTGAAGAAACTTTTCACGATTTATTTATTTATTTATTTATTTATTTATTTATGTGCTTCTATAGCGCCTGACTAGATCCCCGAAAGGATATCTCTGCGCTTATGGTGGAAAACAAGTACATTTGACCCATGCCTGATCATCAACAGAAATAATGAATCATGTGCAGATTAGTTAGAGGGAAAAAGGTGAGTCTTTAGGTTTTTACGAAAGGATAAGTGGTTGGTAGCGAGTTTCAGATGAATGGGGAGGGAGTTCCAAAGGACAGGTCCTGTATGTGCCAACGCACGACCTCCCTGGCGAGATTTTTTTATTTTTGGGACCTGTAATAGATGAAGATTACTCGATCGAAGTGATCGGCCTGGTACATAGGGTAGAAAGGCTTTAGTCAGATATTTGGGGCCCTTTCCTATCAGACACCTATGAATGGTACACAGAATTTTAAACTTCGTGCGTTCTCGCACTGGCAACCAGTGAAGTTTGGCTAGTAGGGGGCGGGAGGGTGTTCTAGATGGTACATTGAGAACTAACCTCGCCGCCGTATTTTGGACTACTTGTAGTTTGTTTAATTGGCCTTCATTAGTTGACAAAAGAAGGCCATTACAGTAGTCCAATCTACTGATCACTAGTGCCTGGACTAAGGTTTTCCTGTGACCATCAGGTATATAGGGAAACACCCTTTTCAAAAGTCCGATGGCTCTAAAGCAGGTGCCCGCAACTTGGTTGACATGTTGTTTAAAAGTCAGGGCTTGATCGAATAACACCCCCAAGTTTTTGACAGTCTGCTTTGGGACAGGAACTGGTCCTAATTCTGTGGGCCACCACTCCCCAGACCATAGTTTTGCTGCCTCCCCGAACAATAAAACCTCTGTTTTGCCCACATTGCATTGTAGGCAATTCTCAGCCATCCAACATGACACAGCCCTCATGCCTTCTGCAAAAGATTTCTGCAGAGCAGGTGAGAAAGTTTTAAAGGGGAACAGCAGCTGGGTGTCATCAGCGTAGGATATCGGGGTAAACCCAAATGGCCTCACTAAGTCGGCTAGGGGGGCCACATACACATTAAATAATGTGGGGCTAAGACATGAGCCCTGTGGCACACCCCTGGTGAGCTCCCTAGAGATGGACTTATGGGAGCCCAGCCTGACTTCTTGTGAGCGGCAGGAAAGGAAGCTCTCTACCCAAGACAGGGCCGTTCCTCCCAGCCCTACACCCCTCAGACGGTCGAGAAGCACTTCATGAGACACCGTATCGAAAGCAGCAGACAAATCCAACAGCACCAGAATCATAGACCCCCCACTATCAAGTGTCAACCTGATGTTATTGGTCACTTCTAGTAGGGCATTCTAGAAGGTCATTTCAGTGGTCAGTCTCTGACGGATGACACGGGTCGACATCTGTTTGTAGACAAATACGTTTCGAATTTATTACCGGGAGTAGCAGCTCGGTTGAAAGCGAGTGAAAGCTCCTGGACGACTTCGACTCCGGCATCCCTCCTGACAATGGCTCAGTATTACGAGCGTCAGGAATTAGAAGCAAAAAGTAATGAAGATAAGAAATCTAAGGATTTGAAAACAAAAGTTATGTTAGCACAAGTGTATGGACCACCCCAGAGAGGAAATAATAGAGGTGGTCGGGGTTTTTATGATTCTACATATAACCGCACAGACTTGGCTAAAGATCAATGTGCATATTGTAAGCAACGAGGCCACTGGGCCAATGAGTGTCCTTTAGCGCGAGAACACAGGGCTATGGGACGGGGTAGAGGTTTTGGGAGAAATCGTGGGGGTTTTCTGGACCACGAGGTAACCTAAATGACAGGGCTAGATTCGAATCTAGGGAGCAACAACAAGGAGGGTCTAATACCTTTGATAGACTAAATCAGTATCAGATGTCTGACTATGTGCACCCCGAAAGTCATGATTCCCAATATGCATAGGATTGCGTAGGATGGGGGGAGGAATCAGTTGAAGTACCAGTAGATCAGAGGGGTCCTTATGTTACAGCACATGTTTTAGGTTCTACTGATCAGTTTTTGGTTGATACAGGGGCTACTCGTAGCGCTTTGTCTAAACAATTGGTTCCGAGGGCTCCCCTGTCTGGCTTAACGATCACATCTGTAGGGTTCGATTTGTCGACCCTTCATGTCGACAAATTTATAGCACCATGTCCATTCTTGCTTTCCTCAAACACGCCTGACAACATTGTGGGTCTAGACATGCTGAAACATTTTAGAGCCACAATCCGCTGCTCCCCTGAAGGAGTACGCATGATTCTAAATGACAATTACCCTGCAAAAGAGAGAGTGTGTATGGTCGCTGAAAGTGCTGCATTAGCCTCTTTACCTCACACGTTGTGGGCTACTTCAGACACTGATGTGGGACAGATGGTCATTCCTCCGGTTCACATTAGTGTGAAGGAGGGAGCTGTGTTACCACGCCTGCCTCAATATAGGATTTCACAGGAGGGTGAGGAGGCGCTCATACAGATTGTGCAGGATCTCATCCGAGTGGGGGTGGTGGAAGAAGTCCCATACAATGTTTGTAACAGTCCTATTTTACCAATCTTGAAGAAAGACACTGATACTAGGGTATATCGATTTATTATTGATTTGAGGGAGATGAACAAGATAGTGGTGCCCCAATACCCTGTTGTTTCTGACATCACGACACTTCTTACCTTGGTTCCACCAACTGCGACAACATTCTCGGTTGTCGACCTGAAGAACGCCTTCTTTTCGATCCCTATTCACCCTGATAGCCGTTACCTTTTCGGCTTCACTTTGAATAATCGATCGTATAGATTTTGTAGAATTCCACAGGGCTATACTGAGAGCCCTAGTATCTACAGTCAGGCATTGAAAAGACAGTTGGATTCCTTTGTCTTGCTTGAGGGGGTAGTGCTTATTCAATATGTCGATGATATTTTGTTGGCTGCTGACACCCCTGAGCAATGTGAGACTTGTACGTTGTCTTTGCTTTCCTTTTTGGCTTCTCACAATCATAAGGTATCTAAGAAGAAATTGCAATTCTGTAGACCTAAGGTGACCTACCTAGGCCACCTTTTGTCTAAGGAGGGGCGTGCACTTACATCAGATCGTATCCAAGCCATCCTGGACACACCAACACCTTCTACACAGAAAGATGTACGAGCATCTTTGGGTCTTACGTCCTTTTGTAGGCAGTGGATACTGGGGTTTTCACATATAGTCAAACAACTGTTAGCGCTATTGACAAAAGACACTCCAATTCCCCTTCCTTGGACAGATGAATGTGAAAACGCTTTCCAACAGTTACGTCAGGCCCTTTGTTCAGCACCAGTGTTAGGCACTCCTGATTACACGAAACTTTTCACATTATATGTACATGAGAGAGATGGATGTGCGTCATCTGTGTTAGTACAGATGCACGGGGACAGGCAGCGTCCGTGTGCATATTTCTCGGCATTGCTCGATCCTGTCGCTCGGGCATTGCCGGGGTGTTTTCGTTCGGTCGCAGCGACAGCTGTGTCAATACTTCAGAGTGAGGGAATAGTGTTATCTCACAAGCTGTTAGTGTTGGTTCCCCACGCTGTTGATGCCCTTTTGAATCAAACAAAGACGCAGCATTTAACAAGTGCCCGTCTGACCGGATATGAACTAACGTTGCTGGCTCCCCATATCACATTGAGGAGATGTGCTACGTTAAATCCAGCAACATTGTTACCATTCCTGACGACTCAGCCTGAGGCACAAGAAGCACATGATTGTATTTTTGTGACTGAGGAACAGACAAAGGGTCGTATCGATCTCCAGGATACGCCTTTCTCAGATGTAGATGGAGAATTATGGGTGGATGGGTCCTGCCTGAAGCTACCGGATGGTACGACTTTGGCAGCATATGCCATCACTACTTTGTATACCATCGTGGAAACAGCACGCATACCACAGAAATCAGCCCAGGCAGCGGAGCTGATAGCATTGACACGAGCATGTGAGCTTAGTGCAGAGTTGTGTGTGAATATTTATACAGATAGCCGCTATGCTTTCGGAGTAGCGCACGACTTTGGCCTGCTCTGGAAGGAAAGAGGTTTTCTGACATCACACGGAACACAAATTATGTATGGAGAATTGGTGCACAATCTTTTGACTGCCCTGACATTTCCTAAGAAGATAGCTATAGTGAAATGCAGTGCACATAAGAAAGTTATTGACAAAGTAGGGCAAGGAAATGCTTTCGCTGACCAAATAGCACGAGAAACTGCAATAAGACCTGACTCCACTTCAATGTATGTTGTGAAGTCACAAGCAGAACGATGGCATGATGCTAGGAAAGAAGTGAGGGAAATACAGAGAGTTGCTTCTGATAAAGAACGAGAGCAATGGTCTGAAAATGGAGAACTGGATGATGAAGGTTGTTGGCGCAACAAACAAATGGATAGGTGGAAGTTGCCCACAGCTTTTGTCCAACCTATGGTTCAAATGGCACATGGGCTAGCACATGTTGGAGCTTCAGCGATTGTGAAATTGCTTGCGCAAGTTTGGGAGCATCCAGAGATTGCTAGCACGGCCAAGAGAGTGGTACAGACCTGTATGATCTGTCTTAAATACAACCCAGGGAAAGGAACACGGACTCCAGCAGGAGGATTTGAAATACCTACTGCACCTTTTGAAGTCCTGCAAATGGACTATATCCAACTTGAACGCTGTAATAATCTAAAGTACGTCTTGGTGGTGGTGTGTGCTTTCAGTAAATGGATTGAAGCCTTCCCTACTAAGGACAATACTGCAATGACTACAGCAAAGGTGCTACTGAAGGAGTTTTTCCCTAGGTATGGTGTTTGTAGACTATTATGGAGTGATAATGGGCCTCATTTTATAGCAGACGTTATCAAGTACGTTCTGAGAGGTCTGGGGATAAAACAGAAGTTTCATGCAGTGTTCCATCCACAGTCGGCTGGCTTGGTGGAACGCTACAATGGAACACTGAAGCTTAAACTAGCAAAGATCCAGGCTTCCACTTCTCTGACTTGGCCCGACGCTTTGCCTTTGGCATTGTTGTCAATAAGATCAGTACCACACTCCCGAACCGGCCTTACACCGTATGAAGTGGTGTTTGGTCGTCCCATGAATATTTGGGGAGTGCCCAAACCAAGTTCCGTATATGATGTACCTTGTGTATTGATGAATGACTATCTGGCACAATTAACTGATAACTTGGTTTCTATTCATCAACAGGTTCGAGAAGCACTCCCTGACCGGTCCACAGGTGAGGGTCATAGTCTCCGACCCGGTGACTTCGTCCTCATCAAGGCGTTCGAGAGGACGAGTGGCCTGGAGCCCCGATGGTGCGGTCCCGAGCAGGTTCTGCTCGCAACAAGAACGGCCGTCCGAGTGACCAACCGGAAGAATTGGATTCATTCCCTTCATTGTCGCAGAGTGCAACCCGGATTGGTGGAGCCTGCCGTGTTAATTGACCATCGAGAAATCCTGACTACAGAGAAAGGCCCTGCTGTGGTACCTGATGAGCAAGAGGAGTTCTTCCCGGACCCGACGACTTCTGGAGTAAGAAAATACAACCTTCGACCCAGGAAGAAGTTTGCAGCTGTTTAGACTGCTGTCAGAACGGCCTCTTGGTTGGTGCAATGGAGAGCCGATGAGGCAAGGGGGTGGGGGATCAGCCTTGCATTAGAGTAGTGACACCCGTCTTGGCCCGTTGGTGAAGAAAACACCAGCCGCCTTGGGGGAAGAGTTCTGACAGTCTTTTTTTTAGTTTCAGGAAGATTTGCGAGACATTTGTTCAACATGGAGAGAAAGAAAGTGATCTGTGCCTTTGGATTTATTGCTAGTGTGGCAGTTGTTGCCATTATCACGTGGTTTGTTGAGGATGTAATTCCTGCCCGTGATCTATATGTGGTTTCTACACCGGTGCCAGAGGAGCATTTCTTTTATACGCTCCCCTATCAGGAATCAAAACACCGCTTGTCCTTTGTGAATAACACCTTCATTCAGATGCTACATCATACCCACACTGCTACAAACGAAACAAATTGCTGGATATGTGGTATGATGCCAGCGCACCAGAAGAAGGGGGGAACACCGTTTATACCTCTCCCTTTCTCTCATAATGGTTCTTGTCGTGCCTGGTATACTCTTCTATTTGCCACAAGAAAGCCTGCTGTTGGAAGATTACTTTTTAGATTAAATAAAGAATGTCACCAGAATAAAGAAGGCTATCCACAAGCCAATGGAACTATATGGGAGTGGGAAGAATATCGACCGGACAATGAGTCTACTCCCTACATTTTTACGAACACTAGAGACACTGTTGAAAGTGAAAAATTTGTGATCTCAGTTGCACAAGCACAAGCGGACTTATGCGTACAAAGTGTTGGGTACATCCCTGTAGGTGTTAGTGATTGTATTAAAGTCTTAAATATAGATGGTCTGAATAATAGCACATTTTTAGCATCCCATAATACATATTTTGTATGCGGTAATAGAGGATATTATCGATTACCAGCTGGCTGGTCAGGAGTATGCTATGTATCGTTTTTATTACCACCAGTGTTTTTAGCACCTGCCACTTATCATAAAAACTTGAAATTGTTGAATAATGCCACTGTGAATAGATACAAACGTACTTTATCTATCGATGATGTGGACCAGACCGACACTAGTTTGCAGCAATATGTAGATTTTAACCTAGGTTTATTCTTTTTTGTTGGAGCTGCCCTAAACAGTAGAAAGATAAGAAAATTAACTAGAGTTGTAGAGGCAGTGACCAACCAAACTGCTGCAGCACTAGGAAACGTAACTGAAGAGTTGCAACTTACTAGAATTGTTGCCCTGCAAAACAGAATGGTGTTAGATGTCATATTAGCAGAAAAAGGAGGAGCTTGTAGACTTATTGGAAGTAGCTGTTGTGTCTTCATCCCAGACAACTCGCCTTCTGTTTATAATGCCATAAATAAACTGCATAAGATAGCTGCTGACATACATGTAGATAATGGTACATGGACCTTCTCTAGTTGGTTTTGGACCTTATTTACTACATGGGGTTGGAAGATCCTCACTGGCCTTTGTATAATAGTAGTAATTCTTTTTACTTACTGTATGTGTATTCAATGTGGTCCTATGATATGTTCTCTTTGCATTACCTCTTGTATACCCAATAAGAAAGCTGTTTCCGAAGCTGCTTATCAAAAGAGTCTAACTAAAGAGATTTCTAACATTATGAGCATTGACATTCAAGATGAGTTTGATGACTACCCTATGAAATGGAATGGCTTCAGCTAACGCTGAAAGGGTCGTCTGTTGTAAATAAAACAACGGTATTATTAAGCATTAGCTGAAGCCATAATGCATCAGTCCAAATATCTAGTATAGGGATTCCATTTTGTATTTCGAGTCCGCCATTTTTGATGCCCTACATTGCCATGTGCTCAATGTTCTGATTGTCCTACCTCTCTGCCAGTTACACTGTGGATTCTACCTAGCAACAGTTATTATTAGTCCTTCTTGAGAGTGTAGCGCATGCTCAGCAGAAGTAACAGTTGTTCCTTATTAGCATAGCCCTCCCATGTTCTAGAAATACTGTTAGCTCCACCCACTGATATATTTGGAAATGTCCTTACGTGGTTGTAACCTCTGTCTAAGCTGTAAGCTGAACCCCTTCCACTGTGTATAAAAGGGGCCATGTGCTTGTATTCAGTGTGCTACTCTGTACAATACTGTAGAAGTGTTGTGGAGGTTGTATCACCACCTTTAAAGGTTTATTAAACTATGTTTTTGTATTTCCAGTTTCCTTGCCAACTTCATTTGTAAGTCTAAGGACTTTGTACACAGAAGGGCGAACCCTTTCGGTACCTTTGGGCCTTGCTGAGGCCTGAACTCATCATTGGCATTGTAAATGCCTTTTATTTATCTGTTTTTAAAACAACACATATATAAAAGGCATTGCCATTTGCAATGTCAATAGCTCAAACTCTTGTAAATGCGAGACCTATTTCATTTCAAAGTAGCGGCTGCCATTGTCCCGGGCTGCTTGGAAAGTGAAAGTGTGCACAGTGCGCTGAATGTTGCAGGAAAGCATGTTGTTCCTGCAGTAGGAGAAACTCAATAAAGAAAATAGTGCTTACAGAGTAAATAAGACATATCGTGTAACAACAGAAGTAAAAGGGCCAGTCCTCATGGCAGGTTACAAATGAAGACAAGGTGGTACTAAGGAGGGAGTAACAAGCCTATTAACGAATCAATAGCCAGCATTTACGAAGGACAATGACACAAGCCAATGACAAGCATGTGTGGCGAGTGGGCGGGGCTTCAAATCTATACTCAAATACAGCATGCCTCACAGAGCAGCGCATGCACTGACCAGGCTCGACCTAAAAAGGAGGCAAACAATTTCAGCACTGTTTCCTGGATTCACTTGCAGTGTTCCATAATGGACAGTTGGCGCCCATGGTCAACTATATTGAATGCTGCCGTATGATTTAACAATACCAGGAGACAAGAGGCATCTCCCACCGGCATCCTGTGAATGGTGCCCAGAATTTCTCTGAGTTTGTAGATCTTGTGGTTATGCGTAGATGGACATGACACGCAGTAAGGTGCGGGAGCATTATTGAAATTGAAATAAAAATCTTGACTGGACTCAATTTATTCTTGAAGAAACTTTGATTATGCTGCTACAATTATTCACTTCTATTCTAGCCATAAATAATTTTATTTTTGTGGAAGATTGGAGACTCCACCAAGCGTTTTAGTGCTATGAATGTCTCTCCTTCTCTCATTCAAATCATCCAAGAAACATGCTTGGCTGGGCTCCTACGAAGTTGTTTTACTTAAATTGGTCCAGGTAAATTGACTCTTGCGACAATGATTCATTGCAGTTAGGGAACATGTTGTTGACATTAGTTGGAGGTGGACTCTTCCTGGTTTGATGAAGGTAGTGTTGCTGAAACACATTGATGCTTTTAGGGTGGAACTTGCTTAGGTTTACTCCGCGGAATTCTACAGAGCTACATTAAAATTCTGCGTGACCCCGTGAAGTTCCATCTACCACTAATTCATAATATCAATGCCACAACATTGTTCACGCTAACCGAAAAAAGACACACAAAAAATCTTCGAATCTGACCAAAAATAAAAATCCCAAACTTTTTATTTGGTGACGCTGTCTGTGTTTCATATCTGTATAAAGGAAACCTTAATGACGCGGCCCGGTGAGAGTTAATGAAACATTTCTATTGCTGGAATGAAAGCTATTAAAATTCATATCTTGGTCCGGAGTATATTACCCAATCTATAAAGAAATCAAAAGCTTTGTGTTCGCAGATTTTAAAAGTAGCGTGAGAAATGATTAATTCAGTGGGAAGTGTTTAGCGGAGATGCGACGCCCGCGCTGTCAGTGTTCATGTGAGGAGCACCAACTTCCAATCGTTCTTAGGGCACATCTCACAGTATCGTCATATGAGGACACTGCTGTCCGCCCCACGTCACCGCCCGGCAGCACTCCCACCACCAACCCTGCTGTGTGTGGGGGATGATATAGCTGAAAGATGGCAGAGGGAAAGTCACCACTCACCATCTCAAAAAATGTTGTCTTGGTTCCGGAGCGCCTCTTGGATCCCAGGATGAACTGAACTAGCAAGGCGCCTCCCAGGGATGTATGTCAGTACAACGCGATCTTTTAGATCGCGGTACTTGACATCGCAGATTTTACAACGCAAGTCGTTACAATGACTTGCGTTGGAGGGCGCAGATTTAGGAATTTTATAATTTTATATTCCAACACCAGTCCCCGTAACAGTAGGAAAGGTGTTGGAATATAAAAGTACAACATTCCTTATCCCACAGAGTCATCCAGCGCAAGTCGTAGTAATGACTTGCGCTGTAATAGCTGCGTGGAAAAGGTCGTACGGTGTAAACACCACGTTGTAAACAACATTTCCCGCCTCCCAGCAGCAGGGCGCAAACACTGCCGCCAACCAGAACCCCAAGACGAGCCACCCATCCCCGTTCCATGCTCCGTCCTGCACACGATGATGCCTGTAACATGCCTCTACCCTTGGCTGAGTCACTCACCATTGTGGTGCAGCAAGGGCTGCTATGGGCCACAGGCTACATGGCCATGGCTTACCCCGCCTCGCATGTGCTCCATAAGCACCGGCACATGTTGCTGATGAAACTGTACATCAAGGGCTGACTTTCAGCTGAGTGCAAGAAAACATAAGATCTCAACAGCCATTTTAGAGTGGTACTTACTATTTAGTGAGATAACTCACAATTCTGGCAAAAATCCATTTTAAATACCTTTCTGTTATGCCTATCAGAGTCAGGAAACATTGTAATAAGCTGAAAGGCAACTTTCTTATTGCATTTGCAAGTATTTCAACAATACAAATTTGTTTTAATTTATCGAAACTAAACGTGGTACTTACTACTATGAATCAAAGTTTTTCTTTAGGGAGTGGGTTTTCTGTCTCATTTTTACTGTATTTTATAGTAGAGATAGTGTTCTTATATACAACACCTTCCTATGGTGTCAGCCATCTACCGGCTCCTAATTGGAAAGTACTTGCAGTCCTTCTTTTATGTCTTTAACACATTTCTTTTGTTAATGGCCCTGCAATTCCCCAACAAGACCAGAGATAAATGGTCCCCGACTGTAGTTCGTATACCGGACTCCCCGGACATTATCAGCACAATGTGCAATCAATGACCTCCCTCAATGTTATTGTCTTTTTTTATTATAGTAGAGATATTGTTTTCTGGTGGGCGGTTAACTCCGCCACATGTCAGTTTGCAGAGTTTTTGCCGCACTCCGCAGTCCAAGCAGAGCGTGGAGTGGCAAACCGCCAAAATTCCGCCATCAGAGCAGAGTTTACCACCCACCCCTACTTTTGTGTCCTTGATAAAGCAAAAGGTTTGAACAGTACACTGATGGAAGGCCACTTATGTTTTCGGCAGGAAAAAGCAGAGCTCTATTCAATGTGGAGTCGCAGCCTGAGCACTGTCCTGCACCTCAAGCGATAGGGCTTAGCAACTAACCTTCATAGGCAATTACTGTGATTGTGTGTGCGTGTGTGGGGAAACAGCATTTACATTACATACAATACAACACATAGCATTACAACGTGGTCGTTACAACAACCGCATTGTTACATCACAAACCATCACATCGCATGTCGTTACAATGAATTGCTGTAGGGGGCAGAGGTGTTGGATTTACAATCCAACACTTTCTCTGCTGTTGCACAAACTGGAGTAGGAATAGTAAATTATACTATTCCTAAGTCCAGCCCGCCCCCTACAGCAAGTCGTTGTAATGACTTGCGATGTAATGGTTTGCGAAGTAACAATGCGGTCGTAGTAACGACCGCGTTGTAATGGCATGCGATGTATTGCATGCGTAGTAAAGACATATAGTCTTGTGTGTGTGTATATATATTATTACCTCCAGTAAGCGCCGTTGCAGAGAGGTGTAAAAAGGGGCACAGCCTGGACCACCTCTCTGCAACGCAGCGCAGCGCAGTGCCGAGGGTGTTTCTACCCTGCCCCCTTTTCGTGTTTTGTGCATTTGTTTTTCTCTTTTCTTGTGCCTCGGTTCTACCGAGGCACAAGATGGCTGCCAACACTTCCTGCTTTGGAGTGTTGACAGCCAATTAGCATGCAGCTCGTGATCGGGGGGGTGCGCGGATCCTGCGCGCCTCCAGATATCGAAACTTTTTTAATTTTGATTTTCTCAGCAACTACTGAACAGATTTACACCATTTAACAAAAAGGGCTCTTTCTGAATGAAGGGCTACCTTTTTGCCAAATTTGGTGTAATTCTGTTCAGCAGTTCGGGCTGTAGCCGTGTCTAAAGTTTCCTATGGAAAATTGCAGGGGGAAAAAATGTTTTGGGACCCCCCTTTTTTCTTGGCCCCCGCTTGCCGAATCACCCCGACACTGTCAAGATACGAGCGCACCGGAGCACCTAACGAGTTTTTAAAATTTCGCGAAGATTCGTCAATTGGCGCCAAAGTTATTGGGAATAAAATGTTGCAATTTTCCTATTGTAACTAGGTCCTAACTATAACTACCTACTCGCGACCGCCAGAAGGTAATATATATTACATCATTTACATAATTAATCAATTAAATAATTCATAATAAATGAATAATTAACAGTTAAATAATGAATTCATTATTACTTAACTTCCCACCATACACTTCTACAAAGCCAAAAGGCCCCCACCTAATACACACCTTAAAAAATATAATATTACATACTTACATATTTAACGTCAATTAAATAATTAATAATAAATGAATAATTATTTGTTAATTATTTATTACTTAATTAGCTTACTACCCTGTACCCCTACAAATCCAGCAGCCCCCACATAATATATAGCTAAAACATATAATTATTACAAAATTAACATAATGAATGATCAATTAAATAATTAATAATTAATTAATGAACTGTTAATTAATTTCTACTTAATTAACTTCCCACCCTAAACCTCTACAAACCCAACAGCCCAGACCTAATATATAACAGTTATTACACAATTTCCATAATTAGTAATCAGTTAAATAATTATTAATAACTTCATAATTAACTATTAATTAATTAATTATTACTTAACTTTACTCCCATTCCCCTATAAATTTAGCAGCCCGCACCTAATATATAACTTGAAAAATATAATTTGTACACAATTAACATAATTAGCAATCAATTAAATAATTTATGTCAAATTAATATTTGTTAAATAATTATACTTAATTAACTTTCCACCCTACAGTCCTCCAAACCTAGCAACCCGGTATTGCACTATACATTACTAGTAGGAATGCAAAGTAAAAATTATAAATTCCTTAAAATGCCAAATTATATTTAAAAGTATTATTAACAATTATCCACAAATAACTCACAAAATTGATATATGAACTAAAACAAATAAACATAATTATATAACGACTTTTTTACAGCTATATTATTGAAAACAATATTGACAATGATGATATTCTTGGCAACGATATTTTTGTATCACAATATTATTTCCCGATATTTTGTCAACTCTATATGTAAAACTCAATACTTTTTCCACATACTACACTAGTTTAGGAGGTAGAATCCACAGTTATAGGCTTGCTGTAGGGTAACAGAAGACTGTCAGTAAGGTAGGGTGGATTATGCGGAATAAGTGATGTGAGTGAATAACCACAGAGACTCGAGGAGCTGTAGCTCACAAATAGCGCCAGGCAGAGACCAACTACAGTTCGTACACGTGTTTATATTTGTACCTCCCAAATTCTTACTAACTATTGGTAATGTGTTGTGTGCCCGCACTTTGTGTTGTCTGACACATCTTATGAGGTTCAAAACATGACACCCACGCGGTTCACTGAGCTGTTAATGATTGCGCCTTGGTTTAAAACCCGGAAGCGTTCAATGAACATGTACGGTCTAAGGAAGGGCTTTCCATGTGTAGACTTGTCACACAAGCCCCGAAGGGAGGCACCTCTCTGATATGAGGTGCAACCAGTTCCATATTTGAATGAATGATGTCATTAATAAAGCATTGGCTTTCACTCCAATGAAGCATCTTGGCGCTGGAAGCGGGTGGGCTGAGTGTCAAGGAGTGTGATCTCTGATGTCGACGTGGTCAGATAAGAGACAGGGTTCCAAGCTTTTGTTCCCAGTACATCCATAGATTTTCCTCCTCTGGACTTCAGACGGAAATGGGGCGGGGGTAATAGCAGATTTTCCCCGGAGGATCTCAAATTTCGTGCACGTACAAAGGCTTTTAATCTGGTCCTTAGGTATTTGGGGCCGCTTTGTTTTACAGCTCTGAAAGTTATCACTGGGATTTTTAAGAGAATTCCCTTGTGTGTTGGCAGCCAGTGGAGGATTTGGAGGGCCTCAGAGGCAGATGACCCCTTTGGTAATTTCAGTACCATTCGGGCTGCTGCATTTTGTACAGTCTGCAGCTTTTTCAGAGTACTCTTCTTTACTCCTGCATAGAGACTGTGTTAGAAAGGCGAACCCGGGGGAGGCAGAAGGTGTCTGACTGACCACCCCTAGGTCTATCCCTCCTTCAGAGAAGGGACCGAGCGATGTCGAGAGGCCTCCGACGTGAGGGCCCTTTCCTAGAATCGTACAGCAGAGTAACCACACCACTACAAATGTACACCACACGTAGATAGAGTTTTCAATCTTTATCTGGCAATAAGTATCGTTTCAATATATACAGCAGATCCCGAGATCTGGAAAGTCTCGTGACAAGGGGCAAGGTAGCGGGACAGTCTTATAGATGGTCGGTAGCAAGGAGACCCTACGCACAGCTCTCAATCCTCGAGCTGGGGGGTTCCGGAAGGTTGGGCCGCGGTAGCGCCAGCAGGCTCCAAGATGGTTCAGCGAGTGTGGACCGCGGCAGTGCCAGCAGGTTCCAAGATGGTTCAGCGAGGGTGGACCGCGGCAGCGCCAGCAGGTTCCAAGATGGTTCAGCGAGGGTGGACCGCGGCAGCGCCAGCAGGTTCCAAGATGGTTCAGCGAGTGTGGACCGCGGCAGCGCCAGCAGGTTCCAAGATGGTTCAGCGAGTGTGGACCGCGGCAGCGCCAGCAGGTTCCAAGATGGTTCAGCGAGTGTGGACCGCGGCAGCGCCAGCAGGTTCCAAGATGGTTCAGCAAGTGTGGACCGCGGCAGCGCCAGCAGGTTCCAAGTAGAACAGCAAGGTGCGTTCGTCTCGGGGTCAGCCGCGACAGCGTCAGCAGGGCTCCTCGACTCCGGGATACAACTGCCGTCCTACTCCGGGGCTGGCCCAGATATAGGTCTGGAGTCCTTTGATGTCCGGACCCTCTCGCCTGGGGGTCCGAGGGGCCGGGATGATGGTGTCCAGACACCCAGCAGGGGGTGGAGCCAGCGCTCAGGGAGGCCGGAGGCCGATCGAAACCAGACATCCCGGGACGGTTGGAGAGCCATCGAAACTCCCCTCTCCTTGTCTCTGGTTGAGTGGCCACTCTACCACCCGGAGGGCTCTTGGTGCCTCGATGGCGGCTCGCTGGGGCCGTGGCTGCGGCTGGGCCGGGACCACGTGTCTGTGACGTGATGGGCCCAAGATGGCGTCGGGCCTGGAATGAGGGTCCGGGGGGGGGCACCGGACCGGTAATGCGGGGGTGGCCCGAGTGTGCCGTGTCAGTGGTTGTGGGCCGCCGGGTGGCGGATCTGGTGGTTTGTAGGTCATGCAGAGGTGTGCCCGAGGCCGACCCGGGCTGGATGGAGGGCCGATGTCATCCGGGGCCCGCCATGCGGGAAGGGTAGGACCACGCCACGAGGCCGGGTCCAACAGACTGTTACAATACTCCAGGCGTGATAAGATCAAAGCCACTGCCACGGACTCACGAGCTATAGCTGGAAGGAGGTCGAAGAATTTTTTCAGAGTTTTTATCCAATGAAAACAGGTTCCTGCTACCGACAGTGCCTGCCGATGAAAGGAAAGGGAAGTATCAAATCGGACCCCTAGGTTTTTGGCAGTGTCCACTGTATTAGGCGGGGGGCTTTGTCTGTTGGCCACCACAGTTCGGGTGTGAAGATATAAAATTGTCCCAGCAACAAAATCTCTGTCTTTTGGCTGTTGCACTTAAGGTGATTGGTCTTCATCCATTCGAAGACAGCAGAGAGACATTGTTGGAAATTTTCTTCTGCTGCTGTGGATTCTTTATACAGGGTTAGAATGAGCTGTGTATCGTCAGCGTAAGACACAGTCTCAATGTCAAAGGATGATACCAGGTCTAGCAAGGGCGCCATATATATGTTAAAAAGTGTGCTGCTCAAAACTGAGCCTTGAGGGACACCAGAGAGCAGCTGCTTCTCTGTTGAAGTATAATTGCCGATCGTTACTGTTTGTCTTCTGTTTCCCAGGAATGATGTTAGCCAAGCCAATGCTTTCTGTGAAATCCCAGCTCTACTTAGCTGTTTTGTAGTGTAGCTCCTATTTTCCCAATAGGCTCTGCGCATTGGAATAGTACCTACAGCAGTAAAGGCCAGACGTTAACTAGGTCTACTACTGTCGATACTAGACTTAATTTTTGGGTTTGCCAGCTAAGCTCAGAGTTCGCTAGAAACTTTCTCGAATGTTCAAGGAAGGAATTAACTCCCCTGATTAGACAAGAAGGGATTTAGTTTCTGACAACCATAGAACATGACAACTTTGCTCTCCCCTAATCAAGAGTCAATCTCGAGAGTCGTGTGAGCACAAGGCAATTATTTTACTCAGTCAGTACGTGCATTCTTAGTCTCATCAGAATGTAGAGAAAAGGAAGAGACGGGCGTGTTCAATAAAAAGGTGTTATTTATTGATCAGTCTCTTTTCTCATACATGAGAAATGGATCGATATTATTGCAATACTTATAGTTGAGTAAAGTGCATACATTAAAAGCAATAGTATAAAATAATACTGTAAAAACATTGATATGGTTTCTGAGCCATATGATGTTTTAAAATGATTAAAATATATTTACATACACATATACATTTGACTAAACGTACTCAACTGGTGTTTCTAAATACGCCTACCCCGTGTACCTGACCTAAGTCTAATGCGTGGGCGGGAATAGAAAGTTACAGTTTAAGTTAAGTTTGTTTTTGCCAAGTGAATAACTAAAGAATTCTCTGTGAGGGGTTATTCAGTTCTGTACCTGGAATTTAGGATGGATGAGGAATAGTATCTCTTTCTCTGCTCTCGATATTCCAGGCTGCCTGCGAGGGCTGCCCAGAAACGCCGGTGCTGGGTCTCTCGGCTTGAGATAGCAGCGCGTCTCTCAGCGCGTCAGGAAGGCGGGGCTGCTGCCAGCGGGGTCTGCTTCTGCTCTCGGCTTCGGCAAGTATGGCTGCTCCGTCTTGTCACCACGCGTGTGTTTGCATAGGGCAAGGTCGGCAATATTTATACCTTAAAGGTGCCGAGATTGACGTAAGGATGGACATAGATACGTCAATAAAGATGTCATACGACTTGCTCGTTAGCACATTCTTTACTAAAGTTCTCTGTGAAATCAAAACAATGGCCGCACGGATTATCCAGGTTGTCATAGGTTTGATTTGTTATGAGAAAGTCGTATGCCTTATCAGGGGCTGGAGGAATGTCGCTTGTCTAATTAGATCTCAAGCGTTATGACCTAATCAGATAACACGTTCCTGTGCCGTAGTGTGACTGCGTCAGATAACGGTATCTGCATCATGGGGGTTTTCTTGCCTCATGGGCTGACTGTTAGTTAACTTGATAGTTAGTTTAACCAGAATAGGGTCAGGAATAGGGGGACTGATTCAGAACCTATAGAAATACACGACACCCACTCCACGCTAACTATGGTCATATCTACTAATCTATGCATAGTATAACATAGTACAACATACTATAGAGTATAGTGTATACCTTACCACCCCAAAATACATAAATGCATTTCGAAATTTTCAAATATACTGAAAAATTGCAGTCATATATATTGTATGCACTTAAGCTATGAATTAAATGCAAAAGTAAACACGCATTTTTATGCATTATTGCTTATTGGTATATGAGAAATACACATGAAATGGCTCTTAATATGGCTATACAGAAAGGAAGTTCGAGACCATTTCATCACATAATAAAATATTTGTGAACATACCAGCGAGCAGCTAAAGTCTATAAAGTATCTAAAAATAGAAATTTTAGTTCTCTAGGAATAGTTTCTTACTTTAAGCAGAAGATCAGTGTCCCGGGAAAAAAAATATGTAGAAAAATATTTTAAGGGGCTTGCTGAAAAATATTGCTGTCCGTGAGCTGGAGTGAAATTGTTCATGTAACTTTATTTTTAAAGTTGAAGGCCGAATTCAGGGAACGCCGTGTGCGAGTTTACTCAAAAGTCTCTATTTCTGTTCTGGAGAGAACATCATATCATTCAAGCTTTCGAAAAACTGTCAACAGCTTCATGGGAAAGTTCCACTAAGTCGGAAATAGGGGTAACCATGCATTCGTGCGCATGATTGTCTCCATTGACATTCTGATTCGCATTGCTGACAGAAGGTCGTACCTGTTCGATGCTGCTTTCATCTTGAACTTCACTACTCTTCAATCGCAGTGGTGAAGATTCCAGGAATGCCGTCATCAGGATTGGCAGCCTTTGAGGGCAGCACAAAGCGTGAACCTTGGTAGGAACCAACAGTGTATCTGCATCCACTGGCGCATCCGATTGTAGCGTCAGACAGGTGTCTAACACGCATTCTTCTCCGCATAGCAGACACCTTAGTACAGGTAAAACACACCTTTGCCACATTGGTCGAAATGATAGAAACCAAGTCATGTTCAGGTCTCTAAGCCGGGAGAGTCCCAGGATTTTTGATATCCGGTCCCGGTATCCAATGGCTAGGATCGTATCTTCCATTGTCGCGAGAGTTTGATCTGTGACATGGGTTGCCATAACGAAAAATAAGGACTAGGAATAGGATTCCTGCAATTAGTCCCAGGATCCGGGGAAGTCCGCCAAAAATCGAATGGACGAAATCTGGAAAAATACCCAGTATGGCTTTGAATGGTGTTAATGCCATCGAAAATACTGTCTTAAATACCTTTGAGACCCCAGTGGTATCAGAAATATTTAAGATTTCGCTCAGGATTTCCGCGAAATGTACGGGGGAATTAGTCGATAATAATGTATGTATCTCTGCAGTCGTCCTTGCGACTTGTAGATCATACGTTTCTTTTGATGACGTGAGCCTTGTAGGCGTCTGAAGAAGCACTGTTTTCATTCTGCTTAAAGTATCTATTCGAATAGAAGTAATTTTCAAACTGGGCCATGCCCTTGCCTCCCTGTCTGGAAAGGAGCTGGGGAATAAAGAACGTCCACAGCACTTTACCTTCGCCGTTGTAGTTACTAGATAAGGAGTCCCGGGCATAAGACTGCAACATCTGCGGTCTACAATAAGAATGTAACTCCCATTATAGAGTCTTTGACAGAATGGTTCTATTTCAGTTGCAGGTGCGCCTTGCTGGTGACATGAAACGTTGTATGAATTCCCTTCACAGGCTCCATGCAAACTAATTCCGTTACACAGAAGCGTGCCGCTTAGTGACATAGCACAATTGTTGCCACTAAGAAACACTTTCTGTCCTTTATTACTGACACATGCATGTGAATAGGGCAGGTTCCAAGTTGTTTTAAGGTACCCTTTTCCCAATTTCTCGTACATGCCAGCCTGTATATATTTTTGGCAGTATTGAAACCTGAAGGTTGAGATTGGAATATTTATGATTCCGTGGATTATCCATTCACTGACAGGTCGTTCTGACATTGTCAACGGTAATCTTTCTAGTTTTTCAATGCTCAAGATTGTATAATCAGCACCCTTTTGCGCCATACCGATTTGTCTATCAGTAAGGTTAAAGATTTGGAATAGTGACGTTGTGTTGATTAAACGCCAAGGCACATAGCCTGAACGCAGATTTTGTAACGTCCAGCCAAGCTGTACAATGGAACGCAATTGTGACTGACCATGTTGTAATAACAGTAAGTCTTGCGATAATATATCGATTGCTGAAGACACAATGCTGTCCAATGAAAAAATTCTGGAGGACAGAGTCATTAACCCATTGTCCACTACAGATAGTGATTTTTCCAAATTAATACGGTCAATTTCCCGTATTCTTTCTGCTGTTTCAATTTGAGTAACCTTCCAGGCCTCATTGTATGCTGCATATACAGAGGCTGCTATGAAACGCTTTTGACGCTGTTTGCGTGGTCCCAGTATGAAATCACGCAAGTCAGCACCATCAGTAAGTAAAGTTAGGTGTTGCTTAATTTCAGGCAGTGTGGAAGTCTGTAGCCATTGAAGGCATAATTTGCCCACACTGTAGGTTGTTATTATCCCTGGGTGATGTCTTTGGGGATATCTAGGGTCTGGCCTGGTCATTTTGAAACCCTGTGTTTTATTCAGGAATCTATCTTGACAGTTATTTGTATCTGTGGGCCAGATCAACCATTGTTTCCAATCAGGATGTGTTCTGTTTTGGTTTAATATATGGTTTACGTCTATCTCTTCATCTGTATCAGAGCTATTGCTAAACATTGTTGGCTTTGGAATAGACGGATTATTTAAATCTTTGATTTTGGCAAAACCAAGACAGGTGGTTTGTTGAACAGTGTCATTTAAAAATATCATTTGTTCTGGGATCATGCAGGCTCTAAACAAAGCTTCTATACCCTGTACTTGCCAATCTTTTGTACCCCAAACACTTTTCAAATCAACATTTTTGTCCCAATAATCAAATCCAAAAGTAATAATTTTTTCGAAGAATGAATCTGAATATATCAATTTTGTGTTGGTTATCATGGTTTTCATCCCTGTCTTGTTTGACAATTTAAAATAAAATGTTTCAGCATTACTTATGTTAAAACCTGAAAAATATGAATATTTGTCATATACGGTTCTAGAGCTTCCTTTTGGAGGTGTAGCACAATGTTCCCATTGATTATAATTTAAAACATTTCTAGGTTGTGCAAATTTATGCAAAAAATGGTTACCATAATGGTTATAGCAATACATACTATCATAATTTGTAGAACCTTGCAAATAATCATGTTTTGTAAATTTAGCAGACATTACTAAGTCAGACATCATGTTGTTAATACTTTCGAAGTCCCAATCATCAGCAAATGAGTTTGGTTTTGCAAAGTCACTCAAGGAGATCTTGATTTGGTGTGGATATTTCAGGATCTCGACCGGACCATAAATTTCATAGTCAGTGTTGTCCCAGGCTACCCCACCAGGTATAGGATTGGCTGTGAAGTTGGCTGAAGAAAGTTCTCTTTTCTCGACGTGTGAAGATGTGTGTGGTTTGAGGACCAAGTTGATGTTCTGACTTGCTGTGTCCATTTTAGCATATTTTCCCTCAATGAAGCGTCCCAAAGTAAATACCATGATGAGCCAAAGTATGAGGATAAATGCACCAAAACCCACCCAAAATTCAATCCATGGAGAAACCAGATATGTTTCTTTCAGATGTTTCAAAAGTTCCTTAGCTTTGTCTTTAAAGGATTTTGATGATGGCTGTGTCTTTGATTCACTGAAGCCGTCAGAGGAATCATCGAAGTTGATGAAGTAACCGGATGCAGTTCTGTCAATTGTTCCAATTGGTTCAGGATTTCTGTTTTTTGCATTTTCACTTGGTACTTCAGTATAGATTGGTGTGTCTCTGCTAAATGTCTTTATTTGGGTTTTCAGAGGTCTGAGTTCTATTGCATTGTTGCATAGTCCTTCTTGTTCTTCTTTAGGCATTTCAAATGTGATGAGCCTTTTTGTTAGGACCTCTGTGCTGGTAGCAAACCTTGGTGTTCTGCTACTAATCGGGAGTCCACTTGGCCTACTGTTTGTTATCGGCCACATGTTGTGGTTTTACCAGGTCGATGGATACAACTCGGTTCTCCTTTTTTCCAGCAAGTGGCGGTAGTACAACTGATCTTGTCCCGTTGACAGACAAGACAGGAACTGCTTTTCTGTAAGAAGGCCCAAATTCCTTCTTTACCGCGATCTTCTCCCTGACTAGATCCCCGACTTTTGGAATCCAGACAGGTCTTGCTGGGACAGGTGGTGATTCTTCAGTGGTCGTTGGCTGTTGCTTCAACTGTATGTTGCTCAGGTCTTTTCTTGTTTTGTTTAAGTCCTGCAAAATAGCCAAACGGTCTTTGACATCAAAGGTTTTTTCTATTACCACTGAAGTCTGACTATCAAGGTCAGAGATCAACATCCTAGTTCCGAATAATAATTCGTACGGACTGAATCCCTTCAGAGAATTTCTTGGCAAGTTATTTAGACTACGTTGGACACTTATTAGATGTTTGACCCACCCAGCTCCCGAACCTAATATCCTTTCCATTATAGATTGCTTTCTGCCTTGGTTTTTTCTTTACACCATCCCGTACCCTCAGGAAGGAAGTGAGAAGATTCCCGCTGGGCTGTGCTCATTTGGCCATGTTTCCCCCCCAGGCTGGATTGCCTGAGTGAAAACAATGGTCGAACGTAGCATGCTCTTAGCGTATATGCCATTTAGACTCGCAAATCTTTGTATAACAGTCCGGACGTCAGCCGAGTGCTGAGGATCTACATTATAAGTGGAAACTAGCCTGTATATGTTAATCGCAAGCCATTCTTTTTACTGGTGATGTTATCTGCAGTCAGATTCCACCGTATTATATTTTTTCTCTCCCCACTGCGATTTCCGTTGCAGTTTGGGCAGTTTTTTACAAACATGGTATGATGTAGGCTCATGCCTGGCCACCAGTACCGTGATTGTAAATCTTCCAGAGAATCTTTTAGTTTGAGGTGTCCAAGACCCTCACCCATATGTGCGTCTGCGATTAACAAGTGTCTCCTGTCCATGTTTGGAATCACTCTATCCCCCACTCCAGGGATTCGAGCAAAAGGGACGGAGTTTGCATCGATTATGTATGTTTAATTGAGTGGATAGTTGATCGGTAACGCTGAGCAGTCGCCTTTTGATGACGTTTTCACCGCCAGCAATGTTTCACCGTCAATGTATTTTAATGTACGCTTTTTTCGAACTACGGGAGCCGATTTAGTGGCTGCCGCTGCGGCTGTTTCAGCCAATGAATTCCCTACAACGTGAACGCCATCACGTTGATGACTCAGTGAGTGTGTCACGTGAGTCTTTTGTAGTTCTTTTTGTAAAAGAGCTATTTGTTCCCAGAGCAGTTTCTGCTTTATTGGTGCATCTGTGTCATCTTTGTAACCGTTTTGAATCCATGTCTGCAAATCCTTGTTGTATGATTTGACGCAGTAATATGAATCTGACACTATAAGTGTCGGGAATTCGCGATCCGCATTATCTAGCGCCATTTTCAAAGCTATTATTTCAGTTTGTTGTTCTGAATTAGTTTCTACTGAGTGTGATTTTGTTAATAGAGGTTTTAATATACCTCCGCGCCACACTTCTTTTGTAATCTCACATGTGGGGTTGTATGCTTGTTCTCCCCAAACGGAGGGTTGAGCATGTCCGTCTGTATAGATTACACAGGCGTAATGTCGTAGAGGCAGAATGTCGATTGGCAGAGGATACGTCTTTTCATATTTTAGATTTTTTAATTCTTCTAGTTCTTAGAAAATTGTCAACCAGGCTATACTTGATAATTCATATCCTACGTACAAGACTGTCAGATGGGCAATTCTGGATTTTTTAAAGTTGAATTTGTAACCCTCTGCAGCGAACCCAAGTATTATGGTGTTCACCCTTTTCAAGTGAGTCTCCAAGTCATCATCTGTTAAGTAAATGTCATCGACATAAGATAATGCTTCATCATCATATAGTTGTAGTAATTCTGTTACTCTCGCTGAGAATACCCCCGGGCTGTTCTTGTACCCCTGGGCTAACCGACAGAATAGTTTTTGAGTGCCATTTACTGAGAATGCAGTTAAATATCTGCTCTCTGGTGCTATGTTTTGACAAAAGAATCCATTGGAGATGTCCAAGGTAGTTTTGTATTTTTTGCGCACTATGTTATTCATTAGTGCAGCACTGTGTGAGTTTTGCACTGCAAAAGTTTTGCAACATGTGTTAAGGTGTCGGTAATCCAAAACTAGACGATATGAATTGTCTGGTTTGGAGACCGGAAACAAAGGATTGTTCATTTGTGAGGTGCAAGTTTCAATCACCCCCTGGTATTCTAGCTGATCTAGTATTTCATTTACCTGTTTTTTAGCTTCTTGCTTAATTGGGTACTGCCTTTGTGCAGTAGGTTGTGATTTTAACTGGATTTTGTGAGGAGGAGAATCCTCATCCCATCCTACATGATTTTTATATAAAGCAGGTGCTAAGGCCACTGCCCACTTTCTAGCAAGTGTGTATTTTTTATGAATCGGGATTTGATTCGAGAAGGCAGGCATAATTACTTCTTCGCCATGAGGGCACTCCCTGACAAACTCTGGTGGCCAGTCTTTTTCAGCTAGAAGGATGTCATAGCCTTTGGAGAGGTTATCCCAAAATAGTCCCCTTATTTTCCTAGTCTTATCTCCCTCTATACGTAATGTTATCTCGTATATTTTGTGGGGCTTGCTAACTCTGGTGTCTGCAGTTTCCACTTGAAGGTATTCATTTGTGTCCACTGTCTCCAGATGATTCGTAAGGACTTTGCGAGCTATGCTCACCTCTGCTGCGCTGTCTAGCATTGTCTGAGCCCACTCTCCGTTTTTCAGTTGTGTCCTCAGTATTCTCGGCATTTTTAACTACCTTGATACTGGCTACCTTCTTTTTTGGAAATTGTAATTTCTTTTTTTGTTGAGCAGGTTCCTTGTCTTTGGACTTGGCGTGCTCTTCTCTTTGTTCTGATCGTCCTCTTCTTTCCGATTTCTGCGAGGAAGTCTGAAAAGATTGAGAGGGACGTGTATCAATGTCTTGATATCTATCAGGTTTTTAAATATTATCCCTATTTCTAAGGTTATATCTTTTCCCAGAGGGGTCACTCTGGGGTGACCTGTGTCTCTGGTTCGGAGATTTCTCCCTTCGCCTAGGAGACCTTCCTCGGGACTGGAATTTCTTTTCTTTTGGATTGGATTGTTTGTTTCCATCCCAGTTCTTTTTTGGTGAATTATTATTATTAAAAAATATTTTTTCTGGACTTGTAGTCAGTTGCGGTTTTACTGGTATTCCACCTAGACTATCTCTGCCTAGTTCTTCATTGGATTTTTCTATGATTCTGGCAATTTCAGCTGGTTGGTCTGCTATATCTGTCTCTTTTAACCTCTGGCGGATCGCCACGTTTGCTGCTTCACCTTTTATGTTGGCTAATAATATAGCCGAGACCTGCTTGAAGTCTTTTAGTAATTTCATACCAAGAGTTAAAGCAGGTTCTGGACCGTATTCATCTTGAATTTGTTTTAGCACATCTGGTATTACCGAAATGGATGGAACACCGTGCGTTTTTGTGTAGATGGAAGCAAAGACTGTACCCCAAGTGTCACAGTCCTCAATGTGTGGTGCGATTCCCATTGGGAGACATATAGTCAGAATCCTGTGTTTTTCTAATGGGGTGGTGTCAGGAAACACCGCCTCTATTTGGGTGATTTTCTGTGCCAACCAGAATGGTATTTGTTCCCGTTTAGCTGGAACTTTACCTAGGCAGGATTGGATGTTCTGTGGTGTAATTTTATTTGTGTTCCCCTGGTGAGGGGTCAGCTGTGGAAGTTTAATCGCTGGCTGAATTGTTGAAGTCCGCATTACATACTGAACTAATTGTCTATGAATTTTTAGTAGTTGTTTTAGCTGTATTAACAGCTCTGCTGCAGGCATTCTTTCGATGTCTGGATGTGGTGTGTATCCGGCTAAGACCGGCCACGTTGCTCCTGGTCTTCCTAAAGGACCGAGCCTTGTAATGTGATTGTTATGTATTAGGGCGCCATCAAATAAGAGCAAATGCTCTTGGAATTTGAGTGGTACTTCCACCTCCTCGAAAGGAGTGTATGTTTCAGGAGGTTCCTCTACTTTGTAATAGTGGAAGTACTTTGTTACAGCATTTGCTGCCGGAAAATGTATCCATGAATAGTATACCTCTGTCTGCCGATATTCGTGTGCCTCAATTACGAATATGACTGTGCCACCTCTAGGTGTCAGTCCATTTTCTATAAGTTTTAAGGTTATAGATCTCCTTTTAATGACCGGAATGAATGTTATATTCGGGTCTGCTGCTTGCATGGTAGCATCAGCATCTGCGAGTTCAGTAGCTAATCTAATGCCTCTCTTTCTTCATCACTGTCTCCCATTTTACAGACAGGATGGTATTATGTCTATTTGCAGATCAGGTTTCTTTATGGAACAAAGATTAGATGCACAATATTTTGGAACTGTTTATCCTTCAACGTTGACTTGACCAAGAACCATACATAGGAGTTCCCTCCTGCGAGGTTTTGGAGGATATAACCTTTCACCCACTCCAGACGTCTTTGGAGTATTTGGGAAAAGGGGTCTGAGTGAGAAAGCACGACTGAGTTACTCTAAATGTCTTACGTTAGTTTTATCGCCCTTTCCAAACACGTTGGGCGCCATGTAGTGTAGCTCCTATTTTCCCAATAGGCTCTGCGCATTGGAATAGTACCTACAGCAGTAAAGGCCTAGACCAGACGTTAACTAGGTCTACTACTGTCGATACTAGACTTAATTTTTGGGTTTGCCAGCTAAGCTCAGAGTTCGCTAGAAACTTTCTCGAATGTTCAAGGAAGGAATTAACTCCCCTGATTAGACAAGAAGGGATTTAGTTTCTGACAACCATAGAACATGACAACTTTGCTCTCCCCTAATCAAGAGTCAATCTCGAGAGTCGTGTGAGCACAAGGCAATTATTTTACTCAGTCAGTACGTGCATTCTTAGTCTCATCAGAATGTAGAGAAAAGGAAGAGACGGGCGTGTTCAATAAAAAGGTGTTATTTATTGATCAGTCTCTTTTCTCATACATGAGAAATGGATCGATATTATTGCAATACTTATAGTTAAGTAAAGTGCATACATTAAAAGGAATAGTATAAAATAATACTGTAAAAACATTGATATGGTTTCTGAGCCATATGATGTTTTAAAATGATTAAAATATATTTACATACACATATACATTTGACTAAACGTACTCAACTGGTGTTTCTAAATACGCCTACCCCGTGTACCTGACCTAAGTCTAATGCGTGGGCGGGAATAGAAAGTTACAGTTTAAGTTAAGTTTGTTTTTGCCAAGTGAATAACTAAAGAATTCTCTGTGAGGGGTTATTCAGTTCTGTACCTGGAATTTAGGATGGATGAGGAATAGTATTTCTTTCTCTGCTCTCGATATTCCAGGCTGCCTGCGAGGGCTGCCCAGAAACGCCGGTGCTGGGTCTCTCGGCTTGAGATAGCAGCGCGTCTCTCAGCGCGTCAGGAAGGCGGGGCTGCTGCCAGCGGGGTCTGCTTCTGCTCTCGGCTTCGGCAAGTATGGCTGCTCCGTCTTGTCACCACGCGTGTGTTTGCATAGGGCAAGGTCGGCAATATTTATACCTTAAAGGTGCCGAGATTGACGTAAGGATGGACATAGATACGTCAATAAAGATGTCATACGACTTGCTCGTTAGCACATTCTTTACTAAAGTTCTCTGTGAAATCAAAACAATGGCCGCACGGATTATCCAGGTTGTCATAGGTTTGATTTGTTATGAGAACGTCGTATGCCTTATCAGGGGCTGGAGGAATGTCGCTTGTCTAATTAGATCTCAAGCGTTATGACCTAATCAGATAACACGTTCCTGTGCCGTAGTGTGACTGCGTCAGATAACGGTATCTGCATCATGGGGGTTTTCTTGCCTCATGGGCTGACTGTTAGTTAACTTGATAGTTAGTTTAACCAGAATAGGGTCAGGAATAGGGGGACTGATTCAGAACCTATAGAAATACACGACAGTTTACCCAGAACAACATGGGAGACAGTGTTGAATGCGGCCGAGAGATCCAACGGGATCAGCACTGCCATCTTTCCTTGATCCAGTGCGAATTTTAGCGTCTCCGCAGCGTGTATCAGTGCTGACTCAGTTGAATGCCCGGCCCTGAAACCAGATTGCCTAGATATAGCATGTTGTTTAGTAGGAGAAAGTAATGTAATTGCTTGTTTACAAGTTTCTCCGTTATCTTGCTTAAGCAGGGCAGTAAAGAGATGGGTCTAAGATTGGACAAGGTGGTTGGATCCGGAAGGTGTTTCTTTTGAAGTGGTTTAACCGAGACAATTTTCCAGCTGTCTGGTACTACAGCTTGTCTGAGTGAAGAGTTTATGATCTGATTAATAATTGGATTAATGGTATCAATCAGTGCATGTAGAATTTTTGGGGGGCAGGGATCGCCTGGAGAACCTGATTTGCATGTCATGATAGCCTGTCTGGACTGTTCGACGGTGATCTCCTTAAAATGGTTTAGCATCGGTCTATTATCTAGATTCTGATTTGAACCTTCTGTAGATGGTGTATCCGTTAGTTTAAAATCCTTTTTAAGGTCTCTGACCTTTTCATCAAAGTAGTCCGCTATTTGGTCACATACGTTTTGTGACAGGGGAATTTCCCGATTGAACACCTTAGGGTGGGTAAAGGATTCTACAATTTTAAAAATAATTTTTTTGATCAGACGCTGCCTGCCTAATAAGGTTAGTGTAGTGAGCTTTCTTTTCATGTTTGATCTTCATATGATATTCTTTCAGTGCTGCTCTGAAGATAATAAGATCATTGTTATTATAGGGCCCCCTCCATTTTCTCTCGAGCTTCCTGCATTTGCCTTGTAGCTCTTTGAGCTGAGGTGTGAAGCAGGGAGCTGAGGTTTTACCCAGAGAGCCTCTACTAAGTGTGGCCACCGGCGCCATTTTCTTGGCTAACACGTCCATCCCATCATTAAAAATATTCGTGTCAAGTACAGGGTCCCCTGTTGGTGTGGGTTTACTTAATTGTGCCAGAGTGTGCAGGTTAGGAATTGTTGACATTTTGTTCCATTTCCTCTTGATAATTTTGCAGAGCTGATCAGGATTTTGTTTCACAGTATATGTAGTGATTTCTGCAATCCTGAAAGGGATGAACTTATGGTCAGACCAGGTTAGTGTGGCCGGAGTATCCACTGTAAGTTTGTTGGAATTCGTATAGATGCCGTCCAGTGTATGTCCAGCCTCATGTGTTGGGTTTGTTATCAGCTGCTTTAGTCCTAGCGTTTCTATAGTTTCCAGAGACTTTTTTGTAGTTGGGGAATTATCTGCTTCCAAATGAAGATTAAAGTCCCCTAGTATGGTAAAGTTTGAATATCGAACTATCAAGGCACTGAGACTTTCAGCAAGGTAAGACTTGCCCCTGGTGGCCGATAGATCAAGGCTCCTGCAAAAACCACTGAGCTAGATAATTGGAGACACAAACCTAGACTTTCTGCTCCCTTCATCTCTATGATATCAAATGTTGAGCATTTTAGAGAGTCCTTATGAATAATTGCTAGCCCTCCCCCCCTCTCTGTGCAGTTCTGTCTCTTCTGGATATAGTATATCCTGGAGGAAGAGATTGTACAATAGCGGGGTTGGACCAGTCCTTTAGCCATGTCTCTGTGATAAAAAGGCCATCCAGGTTGAGATTTAAAATTAGATCATGAATATGCAGGGCATGTTTTCCTAATGACCTAACATTCACCAGTCAACAGCAAAATGGTCTAAGGTCCAAATTTGGATTTGTTTTATGGGCTTGATCATGGGTAGGTATAGTCCTGGCTTCATATCTAAGTTCGTAGAGGCATTTTCTGCATGTGGCTGAGCCTACTATTTTATCTACGTAGAGATGATGATGGCAGTCACTAACTTGCATATTAAGCGACCATAATTCATCTCTAGAGTAGCAGTACTTTGGGTCGCGGCTAGAAGCATTTCTGGCCCTGGCCGCGTTCAGGACGCGGACGGGTGAAGACGGGCTTGCCTTCGGCTCGTGCGTCCGCTGCACGTCCGGCTCAGCATGTGAAATATATTGCTGGCCGGAAAGAGTTCAACGCGCTTCTGGTGTCACTGGAGGGCAGTGTTTATCAATGATCACAGCCCCGCAGGGCCTATTAGGGTAGGAATTCCACACCCTGAGAGTAGGAGCCAGATTGACAGACAATGGAAAGATGCAAGCATTGTAAACCTAATTTATTGGGAAGTCGTATATATAGCATCACACTGTCTACTCAAGTACATGTTGGTGTACTTGTATACATGTCTGCTGACCCTGAGTCTATGAATTAGGGTTAGAAAAATTTTCACCTGCAGATGAGATATTTTGTGCATGTCACTTCAATTTATGTGCTCAAAAACTTTTTGAATCTGGAAATACTGATTTAAAAGCCAATGGTTTTACTGGACGTTTTTGACCGGTTCTATACCTTTGAAGTCTGGCACAGCAAGAAAGAGTGTTATTTCTCTACCAATCATGTATGTGTCTGGAAGAAAATTGGGACCATTTCAATCCTGGCAGATTTTAGACCTGGATATGGTGAGGTTTCCTCAGCCTGACAGCGTCCCCTTCTCCACTAGGCCACAGTCAACCCTGCACGGGATGCTCTACTGCAACAATCAATGCACCTATCACAGGCAGGTTACCATCAATCCCAGAAGATCTGGAGATATCATTGTTGTTTTTATTGGCGGCCAGGTGGAATGTTGAATTAGGGATACAAGCAAATGAGAGGATGGGGCATATTTAGACCAAATTTAGCACATGTTCATCCAGTGGGCCTCTGGGTTCTGTACCTCAAGGGCTTGGGAGTCAAAGGAAGCTGTAAATGCAGCTGTTGTTCAAATAACATTGCTTTAAGTCATCACAATAGCCATGATCCAGGTGCACAACAGCCCTACCTTTGCCCTTTACATTATGAAACACACAATATATCCTGAGCTTATTTTTCCAATAATTAAAGTGCTTAGCACAAGTCGTTCTTCTCAGTCTTCTTTTATTTCGTAATACTTCTTCAAAGCACAAAGATCTGGAGAAGGTGTCTATGCACTCGGACCTCGCTAGCGCTAGCTGCGCTTTTTGCCTGCTCTTCGGATTTTAAAAATCCCGTTTTTTCTTTTTATTTGATTTATTTTACTTGTACCTTGTTTTTAGCTGCTCCGACCCCCTGGCCTTATTCTTGCTCCATAAAACCCCCCTGGGGACCATCCACACTGCCTTTGGCGGGTCCGGGATCACGGGGTACCGGGGACGAGTTTGAGCGCCATCTTGCATTGGGCTGGGGCACTCTCGCGCAATCTCGCGAGATCTCGCCCTTGTGAGCCTACTTGAGGCAGCGAGAGACGGCAGGTCAGCCTGGAGAAGGTGACTATGCACTCGGACCTCGCTAGCGCTAGCTGCGCTTTTTGCCTGCTCTTCGGATTTTAAAAATCCCGTTTTTTCTTTTTATTTGATTTATTTTACTTGTACCTTGTTTTTAGCTGCTCGGACCCCCTGGCCTTATTCTTGCTCCATAAAACCCCCCTGGGGACCATCCACACTGCCTTTGGCGGGTCCGGGATCACGGGGTACCGGGGACGAGTTTGAGCGCCATCTTGCATTGGGCTGGGGCACTCTCGCGCAATCTCGCGAGATCTCGCCCTTGTGAGCCTACTTGAGCCCCCTTTGGGCCGCGCAGCGGTGACGCGCAGCGGTGCGCCTCTCATCGCGCCTGAGTCCAGCCAGAGTCCTGCCCGTCTGCGCTCGTCCGCGCTAGGCAGGGCCTGGCAGGGCCCATTACTACTTCAGGATGCTATCTTCGGTAGATATTCGCGCATTGCGCCAAGGGGTAAGTGGATGCCGCCACGGCACTTTGGATCCTCTTAGTGGTCCTTATCAGTGCCCTATTTGTTCCTTTTGTCTCCCGGCACCACAACCCATCCTGCGTTTTCAACCTAAACCCCTTAGAGCTCACATCACCGGACCCACACGGGGCCCTGATATCATTTCGCCTCTTAAAATATTTCTTTTGAATGTAAGGTCACTGGCCTGCCACTCGCAAGAAATTTTTTCACTGATTAATGATGAAAATCCAGACATTTTCTTTTTCACCGAAACGTGGCTTCATGATAACTCTATGGCCGTGATTAACTTAGCCCTCCCAGTTGGCTATACCTTGCACTCATCCCATCGTAATGGTAGAGGTGGTGGCATTGCAGTCGCATTAAAAACTTGCTATTCGTGTGCCTGGTCTCCCACTACTATAGCTGGTTGTGAGAGTGCGCACTTTAACATCACTGTAAGTCCCCACTTCACCTTTGCGGGACTTCTAATCTATAGGCCCCCAGGTCCGGATGGATCCTTTCGTGTCAGCCTTCCGGATGTGGTCTCTTCTTTAGTTTTGAAAACCAACAATTTTACGGTTGTTGGTGATCTGAACCTCCATATGGAAGCACCACTTTCCAACCCAGTCCAAAGCTTGCTTTCTGATCTTGAGGCATTTCATTTAGTCCAACTGGTTGAATCCCCGACTCACATTGGCGGACACCTGTTGGATCCTTTTCTGACAAACATCTCCTCTAATATTGAAGTGCTCCAGCCCAAGCCTATGGCCTGGACTGATCACCATCTGATCGAAACGCATATTGCTATTGACATCCCTTTAGCCAATAACAACTTGCCTAAGACTCTTAAGCGTCCTTGGAGAAACCTGAACTTAGAGCACTTTCACCATCTGTTGCTGCAGCACCATCCTCAACCTCCTGAGGAAGTTTCCCGGGGCTATGATGACTTTTGCAAGTGGCTAGAGCAATCTTTGGATACCCTCATACCAGCTAGGTGGAGCAAAGCTAAATCTGGCTCCCCCAGTCCCTGGTATGATGAATCTCTCAGGGCACTGAAAGCATCTTGTAAAAAAGCAGAACACGCCTGGCGCAGAAACTATGATACTGATCTTAAAGCAACCTATAGATCTTGCATCAGGATGTATCATAAGGCCATATGTTCAGCCAGGGCTGCTTTTTACTCACAAGAAATAAAAAACAGCACGAACCCTACTAAAACCATTTTTAGGGTGTGTAAGGACCTCACCAACAAAAGAACTGCCTCCACGTTCACTGCCTCTATGACGCATTGCGAAGATCTGGCCTCATTTTTCGTCGAAAAAGTGGAGGCCATATACAGGTCGTTTGCCACGCCTTTTGTCAGTGAAATTAATAGTGCCCCTCCGGTCTCTAAATCCCTATTAGCCATTCCAGGTCCCACCCAAGAGGAGTTCCTAAATCTGACGGTTAAATTTAAATCAGGTTCTCCGGAGGACCCGATGAGACCCATGCAATTTCGTGATTTCGCAGATTGCTGTTATCCGGCGATGCAGAACTTAATAAATCTTTCCTTTAGAACTGGTAGTGTTCCCACTGCTTGGAAGCAGGCCACTATCATACCAATCCTAAAAAAAACGTCTCTTGACCCTTCCAAATCAGAGCATTACCGACCTATTTCCCTCCTTCCTTGGATGGCTAAAATAGCTGAAGCTCACGCCAATAGGATCTTATCCCTCCACCTGCAAGAAGCAAACATACTGGACAACTCCCAGAATGGGTTTCGAGCCGGTCATAGTACCGAGACTGCTCTTTTGGCAGTGGTGGAACACATTAGGAATATACTTGACCAAGGTCAGACGGCGGCACTGATCCTATTGGATCTAAGTGCCGCGTTTGACACGGTCTCCCACCACATCCTTTTACATCGCCTCGCGGAGGCAGGAGTTGGAGAACAGGCGCTTGAATGGTTTCGATCATTTCTTACGGGTCGAACCTTTAAAGTTTCTACTCCTCCCTACATTTCTGCCCCTCGCCCCATTCTGCAGGGAGTTCCTCAGGGCTCGGCCCTCAGCCCCACCCTTTTTAACTTGTATGTTGCACCGCTGGCGCAGGTAGCTGCCAGTTCTGGGCTTACAATAGTGTCATACGCCGATGACACACAACTGGCGGTGTCACTCAATGGCGATTCCAACATGAACGCCCCCACCTTTCAGGCAGCCCTCAAAGCTGTCGCCGGCTGGATGGCGAACAATCGCTTACAACTCAATGCCACCAAGACGGAGGTCATTCTCTTCGGTAGAGACAGCGAGCTCTGGGGAGACCAATGGTGGCCTTCTGAATTGGGTCCTGTTCCTACTCCTGTAACCGAAGTCAGAAATTTGGGCGTTTGGCTTGACAATCAATTGTCTTTTATTCCCCACATTAAACGTGTTGCAGGAACCTGCTTCGGCGCTCTACAAAGCCTACGGCCTATTTTTAAATTTTTTGACGCGGACACCAGGCAGATCATAGTCCAAGCTCTGGTGTTGACCAGATTGGACTACGCCAGTTCCCTGTTTCTGGGTGCTAATCAAGCTGAGCTTGCCCGTCTTCAGCGGGTACAAAATTCGGCGGCTAGGATGCTGGTCGGCCTCCCTAAATTTGTTTCAGCTCGCAGCACTATCCGTGACCTTCACTGGCTCCCAGTAGGCCAAAGAATTAAGTTCAAGGCTTTGTGCCTCACTTTTAAAATCCTCAACTTGGCCTCCCCCCCCATTCTCACCCAGACCATCCTCCACTATGTCCCCGCAAGAGCTCTTCGGTCTGCAGGGTCTAATCTGGCCATTGTTCCTCGTTTTAAAAAGGCCAGAATGGGTGGACGCTCTTTCTCGGTGATGGCGGCTACTCTATGGAACTCTTTGCCTGCTTCACTTCGTTCCATCCACGATTTGTTTCAGTTCAGGAAACAATTAAAAACCCATTTATTCTCCGCTGTATAGCTATGTGTTTAGGTCATCATTGTTGTGTTGTGTCTTCTATCTCCAAAAAGCGCCGGGACGCCTCTTGGCTGCGGCATCTGCGCGCTATACAAATTTCATAACATAACATAACATAACATCTAGCCGCCAACACGTGTTTCATCTTGTGTGGTGTAAGCCACAGACTTCCTCAGGGCAAAAAAACGTAAACGTCTTCGGGACCGACCAGCGACTTGGGCAGTAGTACTGTATATCAATATAAAGAATATCAATCTATATCAGATGTTCAGTTCAAGAGCTTGATCACGTGTCCTCTTCAAATTTCTCTTCTAGCATAAGTCATAAATCCTAAATCAATACATGTCGCATCCCTCCATACAGTCGTCTCAAACTGTGGCATCTAGCTAGACGCCTTGTGCTTAAGGACTTTAATTATTGGAAAAATAAGCTCAGGATATATTGTGTGTTTGGTTCAATGGTATGGTCTTCTATACCATCTGGTGAACGGTGGATGGCTGTTACCTTATCCTTTGAGCTACTAACACTTGGATTATTTTTACTGTATCACAACTGTGCGCAACTGTCACCCAAGTTTGTTATCTACCGCTTTGCCTCCATCCTTATGTATTCTATTGCTATGCTGATTGTTTTTAACTTTTGAGAGAACTTAAGTTGTGTATAAAAAGAAAATAAGTTAATACCAAACTCCTTTATATATATAAAAAAATATATCAACAAATAAATTGTTTATAAAATATGTATCTTTGTTATAAATTGTGTGACTCTCTTTACGTATCTTATTATTATGTATTCGGGTGTTTACCTAACATAAAAACTATGTGAAGGTCTCTAGGTAGCGACTGACTTAGCTATAGACCTTTATAAAAATAATTTATTGCCCTATGTATACCAAAGTCTATTAGATATATAGGGGTCCCCTTTTTCTAAAAAATCGCAACTGTCACCCAGCCATACTCTTTGTATAATACTCTCTTTACATTATGGCTTAGCATAAACATACACCAAATAGTAACATTCGATCTGGTTTTCAGGACCTCCACAATGCCTAGAGTTGTGGACAATTTACATCTAAAAATGCTCAGGGACAATAATTTGTATATAGGTCGTCATTCTGAAAATACAAATGCGATCACTATTATGTTCGATGAGTCCAGTCCTTTTATCCAGGTTTGTTGTACATTCGTTAAGCTGGAATGAGAGTTGGTAAGCGTTGTGGCCAGGCATTCGTTTGCTGTAACAAAATGCAATTTTGAGAGCCTCAGCCATTTAGGCTGTACTAGGAATAGAGTTGAGGCCTAGGGCAGATTAAAATGCAAGCTGAAGCCAGTGTGAGAGAGGCAGTGGCTGCCGCTGAAGGGGCTTAAACGTGGAGTTAATCAGGGAACAAAAGCAAACGAACTGAAGCATATTCAAATGCAGGAATTAGAATGTGCTCATTCATGAGCACGGCCACGCTCCAGATTGGAGCGATAAGTATTTTCATGAATACAGAATGAATTTTACTAAGAAAACTTTGGACAGCTTTCAGCATGGAAATGAAAAGAAAACAATCAGAAATGTAAGAAAACTCAATTAATGATCTTTTTTCAGTAACTGGTTAAAGACAGATGAATTTTGGCTTTTACGGCTTATCAGTCAATTCTTGTATAGGCAACAGTGTCAATTCTTGTATAGGCAACAGTGTAAATTCTTGTATAGGCAACAGTGTCAAATAAGCAGCAAGCCAGTCTTGAAAATGCTGGAATCCAGCAAATCTGCCTTTTCACTGAAAGGTATGCATTGAATATAGGTCTTGTTAAATACCCTTTCGTCTCATGTGCTAGAGGATTTAGAAGATTCTTCATTTGGCATCAGATGGATCAGCAAGGATTTAATTAACAAAAACAGGGCTGAATAATAGAATTTCAAGATCACGCCCTCCAATAACATCAATCCACCATGATGCAAACTTTTGGTGAGTTGTTCGCAGCTCGGCTCTCACCTCCTGTATTAACTACTACACAATATGACCCATCATGGGTTAGTAATGACATTGCTTATCCCACAAACGTGATGATGCCTCTTACAGTTACTTAAGATATCACCTGTCTAAAACAGAACATGCACTAAAGCTTCCTTGGTGACTGCATTCCACCACAGAAGCTTTCGTGCGACGCTCATCTCTTGCTACAAAAAATACAACCCCTGAAAAAATAGAAAGAAGTAACATAGAAGGAGAATAAACACTTAGAATTAAACAATATTTGAAAATCTGAGTCAATGACTACCAGGAAATGCATGGCTCGTGGATATGAAGAATTTATCTGATCAATTTCAATAGTCTTTTTAAAGAAGGCTAATAAAAAATGGAATCCATACTTTGCTAGAAGAGTAAGTCAGTTCTTTGGAAAATATTTATGTAAATGTTGTTTGGTAGGTTATATGGTGTCATAAGCATTTGCATAGCACCTTTTGCCGTAAGTATTGCACTGATGTGCTTTTATCAGGGCGCCCTTTTCATCAAAGCTTCATAAATTGAGAGTTTTCTATAAATACATTTCATTTTTTTATTATTCCGTAAAAACAGTAATCACATTGTAACTTTTCTCACAACTGGATCACATTTAACCAACCAACAATAGTTGCTAACATATCACTAAAGCCCCCTTGTCATAATCCACACGTTAAAAGATAAAATATTGATAAATGATTAATTACCAATATAGTAACCCATCATACATCTTTATGAGTCAATTCCTCTTGTCGTGTACAACTCTACGTGAAGATCAAAGCATTTAACAAATCAACTACAAACAGGCAAAAGACATGTGCCAACATTATACTGACTTACTCAGAAAATCAACCAGCCTCTCTAAGACATTGGTCAATGCCTGACCCAGTCAAGCCTCCTATAGACTTCGGAGGGATCTTAACGCCTCTCTTTACCCATACCATGAACATCTATGGGTTCTATATTAGTTCCTTGGATGGACAGTATTCACCCAATAACCTTATATAGCAGATCTAGCTCAGTTTGAGATCTTGACGAAAGAAACTATCACAAATGGTCTTTACTCAGATACCCTTCACCAGGGCGCCTGTCCTTTTCAGCAATTTCCAGACTGGACGCTTCCTTGCTGTGTGCTGTCGGCTCCATCGAGCATGCCTTTACGTACTTGACGCAAGACATTATCTCCATTGCATCCATCTTACGCACACAAGTTAAGACTTGACTTGACTAGCTTCCATGGAGATTAACAGCTGACCACATCTGGAACAAATGTGGGTCAAGCTTGTCCTCTCAGAGCCTCCTGCCACTGGATGGGGGAAGTGAATTTTTCCATAATGTACATGTGACCATAAAAACACCCAATCAGGATGTGTGTTTCTTAGCTATTCTAACTCCAGCCAGGATAGATTAGGGAAAGGTAAGAAATTTGCAAATATAGTAAAACTAGGCTGAAATGCTGTAACCCACAGTCAGTGCAATCTGAGTGGCTGATCTCATGAAGCTGCCGCTGAAGGCGAAACATCACGAATTTCACTTTAACAGTGCTTAAGCTTTTGGCATTGTACCATGGTTTAATAATAGCAGCATGAAAACTGCAATTGACTAAAAATACATACCTTTGTGAATATCTCACACGTGACGTGCAGCTACGTGGATATGCCTAAGTATATAGATGCAAGATTTTTAGTGTATCTGTATTACAACAGTGCAATATGTTGTGCAGTTAATCCCACCGCAAGCAGTGGTAACTCTCTTTGTAGTGGTTAATTTGTAAAAAAAATAAGGGCTAGGGCACTCGTCAGGAGGCAGCTTGCACCATCACATTTCTCCTGTTAGCGTCACTTAAAACAGAACTAACTACTACCATGAAAGTGAGGAGAAAATGTGGCATAATGACCTGAGCTGCTGAATCTGGAGCTGAGGAACCAGGTTCGAGTCTTGGCTTCGGCTCAACATGCTGTGATTCTGGGAAAATCACTCAATCTCCATGTGCCATTAATGAATGTGTTCATAACGGGAAACATCCTTTACAACACAACTTTTACCACGCAGTGCCTTTACGACGCAACTTTTACAACGCAAACCATTACAACGCATTGCACTGGGGGGCGCTCTAGGATAGGGAATAGGTTTAATTTACTATCCAACACCTTCCCTACTATCCACGGGAACTGGAGTTGGAATAGTAAATTAAACTATTCACTATCCAGCGCCCCAAAGCACTATGCGTTATAAAGGCATGCGTTGTAAAAACAGCGTTGTAAAGGCATGCGATGTAAAAGCATGCGTTGTAATGTCATACATCCGTCCATAACTGGTGCTCATGAAAAGTGCCGGTGTAGATGATTAAGTGCTGGTTCTGAGCACTGGAAAGAACCAGCTCAAATTAAGCACTGCTTTTACAGACTGTTCACTATCCACCTCCAATTTTCTGATCATGCACTGATGGTGATCAATTTTTCAGGCTTGTTTCTATTCACGAGCCCTGACTTTCAGAGGGCTGCTCTCACAGAGCCACAAACAAAATGTACCTGGGACTCTGGCTGAGAAGACTGATACCCCCCGGCCCTGCCACCTTTCTACTGTATAGATAACAGACTCCCAGAATGTCTGGTGCTATCTGACACCAAAACTATGAACCAGTAGCCCAGTAGAGAGGTGTGGCTCACTGGTTAGAGGCGGCAGACCCGAAAGCAGAGAACGGCCCGGGACCAGGGTTCAATTCCCGACGCGGCAGGGTCGTGGACCAGGGTCAGCGGACTCGACAATTCTCGCCTCAGGGCCTACTCTAACCAGGGATCACACTTGGCAACTCTGGGCATTAAGCTTGCCTCATCTCTACAATGGCCCCCCACAGACGCCGGGGATGCCTGGTTTCACCTTGAAGATACCCAGAAGGGACCATCTCACAGGGAAAGCCAGGACGGGTTCCCCAGCGGTCTTCAGCGCCGGGACGCTCACGGGCAGCTGTGCGCTTTACAAGTCCAACACATTTACATTTACATTTACAAATGGCAAGAGAATCAGCTTCGATAAACTGTAGCTGGTCCCTGTGTACAGCAAACTCAGCCTCAGGCAGCTTCTGTGTTTGTAAAAAAATGAGAACAAATGGCGTCCATGAGATGGGCAATCACTCCTGACCTATTGGCCGTCTTCTACTGTCCACTTTAACCGTTCCACCGTCCCACTGAAATATACATTATCAAAGGGGGAGTAAGGACTCCCACACCAACAAAATAAGCAGTTATTCAGGGTAATTCACTTTGCCAAACTTCTCAACAGGTTGTGGAAATTAGGGCATAGCCAGAAACATGTCCCATTATATAGCACAGGCTCCTCCTAATGTGGTGCAAAACAAATCTAAATTATTTTATCATCAAGCGGGTACCAAAAAGTGTGGAAGAATATACATAAACAATCAGATCTTGAGTCAGTCACCCGCGTTGTTGTTGCCATTTTGATCTGTTTAAAAATAACGGTGGACTTCTTCAGGTTGGGCTTATTCTGTGCACATCTAGAATTATTTCTACAAGGATACTTTTGCACCAGTTCTCAGTAATTAAAGTAAGGAACTCTGATTTAGCCACCCAAAGTTTGGCCCCATTTCAAACATATTATTTTGTCCAGAACAATTATTGTATTTAGCCTTTCGGCATCCTTTGACACTGTCAATCACAAATCTTTCCTTAACACTCTTCAACAGGGAATGGGTTTTGAAGGCACAGTGCTTAAATGGTTTGCCTCTTTTCTCTCTGACAGATCCCAAATGATCAAAATAGGGAACAATTTCTCATCTCCATTGGCGGTAGGTCAAGGCATCCCTCAAGGCTCTATCCTTGCACCCACTTTGTTCAATCTCTATCTGGAACCATTGGAAAATCTCCTTAGTAAATCTGGGATCTTCTACCATCTCTATGCGGATAACACCCAAATCTACCTTAACCCCTTCCATGCTCATGACGGAACGGTTCCGTCATGAGCGTCGGTTGGCCTGTGCTCATGACGGAACCGTTCCGTCATGAGCCCGTTGGCTCATTAGAACGCACAGCACAGCACGAAAATTCGCGCCGCGCTGAAGCGGTTAAGGTGTCCTCCACTCATGATCTCTCGTCACTCAACTCTACTCTCCACTCTATCCAAAACTGGAAGTTAACTCATCAACGCATTCTAAATCCCTCCAAAACCGAATTCCTCCTCCTCTCTACCTCACTGTCTCCTCCTGTTCAATCTTGGATGGATCAGCTGAATCTACGTAACAGTAAGCCTATCGTTGTCAACAGAGCAAAATCCCTTGGTGTCGTACTCAACAAAAGCTCAATCATCTCTCCCACATCAATTCCTTTGCAAAGAATGCTCGACACCAACTGCACCTTCTGTGGGGGATTCAACGCTTCTCCCGGAGCAAGACCTAAAAACCCTGGTCCAATCGCTAGTTCTCTCCAGATTGGACTATTGCAATTCTCTACTTACTGGCCTTCAAAACGGACCTCAAATCTCTTCTCTTCCAGAGACACTTCCAGAACTAATACACGCCCTTTCAAGCCCCCCCAAGGAAGTTCTTTCACTTTTGTAAATTTGTATTCTTTGCCTGTACAAGCGTCATCCTAGTGTGTTTGTGAGTGACTGTCTTCTATTGCTGTATTATTCCTCTTCTTGTATCATGTTTGCTTCTGTAAAATGTACTTTTGTAACATTCTCCATATGTAACGTAACTGGTCCTATTGTAAAGCGCTCTGACACCTTTGGGTAAAGTCTGCGCTATATAACAATGAATAAATAAATAAATTAATAAATCTCCTGAAAGAATGGCAGCGCACCCTCGTCACTGCTGATGTCACTCACGTGGACAAGCATCCCTCCTGTAGGAATGGCAGCGCACCCTCTTGTGGGACGTCAGGGCTGACGTCACTCACGTGGACACACCTCCCTTCTGAAAGAATGGCAGCGCACCCTCTTGTGGGACGTCACTGCTGACGTCACTCACGTGGACAAGCATCTTTCCTGAAAGAATGGCAGCGCACCCTCTTGTGGGACGTCACTGCTGACGTCACTCACGTGGACAAGCCTCCCTTCTGAAAGAATGGCAGCGCATCCTCTCGTGGGACGTCACTGCTGACGTCTCTCACGTGGACAAGCATCCCTCCTGAAAGAATGGCAGCGCACCCTCCTGTGGGACGTCACTACTGACGTCACTCACGTGGACAAGCATCCCTCCTGAAAGAATGTCACCGCACCCTCTTGTGGGACGTCACTGCTGACGTCACTCACTGGACAAGCATCCCTCCTGAAAGAATGGCAGCGCACCCTCCTGTGGGACGTCACTACTGACGTCACTCACGTGGACAAGCATCCGTCCTGAAAGAATGTCACCGCATCCTCTTGTGGGACGTCACTGCTGACGTCACTCACGTGGACATGCATCCCTCCTGAAAGAATGGCACCGCACCCTCCTGTGGGACGTTACTGCTGACGTCACTCACTGGACAAGCATCCCTCCTGAAAGAATGGCAGCGCACCATCCTGTGGGACGTCACTACTGACGTCACTCACGTGGACAAGCATCCCTCCTGAAAGAATGTCACCGCATCCTCTTGTGGGACGTCACTGCTGACGTCACTCACGTGGACATGCATCCCTCCTGAAAGAATGGCACTGCACCCTCTTGTGGGACGTCGCTGCTGACGTCACTCACTGGACAGGCATCCCTCCTGAAAGAATGGCACCGCACCCTCCTGTGGGACGTCACTGCTGACGTCACTCACTGGACAAGCATCCCTCCTGAAAGAATGGCAGCGCACCCTCCTTTGGGACGTCACTACTGACGTCACTCACGTGGACAAGCATCCCTCCTGAAAGAATGTCACCGCACCCTCTTGTGGGACGTCACTGCTGACGTCACTCACGTGGACATGCATCCCTCCTGAAAGAATGGCGCTGCACCCTCTTGTGGGACGTCACTGCTGACGTCACTTACGTGGACAAGCCTCCCTCCTGAAAGAATTACAGTGCTCACTCTCCTGTGGGTCGTCACTGCTGACGTCACTCACGTGGACAAGCATCTCTCCTGAAAGAATGGCAGCGCACCCTCTTGTGGGACGTCACTGCTGACGTCACTCACGTGGACAAGCATCCCTCCTGAAAGAATGGCACCGCACCCTCTTGTGGGACGTCACTGCTGACGTCACTCACCTGGACAAGCATCCCTCCTGAAAGAATGGCAGCGCACCCTCTTGTGGGACGTCATTGCTGACGTCACTCACGTGGACAAGCATCCCGCCTGAAAGAATGGCAGCGCACCCTCTTGTGGGACGTCACTGCTGACGTCACTCACGTGTACAAGCATCCTTCCTGAAAGAATGGCAGCGCACCCTCTTGTGGGACGTCACTGCTGACGTCACTCAGGTGGACAAGCATCCCGCCTGAAAGAATGGCAGCGCACCCTCCTGTGGGACGCCACTGCTGACGTCACTCACGTGTACAAGCATCCCTCCTGAAAGAATGGCAGCGCACCCTCTTGTGGGACGTCAGGGCTGACGTCACTCACGTGGACACACCTCCCTTCTGAAAGAATGGCACCGCATCCTCTTGTGGGACGTCATTGCTGACGTCACTCACGTGGACAAGCATTCCTCCTGAAAGAATGGCAGCGCACCCTCCTGTGGGACGCCACTGCTGACGGCACTCACGTGTACAAGCATCCCTCCTGAAAGAATGGCAGCGCACCCTCTTGTGGGACGTCAGGGCTGACGTCACTCACGTGGACACACCTCCCTTCTGAAAGAATGGCACCGCACCCTCTTGTGGGACGTCACGGCTGACGTCACTCACGTGTGCAAGCATCCCTCCTGAAAGAATGGCAGCGCACCCTCCTGTGGAACATTATTCGCATGGACTGGCTTCTCACCACCCAGCCTGGCTAACAAATGCTGTTCCGCTGCCCATGGCACTGAATCAGATACTGGAGGGTCGGAAATGTTAACTGGAGCGTTTCCACCTCATGACTTGTTCTCTGTTTCCGAGAATCACACGCACCACCAGGGGCCAAAACTGAAAACCAGCGCTACGAGATGCCAGAAAAGCAAAGCAACTTTGAACGACATGAAAGGTACGGTAAGATCAATTCTAGCGCATACATGAAGCAGGAAACGATCCGGGAGACAATGGATAAGGGGAACTATGCAATGCTGGTGCTGTTGGACCTGTCGGCGGCATTCGACACAGTGTCCCACAAGATACTTCTGGACAGACTTAGAACGCTCGGAGTGACTGGGACCACCTTAGCGTGGTTCAGCTCCTTTTCAGAAGGCAGATCACAGAGAACTCACTAGCATCCATACACCTCCACTTCTCGCCCCCTGATATGTGGAGTGCCTCAGGGCTCGGCTCTCAGCCCGACCCTTTTTAATAACTACCTTGCCCCCCTCGCGCCTTTAGTAAAGCAACATGGTGTTGAGCTCATTTCATACGCCGATGACACGCAGCTTGTGTTCTCATTTCAAGACTGCTCCGAGACCGCATTCTCAAACTTTAGGCAGTGTCTCATGGACATCTCAACATGGATGACAGCTAACTACCTACAGCTAAACACGGATAAAACAGAGGTACTGTTTTTTAATCAACCCTCCCTCCCTTCACCCGACCTCAGGTGGCCTGCAGAGCTCACCCCCCCCCCCCCCCTCCCAGTTCCGTCGGCAAGGAATCTGGGTACCACCCTGTCATGCAAGACCCAGATAAGCGATGAAAATGAAGGCCCTATGGAGATTCCTTCATTTCCTACCCATGGATTGCAGGAAAACAATAGTACTTGCGTTGATCACGTTACAACTTGACTACGGAAACAGTCTGTACTTGGGTCTGCCAGCTTACCTGTTTAGGAAACTGCAGCTTGTGCAGAACACGTCAGCCAGGCTTATCAGAAACGTCCCACTGAGGCATGACATCTCCCCTCATCTACGTAGCCTTCATTGGCTGCCTGTCAGGAGAACTAAATTCAAGGCACTGACGCTAGCCTTTAGGGCACTCAATGATATCGGCCCTCAATACCCAAGAAAGAGAGTCCGAAAATACCACTGTCAGTCCAGAACCCTGAGATCTAACCTTCTAAAACGCCTTGTCACTCCACGTTTCTCAAGATCCAGAATAGGAGGCCGTTCCTTCTCCGTTAAAACTGCGACTCTGTGGAACTCTATGCCGGAACACATCAGAAAGACCCAATCAGAACCCACCTTCCGAAAGGCTTTGAAGACTTGGCTCTTCAGCCTCCCTGAGCTTCCTGCGGCTCGGCAACTCTAACTCACCCTCAGCCAGCGCCGGGACACCTCCGTTGGGGGTAGCTGCGCGCTTTAGAAGCTTAATTACATTACAAGCAAGAGTGCATGTTTAGAAGAATCAGTCTAAACAAGAAACAGTCCGGCCACCTGAAACATTTTTGATAATATAAAAATTGTAAAGCATGCTTTTGGCATCCATAAAAGCATATTTAACACAGTTTCATTTGCCACATATTTCGCCTGGAGCCCTGTATGCTGGCAGAGGAACCATGCCTCCAAATCAGGAATTGGGTCCGAGCTATTCGCCTTTAATTGCAATTGTTAAACACCTTAGCCTACTTTTATAAGACCTTACAAGCATTGTGAAAGCCAACAGGATGACGTTTGAATGGCATACAGATTGAGGAAGCGCAAGTTTTACAAACTTCTCATCTGTTGCACTAAAACAGAGACAAAAATAATCTGAAAAATGAATGCTACTGTAAAAGAAATGTTTTTTATTTGCTGTAGCGTCATTTAGTCAGATGCTTTTGTCCGTGCTCCCTCCCTGGTGCTGCAGGGCAGCTCCCTGACTGATTCTAAAAATAGTGGCCATCTTGGAATGGTAAAACAAGGGTGGAGCATGTGGACTACCATTCCAACATGGCCACTTACCTACAGATTTCAGATGAAAAATAATGCCTCGGCCAATGGCGGTAGAACGACACACCCACAGGGCCAATAGAAAAATGGTGAGACAAAAATACTTCTCTGTGTTGAGGCAAGATGTGAATAACAGTCTCACAAGCCAATGGCTGCAGTCACTGGACCCAAGGAGCCCAATGATTTAATGAGAATGACCCAAAGCTCCTTAATATTTCATACTAGAAGGCAGATTTACTAACATTTTGCACAGGGTTTGCATCACAAAATGTTTATTTAAGATGTACTTTCTATCCAAAAACGTGTTTTACGCTTGAAAGTTGCATTAAGGGGGCATTCCATGGTTGGTACTTGGGCATTCTTATGCAATCACCCCTGGTCTTTGAATGGAGGTCATAACTACTGTAGACAGTACTGAGTGCCAAATAAAAACACATCTTTGAGCCGTGAGTTAAAAATGAAAAGAAGTAGTAGAAAAAGACATCGACAAACCGAATGACGTACGCACCTATATGTTCCACAACCTTACAAAAGACAAACAAAAGCCACTGAGGGAACTATGCAACTTCCAGCCAGTAATAATAAAACCTGCAGGCAACAGAGGCATGATTGTTGTAATGCCTGCACAGATGTATCGGGATTAATGTACAAGACTTCAATTCAATCCAAGAAAAATAAAAAAAATTTAAAGAGATGCCACGATGGACATAATAGAAGATATTGCATTTATGTTTAAGAACTCAACAGATGGATTTCTAAACAAAAAGCAGAGTTCTTATGGGAAAAGGATACCATATTTTTACAATTACATATTACCCAAAGTACAAAAAGGGAAACACCCTCCTCCAGGTAGACCCGTAGTGCTGGGCATTGGCTGAGCTCTAGAGCCCTCTCTAAGTTTGCTGACCATTTTTTAAGATCTTTGGTCATGGAGATGCCATTATATGTAAAGGATACAAAACATATCTTAAATATCCTAGAATCTATACCATTCAATAAGGAGACATTCTATTGACTTTGGATGTAGAGTCCTTTTACACAAGCATCCCTCAAGAAGAATAGTTAAAGACAATAGATAAACTATAACAGACACAATCTTGAGATTCCACTGCGCCAGTTGAGTCGATCCTGGACTGTGCCCACATGGCGCTGACCAGGAAGGACTTCATGCTTGAAAAAGAATTCTATCTACAAGTCCATGGAACTTCGATGGGCAGTACATTTGCGCCAAGCTTAGCCTGCATCTCTGTCCATCATTTTAAGATGGGTAATATATATAATATCAGTAGTACTTTCCCCTCACACAATGTAGTCTGGAAAAGACACATAGATTATGTTTTCATCAGTTAGAGAGGATCCAACTAACATCCCGTAGAATTCACTAACTAGATCAACAGAATTGGCCCGAAGCTAAAATCCACCATCAATGTTAGCAAGAAAGAGTTAGCCTATCTGGGTCTTTTAATTAAGGCACAAAGTGATTACATAACAGGTGAAGTGTATCACAAAACAACAGACAAAAATGTCTTACTAAGATATGGCAGCTTTTACCCAAGATCACTCAGAAGCAGCCTCTCAATTGAGGAATTCTTAAGACTCAGAAGGAACTGATCCAAAACAATCTGATTATAAATAAGGCTGGGCAGAATTCTGCTACGTGGAACTCCACAAAGTGCAAAAAAAACACTGCTATGCTATGCTGATCTCAGCAAGCAGTGGAGTACGTTGGATAAATGCTGTCTGTGGTCATTTTCAGTGCAAGGTGCTTGCCTGCACTGTGCAATCATTGCGAACTGCACCATGCACAGCGCAAGCGGGTGCTGCTTCCTTTATGCCGCTCGAGTAGATTTTTACTTGAGCGGCAGCTTTCTCAACGTGAGCAGACAGTTTCTCAAAGCGAGCGGTCGCGAGCAAAGCAACCACTCGCAATGAGAAATCTGACCACCTGCGTTGAGAAATCTCAAAGGGAGGTTGATTTTCCACGCTTGCGCTCGCCAACTTGATGTTGACGATCGCGAACAAGGAAAAATCTCACCGGGAGGTGGATTTTCCTCGCTCACGCTCGCCAACTTGATGTTGACGAACACGAGCGAGGGAAAAAACTCTGCGTAACCCACAGTGCGGAAAACTCAGCAAACTCCGCAAGCGGAGCGGAGTTCACCGCTCAGACTTAATTATAAAAGGCATGCAACTAAGCTAACACAGAAACCTTTGGAAAAACAATATTCTTTATAGCTCATTAACATGGCCAACATGTGAGCCAGAAACAATTCTAGGGAACAGTTGCTGGAAATCCATCAGAGAAAAGAAATTACTAAACTCATGTATTACCACCTGTTGCATTCATTCTAACAAATAGAGAAACATCATTATCAAACCATTGAAAGACTCTTACATCAGGACAATTGACCTACAAAAAACCCATGTTCCTGTTTAGGCGTGGAAAATCCTTGAGAGACAACTTAATGCACACACGTCCCAGGTATAGCACCCAGGATAAGACCATTAAAACGCGATGGAATATGCATCCAGGGCTTGGTCATTACCCCTGTGGTGGATGTAACATACTACATCTTACAGAAAAGAAAAAGGTGCTGGACGTGGGTCTGAAGACATCTTGGGAACTAAAGAACTATGCACCTGTAGTATACATATTAATTAAATTTGCACGTGCAATCTGAAATATGAAGGAAAGATGGACTAGAAGACGAGGATTAATGAGCATCGCCGTAATTTCCGCTGGAAAAAACAAAACCACAAAACTAATGAGACAGGTTGTGGAAAAGCCGCACAGCGGGGATGATTTCAAGTGGTACACAATTGATAAGGTCAACAATCCTAGGTTGAATATAGAATACAAACGGCTACATTTGGAACAACGCTGGATTTATAGTTTGGCAATTAGTTCGCAAGGACTTAATGATGAAGTATTCTGGAACCAACTATAAAATAGAGGAAAACATCTAAAAATGTATTTGGTGCCAACGTCTTTGCGTTTTACAAACAAGGGATTTACAAATTTCATCTAGCATGCTTCTTTTAGAAATCATATTGATTGTCATAATATATTTAATTATACTAATAATATGAAAGAATATCATCTTCTTATAAATACAGTAAGGTAATGATAACATAAGTGGACTCCACTAATGCTAGGGGGGTCCGAAATAAAAAACAAATGATATACCTTTTACTTGACACATACCTTTTTTTCACACAATACATCCACTATTAGTATTGTGAATTTTAAGACATAGGGTTTTGGCCTTGTATTATTATCCATCACCCCAAGTAATGACAACAAACATCCAGTTACATCAGAATGATTATCTTTTCAAAACTTTTTCATCACACAACAATATTAGAGGATATTGAGTATTGTTGTAGAAATAAAAATCATGGTACGAGTGTCATCTCACACATTGATTCAATTGCATTCAGGCACGTCACTGTTATATATATACAAATATGAAAGACGTGTTTTATCACCATGCCAGTATATATTATTATATTTCTTGTTATCGAAACTACAATTCCCATAATCCACTATCCTGGTAGCGGCACCGAGTTGACACCGTTCCCCTTCCAGCCTAACCCTCACGGTACCATAGTGACTACAATTCCCAAGATCCCCCTCAAAAGTTGCTGCTATGGGGTCATTTTTCATCGACAAATAAATTAATTGAAAAAAGTCCACTGCATTCGCTCAAACGTCAACTTCGGGGAGACGAGGGCAAAATTGGTAGGAAGGCCGGCACTTTAACTTTGGCATGGTAAGACCCACAAGGAGGGGCCCTTCTGTTGTTTGATTGTCTACAGTTTTTTCTGCCTAGATTTAATAATTCTGCACTTTCGCAAAATCCCATCCCACAGCGCAGGATTGGTTAGGCCTGTCCCAAAAAGGTGATACAAAGAAACTGCCACTTAATACACACTTAACAAACAAACAAACAAAGTGTTTGCTAGTATAAACCTTGTTTTAACATTTGGCGTCAGCCGTTACTATGCGACACAGAAACAGCCTTCTTTCTTATACTCTTTTGTTTTCATTGCGATCGAAAAAAGACTGATGTTGGTTTTCCAAGGCACTACAATTAGCAGTTAAGTTTACACTGCAGAACACCAACACAGTAAAGAAAAATAAAAGAACAGCTATATCGAAGTTGATGGTCTTAAATCTTAATTTTACTTATTTTATTATTCAGTGTGTGACTGCAGGGAAGTGTCTCCTTGCCACGACCATGATACCCTGTTAACCCATAATAGGGGTATGTTAGTACAGTGAATGAATATGCTTTTATCACACATGCATGAACACTTGATTTGCAATGAGCGTTTGCTTGCACTGTGTTATGCTCACGATTACAGTACACCTGGCACTTTTACTTGTGATATATGGGAGTTGTGGTGCTTACACAACACAAAACTGGTTTGCTGCCTATACATACAAATACCTTGCCAGATAATTAAACAAAAATGCTTTTGACTCCTTCAGGCTTTCAACCATGTAAAGGAACCAATGTATACGAGTGTTGCTGCATTAAAAGCATGCTTTGAGAGTGTTTTAGGCAGAAAATATACAGGAAAGCCCTGAAGAAGGCCGTTTGACCCATGTGGGAAGGATATGGCCGAAACATGTTAGCTATGTATACACAAGAATGAGGAGAAAGTAGGTACATTGATTGCCAATACCAATCCATATTATTGTTGTTTTAAATCATATCTGGGTTACCCAATCAATAAAGGAGAAAACTCAATGGGATTACCCAAGATATTTTTAGAACTGGATCCTCGTCTATATCTAGAACAACTTTATCAAGAACTCCCAACCGACAGGTGAGTCTGTCGTGGTTTATATCATCCTTACCATGGTATGCTTAGGTGCCGATGATCAGGCATGCCACGATTGTGTGGGTGAGGTGACCTATCCAATTATCTTGGATACTTGAAGGTTCTTAGAGAATAACACACAGTCTTACTCTTCATTCCCAAAACTCTTTGGAGTCACAGGATTGGTCAGAAAAATGAAATGCAAATGTCAAGAACACACACTCTGTGGAATTCAGGGGGTATTCATGAACATTTTTAAGTTAATTCTCCACATTTACCTTAATACATACATAGCGCGACTACGCAAATTCCGCCCACCGTAACCCTGTTATTTAAAGACCATTCATCTGCACTATAAACCAAGCTGCAGCTTTTAGCCTTTCTCAAACATGTCATGCTTTAGACTTCTTGAGAAGATAACCTCAGCCAACAACTTGACTTTATTAGAATGCTTGCATGTTCCTGGATGGGGTATTGGTCCTGCTTGTCAGCCCCTCCCCACCCCCTCGGCCCCCTTGCAGCTCAGAGACACTCCTCCACACGCAGCTTCAAGATCACAAGCCAGTGTATCTGATGTGGCCTGGAGAAGGCTGGCAACCTGCCACCCCATGGAAAATTCCACATTATCAGGCGTTTGCACGGCAAGGCTGTAGCACGATCCAATGCCAATTTCCTAAAACTTTCACCTATAGCTAACTGGATGGGAAACAGCCATCAGAACGCGGGCAAAACAACACACTACCATTACAACAAAACTTTTACAACGCAAGATCCATTACAACGCATGCTATTACAACGCATGCCATTACAACACAGATGCTATTACAACGCATGCTATTACAACGCATGTCATTACAACACAGATGCTATTACAACGCATGCCATTACAACGTAAGAATGGGTAAGTATTTAATTTAATTAATATTACTTAAAAAAGGGTTTTATTAATTTAATTTAATTTAATTTAAATTTAATTTAATATATTTTAATTTAATTTTATTTAATTTTAATTTAATTTATTTTAATTAAACACCTACACTATCCAACACTTACCCTACTATTACACCCCCCAGGAGTTAGAATAGTAATTTTAACCCCTACACTATCCAACACTTACCCTACTATTACACCCCCCTCGAGTTAGAATAGTAATTTTAACCCCTACACTATCCAACACTTACCCTACTATTACATTCCCATTAAATAAAATAAAAAAAAACTTACCCATACTTATGTTGTAATGGCATGCATTGTAATAGCATCTGCGTTGTAATGGCATGCGTTGTAATAGCATGCGTTGTGATGGATCTTGCTTTGTAAAAGTTTTGTTGTAATGGTATGCGTTGTGAATGCATGCGTTGTAACGTCACATCCAACTGGATTATTCTCTTTGTGCTGGTGCCACCTTTTTCAATTCAATCTGTGCTCAAAAATATGTATGATATAGACAGAAGAACAGGAGTATGACCGATAACCCAGTCGAGACCCGGGTAAGTATGCATATAAAAAACAATGTGTCAACCAGAAGTCATTCACAAGGCAATTTAAACAAGATGAATTAATCAAAAGAAACTAAGGAAACGCCGTCGACTACGCAGCATTATCTCTGGCTTCAATGTGGTCAATCTAAATAACTTTAAGCCGATTATTTATCCTGTATATATTTTCATTTGTGTTATTGACCACCATTATTGTTTTATTTTTGCACCGTTCACGCAAATGGACTTTCATCAGGGTTTGGCAGACGGAATTTTGTACATGAACGGAGATTATGCCTGTATGTATAGTTGGCAATAATGCTTTGAAATTCAAGAACTAACAGACGCTACGGGAATACCGGCGTATATGAAGTACATTAGAAGATTGCTTCAGTGATCTTCAAGAGCTAATTCCAACCCTGATGAAGGCCATTTTGGGGCGAAACGCCTTGACTGGGCTGATGCATTTGATTGAAAATGTAAAGATTAATGGAAGAAAAGAGATTTCAAGACTCCTTGCACTATAATTTGGTGTGATATGTGTGGATCTGAAGAGACTGTTTATAATTTATAAATGTAGTATACTTTACTACATGCTCCTTTTCATTATTTCATCTTTTTTTAAAGCGTCATGCCATCCGGGGGCCCATGGGAGCTCCTTGCAATGCGTGCTGGGACTCTTCTAGACTTTGCACACTCCCCTAGTGTCCCCAGGGCTCCTTCAGACTGACACACGCGCCACATGGTCACTATTTCTGACGAATGGTGGTGGCTCACCAGTGTGATGTTGCAAAACTCTGAGCACTAGTAAAGTTGATGTAAAGTTCCGGTCTGTGACGGCCATACGGGTGACTGAGGGCCAGATGTATCAAAGGGTTTTGCACATTCTGTGTCTATGGGGAAATGTGTTGATACATATGGCCCTAGGTTCTGTGACCTTTGCTGAGGTCAGAGACCACCAGGTCTCTAGATGAGTAAAAGAGCTTTACTCAGCGGCCACTAATTTTCAGGATTTATTTTTCGTCATTAGACTTTGCCCCGGACAAGGAAGTAAAAGACAGAAAAGGGAAAAGAAGAAACAATACAAATATATTGATATAGGGAGAACACAGGTAAGAAAAGGAACAGCAGTAAGAGCGAGATAAAGGGACCGGAAATGCAGGGCAGAAGAAGCAGGAGGTGGAATCAAGACAGGAAGCATTGGTGTTCACCAACTCCTTAAAAAAAAAAAAAAAAAATTAAGCGCTGGCTTTACTTTGCCACCCCTCGTCCCTCCCTCCCAGACCGGGGCCTGCGCCTCTCCCACGGCTGCCTCCCGTCGCTGCTCACCTCCTCGGGTGCTCGGCTACACATCAAGCATTGACACCTATATAAATACATGGCACACCTGCACGCGGCGGCGCGCGCCCTGTCAGTCTTGTGATGGGAGATGCCAAGGATGCGCAGTGGCACGTGCCCAGGGGCGGCTCTAGGCTCATGGCGGCCCTGGGCAGGGATCGTAGGTAGGGGGCCCCGGAAGAGGGACTCTGGGCGGGGCGGAGCGTGGAGGCCAATGAAGAGGGGGGGGTCAGGGTGTTTGAAAGCGGAAAAGAGCTGGAGGCCGCCAAATCCCTGTCAGCGGCCGGCACGCAAATATGTATGCATCCTCAGAGGAATATTATATTAAGGATATATATTGGCGTGGCGGCCCCTGGGGTTTGGCGGCCCTGTGCAGGTGCACAGCTTGCACATGCCTAAGGCCGCCCCTGCCCTGCCTGTGCCTCGAGTAGTAGTTAGACATGGAGCGCTGTTAGCGCTGTCCTAAGGCACAGAATGCAGATAGAACCCATGAAACATAGTCTGACTGGTTCGGACTATGTAACCTGTTTTCAACTGACTTTTTTTCTTTTTTCAATATGGCTATTGTGAAAGGTTTATTTATGTATTATTTTATTGTATATTTGTATTGTGTTGTTTGGATGAATTTGTGTATTCTCGATGGATGTCAATAAAATAAATATATTAAAAAACATGAAATAATGTCAGTGCTGTGCTTGCACATTGACTAGCTGGGCGCCGGGCTTCAATACATATTGTCTGGCTTAGAGCTGTGGTAACTCATAGAATGCTGCGGGTCCTTGTACGTCACAACCTGACAGACATAAATGAGAAAATAATGAATGCTGCGATCCCTTACCCGGCTCTGGTATCCTCCCCCGAGCACCCCGAGACCCCTTCTCTCTAATTATTAAACCCCTGGGCAGCCGCCACCCCGGGCTCTCCCTCGCCTCACCTCTCTCTTTAGTCATTCATCTACCCAGAATCCTTCGCGGCTCTCCCGCTACTGTGGCGATGGCTCCTCCGTCCCCATTTACCGCCGCCAGCCAAACTTCCTTCTTTCTAGGCTTCTGTATGTCCGTTGTTCTCTTAACTCACTCACTAACACTCCTTCAGTTTCAAGCACCCTCTGAAAGCTGAGATTTACAAATTGAGGGGCATATTATCAAGGGGGTTTATCTCCGCTTTTTTGGCTTTAAAAGCCAAGAGCGGAGATAAAATGATCTCCCTATTACCTAGCTGTCGCTAACACCAGTTAGCGACAGCTAGTAGGAGATAGCGACCATCTTGGGCCCCACTTTGCATGTCAGTGATATTTATCACTAATGACATGCAAAGTGGGCGTGCCAAGATGTTAGCGACTGGAAACAGTCGCTAACATCGCTATCTCCTATTACCAACTTTTGGAGATATTCGCGCTAAGCGCGAATATCTCCAAAAGCTAACACCTGCCCTGAGCAGTTCTGAGCCATGTTATCCAATGGGAGGTGGATAACATGGCTAAGAGCATTAGCTCGGTAATGCATGAATATCGCTGACTTTTCAGCGATATTCATGCATTGCAATAGCGATAATTATCTCTATTGCTTGGTAATATGCCCCTGAGACTTTTATAAAACATCTACTGTATGGCTTTGTAAATTTAATATCTTTTTAGCTTTTATGAATGTAATTAATAATGAAATTATGTGTGTATGAATTGGAAGATTGTTTTTAACTTTGAGCTTTTATGATTGTTTGTTTATTCAATCAAATAAAGTCTTCTTTGAGTGAATCAACTCTGTCTCTAGGGTTCTGAGTGGGCCCTCCCTACAGGTGGGTTACACCAAGACGTGTCCTCTGACCCCCCCTGCTATGTCCCCTCTGTAATGATCAGATCCACAAGTGATTATGTAGTTCAGAGATAGTTTATTCCAGGTTAGTTACAAGATGATAAGTAGACAGGAACAAGACCATAGGGAGACCCCACCAGGAGCAGCCAGCATGCTGCTCAGCCCAGCCAACTGTGGCTCCTCTCACAGTTCCACCAACATTCTGACGTCATGACCACATCAACATTTCACTGGTGGGAGAATGGCACTGAATTGACATCAGTAGGATATAACACCCTCATACACAGCCTGTGTGGCGTCTCAATTTATTCCTGTGCTGTTGATAATAATATCTTGTTCTCTCTCCCCGGGGTCATCCTGTGAACCAAAACCCTTGATCTGCCCAAAGGCATGATGCACAGGGTGTTTCTTTGTTTATTCAAGTCTCCCCACTAGCTCCTACCCCCTCACCACCCGTACATGCCTTTTATTGGAGTTTTATAAAGCGCAAACTTGGCCCAAAGGCACCAGGGCGCTTTACATGAACACCAGATCACATCACAGATGGTCAGATTTTTTTTAGGCTTGTGGACAATTGAATGATTTGTCTAGAATCACAGGATGTGGAGTTGATGCCAGGACTCAAGCCTGGTTCCCCAGTTCCAGAGTCAGCAGCTCATGCCTTAAGGCCACATCTCCGTCCCCCGTTCCAGGAACTTTCCAGTATGGTTGACGGCTATACTGAAGCTAAAATGCTTTATCACACTCGCACTCACTACCACATCAGGAACAAGCATTTACAATGCAACGGTTTCGCCTTTGGAGAAGTTAGAGCTATTGGCATTGTAAATGACAAAATGTGTACTTATGTGTTGGTTTTGAAAACAGATAAATAAATGGCATTGTCATTTACATTGCCAATAGCTTAATATCTCGCAAATGTGAGAACTATTGTACCCTACGGACGAGCTCAGCAGACAGCAATTACTACCACACACACACACACACACCCAGAGCCACACACACACCCATAGCCAGCCCCACACACCCAGAGCCAGCCACACACACCCAGTGCCAGCCACACCCAGAGCCACACACACACACCCAGAGCCCCACACACACACACAACCAGAGCAGTCACATACACACACCCACTGGAGTAGTCACACACACACACACACTGGAGCAGTCACACACACACTGGAGCAGTCACATACACACACACACACTCTGGAGCAGTCACATACACACACACACACACCCTGGAACAGTCACACACACACACACACACCCAGGAGCTCCGGCAATGACGGGCAGATCTGTCTTCCAATGGCTAGCCTCCATTTATGGAGCTATCCAATGGAAGACAGAGGCGGGAGAAAGCTCCATACTTGTTTACAAAAGTTTTCGCCTGCGCGATACTGCTTGCGCAGTAAACGCCAGGCGAAACCTAAAAATGACTAAAGCATGGGAAGTCTCCATATGTCCTGCTAGTAATACTTATTTACACACTAGGACTATTGTTAACCAGACATATTTGAAATAAGAAACAGGATAAGAAGACCACCAAAAGGTCAAATATGATTTACATTCACTCGAATTCTGTACAATGTGAACAACAATTAAATCAAAAAAGAAAACGCACTTATGAATTATGCCTCTCTGTGGACCAAACTAAAACAAAAATAAAATACACTATTTGAGTGGTATTCCGAAACATCAACTTGGACAATTCTTCCTTGATGCTTTGTACATCCACACAGTGCTATTTAGGGCACCCAAAATGCATTTGTGAGAACCCATATTTCTGAAAAGAAAACATGATTCTGCTTTACCTTTATCCATGGCCTGAAAGTAACTGAATCAGTAAGTTGTTTCCTACACGCAAAGTCGATTTCTGTGATCATCATACAGATGCTGATTCAATTGCCCAAAGTTTCAATGCAAAGGAAGAGAAAACAAAGAATTTCAGTATGTCCCAATACTTTGGAAAACCTTTTGAAATAACACAATCTGCCTACCTTAATAGAAATTCAGTAACCCTAATAATCTCCCATTTAGCTGATCATAACAACGCACAGTGTTTTAAACACACACACACGCTCGCATGTCACACAATTCTCGAATAAACGGAAGCACGCACACATTGTTATATACCTAAACGGGTACACACACACTAGCATGTACATACACTTCTTCCAGCATACATGCAATGCTCTCTTCAGACATGGCTTTTCTCTAACGCTCATGCACAATCCCCTATGTATGGATAAACACCCCCCCGTGGAGCTGCAGTACCCTGGCTCCCCCTACTCGGCGTGCCCATCCGCGGCTGGCAGAGTGTGTCCTTTTAGGGCACGTGTGCTGTGACTGACACCTCTTACCAGTGACAGCCTCTGAGCTGTGGAGGGGCCGCCGTCCCTCTCAGCGAGTGTGGCTGACACTAACCGGCCTGCCTGCACTTCACCCACATCCTGCAAGCGCCTTACCCTATCCCACGATAAGCATGAGCGGGGGGTGTGGTGCGCAGCCCACTCACCCCAAGAAATATCACCAAACTTCTTAAACTGCCAGGCAAGCTTCCATGAAGTGCCAAGCTCGGCGTATCTGCGCCTGCACACACATCGCCAGCTGACCGCAGGTTCGAATCCCACCCGGCAATATAGTGCGAGGGAACATTGACACACATAGCACATGCTGACCTGCAACAGTCCACACACAGCAAGACAGTGTTGTAAAAGCGCGGCGAACCACGTCAGACTGCCTCTGTTGCGCAGTAGGGTTGGCACAGGGTCAGTCTCGCGCCAGAAGGGGCCAGAGGAGCTGTCAGGGGCAGGGCTGGAGTAAAGTCATGTCACTGCCTGAAAAGCGAAGCCGGTAGGGATGGAACAGTCGATTGCATGTTAGACTTCTTCCAGGAAGAGGCAGTCCATTCTGCCAAGTGTTTAATTTGAGCAGGTGCTCAGCACCGGCGATTATGTCGCATGATTTCCCCTGGACATTGAGGCACGCCGAGACTCGAGCCCGGTTCTCCAGCTCCGAAATAGGCAGCTTCTAGCCATTTGGCCAAGTCCTCTCCAGAATAACGAGTGCTGGGGCTCTAGTCGGGAGGCAGATTACACCTGCACATTTCTACGGTTAGCGCTGTCTCCTGATGAGAGCCCCGGCACTTTTTATTTTACAAATTAACCACTGAGTTTCTAGACAGCTGAGGTAGTCAGGCACTGGCAGCGCTTTCTCAGAGACAGCCCTACAGCCCGGAGTGATTGACTTGGCGCGGGCCTGCCCCGTGACTGACAGCCTGCCCCGTCCCCGGCACACGTGCAGACGCGAGGTGTGGGGTTGCTCACCTAGTAGCAGCAGCAGTAGGGCCCCCCTGCCGGCCGGTCCAGGGTCCGAGGTGCTGCCCCCTGCAGGCGACGCCATCTTCATGCAGTCCAGCGCCCAGAAGAGGTGAGTCAAGAGCCTGGGCGCCGAGTCAGATGGCAGGAGACGGTCAAAGGCGAAGGATAAAAATAGTGCAAGAGTAGGTAGAGGCCGGAGCCCGAGCAGTCCGCAGGGCGAGTCTGTCTAAAGTTTTAACAGGGAAATCAAGTCCACGGGCCATCTCCCTTCCCCCAACTCCTCATTCCTGTCTGGTGCTCGCTGCTAAGCCACCTCTCCCTTCTGTCCCTCCTCCTCTCTCACTTTCTCTCTTTCCTTCTCTTTACCCCTCCCCCCCCCATCCACTGCTACTTTGCTGCCCCTCTTTCTGTCTCTTCCCTATCTCTTTAGGACTCTGTTTTTTCTCTTATCCTTCCTTTTTCTCTTCCTTATACTTGCTTCTCCCCTCGCCCGTCTCTTCTCTTTTATCTATACTGTCGCTATCTCTCTATGTTCCTACATCAACATTCTCTTTTAACTCTGTATTGCCATGCCCCTCTTTCTCCTCTACCGACCTCTCCTCCCTCTTTTTCTACTTTTTATTCTCTCTCCACTTGTCACCCTCTTGCTACCCTCTAGCTGCCTTTTTAACCTGACTGTTCTCCCTCTCTTTCGTTTTTTTCTCTGCCTTTTCCCCCTCCCTCCCACTGTCTCCTTCGTCCCTGTCTCTCTCACCCTCTCTTGCGCTCTCTCTCTCGCCAGCGCTCTGACTCTCTCACTCTCCTCTAACCCCAGGAGTCCTAATCCTCCCTCCCCCCCATACCTCACTGTTCGATGAGGCGTTGATGGGCTTTTCTGCATTTAGAAGACAGTAGTAAACATCCATCCACGGAGGAGGGGAGAATGCTTACAATTCGACCAGGGGAACAAAAGGCCGTAGAAGAGCCAGGGAGGGGGCAGAGTGGCTCGAATGAAACAAGCACCTACGAGGACAGGGGGGGGGGGGGCGGGAGAGGACACGAATGGCGGGAGGGAGGCGGGAAGCGCGGCTCGTACCGCAGCTGTATTCACACGCTGCGGGGCTCATGGGGGGGGGGAGGGGGCTGCAGCTGGGCAAGGGCGATGCGAGCCTCGCTGGCAGGGCGGCTCGGGTCGCGGCGGGGCTTACAGGGCAGGCCGCGCAACTCCATTGTCTGCCGTGAGCCGGGTGACTAATCTTCCGTCGTGGGACCCAAAAAAAATGGCGGCCGGCAACTCCTGATTTTTTTCAGATTCGGGGGGCGTGTTTACAGCGGGAGGGGTGCGGGAACGTTGCACGGACAGCGGGAGGATTTATACATGTATTTTTAAAAATTATGCTGCAAAGACAATGGGACACAAGGGTTGTTTTGCTTCTGTGGGAGGGGAAGGGGACATGGACGGCCGGCGGGAGGGAGGCGGGAATCGTGCACAGGACAGCGAGGAGGGGGGGGGGACGGCGGGAGGAGGGACACAGAGTAAGGCAGGACAGCAGCAAGCACGGCCCGGCCAGACCAGATTCGGGGGCGTTCCCGGCTTTTGGCTGATGTATCATGACGTAGCCAAAAGCCAAAGATTCTCGGGAACGCCCCCGAATCTGGTCCAGCCATGACGGACGCCTCTCTGTTCCAAAGGCTAGCCTCCATTTATGGAGCTAGCCAATGAAGCAGAGGGGCGTGTTCAAGTCACCCATACTAGAAACTACAGATTTCTCTGGAGGCGGAGCTTACAGCTCCGCCCTCCAACGAAACCTAAAAAGTTAAAGCATCTCATATTCCAAAGGCCCGAAACGGCCTGATCAATAGATTGGTCATGAGCAAGGCCACAGGATTAATGCGGCAAGAGAGGACCAAATTATGTGGCAGAGATGACTAAATTATACGGCATGAAAAGGCAAATTATGTGATGTAATCCAGCACATTTTGACCCAGTACAACAAGTCCTATCCACACACAAATGTGTAAAGAAAACAGTACAACACAATTAATGTTGGTCATGGATGTAGACAATGGTGTCCTTTTTGGGATGTTCGCTTTAATTGTAGCGTTTCATAGCATGCCAGCCAACACGTTTTTCGTCAATCGGGTTTTTAAACCCTTGACTTCTTCAGGGCTGTAGAAAGGTAAGCTGATATTTAGACCTTGAAACCGGTGATACTTCCGATCCGGTAGGTCATAAATGTTCAAAAGGCTGGTCTTAGTGTGACTCCTTATCCTTTCTGTAATGTGAGTCTCAGCTCAGTGTATCTTGTGTCAATCAAACCAATAAGCGTGGCAACCGAGTGCGGCTCCTAAATGCCGTTTTAAGAAATTTAAACTGGTGCCCACTTCCGGTTGAAACGCGATTCCGGAGACTAGAGAAACTTGGGCGTACTCTCTAACGACCTGCCGACGGCTTATCATGCCGTAACAACTACATTGAAATTGCCACATATTGTTTGAAATTTCTTAAACTGGAATTTAGGAGCCACACTTGGTTGTCCCACTTATTGGTTTGATTGACACGAGATACACTGAGCTGAACTCACACTACATAAGGGATAAGGAGTCACACTAAGACCAGACTTTTGAACTTTTATGACTCACCGGGTCAGAAGTATCACCGGTTTCCAGGTCTAAATATCAGCGTGCCTTTCTACAGCCCTGAAAAAGTCAAGGGTTTAAAAACCCAATTGACGAAACACGTGTTGGCTGGCTTGCTATTAAACGCGACAATTAAAGGGAACATCCCAAAAAGGACACCATTGTCTTCATCAGTGACCAACATGAATTGTGTTGTATTGTTTTCATTACACATTTACGTGTGCATAGGACTTGTTGTAAATACTTAGTCGGAGCTCCTCGTCCCTATTTGAGGGTTTAGTGGTTTTTCCCTCACCTATAGCACCACATTCAACTGTCTTTTCTTCTTTAGAAATTCACGCTATTTAGTTAAGCGCAGTCTATAGGCCTGTGATAATTAATACGCCCCCTTTGGTTGTGCACATTTTGAGGCAGTATTACTTCATTATTTTGTAATTTTCACCCAAGTTATCACTGCCTTAGCAAAGGTTTCACCTCATTAGTACCATTTAAATATAGACATACAGGAATAAACTACTGACAGATGACCAGTTAGCCTTTGAAAAGGGCCTTCCACATGTTGCTGCATTTTTTCAGTAACTATTGATCCGTTTGAACTAGAAATAGTTTGTTTGCTAAAATCTGCAAATTATGCAGAGGGTGATTGATAAAGTGGCAAACTATTACTATGCGAAAAATGCTGCGGCTGCAGAATGGCATAATTTGGGTGGCCCTGGTTATGAGTAAACTGAGCTACTGCAAGTTATTCCCCAGGAGTCCCTGCCCCATTCATACATTCCTGCTCTATGGCCAGGATACCCGTGGGGTGACAGAGCACGCTATATAAGTTTCAAAATCAATCAATCAATCAATCAATCAAGAGCATCAGGTTTGTGATTCTGCTCAGAACAGCACCCAGCTCATGTGACCAGCGCCATCTATCGATCAAAGCAGGGTGCAGCACCGAATGAAAGTTACAATGAGAACATTTATAGAGCACTGTTATATCGTACTCATATGTATCAGCAGACAACTCAAGGTGTCGTTTATAGCGCTATTATAAAACAGCAGATATCTGAAGGCGCTCTTATATAGCGCTCTTATAAATCAGCAGATAATTGAAGGCGCAGATCTCTTCTATATCAGCAGATATCGCAAGGTGCCATTATATAGCACTTGTATAAATCTGCGAATATCTCAAGGCGCTGTTACATACCACTCATATATCAGGAGATTTGTCAAGGCGCTGTTAAATGGCACTCATATATCGTCAGCCACCGCCCTCATGAGGGACCTCAGCTGCACAACTTGGGATACCTAAGGCCCTAGTCCTTGGCCCCCCTACATTGCCCTGAAAATATAATCATGTATGTATGTACTATGCATACAGAGCAGAGAAGTGTAACTGCAACAAATGATGGACGGAATGCTGAATGATTCAAACATTCTACCCCAGTCAAGAGATCTGGGTTAAATCTATTGCTCCTTTGCCCACTACGCCACCCAGTTTGGACCCAGCCATATGCAAATCAGTCTTGACCCAGTGCCTCATGAACTGCCAAGCCAGGTCTTCCCTGGACCGGAAACAAGCATCCTGGGACCGCTTTCGGGGTATGTCACCCTTCATCAGCCAGGCTAGTTTGAATCCAGTGGCACAGTGAGCAAGGGACCAATGTCTGAACATAGCCTGCCAACTTAGGGCGTACAAAGCAAACAAAAGGAGATGATGGACGGAGTGCTGAACATTTTCAGACACTCACCCCAAATCACATATCTGGGTTGAATCCATAATCGTTCTTTAGCTCACTCTGCCACCCCAGTTCAGATCCAGTCATATGCAAATCAGTTTTGATCCTTTGCCTCATGGGAATAGTCCAGCCCGAATTGCCAAGCCAGGTCTTCCCTGGACAGTAAACAAGCATCCTGGGACCGGTTTCAGGGTAACACCCCTCATCAGCCAGGCTAGCTTGAATCCAGTGGCACAGTGAGCAAGGGACCCACGTCTGGGGATGGAATGCTGAATGGTTCAAACATTCTCCTCCACTCAAGAGATCTGGGTTGAATCCTTTGTTCGTTTGCCCACTACGCCATCCCAGTTTGGACCCAGCCATATGCAAATCAGCCCAGACCAAACTGCCAAGCCAGGTCCTCCCTGGACCGGAAACAAGCATCCTGGGACTGGTTTCAGGGGTATGTCACCCTTCATTAGCCAGGCTCACTTGAATCCAGTGGCACAGTGAGCAAGGGAACCACGTCTGGGCATACCCGTTCCACTCAAGCAAAAATGTAACTGCAACAAAAGATGGATGGAATGCTGAATGATTCAAAAATTCTCCCATCAGTCAAGAGATCTGGGTTACATCCATAGTTCTTTTGCACACTACACCATCCCAGTTTGGACCAGCCATATGGAAATAAGCCCAGACCAAACTGCCAAGCCAGGTCCTCCCTGGACCGGAAACAAGCATCCTGGGACTGGTTTCAGGGGTATGTCACCCTCCATTAGCCAGGCTCACTTGAATCCAGTGGCACAGTGAGCAAGGGAACCACGTCTGGGCATACCCGTTCCACTCAAGGCAAAAATGTAACTGCAACAAAAGATGGATGGAATGCTGAATGATTCAAAAATTCTCCCATCAGTCAAGAGATCTGGGTTACATCCATAGTTCTTTTGCACACTACACCATCCCAGTTTGGACCAGCCATATGCAAATCAGTCTTTACCCTGTGCCTCATGGGAACTAGCTATCCTGGCTGATGAGAGGTGAAACCATGAAACAGGTCCTCAGATGCTTGTTTCCAGTCCAGGGATGACTTGGCGTGGCAGTTCGGGCTGGACTGTTCCCACTGGGCGCAGGGTCAAGACTGAGTTGCATATGGCTGGGTCCAAACTGGAATGGCATGGTAAGAAAAAAAAGATGGATTTAGATCCAGATCTCTACACTGGGGTGAATATATAACATCATTCTGCATTCTGTCCATCAATTGTTCTTTTTGCATTTGTCACACCGAGTGGGACGGGTATGCCCAGACGTAGGTCCTGTGCTCTCCATGCCACTGGAATCAAGCTATCCTGGCTGATGAGGGCTGAAAACCCGAAACCGGTCCTAGGATGCTTGTTTCCCGTCCAGGGAGGACTTGGCCTGGCAATTTGTGCTGGACATTTCCCATTGGGCGCAGGGTCAAGACTGATTTGCATATGGCTGGGTCCAAACTAGAATGACACGGTGAGCAAAAAAGGATGGATTTAGGCCCACATCTCTGTACTGGGGTGAATGTATGACATTGCTCTGCGCTCTGTCCATCAATAGTTCTTATTACAGTGCTGAGAAGGTAAATCTAAATGAAGTTACTTTTATGTCTCTGTCTCTGATTACTTGCCCTGTCCACGTTTCATTATACCATTGGGTCACAAAGGTACCACATGAAGCATTAACAACACTTCTGTTAAAAGGCCTTCTAAAAAACAAATACAATACAAAAAAGAAACACAAAGCAAGTCAATCTAGATTAGGCTAGGGTCTAAGGGGACCGGAAAACTGGAAACCAGCCTATCACAGGAGGAGCCGAGGTGCAGAGTCATTTCCCCAGACATGCCCAGGAGTATACTGTTTGTAAAGGATGCTGCGAGGGGAGCCGGTTCACCAGGCATGTCCACAATTGCTACATCATTTGTCCAATAGGTGTGAGGACAGATGGAACTGTTACTACACGTGTCTGATAGGTATTAGGGCTGCTGTAGGTACAGCGCTTTGTAACTGTTGCTATGCTTGTCCTACAGGTGGCGATGCTGGTGGAGGTACACCCCTTTGTAAATTATACTACTACCCTTGTCCTACAGGTGGCGGGGCTGGTGGAGGTACACCCCTTTGTAAATGATACTACACTTGTCCTACAGGTGGCGGGACTAGTGGAGGTACACCCCTTTGTAAATTATACTACTACCCTTGTCCTACTAGTGACGGGGCTGGTTGGGGTACACCACTTTGTAAATATTAATATCCTTGGTTGGTAGGTATGAGTGCTGGTGGGAGTCCATGTGTGTTGCTAGATGGATAAGGGGTGACATAGTCGACTTTCCCCCCTTAAAACGAGGGGGCATATTATCAAGAACAGGCGATAAAATTATCGCCGCTTTATCGGCAGGAAACTGCCACTAAAGAGGTGATAATATGCCCGAGGTGCGCTACTGCATGAGTGAAGTGCGCCTGATGACCACGTTTATATCAGGCTGTGTCACAAGGAGACTGCCTGGCCCTGCCATATGTAAGAAACTACCACTGCAGTAACATGTTTATTGTTACCCAAGTCAACAGTAATCATTTCACCAACCTCACATTTCTCTGCAGCAGATACATTAGCCCACTGAGCAGGTAGTGGTCTCCCCATACTACACGGTACAGCTTATGACATCCATGACTTATGACTTCTGGAGCACCAACACGTCAATACAATCTTGCGACAGGGTCACTTGAAAAGTCATGGGTGGAATTCTTACATCAATCTCAGTGACAATTACCAGTGCAGCGTTCCAGGCCATCTTATTGGCTGCTCCCAGTTCCACTAAAAACAAAGAGCAGCCACATGCAAATCAGCTGAGATCCTGCTCCAATCAGAACAGTCCTGTCCGAGCTGGTAGGTATCCTCCCTGGGAACAGGTGCACATGCAACGCCAGAGAGGGGTCCACCTTGGTGGCCGTTGTCACTCAGGTGCAGCTTGGGCCCTCCATCCGGACATTAAGCCATCGCACTTATTGGGCCAATCACAAGGGCTCCATTAATTCCAGTGGGGCCGGTACGCGAAGTTACCATCAGGGCCGGACTGGGAACCACAACCGGCCCCGGGAAAGTGCTCGGCTGGCCCCCCCTCCCCACGCGGGAGGCGTTTTCGGCCGATTTTGGTACAGGGCCGATTTTGCAGATATGCTGCAAAAACGGCCCTGTAACAAAAACGGCCCCCAGGGGCCAAAAACCGGCCCCAACCGGTGCAGCGCACCAGGGGATTGCCCGGTGCCCGCTATGGCCAGTCCGGCCCTGGTTACCATCTTAATCTGGATTACAAGTAACGTGGGACCTCTGTGCATTGTCTGTTCACCACCCGGACATTACGCCTCATCAAGGCACACAAAATGTGTGGGCGAAAATCTGTTTACCCCTTTTTCTAGCTTGGCTCTCTTGACGAACCAGTGCCTCCTGTCTGTAATCACGGGGATGGGGGTGCTGACCTGAATACTAACCCTTCAATGGTCCTCTTAGGGCAGGTCCGGCGGCTTTAGAGGTTGTGGCGCCCTGTGTGACAATCTTTGTTGGTGCTCCACCCCCAAACAAACATTGTTTTTTGTGTTGAGTTGTATGGTTTCTCAACCACATTTTATATAATGCTGTTAGAAGTGCACACTTGTGAAATGCTGTTAGAAGTGCACACATGTATGAAATGCTGTTAGAAGTGCACACATGTATGAAATGCTATTAGAAGTATACACATGTGTGAAATGCTTTTAGAAGTGCACACATGTGTGAAATGCTGTTAGAAGTGCACACATATATGAAATGTTGTTAGAAGTGCACACATATGTAGAATTTTGTAAGAAGTGCACACATATTTCAAACGTTGCTAGAAGTGCACACTTGTGTGAAATGCTGTTAGAAGTGCACACATGTGTGAAATGCTGTTAGAAGTGCACACATATATGAAATGCTGTTAGAAGTGCACACATGTGTGAAATGCTGTTAGAAGTGCACACATGTGTGAAATGTTGTTAGAAGTATACACATGTGTGAAATGCTGTTAGAAGTACACACATGTGTGAAATGCTTTTAGAAGTGCACACATGTGTGAAATGCTGTTAGAAGTGCACACATATATGAAATGTTGTTAGAAGTGCACACATGTGTGAAATGCGGTTAGAAGTGCACACATGTGTGAAATGCTTTTAGAAGTGCACACATGTGTGAAATGCTGTTAGAAGTATACACATGTGTGAAATGCTTTTAGAAGTGCACACATGTGTGAAATGCTGTTAGAAGTGTACACATGTGTAAAATGCTGTTAGAAGTGCACACATGTGTGATATGCTGTTAGAAGTATACACATGTGTGAAATGCTTTTAGAAGTGCACACGTGTGTGAAATGCTGTTAGAAGTATACACATGTGTGAAATGCTTTTAGAAGTGCACACATGTGTGAAATGCTGTTAGAAGTGCACACATGTGTAAAATGCTGTTAGAAGTGCACACATGTATGAAATGCTATTAGAAGTATACACATGTGTGAAATGCTTTTAGAAGTGCACACGTGTGTGAAATGCTGTTAGAAGTGCACACATATATGAAATGTTGTTAGAAGTGCACACATATGTAGAATTTTGTAAGAAGTGCACACATATTTCAAATGTTGCTAGAAGTGCACACATGTGTGAAATGCTGTTAGAAGTATACACATGTGTGAAATGCTTTTAGAAGTGCACACATGTGTGAAATGCTGTTAGAAGTGTACACATGTGTAAAATGCTGTTAGAAGTGCACACATGTGTGAAATGCTGTTAGAAGTATAGACATGTGTGAAATGCTTTTAGAAGTGCACACATGTGTGAAATGCTGTTAGAAGTGCACACATATATGAAATGTTGTTAGAAGTGCACACATATGTAGAATTTTGTAAGAAGTGCACACATATTTCAAATGTTGCTAGAAGTGCACACGTGTGAAATGTTGTTAGAAGTGCACACATGTGTGAAATGCTGTTAGAAGTGCACACATATATGAAATGCTGTTAGAAGTGCCCAACATCTATCAAATGCTATTAGAATTGCACACATATGTAGAATGTTGGTAGAAGTGCACACATACTTCAAATGCTGTTAGAAGTGCACACATGTGTGAAATGATGTTAGAAGTGCACACATGTGTGAAATGCTGTTAGAAGTGCACACATGTGTGAAATGCTGTTAGAAATATACACATGTGTGAAATGCTTTTAGAAGTGCACACATGTGTGAAATGCTGTTAGAAGTGCACACATATATGAAATGTTGTTAGAAGTGCACACATATGTAGAATTTTGTAAGAAGTGCAAACATATTTCAAATGCTGCTAGAAGTGCACACATGTGTTGAATACTGTTAGTAGTGCACACATATGTTGTGGAATGCTGTTAGTTGTGCATGCATATGTGGAATGCTGCTAGTTGTGCACGCATATGTGGAATGCTGTTAGTTGTGCACGCATATGTGGTATGCTGCTAGTTGTGCACGCATATGTGGAATGCTGCTGTACTGCACTTCTGTTTGGACTACATTCTGCATGAAAGGTTGTCTGCTGCAACGTCTACTATGAGGAAAGTTGCATCCTGCACCGATGTCTGTCTGAAATGTTGGTATAATTCCTTATCTGTTCTATGTGGAATGTTGTTAGAACTGCACCTCTCTCTGGAATGTTGTTAAAACGGGCTTATATGTTGTATCTGGACTGTTGTTAGAACTGCATCTCTGCATGGAATGTTTCTAACAGTGACCTTATATGTTGCATGTGGAATGTTGCTAGAACTGCCCCTCCGCAAATAATGTTGCTGCAACTGACCTTATATGTTGTGTGTAGAGCGTTGTTAGAACAGCATCTCTGCATGAAATAATGCCCAAACTGATCATATATGTGGAACAAAGGGTGGTGACTGGGAGAATTGGCGCACACACAATACTGGCACAAAGTAATTTACTGAAAAGAGTGCATATGTTATTGTCAATATATCTTGATCGGTGCTCAGGAGGAGGGCGAGCCACCCAATCGTCCTCAATTGGAAAAGAAAACTTCTCCACAGTGTTAAATTGGAATCTCCAAGCACTCAATGAGTCAAGCGAGGCGCTGTAATTAGAATATCCACTGTTCTTTATTCGAGCATCCAAACACTTCACATTGCTGTTAGGTTCCTTGCCAACACGCGTTTCGTCTGTTATTTCAATTTTAACAAGACTTTATCAGGGCCTTAAAAGTAATCTCAATGTACCCATAAATTATATTAGGTACTGTATCCAGTTAGCGATTTAGTAATCTAGTATTCCTAAATAACTGTTGCAAGTGATTATGGTATATCGTCAATGCATCATTGTATCGTAAAGAGCCAATCGTGCACGGCGTGTATCGGGTCTGTGGCGATCAGCGATCTTATATGTGGAATGTTGTTCAGCCTGCATAGCTGTCTGATATGTTGGTAAAACTGGCCTTGTACGTTGTATGTGGAATGTTGTTAGAACTGCACCTCTGTATGGAATGTTTCTGAAACTGGCATTGTATGTTGTATGTGGAATGTTGTTAGAAGTGCACCTCTGCATGGGATGTTACTATATTACTATAACTGGCCTTGTATGTTGTATGTGGAATGTTGTTAGAAGTGCACCTCTGCATGGGATGTTACTATATTACTATAACTGGCCTTGTATGTTGTATGTGGAATGTTGTTAGAAGTGCACCTCTGCATGGGATGTTACTATATTACTATAACTGGCCTTGTATGTTGTATGTGGAATGTTGTTAGAAGTGCACCTCTGCATGGGATGTTACTAAAACTGGCCTTGTATGTTGTATGTGGAATGTTGTTAGAAGTGCACCTCTGCATGGGATGTTACTAAAACTGGCCTTGTATGTTGTATGTGGAATGTTGTTAGAAGTGCACCTCTGCAGGGGATGTTACTAACACTGGCCTTGTATGTTGTATGTGGAATGTTGTTAGAAGTGCACCTCTGCATGGGATGTTACTATATTACTATAACTGGCCTTGTATGTTGTATGTGGAATGTTGTTAGAAGTGCACCTCTGCATGGGATGTTACTATATTACTATAACTGGCCTTGTATGTTGTATGTGGAATGTTGTTAGAAGTGCACCTCTGCATGGGATGTTACTATATTACTATAACTGGCCTTGTATGTTGTATGTGGAATGTTGTTAGAACTGCACCTCTGTATGGAATGTTTCTGAAACTGGCATTGTATGTTGTATGTGGAATGTTGTTAGAAGTGCACCTCTGCATGGGATGTTACTATATTACTATAACTGGCCTTGTATGTTGTATGTGGAATGTTGTTAGAAGTGCACCTCTGCATGGGATGTTACTATATTACTATAACTGGCCTTGTATGTTGTATGTGGAATGTTGTTAGAAGTGCACCTCTGCATGGGATGTTACTATATTACTATAACTGGCCTTGTATGTTGTATGTGGAATGTTGTTAGAAGTGCACCTCTGCATGGGATGTTACTATATTACTATAACTGACCTTGTATGTTGTATGTGGAATGTTGTTAGAAGTGCACCTCTGCATGGGATGTTACTATATTACTATAACTGGCCTTGTATGTTGTATGTGGAATGTTGTTAGAAGTGCACCTCTGCATGGGATGTTACTATATTACTATAACTGGCCTTGTATGTTGTATGTGGAATGTTGTTAGAACTGCACCTCTGTATGGAATGTTTCTGAAACTGGCATTGTATGTTGTATGTGGAATGTTGTTAGAAGTGCACCTCTGCATGGGATGTTACTATATTACTATAACTGGCCTTGTATGTTGTATGTGGAATGTTGTTAGAAGTGCACCTCTGCATGGGATGTTACTAAAACTGGCCTTGTATGTTGTATGTGGAATGTTGTTAGAAGTGCACCTCTGCATGGGAAGTTACTAAAACTGGCCTTGTATGTTGTATGTGGAATGTTGTTAGAAGTGCACCTCTGCATGGGATGTTACTATATTACTATAACTGGCCTTGTATGTTGTATGTGGAATGTTGTTAGAAGTGCACCTCTGCATGGGATGTTACTAAAACTGGCCTTGTATGTTGTATGTGGAATGTTGTTAGAAGTGCACCTCTGCATGGGAAGTTACTAAAACTGGCCTTGTATGTTGTATGTGGAATGTTGTTAGAAGTGCACCTCTGCATGGGAAGTTACTAAAACTGGCCTTGTATGTTGTATGTGGAATGTTGTTAGAAGTGCACCTCTGCATGGGAAGTTACTAAAACTGGCCTTGTATGTTGTATGTGGAATGTTGTTAGAAGTGCACCTCTGCATGGGATGTTGCTGAAAGTAGGCTTATATGTTGTATGAAGAATATGGTTTGGGCGCTCCTAACAGTGCAGTGTAAATTGTAAAGCTCTTAGAAGTAGTGTGCCGTATGCAACCAGCGCCATGCAGAATGTTTGAAGAAGTGCCGTGATACGAAGAACACTCTAATAAGTGCAGTGAACGGAGGACGTTCTTAGAAGTGCAGTAATATGAAGAACGGTGTTAGAAGTGCAGTGAAACAGGAAATGCTCTCAGAAGTGCAGTGTAAACGAGAATGCTCTTAGAACGCTTTCAGGTCCAAGAACGTTCTTCATTTCACTGCAGTTCTGTCAGTGATGGCAAGTGCAGTGGGGGCGGGGTGAGGCAGTGTGGAGGGGAAGTCGACATGCAAAGAGATAGGTAAATTAAATTAAAAAAATAAAATAAAACCACTTACCTTGCGCATCGCGGAGTCGGCGATGCGACGAGCGTAAGGTAAGCGGTTTTATTTAATTTTTTATTTAACTTTACCAGGCGCGCAACGCCCATTGGGCTCAAAGGACCTCAGAAGCAAATCCCTGTGTGGCACACTCCCACAACGCGGCGCTATGTGGACCAATCCTGGAAGTGCATTGCTGTGCGAGGCGCTCACAGAGGGAGTCCTATGTGGCACACTCCTGGAACGCGGCGCTATGTGGAACGCTTTCAGAACAGAAGTGCATTCCCATGTGGCACACTCCCACAACGCGGCGCTATGTGGAACGCTTTCAGAACAGAAGCGCCATCCCATGTGGCACACTCACACAACGCGGCGCTATGTGGAACGCTTTCAGAACAGAAGCGCAATCCCATGTGGCACACTCCGACAACGCGGCGCTATGTGGAACGCTTTCAGAACAGAAGCGAAAACCCATGTGGCACACTCCCACAACGCGGCGCTATGTGGAACGCTTTCAGAACAGAGGCGCAATCCCATGTGGCACACTCCGACAACGCGGCGCTATGTGGAACGCTTTCAGAACAGAGGCGCAATCCCATGTGGCACACTCCGACAACGCAGCGCTATGTGGAACGCTTTCGGAACAGAAGCGCAATCCCATGTGGCACACTCCCATAACGCGGCGCTATGTGGAACGCTTTCGGAACAGAGGCGCAATCCCATGTGGCACACTCGCATAACACGGCGCTATGTGGAACGCTCCTAGAAGTGCATTGCTGTGCGAGGCGCTCACAGAGGGAGTCCTATGTGGCACACTCTTGGAACGCAGCGCTGTGTGGAACGCTTACGGATCAGAAGCGCAATGATGTGTGCCACACTCCCACAACGCAGCGCTATGCGGAACGCTTTCGGATCAGAAGCGCAATCCCATGTGGCACACTCGCATAACACGGCGCTATGTGGAACGCTCCTAGAAGTGCATTGCTGTGCGAGGCGCTCACAGAGGGAGTCCTATGTGGCACACTCTTGGAACGCAGCGCTGTGTGGAACGCTTACGGATCAGAAGCGCAATGATGTGTGCCACACTCCCACAACGCGGCGCTATGTGGAACGCTCCTAGAAGTGCGGAGCCCTTGGCCTCGCAGCGCTCATTCACACAGAAATCCCACTTACCGCTCCGGAGCCGGGGTGAGGGGGTGTGAGTCCGGCGCGGGGCCCCGGTCCAAGAAAGACTTCGGGATTCGCGGAGCCACTCCCGATCGCCGACGATCAGGGTCCGAGCTGGGCTCAGGGCAGCATCCCCTGTCTCCGCCGAGCCCGGGCACTTATCTCTGATGTCTCCAGAGGAAGGCTGCCCGGGAGTCTCTCTCCTGCCCGGAGAGACGGCCGGTGCTCCAACCCCCGCACTCACGGGGGAGTTCAGGGCAAAAATGGAAGGAGGGAGGGGGGGGAGCTACAGAAGAGCTACAGAAAGAGGAGAGTGGGGAAGATTGGGAGAGGATGGAAGAATCGAGGCGGAGAGAGGAGACAGGAAAAGAGAGGCTGTTGCTAAACGTGGGAGAGGTGTGAGGGACAGGCTGAGAGAACGAAAGATCGAACGAGGCACGGCGAGAGACGAAAGAACACGAAAGAAAGAGGGAGGAAGAAGCAAGGGAGACAGAGAGAAGAATGAAGAAGAGGGAATATGGAGGGAAAGTGAGAAGAAGAGAAAGTCAACAAGAAAGTAAAGGGAGATGGAGGAAAGAAAAAGGAAGAAACAGAAAACGAGAAGTGGTGGGTGAAAAGAAAAGGAACAAAAACAGGAGAGATAAAAAGAGGAGCAGTAGAAAGGGAGGGTGAGAAGAGGTTTAGGGGGCGAGTTCTCTCCGTTCAGGGTGGTAAGATCCCACAGAGACACCGAGGACAGGCTCCAGGCGTCCAGTGGAAGGAACCCGGTGGACGCTGGCCGTGCCCTGTGCCAGGCGGTGCCCCGTGCCCGCTGCCGTGCCTCCCGTACAGGAATGCTGTCCGCGCTGCCGGGCTCCAGGGATGGCACAGGCGGCGCTCCCACGGTGCCAGCCTCCAAGAGCCACTTCCTGCTGCCGCCTGCGCGAGGCTGCCAGGCCCCTCCCACCCACCCCTCTCCTCTCTGACTCCGCATTTCACCGAGGGAAGAGACAGCCCTCTCCCCGCTCCACCTCTCTCCCCAAACTCCGGCACTCTCACTCCCCACTCTCCAAATACACCCTTCCATCTTCTCCTGCCCACCTGTCTCTTACTCTCACCACCCTCGCCACCTGTCTCTTACTCTCTGGCACTCTCTCTACAAGCACGTCAACCCTCGCCACCTGTCTCTTACTCTCTGACACTCTCTCTACAAGCACATCAACCCTCGCCACCTGTCTCTTACTCTCTGGCACTCTCTCTACAAGCACGTCAACCCTCGCCACCTGTCTCTTACTCCCTGACGCTCTCTCTACAAGCATATCAACCCTCGCCACCTGTCTCTTACTCTCTGGCACTCTCTCTACAAGCACATCAACCCTCGCCACCTGTCTCTTATTCCCTGACGCTCTCTCTACAAGCATATCAACCCTCGCCACCTGTCTCTTACTCTCTGGCACTCTCTCTACAAGCACATCAACCCTCGCCACCTGTCTCTTACTCTCTGACACTCTCTCTACAAGCACATCAACCCTCGCCACCTGTCTCTTACTCTCTGACACTCTCTCTACAAGCACGTCAACCCTCGCCACCTGTCTCTTACTCCCTGACGCTCTCTCTACAAGCATATCAACCCTCGCCACCTGTCTCTTACTCTCTGGCACTCTCTCTACAAGCACATCAACCCTCGCCACCTGTCTCTTTCTCTCTGACACTCTCTCCAAGAGCACATCAACCCTCACCACCTGTCTCTTACTCTCTGGCACTCTCTCTACAAGCACATCATCCCTCGCCACCTGTCTCTTACTCTCTGACACTCTCTCTACAAGCACATGAACCCTCACCACCTGTCTCTTACTCTCTGGCACTCTCTCTACAAGCACATCAACCCTCGCCACCTGTCTCTTGCTCTCTGGCACTCTCTCTACAAGCACATCAACCCTCGCCACCTGTCTCTTACTCTCTGGCACTCTCTCCACAAGCACATCAACCCTCGCCACCTGTCTCTTACTCTCTGACACTCTATCCACAAGCACATCAGCCTTCGCCACCTGTCTCTTACTCTCTGGCACTCTCTCTACAAGCACATCAACACTCGCCACCTGTCTCTTACTCTCTGGCACTCTCTCTACAAGCACATGAACCCTCGCCACCTGTCTCTTACTCTCTGACACTCTCTCCACAAGCACATCCACCCTCGCCACCTGTCTCTTACTCTCTGACACTCTCTCTACAAGCACATCCCTCACCACCTGTCTCTTACTCCCTGACACTCTCTCCACAAGCACATCAGCCTTCGCCACCTGTCTCTTACTCTCTGGCACTCTCTCTACAAGCACATCAACACTCGCCACCTGTCTCTTACTCTCTGGCACTCTCTCTACAAGCACATGAACCCTCGCCACCTGTCTCTTACTCTCTGACACTCTCTCCACAAGCACATCCACCCTCGCCACCTGTCTCTTACTCTCTGACACTCTCTCTACAAGCACATCCCTCGCCACCTGTCTCTTACTCTCTGACACTCTCTCTACAAGCACACCAACCCTCGCCACCTGCCTCTTACTCTCTGAAACTCTCTCTACAAGCACATCAACCCTCGCCACCTGTCTCTTACTCTCTGACACTCTCTCTACAAGCACATCAACCCTCGCCACCTGTCTCTTACTCTCTGACACTCTCTCTACAAGCACATCACCCCTCGCCACCTGTCTCTTACTCTCTGACACTCTCTCTACAAGCACATCAACCCTCGCCACCTGTCTCTTACTCTCTGACTCTCTCTACAAGCACGTCAACCCTCGCCACCTGTCTCTTACTCTCTGACACTCTCTCTACAAGCACATCAGCCCTCACCACCTGTCTCTTACTCTCTGACTCTCTCTACAAGCACGTCAACCCTCGCCACCTGTCTCTTACTCTCTGACTCTCTCTACAAGCACGTCAACCCTCGCCACCTGTCTCTTACTCTCTGACACTCTCTCTACAAGCACATCAGCCCTCACCACCTGTCTCTTACTCTCTGACACTCTCCCTACAAGCACATCAGCCCTCGCCACCTTTCTCTTTCTCTCTGACACTCTCTCTACAAGCACATCAACCCTCGCCACCTGTCTCTTACTCTCTGACTCTCTCTACAAGCACGTCAACCCTCGCCACCTGTCTCTTACTCTCTGACACTCTCTCTACAAGCACATCAGCCCTCACCACCTGTCTCTTACTCTCTGACACTCTCCCTACAAGCACATCAGCCCTCGCCACCTGTCTCTTACTCTCTGACTCTCTCTACAAGCACGTCAACCCTCGCCACCTGTCTCTTACTCTCTGACACTCTCTCTACAAGCACATCAGCCCTCACCACCTGTCTCTTACTCTCTGACACTCTCCCTACAAGCACATCAACCCTCGGCACCTGTCTCTTACTCTCTGACACGCTCTACAAGCACATCAACCCTCGCCACCTGTCTCTTACTCTCTGACACTCTCTCTACAAGCACATCACCCCTCACCACCTGTCTCTTACTCTCTGGCACTCTCTCTACAAGCACATCAACCCTCGGCACCTGTCTCTTACTCTCTGACACGCTCTACAAGCACATCAACCCTCGCCACCTGTCTCTTACTCTCTGACACTCTCTCTACAAGCACATCAACCCTCGCCACCTGTCTCTTACTCTCTGACACTCTCTCTACAAGCACATCAACCCTCGCCACCTGTCTCTTACTCCCTGACACTCTCTCTGCAAGCACATCAACCCTCCTCACCTGTCTCTTACTCCCTGACACTCTCTCTACAAGCACATCAACCCTCGCCACCTGTCTCTTACTCCCTGACACTCTCTCTACAAGCACATCAACCCTCGCCACCTGTCTCTTACTCTCTGACACTCTCTCTACAAGGACATCAACCCTCACCACCTGTCTCTTACTCCCTGACACTCTCTCTACAAGCACATCAACCCTCGGCACCTGTCTCTTACTCTCTGACACGCTCTACAAGCACATCAACCCTCGCCACCTGTCTCCTACTCTCTGACACTCTCTCTATAAGCACATCAACCCTCACCACCTGTCTCTTACTCCCTGACACTCTCTCTACAAGCACGTCAACCCTCACCACCTGTCTCTTACTCCCTGACACTCTCTCTACAAGCACGTCAACCCTCGCCACCTGTCTCTTACTCCCTGACACTCTCTCTACAAGCACATCAACCCTCGCCACCTGTCTCTTACTCTCTGACACTCTCTCTACAAGCACATCAACCCTCGCCACCTGTCTCTTACTCCCTGACACTCTCTCTACAAGCACATCCCTCACCACCTGTCTCTTACTCCCTGACACTCTCTCTACAAGCACATCAACCCTCACCACCTGTCTCTTACTCTATGACACTCTCTCTACAAGCACATCAGCCCTCGCCACCTGTCTCTTACTCTCTGACACTCTCTCTACAAGCACATCAACCCTTGCCACCTGTCTCTTACTCTCTGACACTCTCTCTACAAGCACATCAGCCCTCGCCACCTGTCTCTTACTCTCTGACACTCTCTCTACAAGCACATCAGCCCTCGCCACCTGTCTCTTACTCTCTGACACTCTCTCTACAAGCACATCAACCCTTGCCACCTGTCTCTTACTCTCTGACACTCTCTCTACAAGCACATCATCCCTCACCACCTGTCTCTTACTCCCTGACACTCTCTCTACAAGCACATCAACCCTCACCACCTGTCTCTTACTCTCTGACACTCTCTCTACAAGCACATCAGCCCTCGCCACCTGTCTCTTACTCTCTGACACTCTCTCTACAAGCACATCAACCCTCGCCATCTGTCTCTTACACCCTGACACTCTCTCTACAAGCACATCAACCCTCGCCACCTGTCTCTTACTCTCTGACTCTCTCTACAAGCATGTCAACCCTCGCCACCTGTCTCTTACTCTCTGACACTCTCTCTACAAGCACAGCAACCCTCGCCACCTGTCTCTTACTCTCTGACACTCTGTCTACAAGCACATCAACCCTCGCCATCTGTCTCTTACTCCCTGACACTCTCTCTACAAGCACATCAACCCTCGCCACCTGTCTCTTACTCTCTGACTCTCTCTACAAGCACGTCAACCCTCGCCATCTGTCTCTTACTCCCTGACACTCTCTCTACAAGAACAGGAACCCTCGCCACCTGTCTCTTAATCCCTGACACTCTCTCTACAAGCACATCATTCCTCGCCACCTGTCTCTTACTCTCTGACACTCTCTCTGCAAGCACATCAGCGCTCGCCACCTGTCTCTTACTCTCTGACACTCTCTCTACAAGCACATCACCCCTCGCCACCTGTCTCTTACTCTCTGACACTCTCTCCACAAGCACATCATCCCTCACCACCTGTCTCTTACTCCCTGACACTCTCTCCACAAGCACATCATCCCTCACCACCTGTCTCTTACTCCCTGACACTCTCTCTACAAGCACATCACCCCTCGCCACCTGTCTCTTACTCTCTGACACTCTCTCTACAAACACATCAACCCTTGCCACCTGTCTCTTACTCCCTGACACTCTCTCTACAAGCACATCAACCCTCGCCACCTGTCTCTTACTCCCTGACACTCTCTACAAGCACATGAACCCTCGCCACCTGTCTCTTACTCTCTGACACTCTCTCTACAAGCACATCAACCCTCGCCACCTGTCTCTTACTCTCTGACACTCTCTACAAGCACTCAACCCTCGCCACCTGTCTCTTACTCTCTGACACTCTCTCCACAAGCACGTCAACACTCGCCACCTGTCTCTTACTCCCTGACACTCTTTCTACAAGCACATCCCTCACCACCTGTCTCTTACTCCCTGACACTCTCTACAAGCACTCAACCCTCGCCACCTGTCTCTTACTCTCTGACACTCTCTCTACAAGCATGTCACCCTTCGCCACCTGTCTCTTACTCCCTGACACTCTCTACAAGCACTCAACCCTCGCCACCTGTCTCTTACTCTCTGACACTCTCTACAAGCACACCAACCCTCGCCACCTGTCTCTTACTCTCTGACACTCTCTCCACAAGCACATCAACCCTCGCCACCTGTCTCTTACTCTCTGACACTCTCTACAAGCACGTCAACCCTCGCCACCTGTCTCTTACTCTCTGACTCTCTCTACAAGCACGTCAACCCTCGCCACCTGTCTCCTACTCTCTGACACTCTCTCTATAAGCACATCAACCCTCGCCACCTGTCTCTTACTCCCTGACACTCTCTCTACAAGCACGTCAACCCTCACCACCTGTCTCTTACTCCCTGACACTCTCTCTACAAGCACGTCAACCCTCGCCACCTGTCTCTTACTCCCTGACACTCTCTCTACAAGCACATCAACCCTCGCCACCTGTCTCTTACTCTCTGACACTCTCTCTACAAGCACATCAACCCTCGCCACCTGTCTCTTACTCCCTGACACTCTCTCTACAAGCACATCCCTCACCACCTGTCTCTTACTCCCTGACACTCTCTCTACAAGCACATCAACCCTCACCACCTGTCTCTTACTCTATGACACTCTCTCTACAAGCACATCAGCCCTCGCCACCTGTCTCTTACTCTCTGGCACTCTCTCCACAAGCACATCAACCCTCGCCACCTGTCTCTTACTCTCTGACACTCTCTACAAGCACATCAACCCTCGCCACCTGTCTCTTACTCCCTGACACTCTCTCTACAAGCACATGAACCCTCGCCACCTGTCTCTTACTCTTTGACACTCTCTCTACAAGCACATCAACCCTCACCATCTGTCTCTTACTCTCTGACACTCTCTCTACAAGCACATCAACCCTCGCCTCCTGTCTCTTACTCCCTGACACTCTCTCTACAAGCACACCAACCCTCGCCACCTGTCTCTTACTCTCTGACACTCTCTCCACAAGCACATCAACACTCGCCACCTGTCTCTTACTCCCTGACACTCTCTCTACAAGCACATCAACCCTCGCCACCTGTCTCTTACTCTCTGACACTCTCTACAAGCACTCAACCCTCGCCACCTGTCTCTTACTCTCTGACACTCTCTCCACAAGCACGTCAACACTCGCCACCTGTCTCTTACTCCCTGACACTCTCTCTACAAGCACATCCCTCACCACCTGTCTCTTACTCCCTGACACTCTCTACAAGCACTCAACCCTCGCCACCTGTCTCTTACTCTCTGACACTCTCTTTACAAGCATGTCACCCCTCGCCACCTGTCTCTTACTCCCTGACACTCTCTACAAGCACTCAACCCTCGCCACCTGTCTCTTACTCTCTGACACTCTCTACAAGCACACCAACCCTCGCCACCTGTCTCTTACTCTCTGACACTCTCTCCACAAGCACATCAACCCTCGCCACCTGTCTCTTGCTCTCTGACACTCTCTCTACAAGCACGTCAACCCTCGCCACCTGTCTCTTACTCTCTGACACTATCTCTACAAGCACATCAACCCTCGCCACCTGTCTCTTACTCTCTGACACTCTCTCTACAAGCACATCAACCCTCACCACCTGTCTCTTACTCCCTGACACTCTCTCTACAAGCACATCAACCCTCGCCACCTGTCTCTTACTCTCTGACACTCTCTCTACAAGCATGTCACCCCTCGCCACCTGTTGCTTACTCCCTGACACTCTCTACAAGCACTCAACCCTCACCACCTGTCTCTTACTCTCTGACACTCTCTACAAGCACACCAACCGTCGCCACCTGTCTCTTACTCTCTGACACTCTCTCTACAAACACATCAACCCTTGCCACCTGTCTCTTACTCCCTGACACTCTCTCTACAAGCACCTCAACCCTCGCCACCTGTCTCTTACTCCCTGACACTCTCTACAAGCACATGAACCCTCACCACCTGTCTCTTACTCTCTGACACTCTCTCTACAAGCACATCAACCCTCGCCACCTGTCTCTTACTCTCTGGCACTCTCTCCACAAGCACATCAACCCTCGCCACCTGTCTCTTACTCTCTGACACTCTCTACAAGCACATCAACCCTCGCCACCTGTCTCTCACTCCCTGACACTCTCTCTACAAGCACATGAACCCTCGCCACCTGTCTCTTACTCTTTGACACTCTCTCTACAAGCACATCAACCCTCACCATCTGTCTCTTACTCTCTGACACTCTCTCTACAAGCACATCAACCCTCGCCTCCTGTCTCTTACTCCCTGACACTCTCTCTACAAGCACATCAACCCTCGCCACCTGTCTCTTACTCTCTGACACTCTCTCCACAAGCACGTCAACACTCGCCACCTGTCTCTTACTCCCTGACACTCTCTCTACAAGCACATCAACCCTCGCCACATGTCTCTTACTCTCTGACACTCTCTACAAGCACTCAACCCTCGCCACCTGTCTCTTACTCTCTGACACTCTCTCCACAAGCACGTCAACACTCGCCACCTGTCTCTTACTCCCTGACACTCTTTCTACAAGCACATCCCTCACCACCTGTCTCTTACTCCCTGACACTCTCTACAAGCACTCAACCCTCGCCACCTGTCTCTTACTCTCTGACACTCTCTCTACAAGCATGTCACCCTTCGCCACCTGTCTCTTACTCCCTGACACTCTCTACAAGCACTCAACCCTCGCCACCTGTCTCTTACTCTCTGACACTCTCTACAAGCACACCAACCCTCGCCACCTGTCTCTTACTCTCTGACACTCTCTCCACAAGCACATCAACCCTCGCCACCTGTCTCTTACTCTCTGACACTCTCTCTACAAGCACGTCAACCCTCGCCACCTGTCTCTTACTCTCTGACACTCTCTCTACAAGCACATCAACCCTCGCCACCTGTCTCTTACTCTCTGACACTCTCTCTACAAGCACATCAACCCTCGCCACCTGTCTCTTACTCCCTGACACTCTCTCTACAAGCACATCAACCCTCGCCACCTGTCTCTTACTCTCTGACACTCTCTACAAGCACACCAACCCTCGCCACCTGTCTCTTACTCTCTGACACTCTCTACAAGCACATCAACCCTCGCCACCTGTCTCTTACTCCATGACACTCTCTCTACAAGCATATCAACCCTTGCCACCTGTCTCTTACTCTCTGACACTCTCTCTACAAGCACATCAACCCTCGCCACCTGTCTCTTACTCTCTGACACTCTCTCTACAAGCACATCAGCCTTCGCCACCTGTCTCTTACTCTCTGACACTCTCTCTACAAGCACATCAACCCTCGCCACCTGTCTCTTACTCCCTGACACTCTCCCTACAAGCACATCAACCCTCGCCACCTGTCTCTTACTGTTTGACACTCTCTCTACAAGCACATCAACCCTCGCCACCTGTCTCTTACTCTCTGACACTCTCTCTACAAGCCCATCAACCCTTGCCACCTGTCTCTTACTCTCTGACACTCTCTCTACAAGCACATCAGCCTTCGCCACCTGTCTCTTACTCTCTGACACTCTCTCTACAAGCACATCATCCCTCGCCACCTGTCTCTTACTCTCTGACACTCTCTCTACAAGCACATCACCCCTCGCCACCTGTCTCTTACTCTCTGACACTCTCTCTACAAGCACATCAACCCTCGCCACCTGTCTCTTACTCTCTGACACTCTCTCTACAAGCACAGCAACCCTCGCCACCTGTCTCTTACTCTCTGACACTCTCTCCACAAGCACATCAACCCTCGCCATCTGTCTCTTACTCCCTGACACTCTCTCTACAAGCACATCAACCCTCGCCACCTGTCTCTTACTCTCTGACACTCTCTCTACAAGCACATCAACCCTTGCCACTTGTCTCTTACTCCCTGACACTCTCTCTACAAGCACATGAACCCTCGCCACCTGTCTCTTACTCTCTGACACTCTCTCTACAAGCACATCATCCCTCGCCACCTGTCTCTTACTCTCTGACACTCTCTCTACAAGCACATGAACCCTCGCCACCTGTCTCTTACTCTCTGACACTCTCTCTACAAGCACATGAACCCTCGCCACCTGTCTCTTACTCTCTGACACTCTCTCTACAAGCACATGAACCCTCGCCACCTGTCTCTTACTCTCTGACACTCTCTCTACAAGCACATCATCCCTCGCCACCTGTCTCTTACTCTCTGACACTCTCTCTACAAGCACATCACCCCTCGCCACCTGTCTCTTACTCTCTGACACTCTCTCTACAAGCACATCAACCCTCGCCACCTGTCTCTTACTCTCTGACACTCTCTCTACAAGCACAGCAAACCCTCGCCACCTATCTCTTACTCTCTGACACTCTCTCCACAAGCACATCAACCCTCGCCATCTGTCTCTTACTCCCTGACACTCTCTCTACAAGCACATCAACCCTCGCCACCTGTCTCTTACTCTCTGACACTCTCGCTACAAGCACATCATCCCTCCCCACCTGTCTCTTACTCTCTGACACTCTCTCTACAAGCACATCACCCCTCGCCACCTGTCTCTTACTCTCTGACACTCTCTCTACAAGCACAGCAACCCTCGCCACCTGTCTCTTACTCTCTGACACTCTCTCCACAAGCACATCAACCCTCGCCATCTGTCTCTTACTCCCTGACACTCTCTCTACAAGCACATCAACCCTCGCCACCTGTCTCTTACTCTCTGACACTCTCTCTACAAGCACATGAACCCTCGCCATCTGTCTCTTACTCCCTGACACTCTCTCTACAAGCACATCAACCCTCACCACCTGTCTCTTACTCTCTGACACTCTCTCTACAAGCACATCATCCCTCGCCACCTGTCTCTTACTCTCTGACACTCTCTCCACAAGCACATCAACCCTCGGCACCTGTCTCTTACTCTCTGACACTCTCTCTACAAGCACATCAACCCTCGCCACCTGTCTCTTACTATCTGACACTCTCTCTACAAGCACGTCAACCCTCGCCACCTGTCTCTTACTCTCTGACACTCTCTCTACAAGCACATCACCCCTCGCCACCTGTCTCTTACTCTCTGGCACTCTCCATACAAGCACATCAACCCTCGCCACCTGTCTTTTACCCTCTGACACTCTCTCTACAAGCACATCAACCCTCACCACCTGTCTCTTACTCCCTGACACTCTCTCCACAAGCACGTCAACACTCGCCACCTGTCTCTTACTCTCTGGCACTCTCCATACAAGCACATCAACCCTTGCCACCTGTCTCTTACTCTCTGACACTCTCTCTACAAGCACATCACCCCTCGCCACCTGTCTCTTACTCTCTGGCACTCTCCATACAAGCACATCAACCCTCGCCACCTGTCTCTTACTCTCTGACACTCTCTCTACAAGCACGTCAACCCTCGCCACCTGTCTCTTACTCCCTGACACTCTCTCTACAAGCACATCACCCCTCGCCACCTGTCTCTTACTCCCTGACACTCTCTCTACAAGCACATCATCCCTCGCCACCTGTCTCTTACTCTCTGACACTCTCTCTGCAAGCACATCAACCCTTGCCACCTGTCTCTTACTCCCTGACACTCTCTACAAGCACATCAACCCTCGCCACCTGTCTCTTACTCTCTGACACTCTCTCTACAAGCACACTAACCCTCGCCACCTGTCTCTTACTCTCTGACACTCTCTCTACAAGCACATCAGCCCTCGCCACCTGTCTCTTACTCTCTGACACTCTCTCTACAAGCACCTCAACCCTTGCCACCTGTCTCTTACTCTCTGACACTCTCTCTACAAGCACATCAACCCTCGCCACCTGTCTCTTACTCCCTGACACTCTCTACAAGCACATGAACCGTCGCCACCTGTCTCTTACTCCCTGACACTCTCTACAAGCACATCCCTCACCACCTGTCTCTTACTCTCTGACACTCTCCATACAAGCACCTCAACCCTCGCCACCTTTCTCTTACTCCCTGACACTCTCTCTACAAGCACGTCAACCCTCGCCACCTGTCTCTTACTCTCTGACACTCTCCATACAAGCACATCAACCCTCGCCACCTGTCTCTTACTCTCTGACACTCTCTCCACAAGCACATCAACCCTCGCCACCTGTCTCTTACTCTCTGACACTCTCTCCACAAGCACATCAACCCTCGGCACCTGTCTCTTACTCTCTGACACTCTCTCTACAAGCACATCAACCCTCGCCACCTGTCTCTTACTCTCTGACACTCTCTCTACAAGCACATCAACCCTTGCCACCTGTCTCTAACTCTCTGACACTCTCTCCACAAGCACATCATCCCTTGCCACCTGTCTCTTACTCCCTGACACTCTATCTACAAGCACATCAACCCTCGCCACCTGTCTCTTACTCTCTGACACTCTCTCTACAAGCACACCAACCCTCGCCACCTGTCTCTTACTCTCTGACACTCTCTCTACAAGTACATCAACCCTCCCCACCTGTCTCTTACTCTCTGACACTCTCTCTACAAGCACATCAACCCTCGCCACCTGTCTCTTACTCTCTGACACTCTCTCTACAAGCACATCATTCCTCGCCACCTGTCTCTTACTCTCTGACACTCTCTCTACAAGCACATCAACCCTTGCCACCTGTCTCTTACTCTCTGACACTCTCTCCACAAGCACATCAACCCTCGCCACCTGTCTCTTACTCTCTGACACTCTCTCTACAAGCACATCAACCCTCTCAACCTGTCTCTTACTCCCTGACACTCTCTCCACAAGCACATCAACCCTCGGCACCTGTCTCTTACTCTCTGACACTCTCTCTACAAGCACATCAGCCCTCGCCACCTGTCTCTTACTCTCTGACACTCTCTCTACAAGCACATCATCCCTCGCCACCTGTCTCTTACTCTCTGACACTCTCTCTACAAGCACATCACCCCTCGCCACCTGTCTCTTACTCTCTGACACTCTCTCTACAAGCACATCAACCCTCGCCACCTGTCTCTTACTCTCTGACACTCTCTCTACAAGCACAGCAACCCTCGCCACCTGTCTCTTACTCTCTGACACTCTCTCCACAAGCACATCAACCCTCGCCATCTGTCTCTTACTCCCTGATACTCTCTCTACAAGCACATCAACCCTCGCCACCTGTCTCTTACTCTCTGACACTCTCTCTACAAGCACATGAACCCTCGCCACTTGTCTCTTACTCCCTGACACTCTCTCTACAAGCACATGAACCCTCGCCACCTGTCTCTTACTCTCTGACACTCTCTCTACAAGCACATCATCCCTCGCCACCTGTCTCTTACTCTCTGACACTCTCTCTACAAGCACATGAACCCTCACCACCTGTCTCTTACTCTCTGACACTCTCTCTACAAGCACATGAACCCTCGCCACCTGTCTCTTACTCTCTGACACTCTCTCTACAAGCACATGAACCCTCGCCACCTGTCTCTTACTCTCTGACACTCTCTCTACAAGCACATCAACCCTCGCCACCTGTCTCTTACTCTCTGACACTCTCTACAAGCACATCAACCCTCGCCTCCTGTCTCTTAGTCTCTGACACACTCCCTACAAGCACATCAACCCTCGCCACCTGTCTCTTACTCTCTGACACTCTCTACAAGCACATCAACCCTCGCCTCCTGTCTCTTACTCTCTGACACTCTCTCTACAAGCACATCAACCCTCGCCACCTGTCTCTTTCTCCCTGACACTCTCTCTACAAGCATATCAACCCTCGCCACCTGTCTCTTACTCTCTGACACTCTCTCCACAAGCACATCAACCCTCGCCACCTGTCTCTTACTCCCTGACACTCTCTCTACAAGCACATCAACCCTCGCCACCTGTCTCTTACTCTCTGACACTCTCTCTACAAGCAAATCAACACTTGCCACCTGTCTCTTACTCTCTGACACTCTCTCTACAAGCAAATTGTTGGACTCGGCCCGCAGGGCAGGTTCACCCCTAAACTTTTTACTTTATGTGTGACCCTGTGTCAGTGATTTTTTGGGTCTCTGCGCACTTTTCCCTGGGTCCCAGAGTGAAAGTGCGTGCGTGTAGCATGGCTGGCCTGCCCTCCCATAGGAATGCATGGGGAATGTGTGTGTCCCTGGTAGTTCCTGATGCGTGGGGAGTGCAGGCTCGAGTTTAGTATGTGTAAACTCGTGAGAGTGAATGCTGCGAGATGGTGTCTGCGGCATGTATGTGTCTAGAAGGGAAGTGCTACTTCTGGACATTGAGATATGTGTGCAGTGAGGGTGCTGGAGCGTGATTGGCTGGAGCTGGCTAGCATGCCAGGCTCCAGGAAGTCTGGATGGGTCTGCCCGGTGGTGAGTGGGAGATTAGCATGAGTGATGTGTGGGAGGAGTGTACCTGTGTCCTGGATGGGCTGGGTTTTCCCCACACAATGCTGGCTCCGCCCCCCTGTGGTGTGTCTAACGACCCTAGCCTCTCCAGTGAAAGAAATGGGTGGTTGGGCCATCAAGAGTGCTCCAGAGCCAGCTGCAACTGGTTTTCCCCCACCCTGCACCTTGAAACAAAGGATTTGTTAGTATAAGAAGGGGCTGTGTCCCCTTAGAAAATGTTCTGCTTTTGGATCCTGCCAGAGGGGGCTGTTGCTGCTGCTGGGGCCAGGAGGACCACCACTTGGACTGTCTCCCTGCCGGGAGACCCAGTGTGCTGGCTCTGGCCCAGCCTTGCCCCCCTGCCTGCCTCCAGCCCCTGCTGGAGCCTTGTCCTGTCCTCCAGTGCTGGGGAGCACTGAGGATTCCTTGCCTGCAGCCTGAGAGCGCTGCTCTCTGCCCTTCAGCGCTGGGGAGCGCTGAAATCGCCTGCCTAGCGCTTGAAAGCGCTTGATTTTGGCCATAGCGCTGTGAGCGCTGTGTTTTGTCCTGTAGGCGCTTGGGAGCGCCTACCCTTCGTTTCTAGCGCTGCTAGCGCTGGGTGTGCACAGCCGGTGCCCACCCGGCATCTGACTGCCCTGTGTGGCGATTTGGCGGCGCGGGTGCCACCCCGCTCATTGCCGCTTTGTTTTTGCCCGTGGTTGTGGTTTGGATCACGAGGGAGCCCACTCCTCGGATCATGGGAGCCCGCCTGCCTGCCTAAGAAGCGAGCCGCCGCGCTGCCCGCGGCGACCCGGAAGTGGTTGGGGGTCCGACCAATCCCAGCGCGGCCCAGGAAAGGCCGACCGGAAGTCCCGCCTTGCTATCTGCGTCCCGCCCCCGGGGCTCCCGAGGACGAGGGAGAGCCCCGGAGCCCAGCGAGGAGCAGGAGAAGTGTGGAGAGAGCCCCCGAGGAGCGGGAGCTCTCGTGCAGAAGCCGCCGCCCGGGAGTCAGAAGCCCAGCAGCCGGTGAGTGAAAGCCGGCTAGGGGAGAGGTGCGAGGTCGCGCACCTTCTCCCCCCCCCTGCCTCTACTCGAGCGGCCCCACTTGACAGCGGGCCGCTCCCCCAGGGCGTACCTTGCGTCACGAGTCCCCCAGAGGGGGGGACTCACCACAGAAGCGCCCCACGTGTTCGAGGGTCCCCCGTGAGGGGCCCCCACAGCCCAGCGAGGCTGCACCTTTGTTGTTGGAGCCCAGAGAGGGTTCCAAGGTGGCATTTGTTTGTTGGCGCCACGAGGCTCCAGGCGCTATTTGTTGAGGAGCCCAGAGAGGCTCTGGGGCCCAGTGGTTCTGGAAGGAAGCGCCTGAGAGAGGCTCAGGGCGCCATTTCTTGTCCAGGAACCCAGTGAGGCCCCACAGTGCCACGGTGGTGGTTCTTGAGCCCAGAGAGGCTCCAACGTTGCCCTAACTTTCCCTGCACCAGTTGCCCAGCACTTTGTGGGCAACTGCTACGTTTAGGCCCTGACATTGGGACACAGGGACTGTCACAGGTGGTGACTGATCTGAGTTTTGCGCAATGTTATTGCTACACCTCTGAATGTATTGTGATGCATCATGTGTTATGTTTTTACACCCCTACAGGTATTGTGATATGTAGGTGGTTGTTTTCTCCCTAGTACAGGTGGTGCTAGTGAGGTCCTGTTACCAGTGATTACTGGTTGTGTGCTTTATTTTTATATTGTGTGCTCTATTTTTATATTGTGTGCTACAGTGATTTTTATTTCTACAAAGTTCTAAAAGTGCTGATACCCCTGACAGTGGTCCAAGTGGCCCTGTCCTGTGCAATATCCCTTGTAAATTCTGCCCGTGCCTCTGGCACAGTGTAACAAGATGTGTGTTTTATCTGATGTATATTTATTATAATACAAAGGCTATTTTTATATAACCTTGTGTGGAGTTTTCCTTTGTGGTGGGCCTTTGGTTGTTGTTGCTGGGGTGCGTGCGCAAATACTTAACTTACATCGCCTCCAAGTTTAGCCTTGCTGCTCGCGCCACGTTACCTGGAGGGTGAGTAGGGGTTATCTTGGCGTGTAACTCCCTTGCCCTGACTTGGGAGTGGTGGTCTCTGACTGACTTTGGCGAAAGCCCTGGCCAGCCGGGGATCCCATTTCCAACATTGGTGGCTAGCGGTGCGGATTCGACTTGCGTTTGCGTTGTACCACAGTGGCGACAGGCCACACTTCAAAACTCTGCAATTTTAGATAAACACATTTTCGGGATTATTGTTTTTTAGGGAAGTTCAGTTTTTCTTCTCCTGAAAGGTGTCATTTGGTAATTTCTGTTCAGTACATTTGTTCGCCGCCCTGCTTCCAGAGTTTGGTACCTGTGTCACTTGTGGTCAGGTTGAGAAAATCAGGGGTGGTAGAAACTGCCTTACCAGTCCGAGGGGAGGGTGTGTGTGAATGAGTGGTGTGTTACACTGGACAGAGGAGTGCAAGTTCTCTGAGATAGGAATCTTGCTGGATTTTGTAATTGTGTACTCCTGTGTAAGCTCAGACCCCCAGGTTCCCTGTGTCAAACTCTTCTTGAGAATGTCCGCCAAAATGGAGCCTGTTTTTGATCTCTGTTGTCTTTTTAAGTACAGTAGGTCAGAGCTGGTCAGATTCTGTGAAGAGGGAGGCATGGAGGTGAGTGAGTTGGATACTCAGTCCCAGCTTAGGGACAGCCTGATCCAATGGCAAAAGGGTCAGTGGGATCTTGAGCACAGTGAGAGAGATAGGGCCCGGGCCGCACGCCATGAGGGTGGTGAGTCTGTGGAGAGCCCTGAAGAATGTGAGTTGTATGATGATGACAGTGGATGGATATCAGCAGATAGTGAGGACCCCATAGATAGGGAGTCCCTTGCTGGGTCCAGTGTCAGTACCAGCGCCCCATCCCTTGTCCTGTCCCCAGAGGAGTGGTTGGATAGGAGGGAAGAGCGGGAGCATCAGCTAGCGATGGAACAGCTCAGGTTGGAGCACGCCAAGCTAGAGGCTGAAAGGGCCTTGGCCAGGGAGAAGATAGCCCTAGAGTGTAGGTTATCCCCTGACCGCAGTCATAATTTTCTGGATCCCCCAGGGAGGGTTGAGTCCAGTGGTGGCAGCTATTTAAATCACAGTGTAGAAAGTCCCAGTTCCCCGAGTATGGTTCCTGTTTCCCCAGAGGAGGAGAATAGGTTGAGGTTTAGGAACCTTAGGAAACCGTCTCATCAGTCTTGGGAAGATTTTGTGGATGACTGTTGTGGAGCCCTGTGTGATTGGGTACGGGAGCCCACGAAATGTGATTGGGACATATTGTTCGATATGTTTCTCAGAGAGCAGTTGCTCAGTGTTGTTTATCCAGGATTGCGCCAACATCTTGTAGGGTGTGGATTGTCTGAACCATATGAACTGGCAGAGGAAGCAGACCGCTGGGAAGGTACCAGGGGTTCTGTAGAGTCATTAGGGAGTGACTCCAAAAGTAGTGGGTCAGGGATCTTCCAGCCCAGCGTGGTGGAAGAGGCTCAGTGTAGCCCAGCTAGGTCCCAGTATAGTGAGAAGGGTGTAGGGGCTGACTACCTGGCTCAGTGGAGCAGGAGTCAGTGGGTGGCTGAGAGCCCCCAGAGGCCCGAAGCCCTGTCTCAGAACCTGGGTGGTTTCTTGAGGGAACACCAGGTTGGGGACCTAGGCTGTCCTGTTAGCCCATTTGAGGAGGATCTCCTAGTGAGTAGAGGACCTGGAGCGTCTGTAACCAGAGCTCCTGTGGTTCTAGAGGCTGGCAGTACCGCTCCGGTAGGGAGGGTACAGGAGTCCAGCGTGAGGAGTGATTGGGGGATGAGTTTCCCAGTGGATGCACCAGTGGACCAGAGACTAGCCAGTTGGGCTAGATCTTCTTGGAGGGACCCGGGTGGTGCCACTTCTGGTCTGGGGGATCGTCACGCACTGTCAGGTGGACAGAGGGCGGGAGATCTGCGCCAGACAGACAGTCACACAACAGATGTGTCATTTGTTAGCCTCAGGGGGATGGTGTGTGAGTCCCCAGAAGTCCTGGAGTGCCAGGCAATTGTTCCACCAAAGGTTTTAGACCAGAGGTTGGAAGGCCAGGTTCAAGATCAGCCTGACCTGAAGGGTAGGATGACTGTAACCAGTGTCCTGACCGGTTCTTCTTCCAGAGGAACTTCTCCAGGTGGGAGAGGGCAGTCCTCTGGAAGGGGGTGCAGAGGGTGGGAGAGCCCAACTCTGACCCCGGTGCAACCTGAGTGGTTAAACCCTAGGTTGGAATGGCGTTCTAGGCGTCCCCCTCGCACGGGGAGGAGGAACCCTAAAAGAAGAGGTAAGGGGAGGAGAGCCTTCCCTGAGACTCCTGGTCCACCTGAGGTTGTAGACCCTAGGCTGGAGAACCAGTGGCAGTCTAGCCCTGTCTTGCAGACAGGAGGAGTGGAGAATGGCTACTATAGGCCTGGGGTTACTACCCCCCACTTCGTGAGTAGGCAGGAACCAGTGGCACCTGGGTGGCCTAGGGCCTGGTCCTGGCCGCGGACAGCTGAGGAGTACCAGTGGGGTAGCCCAGCTGGTCCTTACAGTAGCTTTAGAAGGAACCCTAGGGGTTCACCGTGGCATAGAACAGGAGGGTGTCCCGGCAGTGGCGGGCCTGCGTCCGTGTTCTATCGCCCCAAGCAGGGAAGTCCATCACGGTGGTGATTGTTCTCCCCTGCGTTTTGGCTGGAAGGGGGTTGTGTTGGACTCGGCCCGCAGGGCAGGTTCACCCTTAAACTTTTTGCTTTATGTGTGACCCTGTGTCAGTGATTTTTTGGGTCTCTGCGCACTTTTCCCTGGGTCCCAGAGTGAAAGTGCGTGCGTGTAGCATGGCTGGCCTGCCCTCCCATAGGAATGCATGGGGAATGTGTGTGTCCCTGGTAGTTCCTGATGCGTGGGGAGTGCAGGCTCGAGTTTAGTATGTGTAAACTCGTGAGAGTGAATGCTGCGAGATGGTGTCTGCGGCATGTATGTGTCTAGAAGGGAAGTGCTACTTCTGGACATTGAGATATGTGTGCAGTGAGGGTGCTGGAGCGTGATTGGCTGGAGCTGGCTGGCATGCCAGGCTCCAGGAAGTCTGGATGGGTCTGCCCGGTGGTGAGTGGGAGATTAGCATGAGTGATGTGTGGGAGGAGTGTACCTGTGTCCTGGATGGGATGGGTTTTCCCCACACAATGCTGGCTCCGCCCCCCTGTGGTGTGTCTAACGACCCTAGCCTCCCCAGTGAAAGAAATGGGTGGTTGGGCCATCAAGAGTGCTCCAGAGCCAGCTGCAACTGGTTTTCCCCCACCCTGCACCTTGAAACAAAGGATTTGTTAGTATAAGAAGGGGCTGTGTCCCCTTAGAAAATGTTCTGCTTTTGGATCCTGCCAGAGGGGGCTGTTGCTGCTGCTGGGGCCAGGAGGACCACCACTTGGACTGTCTCCCTGCCTGGAGACCCAGTGTGCTGGCTCTGGCCCAGCCTTGCCCCCCTGCCTGCCTCCAGCCCCTGCTGGAGCCTTGTCCTGTCCTCCAGTGCTGGGGAGCACTGAGGATTCCTTGCCTGCAGCCTGAGAGCGCTGCTCTCTGCCCTTCAGCGCTGGGGAGCGCTGAAATCGCCTGCCTAGCGCTTGAAAGCGCTTGATTTTGGCCATAGCGCTGTGAGCGCTGTGTTTTGTCCTGTAGGCGCTTGGGAGCGTCTACCCTTCGTTTCTAGCGCTGCTAGCGCTGGGTGTGCACAGCCGGTGCCCACCCGGCATCTGACTGCCCCGTGTGGCGATTTGGCGGCGCGGGTGCCACCCCGCTCATTGCCGCTTTGTTTTTGCCCGTGGTTGTGGTTTGGATCACGAGGGAGCCCACTCCTCGGATCATGGGAGCCCGCCTGCCTGCCTAAGAAGCGAGCCGCCGCGCTGCCCGCGGCGACCCGGAAGTGGTTGGGGGTCCGACCAATCCCAGCGCGGCCCAGGAAAGGCCGACCGGAAGTCCCGCCTTGCTATCGGCATCCCGCCCCCGGGGCTCCCGAGGACGAGGGAGAGCCCCGGAGCCCAGCGAGGAGCAGGAGAAGTGTGGAGAGAGCCCCCGAGGAGCGGGAGCTCTCGTGCAGAAGCCGCCGCCCGGGAGTCAGAAGCCCAGCAGCCGGTGAGTGAAAGCCGGCTAGGGGAGAGGTGCGAGGTCGCGCACCTTCTCCCCCCCCCTGCCTCTACTCGAGCGGCCCCACTTGACAGCGGGCCGCTCCCCCAGGGCGTACCTTGCGTCACGAGTCTCCCAGAGGGGGGGACTCACCACAGAAGCGCCCCACGTGTTCGAGGGTCCCCCGTGAGGGCCCCCCACAGCCCAGCGAGGCTGCACCTTTGTTGTTGGAGCCCAGAGAGGGTTCCAAGGTGGCATTTGTTTGTTGGCGCCACGAGGCTCCAGGCGCTATTTGTTGAGGAGCCCAGAGAGGCTCTGGGGCCCAGTGGTTCTGGAAGGAAGCGCCTGAGAGAGGCTCAGGGCGCCATTTCTTGTCCAGGAAACCAGTGAGGCCCCACAGTGCCACAGTGGTGGTTCTTGAGCCCAGAGAGGCTCCAACGTTGCCCTAACTTTCCCTGCACCAGTTGCCCAGCACTTTGTGGGCAACTGCTACGTTTAGGCCCTGACATTGGGACACAGGGACTGTCACAGGTGGTGACTGATCTGAGTTTTGCGCAATGTTATTGCTACACCTCTGAATGTATTGTGATGCATCATGTGTTATGTTTTTACACCCCTACAGGTATTGTGATATGTAGGTGGTTGTTTTCTCCCTAGTACAGGTGGTGCTAGTGAGGTCCTGTTACCAGTGATTACTGGTTGTGTGCTTGTTGGACTTTGGCCCTTAGGGCAGGTTCACCCCTAGACTTTTTGCTTGAAATGGTGACCTGGAGATGGTGATTTTTGGATTGTGCGCACTTTCACTGTGTCCCAGTGGAAAGTGCGTGCGCACTCTGAGTGCATGTGCTGAGCTAGGCCTGCCCGCCCATAGGAATGCATGGGGAATGTATGTGTCCCTGGTAGTTCCTGATGCGTGGGGTGTACAGGCTTGAGTCTGGTATGTGTGAACTCGTGAGAGTGAATGCTGCGAGATGGTGTATGCAGCATGTATGTGTCTAGTAGCGAAGCGCCATTTCTAGACATGGCTGTACGTGTGCTGTGAGGGTGCTGGCGTGTGATTGGCTGGAGCTGGCTGGCATGCCAGGCTCCAGGAAGTCTGGATGGGTCTGCCCGGTGGTGAGTGGGAGATTAGCATGAGTGATGTGTGGGAGGAGTGTACCTGTGTCCTGGATGGGCTGGGTTTTCCCCACACAATGCTGGCTCCGCCCCCCTGTGGTGTGTCTAATGACCCAAGCCCTGCCAGTGAATAGAGAGGGTGGTTGAGGTAAACAGGGTACTCAAGAACCAGCTGCGACTGGTTCCGCCCCCACTCTACACCCTTGAACAAAGGAATGCACTGTATAAAAATGGGGCTGTGTCCCCACAGAAGTTGTTCTCTTCCAGGATCCTGAGGGGGCTGTTGCTGCTGGGCCAGAGGACCGCCACTTGGGGTGTCTCCCTGCCTGGAGACCCAGTGTGCTGGCTCTGGGCCCAGCTTTGCCCCTTTGCCTGCCTACAAGGACTTTGCTGGGTCCTTTCCTGATTTATAGCGCTAGGAGCGCTTGGCTTTTCCCTCTAGCGCTTGAGAGCGCTTTGTTTCGTCCTAGCGCTGGGAGCGCTGTGGTTTGTGCCCCCTAGCGCTTGAGAGCGCTTTATATAGACCACGAGGCGCTTGGGAGCGCTTTTGTAAGGCAGGTGCCCACCCTGCATTTTGCCTGCTCTAGCGGCTGCCCACGCCGCATATTTGCGTGATTTATTTCATCGGGAGCTCACCCCGTGTGGAAGACACCGCCGCAGCCCAGGAACCCTGCCGGGCCGCCGCGCTGCCTACGGCGACCCGGAAGTCCCGCCTCTACACCATCAGGGCCGCGCTGCCATTGGCGGCCCCGAACCGGAAGTCAGGCGGAACAGGCGGAAGTCGACAGGAGCCTACCCTGCGCTCCGGTCCCAGGAAGTCCCGCCTCCTCCGACGAGCCGGGGAGAGAGAAGCTGCCGGCCGGGTCCCCGAGGCTCCCGTGTGAAGAGGAGAGCCCCGGGACCAGCGGGAGAGACCCGCCTCCGCTGGAGAGCCCAGCGCGAACCCGGTAGGTGCCTGCAGAGGAGGGGGGAGCGTCGGGACACATTGCCGGTGTCCGCCCCGCCCCCTCTCTGTAGCGCGACCTCGCGCCTTTGTGTTTTGAGCCTGAGGGCTCAGGGGGCACTTGTGAGCGACCCGAGTCCCCAAGAGGGGGACTCCAACCCGAGCCAGAGAGGCTCCACCGAGAGAGAGCACCTCCGCGTGTGTGGAGCCACGAGGTGCCCCGGGGGCACCAGTAGCGTTAGAGCCCAGCGAGGCTCTTGGCCAGCATTATTGCTTTGGGTCCCCAGAGCGAGGGACCCCCCAGCCCAGCGAGGCTGTACCTTCCTGTTGCTGGAGCCCTGTGAGGCTCAGCAGCCCCCCTTGCTGGTGAGAGAGCCTAAGAGAGGCTCACCAGTGCCACAGTGGTGGTTCTTTGAGCCCAGAGAGGTTCTAGGGGAAATTCTATTTGCCAGAGCCTGCGAGGCTCTAGTGGGTGGCCACATCCTCCTCAATTGCACCAGTTGCCCAGCACTTTGTGGGCAACTGCTACGTTTAGGCCCCCCCTGACATTGGACACAGGGCGTCCTAGCCCCAGAGAGGCCAGTTGGCCTAGGGACAGTCACAGGTGGTGACTTACGTGGGTTTGGCACAATTGTACTTTCTGCACCTCTGAATGTGTTTTTATGCGTCATGTGCCTTACACCTCTGAATGTATTGTGATGCATCATGTGTTTTCCTCCTTTACACCTCTGAATGAATGTTATGCATTGCATCATGTGTTTTCCTCTTACACCCCTACAGGTATTGTAATACATAGGTGGTTGTTTTCTCCCTAGTACAGGTGGTGCTAGTGAGATCCTGGTTACCAGTGATTACTGGTTGTGTGCTATTTTGTGCTATATTCTATGTTCTAAGTGCTATTTCTGAAAGTGCTACTTCTGATTCCTGACAGTGGTCCAGGTGGCCCAGTCTTGTAAATAATCCCCTGTAAATTCTGCCCGTGCCTATGGCACATTGTAAAGTGTGTGTTTTATCTAATGTGTTTTGGTGTAATACAAAGGCTATTTTTATATAACCTTGTGTGGAGTTTCCTTTGTGGTGGGCCTTTGGTTGTTGTTGCTGGGGTGCGTGCGCAAATACTTAGCCTACATCGCCTCCAAGTTTAGCCTTGCTGCTCGCGCCACGTTACCTAGAGGGTGAGTAGGGGTTATCTTGGCGTGTAACTCCCTTGCCCTGACTTGGGTGTGGTGGTCTCTGACTGACTTTGGCGAAAGCCCTGGTCAGCCGGGGATCCCATTTCCAACCTTGGCGGCAAGCGGCGGGATAAGGATTTGTGTTTGCCTTGTACCTTAGTAGCAGCTGGCTGCACCACAAAACTCAGCATTTTTAGATGACCACATTTTAGGGGATTGTTTTTGAAATTTCATTATTTTCTTCTCCTGAAGAGTGTCATTTGATTGTGTTCAGTACATTTGTCCCCCGCCCTGCTTCCAGAGTTTGGTACCTGTGTCGCTTTTGGTCAGGTTGAGAAGTCAGGGGTGGTAGAAACTGCCTTACCGATCCGAGGGGAGGGTGTGTGTGGATGAATGGTGTGTTTTCCTGGACGCATGAGTATGAGTTCTCTTTGATAAGGAGATTGTTGAAGTTTTGGAATTGTGTCCTCTTACTTCAGATTGTTCAGTCCCCTGTGTTGCACGTGTCTGTGAGCATCTTGCCAAGATGGAGTCTGCTTTTAATGTCTGGGGTCTGTTTTTGCATGAACTGAGAGAGTTTTGCGAAGAGAGAGACATTGAAGTGAATGAGTCAGACACCCAGTCCCAACTTAGGGGTAACCTGATCCAATGGCAGAAGGATGACTGGGAGCGTGAGCACAGTGAGGAGAGGGCCCGGGTCTCACACCATGAGGGTGGTGGGTCAGAGGGGAGCCCTGAAGAGTCTGAGGAGGAGGAAGATGATAGCACAGGGACGCCAGCAGATAGTGAGGACCCCATAGATAGGGAGTCCCTTGCTGGGTCCAGTTTAGGAGGCAGCGCCTCATCCCTTTCCCTGTCCCCAGAGGAGCTGGAAGATAGGAGGAGAGAAAGGGAGCACCAGCTGGCTTTAGAAAAGCTCAGGTTGGAGCATGCCCAGGCTATGGCACAGCTGGGCATTAGAAGGCAACAGCTGGAGGTTAAGAAGCAACAGCTGGAGACCGAGAGGGTCTTAGCGCAGGACAGGATAGAGGAGGCTGAGAGGGCCGCCACCAGAGGCAAAGTAGCTCTGGAGGGTAGACTATCCCCTGCGCGCAGTGTTGAGTGTCTGGATCCCCCAGGGAGGGTTGGGTCCAGTGGTGGCAGCTATTTAAATCACAGTGTAGAAATTCCCAGTTCCCAGAGTATGGTTCCTGTTTCCCCAGAGGAGGAGAATAGGTTGAGGTTTAGGAACCTTAGGAAACCGTCTCATCGGTCTTGGGAAGACTTTGAGGATGACTGTTGTGAAGCCCTGTGTGATTGGGTACGGGAGCCCACGAAATGTGATTGGGACCTATTGTTCGATATGTTACTCAGAGAGCAGTTGCTCAGTTGTTGTTCACCAGGGTTGCGCCAACACCTGTTAGGGTGTGGATTGTCTGAACCATGTGAGCTGGCAGAGGAAGCAGACCGCTGGGAAGGGACCAGAGGTTCTGTAGAGTCATTGGTGAGTGACTCCAAAAGTAGTGGTTCAGGGATCTTCCAGCCCAGCGTGGTGGAAGAGGCTCAGTGTAGCCCAGCGAGGTCCCAGTATAGTGAGAAGGGTGGAGGGGCTGACTGCCTGGCTCAGTGGAGCAGGAGTCAGTGGGTGGCTGAGAGCCCCCAGAGGCCCGAAGCCCTGTCTCAGAACCTGGGTGGTTTCTTGAGGGAACACCAGGTTGGGGACCTAGGCTGTCCTGTTAACCCAGTTGAGGAGGATCTCCTAGTGAGTAGAGGACCTGGAGCGTCTGTAACCAGAGCTCCTGTGGTTCTAGAGTCTGGCAGTACCGCTCCGATAGGGAGGGTACAGGAGTCCAGAGTGAGGAGTGATTGGGGGAGTTCCCCAGTGGAAGGACCAGTGGGTCAGGGACTACCCAGTTGGGCTAGGTTCCCGTGTAGTGACCATGGTAACACCACTTCTGGTCTGGGGGATCGTCACGCACTGTCAGGTGGACAGAGGGCGGGAGATCTGCGCCAGACAGACAGTCACGCAACAGATGTGACATTTGTTAGCCTCAGGGGGATTGCGTGTGAATCCCCAGAAGTCCTGGAGTGCCAGGCAATTGTTCCCCCGAAGGTTTTAGACCAGAGGTTGGAAGGCCAGGTTCAGGGTCAGCCTGACCTGAAGGGTAGGACGACTGTAACCAGTGTTCTGACCGGTTCTTCTTCCAGAGGAACTTCTCCAGGTGGGAGAGGGCAGACCTCTGGAAGGGGGTGCAGAGGGTGGGAGAGCCCCCCTCTGACCCCGGTGCAACCTGAGTGGATAAGTCCTGGGTTGGAATGGCGTTCTAGGGGTACCACTCGCAGAGGGAGGAGGAACCCTAGAAGAAGAGGTAAGGGGAGGAGAGCCTTCCCTGAGACTCCTGGTCCGCCTGAGGTTGTAGGCCTTAGGCTGGAGAACCAGTGGCAGTCTAGTCCTGTCTTGCAGACAGGAAGAGTGGAGAATGGCTCCTATGTGCCAGGGGTTACTACCCCCCGCTCTGCGAATTGGCATGGACCAGTGGCACCTGGGTGGCCCAGGGCCTGGTCCTGGCCGCGGACAACTTGGGAGTACCAGTGGGGTAGCCCAGTTGGTCCAGACAGTGTGTTTAGAGGGAATCCCATGGGTTCACCGTGGCGTAGAACAGGAGGGTGTCCCTGCAGTTGCGGGCCTGCGTCCGTGTTCTATCGCCCCAAGCAGGGAAGTCCATCACGGTGGTGATTGGTCTCCCCTGCGTTTTGGCTGGAAGGGGGTTATGTTGGACTTTGGCCCTTAGGGCAGGTTCACCCCTAGACTTTTTGCTTGAAATGGTGACCTGGAGATGGTGATTTTTGGATTGTGCGCACTTTCACTGTGTCCCAGTGGAAAGTGCGTGCGCACTCTGAGTGCATGTGCTGAGCTAGGCCTGCCCGCCCATAGGAATGCATGGGGAATGTATGTGTCCCTGGTAGTTCCTGATGCGTGGGGTGTACAGGCTTGAGTCTGGTATGTGTGAACTCGTGAGAGTGAATGCTGCGAGATGGTGTATGCAGCATGTATGTGTCTAGTAGCGAAGCGCCATTTCTAGACATGGCTGTACGTGTGCTGTGAGGGTGCTGGCGTGTGATTGGCTGGAGCTGGCTGGCATGCCAGGCTCCAGGAAGTCTGGATGGGTCTGCCCGGTGGTGAGTGGGAGATTAGCATGAGTGATGTGTGGGAGGAGTGTACCTGTGTCCTGGATGGGCTGGGTTTTCCCCACACAATGCTGGCTCCGCCCCCCTGTGGTGTGTCTAATGACCCAAGCCCTGCCAGTGAATAGAGAGGGTGGTTGAGGTAAACAGGGTACTCAAGAACCAGCTGCGACTGGTTCCGCCCCCACTCTACACCCTTGAACAAAGGAATGCACTGTATAAAAATGGGGCTGTGTCCCCACAGAAGTTGTTCTCTTCCAGGATCCTGAGGGGGCTGTTGCTGCTGGGCCAGAGGACCGCCACTTGGGGTGTCTCCCTGCCTGGAGACCCAGTGTGCTGGCTCTGGGCCCAGCTTTGCCCCTTTGCCTGCCTACAAGGACTTTGCTGGGTCCTTTCCTGATTTATAGCGCTAGGAGCGCTTGGCTTTTCCCTCTAGCGCTTGAGAGCGCTTTGTTTCGTCCTAGCGCTGGGAGCGCTGTGGTTTGTGCCCCCTAGCGCTTGAGAGCGCTTTATATAGACCACGAGGCGCTTGGGAGCGCTTTTGTAAGGCAGGTGCCCACCCTGCATTTTGCCTGCTCTAGCGGCTGCCCACGCCGCATATTTGCGTGATTTATTTCATCGGGAGCTCACCCCGTGTGGAAGTCACCGCCGCAGCCCAGGAACCCTGCCGGGCCGCCGCGCTGCCTACGGCGACCCGGAAGTCCCGCCTCTACACCATCAGGGCCGCGCTGCCATTGGCGGCCCCGAACCGGAAGTCAGGCGGAACAGGCGGAAGTCGACAGGAGCCTACCCTGCGGTCCGGTCCCAGGAAGTCCCGCCTCCTCCGACGAGCCGGGGAGAGAGAAGCTGCCGGCCGGGTCCCCGAGGCTCCCGTGTGAAGAGGAGAGCCCCGGGACCAGCGGGAGAGACCCGCCTCCGCTGGAGAGCCCAGCGCGAACCCGGTAGGTGCCTGCAGAGGAGGGGGGAGCGTCGGGACACATTGCCGGTGTCCGCCCCGCCCCCTCTCTGTAGCGCGACCTCGCGCCTTTGTGTTTTGAGCCTGAGGGCTCAGGGGGCACTGGTGAGCGACCCGAGTCCCCAAGAGGGGGACTCCAACCCGAGCCAGAGAGGCTCCAACGAGAGAGAGCACCTCCGCGTTTGTGGAGCCACGAGGTGCCCCGGGGGCACCAGTAGCGTTAGAGCCCAGCGAGGCTCTTGGCCAGCATTATTGCTTTGGGTCCCCAGAGCGAGGGACCCCCCAGCCCAGCGAGGCTGTACCTTCCTGTTGCTGGAGCCCTGTGAGGCTCAGCAGCCCCCCTTGCTGGTGAGAGAGCCTAAGAGAGGCTCACCAGTGCCACAGTGGTGGTTCTTTGAGCCCAGAGAGGTTCTAGGGGAAATTCTATTTGCCAGAGCCTGCGAGGCTCTAGTGGGTGGCCACATCCTCCTCAATTGCACCAGCTGCCCAGCACTTTGTGGGCAACTGCTACGTTTAGGCCCCCCCTGACATTGGACACAGGGCGTCCTAGCCCCAGAGAGGCCAGTTGGCCTAGGGACAGTCACAGGTGGTGACTTACGTGGGTTTGGCACAATTGTACTTTCTGCACCTCTGAATGTGTTTTTATGCGTCATGTGCCTTACACCTCTGAATGTATTGTGATGCATCATGTGTTTTCCTCCTTTACACCTCTGAATGAATGTTATGCATTGCATCATGTGTTTTCCTCTTACACCCCTACAGGTATTGTAATACATAGGTGGTTGTTTTCTCCCTAGTACAGGTGGTGCTAGTGAGGTCCTGGTTACCAGTGATTACTGGTTGTGTGCTATTTTGTGCTATATTCTATGTTCTAAGTGCTATTTCTGAAAGTGCTACTTCTGATTCCTGACAGTGGTCCAGGTGGCCCAGTCTTGTAAATAATCCCCTGTAAATTCTGCCCGTGCCTATGGCACATTGTAAAGTGTGTGTTTTATCTAATGTGTTTTGGTGTAATACAAAGGCTATTTTTATATAACCTTGTGTGGAGTTTCCTTTGTGGTGGGCCTTTGGTTGTTGTTGCTGGGGTGCGTGCGCAAATACTTAGCCTACATCGCCTCCAAGTTTAGCCTTGCTGCTCGCGCCACGTTACCTAGAGGGTGAGTAGGGGTTATCTTGGCGTGTAACTCCCTTGCCCTGACTTGGGTGTGGTGGTCTCTGACTGACTTTGGCGAAAGCCCTGGTCAGCCGGGGATCCCATTTCCAACAGTGCTCTATTTTTATATTGTGTGCTCTATTTTTATATTGTGTGCTACAGTGATTTTTATTTCTACAAAGTTCTAAAAGTGCTGATACCCCTGACAGTGGTCCAAGTGGCCCTGTCCTGTGCAATATCCCTTGTAAATTCTGCCCGTGCCTCTGGCACAGTGTAACAAGATGTGTGTTTTATCTGATGTATATTTATTATAATACAAAGGCTATTTTTATATAACCTTGTGTGGAGTTTTCCTTTGTGGTGGGCCTTTGGTTGTTGTTGCTGGGGTGCGTGCGCAAATACTTAACTTACATCGCCTCCAAGTTTAGCCTTGCTGCTCGCGCCACGTTACCTGGAGGGTGAGTAGGGGTTATCTTGGCGTGTAACTCCCTTGCCCTGACTTGGGAGTGGTGGTCTCTGACTGACTTTGGCGAAAGCCCTGGCCAGCCGGGGATCCCATTTCCAACACAAATCAACACTTGCCACCTGTCTCTTACTCTCTGACACTCTCTCTACAAGCAAATCAACACTTGCCACCTGTCTCTTACTCTCTGACACTCTCTACAAGCACATCAACCCTCGCCACCTGTCTCTTACTCTCTGACACTCTCTCTACAAGCACATCACCCCTCGCATCTGTCTCTTACTCCCTGACACTCTCTCTACAAGCACATCACCCCTCGCCACCTGTCTCTTACTCTCTGACACTCTCTCTACAAGCACATCACCCCTCGCCACCTGTCTCTTACTCTCTGACACTCTCTCTACAAGCACATCAACCCTCGCCACCTGTCTCTAACTCTCTGACACTCTCTCTACAAGCACATCAACCCTCACCACCTGTCTCTTACTCCCTGACACTCTCTCTACAAGCACATCAACCCTCGCCACCTGTCTCTTACTCTCTGACACTCTCCCTACAAGCACATCAACCCTCGCCACCTGTCTCTTACTCTCTGACACTCTCTCTACAAGCACATCAACCCTCGCCACCTGTCTCTTACTCCCTGACACTCTCTCTACAAGCATATCAACCCTCGCCACCTGTCTCTTACTCTCTTACACTCTCCCTACAAGCACATCAGCCCTCACCACCTGTCTCTTACTCTCTGACACTCTCCCTACAAGCACATGAACCCTCGCCACCTGTCTCTAACTCTCTGACACTCTCTCTACAAGCACATTAACCCTTGCCACCTGTCTCTTACTCTCTGACTCTCTCTACAAGCACGTCAACCCTCGCCACCTGTCTCCTACTCTCTGACACTCTCTACAAGCACATCAACCCTCGCCACCTGTCTCTTACTCCCTGACACTCTCTCTACAAGCACATGAACCCTCGCCACCTGTCTCTTACTCTCTGACACTCTCTCTACAAGCACATCAGCCCTCGCCACCTGTCTCTTAATCCCTGACACTCTCTCTACAAGCACATCAGCCCTCGCCACCTGTCTCTTACTCCCTGACACTCTCTCTACAAGCACATCAACCCTCGCCACCTGTCTCTTACTCCCTGACACTCTCTCTACAAGCACATCAACCCTCATCACCTGTCTCTTACTTTCTGACACTCTCTCTACAAGCACATGAACCCTCGCCACCTGTCTCTTACTCTCTGACACTCTCTCTACAAGCACATCAACCCTCGCCACCTGTCTCTTACTCCCTGACACTCTCTCTACAAGCACATCAACCCTCATCACCTGTCTCTTACTTTCTGACACTCTCTCTACAAGCACATGAACCCTCATCACCTGTCTCTTACTTTCTGACACTCTCTCTACAAGCACATGAACCCTCGCCACCTGTCTCTTACTCTCTGACACTCTCTCTACAAGCATATCAACCCTCGTCACCTGTCTCTTACTCCCTGACACTCTCTCTACAAGCACATCAACCCTCGTCACCTGTCTCTTACTCCCTGACACTCTCTCTACAAGCACATCAACCCTCACCACCTGTCTCTTACTCCCTGACACTCTCTCTACAAGCACATGAACCCTCGCCACCTGTCTCTTACTCCCTGACACTCTCTCTACAAGCACATGAACCCTCGCCACCTGTCTCTTACTCTCTGACACTCTCTCTACAAGCACGTCAACCCTCACCACCTGTCTCTTACTCTTTGACACTCTCCATACAAGCACATCACCCCTCGCCACCCGTCTCTTACTCTCTGACACTCTCTCTACAAGCACAGCAACCCTCGCCACCTGTCTCTTACTCTCTGACACTCTCTCTACAAGCACATCCCTCACCACCTGTCTCTTACTCCCTGACACTCTCTCTCTACAAGCGTCTAAACCATCGCCTCCTGTCTCTTACTCTCTGACACTCTCTCTACAAGCACATCAATCCTCGACACCTGTTTCTTACTTTCTGACACTCTCTCTACAAGCACGTCAACCCTCGCCACCTGTCTCTTACTCCCTGACACTCTCTCTACAAGCGTCTAAACCATCGCCTCCTGTCTCTTACTCTCTGACACTCTCTCTACAAGCACATCAACCCTCGCCCCTGTCTCTTACTCTCTGACACTCTCTCTACAAGCACGTCAACCCTCACCACCTGTCTCTTACTCCCTGACACTCTCTCTACAAGCGTCTAAACCATCACCTCCTGTCTCTTACTCTCTGACACTCTCTCTACAAGCACATCACCCCTCGCCTCCTGTCTCTTACTCTCTAACACTCTCTCTACAAGCGTCTAAACCATCGCCACCTGTCTCTTACTCTATGACACTCTCTCTACAAGCACATCAACCCTCGCCACCTGTCTCTTACTCCCTGACAGTCTGCATCTCTCTACAAGCACATCAACCCTCGCCACCTGTCTCTTACTCCCTGACACTCTCTCTACAAGCACATGAACCCTGGCCACCTGTCTCTTAATCTCTGACACTCTGTGTCCCTCCAGTAGCATGTCAATCCATCTCCTCCTCTCCACCTGTCTCTTACTCTCTGACACTGCATCTGTCTGCAAGCACACCTGTCTTGACCTGTCTCTTACACCTCGCCACCTGTCGCTTACTTTCTGACACTCTGTGTCTCTGCAGCACCATATAATTTCATCTCCTCTTCTCCACCTGTCTCTTGCACTCTGACACTCTGTGTCTCTCCAGCACCATACCATGCCACCATCTCCTCTCCACTCTCTCCCACACTCTTGTAGGGGTCAGGGCCCTAGGCCTGCATGCAACAGTAAGAATGACTCAGACACACATAGGTATGTCTCACCCTGGCCCAGGGCACGTGCACCCGGCCCCTTTTACTAGCAGGGTCTCCTGACCGGTGGCACCAGTGATGGAGGGGTGTGGGGTGAGTGTGGAAGCCAGCCCTCAAGGGGTGGCCGGTGGTAACTCAGTATTTTTCAAACACTAGACCGTGACCAGCCGGACACTACATCCCTCCCAAACCTTATTGACAATTGAGAACAAGTCCAACCTGTGGGAGAGAACAAAATAACAAAACAAAAACTCCACTGAGTCTGCTCAGGTTGTTTGCAGACCAGGATGAGTGGACGGGTGCAGCTGGGAGCACCCGGCATCACAGCACGCCTCAGTAGTAGAACCAGATGACTCTGGACACGAATGGCCGTGCGGATGACGTCCCTCCGTGTTGTCACAGTCCACGTGGACACTGTGAGTCCTGTCCCGCCTGGTCTCACGGTGTGGAAGTCTATTTACAAAGTTCAGTGTGATGGTGCATCTGGAGCAATGGTGGAGTCTACTTTCTTTAAAGGCGCCCTGGCTCGTGGATAGCAATTCTCCAAAGACAGATAATGTCGCTGCGATGTTTGAAGAGTTTTCCTCCGACGCCACAGTGCTTCCCGGTGCCCTTTGGCAGAGCAACTCCAGGCTTCCCTTTCTTACCAGGTTTCCCCTCTCATGGGATATCCATGAGGTCCTTTACCCGGCTTCCAAGGGACTGTCTAAACTGCGCAGTAAGTTTCCCAAGCCGTGCGAAGTGGCCACAGGGGAACCACCTACAGGACCACTTACAAGTCACTCGTTCCGCCGTAAGGGTGGTTGTTCTAGGATCGATGTACTCTTGCCATCCAGACTCTGGTGCACAGGCATCTACAGGATAGTCTTTGGGGTGACCAAGTCTCCATACGTGCTTTCCATGCTTCCCCATACCTGTCATAAAGCGGCTGCAGGCACATCTCTCTTGATGGGATTCCCCTCGCTTACGGGGAATACCTTGAGTCCTTTGCCCCTGGACTGCCGTGAGCTGTGTGGGGTCTCTCATACACCACGCCGGGAGGGTCACTGACGAACTCCGAACAGGGCCATGTCCAAGCTTCTCGTGCAATCCCGAGGGTGGATGGTACAATGGTCGATAGCGCTCTCTTCAGCAGGCGTCAAGTTCGGTGAACAGTCAAAATATCGACTACAAAATATCGACTGGACACAATATTGAGTTTTAAATATCGGATGGACAAAATATCGACTGGACAGAATATAGACATCAAAAATATTGTTTTTAAGGTAAGTAATGTAATATAGAATGTTAAAAATATAGACATTTAAAATATCGAAGTATATAATATAGGTTAATAAAATTATCGAATTTTTGATAATATTGAATTTTTTATAGTGATTTTTATGTTATTATGTGTGTTAAAAGTGTGTATTTATGTTATAAATAATTTTAATTAATTACATTTTTATTTTTTAATTTTTGCGTAATTTAATTCTGTAGCGGGTTGTGGGTTTATAGGGGAATAGGGTGGGAAGTAATTTATTTATAATGAATTAAATATGTAAATTAATTTATTGTTATTCATTTTTAATTATTTGTTAATTAATTTATATTTGGTAATTAATTAACTTTTAATTGGCAATTAATTCTAATTAATTGATTAATTGCTAATTATGTTAATTGTACTCATTTATTTTCTGTAGCGGGTTGTGGGTTTATAGGGGAATAGGGTGGAAAGTAATTTAATTATAATTAATTAAATATGTAAATTTATTTATTGTTATTCATTTTTAATTATTTGTTAATTAATTTATATTTGGTAATTAACTTTTAATTGGCAATTAATTTTAATTAATTGATTAATTGCTAATTATGTTAATTTCACTAATTTATTTTCTGTAGCGGGTTGTGGGTTTATAGGGGAATTGGGTGGCAAGTAATTTATTTATAATTAATTAAATATGCTAACATATTTATTGGTATTGTTTTAGAATTAATTGTTAATTAATTTTTTATGGGTAATTAATTAAATTAGAATTGCTAATTAATTTTATTTAATTGATTAATTGCTAATTATGTTAATTTAATAATTTATTTTCTGTAGTGGGTTGTGGGTTTATAGGGCAATAGGATGGGAAGTAATTTAGTTATAATTAATTAAATAAAAACATTTTTTTTATTGTATTTTATTTGAATTTATTGTAAATTAATTTTTAAATGTTAAATTATTAATTGTTAATTTGTAATTAATTTGTATTAATAGTTCAACTTCAAAAACGACTTTATAAACGACTTTATTTCGATTCATAACGAATCATAAAAAGCACGTAGACATGAAATACATAATTAAGGGGTACAGTTACAACGGTTTGCAGTCACTGTTAAAATAGATCAATTAAAATATTTACAAAATTTTAAAAAATGCAAAAAAATTTCAATTATTCCATCGGATATTGTCAAAAACTGATAAGTTATCTATTTCCAGAACATTTTTTAAGACGGAAAGCAGCTACCAAGAAGTTAGCGACACTAAACATAAATAGTGGTGAATCTAACTTTTTTAAGTAAAATAGGGCAGGCTTGATTTGGACGAACCCCTTGTTCTTAAGCAATGGGACAATATACTTTTTCCTGGGCAAATCATATATACCACAGAAGAACATAAAATGAGCAGTGTCCTGCAAAGAAAAACCATCACATTTGCAGGCCGCTAAGTCCTCTGGCTTGGCCCATGCCTTCGAGTCATTTAACAGCAAGTGAATCTGGTTGAATCTTAGTTTGGTTAATAACCAGCGATGTAATGGAATAGACACTACTGTTAAATAAGTTTCAATGGCCGGTGTAGTTTTGGAAATATAGTGCTCCCTCACAGTGGGTTTCGCAAGCTCACAGCTCTCCCGCTCCATTTCTCTCACTTTAGAAAAAGTCACTTTGAACCATTCCAGGTCATTCTTAACGATGCAGTCTGGTTTATGGAAAAGATCTGGGCGGCCCAGGGAAGTTAGTGTTTTTTTAATGTATGCTAGCCACGGGATATTTTTCATATTGTCCAGAAGTAGGCAGTCTCTCATAATTGTGTGGTTCAGAGTTAAGTTGGAGTTCAGCCATGTTTTTAACCACATCAAGATAGGGGATTGTTTGATGATGTCACTGATATACCCCTGGCCTAGTTCCATATGGACAGAAAAAGTGGCTGTAGATTGAGGTAATCCTAGTAGCATACGTAAGAATCTGTTTTCTTCCATCTGTAGTGATTCTATATTTTTGGAATAACCCCAGATGGAAGCCCCGTATCTTACTACTGAGATTGATTTCGCTCTGTAGAGTGCCAGCATTGCTTCCGTGGGCTTACTTCCCAGACGTTTTGAGAAGCCGACAATGGCGGCTGCTGTTCTTTTCATGGCATTGGTTTTGACAGATATTTGAGGTGCCCACGTGCCCTTATCGTCGTATACTACCCCCAGGTAGGTAAAAGTTCTCACATTGGAAATAGAAGTATTAGCACAATAGAAGGTCTTCATGACCTTATTTTTACTGCCACCTACAGCCATAACATGGGACTTGTCTGTATTGATTTTTAACTCAAGGGAGGTCATAAAGGCATCGAAGGATGTCAATAGTCTTTGTAGCCCAAGAGGGGTACGTGCCACGAGCACCGCGTCGTCCGCGTAAAGGAGGACCGGAGTGGTCAGTCCACCAAAACGCGGGACGTCGAGTGTTGCCAGCTCCAATGTGGATTCAAGGTGGTTAATATAGAGTGTAAATAACATTGGGGCGAGGATACACCCCTGTCGCACCCCTCTTGTAGACTTGAATCCAGCTGTACAGGCTCCTTCCTGTGTCATCCTGATGGACGCTTCTAGGTCCCGATGAGCCTCAGCCAGAAAATGAACCAAGATAGGGTCCATCCCCAATTCCAAGAGGATGTCCCACAGCCTGGACCTATTCACTAGGTCGAAGGCTGTGGACAGGTCCATGAACCCTAGGTAGATTGATCCTCTGGATGCCACTGTATATTTGCCTAGGATCAGATGTAGGTTGAGGCACTGATCCTCCGTCCCTCTTCCCTTACGAAACCCGTATTGGGCATTTGATAAGATGTTATTACTGGCAGCCCATTCGTCGATCCTTGCCAGTATCACTTTCCCCAAGATTTTGAAAGACGAGTCGATAAGTGAGATGGGGCGGTAGCACTTCGGGTCTCCCCTCTGGCCTTTCTTGAAGATTGGAATGATGGTGGCGTGTGACCAGGAGACAGGCAGGCTATGTTTCATGGCGGCGTTGAAGACATTGGTCAGGATGTTTGCCCAAAAGGAGACGTTGGCCTTGAACATGTCGGCTGGGACGCCATCTGGGCCTGGCGCTTTCTTCCCTACTGTGTTGGTTATGGCTTTTTCAACTTCTACCATATTAAAGGAGAGTGCTGGCTTGAGGGGATTAGATTTGAGGATAGTAGGTGTTTCACATATTTGGTCACTCCCATAGATGATTTTAAAATGAGCTAACCAATCCTCCTCACTGATGTTGGCCTCTAGGATATCATTCGCTTCTCCAGAAAACAGGGGATTGTTTATAATAGCCCAGAAGCTAGTGCTGTCTCTTAAGGTGGCCTTTTCCATTAGTGAGGCCCATGCATCCTTTTTAAGAGCTTCTTTACGTTCATGAATAATGTTATAGTATTCTTTTCTTAATCTGGCAACTTCCCTTCTGTCCCTAGGTGATTTTTTTAGTTCATTCAGGAGGCAAGTGTGTGCTTTCGAGCAGGCTTTGTTGAACCAGCCCTTGGTCGATCGAGTCTTTTTCCTGGGTTTAACTGTGAGTTCATCAGAAACTAAAGCACACAAGGTATCAAAGGCGGTGATTACATCCTCCCCCTGTTTAGAGTTGTCTTGGCAGATATCTAATTCATTGCGGGCTTTGCTGCTTAGAGTGTTAAAAAACTCAGTTGGAACTACTTTGGACCACTTCAGCCTTCTTCCTTGGTCCGTGGGCCGCACAGCCTGCGCGGGCATTTTTGTTGTTCCCTCCTTGAGTAGGCCCACAGAGCAGGCAAGCTCAAGGATGACTGGGTTGTGGTCACTAAACGCAGCCACAACTGCGTTGTAAAAGACGACCCAACTTAATAATCCAGGGGAAACAAAAATGTAGTCAATGATGGATTCGGAGTTTCTAGCACTATATGTCATAACCCTTTCACTGTAGGCATTGAACCCCGGTTCATAGAGGTCAACGTTTGCAAGGAGGTTTTCTAATGCCAATCCTTTGGGGTTGTGTTCAAAGTGTTGGTAATCGCCTGAGGTAGGGCAGTCAGTGTCTTCAATGTGGCAGGAAAGCCTACAGAGATGCGTGTTAAAATCCCCCATAATTATAATGTGCAACAAAGAGGTTTGACGTTCTTTAAGATTAATCAAAAAAGACTGTAGGGAACAGAGATGCTCAGTGGAGTGTCCATCTACTACAGAATTATAAAAATTAATAAGGATGTATTTATTACCATTGGCTAAGCTGATCTCTAGACACAAGAAGTTGGGGGAGTTAGTGGTTATTTGTTTAGCAGTTCCCGCCAGTTGGACAGTAGTCAGGATCATAAGGCCCCCTTTGTCCCTCCCACTGGAAGATCTGGTCGCTGGGACAAAGTAGGATGTGAACCCCGGAACCCAGAAATTGTTGTCGCGGTCCCAAGTTTCTTGCAGGGCTATGATGTCATATTGGTTCAGAAGGTTCAGCCAAACACTGTCCTCCCTTTTTGAGCGAAGGCCGGCTATATTCCAGCTTATGAGTTTAGGCTTTCTGCTGGGAACTCCTTGAGGGGGACAGTTCCCTATAGATTGTCTAAGCATAGGGGTGGTAATGGCTGGGCGTCAATTATGTTCAACCGCCTGAGCCAAGGGCATGAATCTATTATGCAGGGTTAAAGGGCTATTAAGGGACATTGGAGTGTATGTGACCGCCTTATGATTATTCAACCTATTAATCGTGGACCAGCTATAGTCTGGTTCTGGTCGAGTGTTAACAGGATGGGAGGGCAAACTAGGTGTCCTATCAAATCCCCTGCCTTGGTCATAACCTAAGTTCAAGTAAGGGTGAGGTTTAGGTTTAGGATAGAAAAAGCCCAAGGGTACGGCACGGGGCCCAGCAATTAAACCCTCTAGGGGTGAAGCATCCCAAAGTAATCTGCGGGCCTCTCCCGGATTATTGAAGTTGATTATCAAGCAATCTCCATCAGTAGTTTTGTTAGTTTGCCCAATCCAGCCCACCCGCCGAACAGAGACAATGGCATTGGAAACTTCATTGTCTCCTGAGCAGGTCGAATTTGCCCAAGACTTAGTCCTTGCTAACAATTGGGGCGGATGTTCATGTTCACCTGACTTAAGTGGGGGAACATTTACCAAAATAGCTACAAAAGGAGCAGCCTCGGGAGGTAAGTTAATAAAAGGTTGACAAACAGGCTTGGGTGGGCTAGGTAGGTTCTGTTGACCTATAGTAACAGGAGTAGCAGGCTTATTAGTTACTCCTGTTAAACTGGGAATGACTATCGTGGTAGTTGCTGGTCCAGAGGGCAAGTTGGATGCAGCACTCCTGGCAGCTGGGGAATCTTCCCTTGGTCTTTTACTACCAAAATTTGGTTGAGGACGTTTAGTGCCTAGATCCACCGGTATATTACCTTTAAGAACAAAAGTAGCTGGTTCGGCAGTTGTATGGCATGCATTCAGGCGTTCACATTTCCTTAAGATGCCGTCGACGCACTGGTGTAAGACGTCTATGATATCTGAGGCTATTTTTGTGAGTGTGGGCTCTATCTTGTCAGTGATTACTTTTTCCACCATGTCTCTGATAGCCTTTTCCAGTGAACCCACCGTGCCCTTTCCTCCCTTGTGATTCTGCGTGTTCCTTTTTTTGTACTGTCTTTTTGTCTGCTTTATATTTAATGGTCTGCATACTCGAGCTGAGCTAGAAAGTTTGGGAGTAACCCCATTAGAATCAGCAGTAATGGAGTGGGGAGGTAACGCAGACTCCTTGGGCGAGACAATAACGATTTTTGGTTCAAGGGGAACAGATGTAATACCAGAATGTGAATGGCTTGTACTCTCTTTGCTATTCAGCGATGATTCTAGCCCCAGTTTGCGTTCAGTTCTAGCGATTTCAGTAGTCAACTTCCCCACCTCCGAGGTCAAAAAGGAGAGAATGCTGTTAGATTTCCTGGGGGCTTTATCCTTAGGTGTGCCACCTACAGTAGGGGAGGGTAGTTTTCTCTTACCCATTTTAAATCTAGGTCCACGGTCCTGGGCGTAAGGGGGGGTGGCCCGTCCCGTCCCTCCTCGTCCCTAGACGGCCACAGACGGCCCGCCCTCTGCCCGGGCTCCGCCCGGCGCCGTCCGCGCGCGTCCGCGACGCGGAGGAAGCTGTTCCCTTTTGTGCGCCTCCTGGCGCTTTCCACAGGAAGAGGAAGCGGTGATGATGCAGAGCAAGCTGGGAGCTGTAGTCCAGTCACAGCGTCAGGAACCCAGCGGCGCTGCGTGGTTGAGTCTGGCAGGTTGGTGCAGCGTGCAGTGCAGTGTAGCGCTATGACCCCTCCTGGAGCCGGTGTGCGCTAGTGATGTATTAATAGTTAAATAATTGTAATAATTAAATTTAATTTGTAATTTAAATTGATTAATTATTATATTATATTACATTCGTAATTACTTTTAATTAATTTTTTATAGATATTAATTTATATTCATTGAAATAATATATGAAGTATTTAATTTCCCTACTGTTGCACTCTCTGGAGTGGGAATAGTAATTTTTACCTCAACGCTATCCAACGCTTTCCCTACTGTTGCACCTACTGGAGTGGGAATAGTAATTTTTAACCCTACGCTATCCAACGCTTTCCCTACTGTTGCACCCACTGGAGTGGGAATAGTAATTTTTACCTCTAAGCTATCCAACGCTTTCCCTACTGTTGCACTCTTTGGAGTGGGAATAGTAATTTAAATCCCTACGCTATCCAATGCTTTCCCTACTGTTGCACTCTTTGGAGTGGGAATAGTAATTTTTACGCCTACGCTATCCAACGCTTTCCCTACTGTTGCACTCTTTGGAGTGGGAATAGTAATTTTAACCTCTACGCTATCCAACGCTTTCCCTACTGTTGCACTATTTGGAATGGGAATAGTAATTTTTACCCCTACGCTATCCAACGTTTTCCCTACTGTTGCACCCACTGGAGTGGGAATAGTAATTTTTACCTCTACGCTATCCAACGTTTTGTCTACTGTTGCACTCTTTGGAGTGGGAATAGTAATTTAAACCCCTACGCTATCCAACGCTTTCCCTACTGTTGCACTCACTGGAGCAGGAATAGTAATTTTAACCCCTACGCTATCCAACGCTTTCCCTACTGTTGCACCCACTGGAGTGGGAATAGTAATTTTTACCCCTACGCTATCCAACGCTTTCCTCACTGTTGCACCCACTGGAGTGGGAATAGTAATTTTTACCCCTACGCTATCCAACGCTTTCCCTACAGTTGCACTCTGTGGAGTGGGAATAGTATTTTTTACACTTATGCTATCGTACGGTAATAATATTGGATATTATTTAATTATATTATGTTAATATATATATATATGTTTTAACAAATATGATTGTACATTTTTTTATAACTTTCATTAATTATTTAATTATTATAAGTTAATGTAAGTATTTTTAAGTATATTTTAGTAATTAATTTTTAATCTAAATTTAATTTAACACTGTTTTTAATAAAGTCGATATTTTTTAAAACTATATTTTTGTAAACGATATTTTGTACTCGATATTTGTGTACTTACCTGTTTGTAGATACAAACTCGATATTTTGTCTGTAGATATTTTTTCCTCGATATTTTTGCTAGTCGATATTCTGTCAGTCGATATTATGTCAGTGATCCGTCAAGTTCACCGGGGTACACAGATGGCCTCTGGGTGGCTAGCTTCCCACGGCCCCAAAGATGCCTCGTTGACCTCTGGGTGTTTCACAGGCACCGGGTTCCGCTCTCTCTAGATGTACGGTGCTCCTTAGATGGTCCTAGTGATGCACTTAATGATGACGACACTCACTGATAACTGTCAGTGAACTGCGCTGTGACAGGTGACTAGTACACACCTTTCTCTCCTTCCTTCATCTTCTTTGTAATCTAGTGCTGTGACCTCGTTCCACACTCTTCTCCTTTCCCATCTTCTTTTCTTCTCTCGTCTCTTCTTCCTTTTGACCCGTCCTCTCCATGTGACATGCACTCCACTTGGACCTTCCGGGTCACGTCCTACCTCTAGGACTGACTATATCCTACTCTGTCTCTCCTGACCAGGCCTCTCGCTGTGATCTTCTTTCCTCAGGGATCTTCCTGGTCACGTCCTGTCCTCTCTGTAGGACTCGACTCTTCTTTTTGTGATGGACCGCTCACAGGTCTTCTCATCGTGGACCTCTTACAGGTCCTGTAGGACTGTTGCAGGGATTCTGCGGAGTCACAGAACTATGCTTGGCATTATGGAACCTTAGTAGGCAGGGAATGAGTCATCCTATCACCTGAGTACCCATGAGCCCGGGACCGACTAGCTATAGGGTCTCACTTGCCATCCTACTCACTCACAAAGGAGCAAGTGATTAGACACCCCAGAACACAACACTCCCAACCCTCTCAAGAATCGCGATTACAGGACACAGCCTTTCGCTCTTACACTCATACTAGTCCACAATAAGTTCTGACAGAGACACGAGGAAAGTTTAAAATGTTTATTTTAACTATCGTGCTCTAGTATGCAGTATACGTGCCACAACAATTAGGAAAGTGCCTAACACAAATATGGTTAGCATAGCAAGTAGTCTGTAAATCATAAATGGAGCTGTCATTATATACAACAGTATAACCCAACCTCTCTCCCCTTCTACAGAAGCAAAATCATTATATATCTGAAGGTCTCTGGGTGTTAGCAGCAAACGCTGTACCTTAGTATACACACAAGAAAGTTCTACATCTCAGGTGCTGTCACGATCTCTTCCCTGGAATGATCCCGCTCCAAGTGTGTATGTTACCTATCTGTGCATACCTATATGACAAAAGTACGGGTATACAACCTTTACAACGCAACTTTTACAACGCACTACCATTACAACAAAACTTTTACAACGCAACATCCATTACAATGCAACTTTTACAACGCACTGCCATTACAATGAAACTTTTACAACGCAACATCCATTACAACGCATGCATTTACAACGAAGTCATTACAACGCATGACACTACAACGCACACCACTACAACGCATGCCATTACAACGCAGTCATTACAACGCATACCATTACAATGCATAGCATTACAACACATAGTACCCTTACACTATCCAACACTTACCCTACTGTTGCACCCCCTGGAGTTAGAATAGTAATTTTTACCCCTACACTATCCAACACTTACCCTACTGTTGCACCCCCTGGAGTTAGAATAGTAATTTTTACCCCTACACTATCCAACACTTACCTTACTTGCAATGCAATGTAATGCGTTGTAATGGTGTGTGTTGTAAATGTAGTATGTGTTGTAGTGGAATGCGTTGTAAAGGTAGTTTCAAAGAATTTGTTGTAATGGCATGCGTTGTAATGGTGTGCGTTGTAATGGATGTTGCGGTGTAAAAAATGCGTTGTAAAGGTAGGCGTTGTAAAAGCATGCGTTGTAACGTCATACATCCAAAAGTACGCGTTCCCAAACAACAGCTGCATTGGTGTATTTTGTCTAGGTGCTAATGCTTGAACAGAACAAAGTAACAAGGGGCATTGTTGTTTGACCTTGTCTACATGTTCAGACTAAATCCCAGGAAAAGCTGGCTGGGATCTAATTGAATGCTGTTTTGAGAAATAAAAGAAGAAGAAAACGTACACTCGTGGATACATTTATTTTGGACATTTTCGTGAATACTTTATTGCTCGGGATACAACAAACCTGGCTTTAACTGTGTAGACTTGCTCTGCATATTTGGTGATGGCTGGATGGACATCACCCTTATCCCTATGAGCATCCTGATACTGTGAAATGTACTATTGGCAACTCAGCGCAAATTGATACCCAATCATCCTTTTCTATTACTTTCAATCCCAGGAAAGAACAGAATGCAAAAACAACAGCGTGTTCTGGGTGAAAGTACCGTGAGGCACAATGCAAAATATGTCTGTAGAGTAACGTGTGCAAATCCGAAGACAGTATGAACCATGCTCATGCTAACCTATGGAAAACAACAGTGGGCCTGCACGGGACATGTGACCTGTGTTCACCCGCTCCCTTCTTTTATTCTTCAACTGGATGAGTACAAATTTCTCATTTGCACTGATGGTTCACCTTAACCAGCCATTGGTTCTAACAAGGCTTATTCAGCAGCTTGTGCTATTGTCGTAGGTACAATGAAAAACGGAGGTTTTACGTCTACCTTGGTGCACATGCAGACTCTTAGAGACTGCACAGCCCAGTTGGCTGAGGTACGTGCATTCCTCTTAGCTCTTGCATGAATAATTTGTAAATCTGGGCCATACATTTGCAGATCTTTTTGGTGTGTGATGCCATTGCGAAGTCAAAGTGCACTGGCAGCATTCTGCAAACTATGTCTAACAGAGAACCTATTGTGAGGACATTACAACATAAATCCTCATGATTCCAACAAGGATGTGGCGAATGCAAGAGGTTTGCAAACTGGGAAAAGTTGCACTTTTCCATAGAACTTTACATATGCTGGCGAAAACACACTTTGCAACTTCTCACTGTCACAAACCTCTACTAAAAAAACCTCTGTGACAATCAACAAAAACCCAAAAATAGCACCATTCCAGCCAAATTTTACAATCTGGTCCCTGGAAATTATAGGTGTGCAGGCCAATCAATAAACTCCACCTCGCTACAGCCTTTCATACACATCAACTCTCTTCTCCATGCTCCAGAGAATCCAGAGTGTCCTTATAGGGAGTTGGTTTTGAACCCCACCATTGCCTGGCAACCCTTTCTTGGAGGGACACTGCCAGTGAGTTTTCCTCTCCAAGACGGCATACACATTTTGTGTTTTTGTGCACTGTTGCAAAGTCATCCTGTGCCCTCGGCAACCCCCAACTTTTTTCTGACTGATGCAGGTGGGAACTGATTTTGACTGACCCTGGGCTCTGCCTAACCAGGCCCAGGGCCAGTGATAAGCTGAAAGGAACACATTAGAATACAGTTAAAACACCTACATACACTAGAGTACACTATGGCATCGTGGGGTACCCCTGTAATTGGAATGACCTACCCCATAAGCCCCTGGTATGTAATAGGGCAGGTGATTGAAACTACCTAGAAGTCCCCAGTACCCAGGAGCGTGGCAGTTTAAAGGCCAGCAGCTTTTTCTGCACTTGCATGTGTGCACTGCTAGAGCCTGAGGTCAGTTTAAAAACATCCCTGGGTGCCAGGACTGCTTTTAAAAAGTAAATTGTGCCCAAACTCGACTTTGGTGGTAGGGGCACTTAAAAAAGGAAAACTCATAATGTTTTGGCATATTAGGGACCCCCAGGGTCTCCCCTAGGTGTCCCAGGAGTGGTGGGTCAGTTATCTATAAGGTACACCCTTATAAAATAAGTTTTTATATGCCTGAGTAAAGTGACATTTCACATTTTACTCCCCACATTGTGTTAACGTGCTGCTCAAATTCCACTTTGATGCTAGGAGCACTGGATAAGGAGGATCTGCAATATTTCTGCAGATTCAGAACCCCTAAAGTCCCCCCTAGTTGCACAGGATGTGGGGGTCCTGTAGAAATTAGGGAAATACTTATAAACTATGTTTATACAAGCCCTGGTGCTAGAAAACTGGACTCAGTCATTTTCATTGGAAATCCTACGGCCTGCAAATCCATTGCCTACGGCAAATTAACTGTTAGGTTAACATGGTAGGAAGTTATTGAGTAATAACTATTGATATGAGAAGACTAGCCGGACCATTCAAAGACTTCCCAGAATGGTAGTAGTAAATCCAACAATATCATATTGTTGAATTTCTCCTAAAGTGTACATACAAGAAGGTTTGAGACTTTCTTATTTGTAAGTCCAAATTCAACCTTCCAGTGGTCTGTCCTGATTGGTCAGGGTTAGGTGGATTAGCCAGGCTGCCTTGAAGAGGTGATAAAGAGCCCCTGGGGTTAACTGGCTCTGCTGGCAGGGCAGTGTGTTGTCCAATAGGAATGCCAGGCCAGGGGGTGGGGTCATAAACCATGGTCTTCAAAGGCAGAGGGGAGTCCTGAGTGTCAGTTACACTTTTACACTCTTGACCCAGAGTCAGGGCTATGTTTAAGGAAGGTATATGTAGATGATAGGGGGAGAGTCCATGGAGATAAGCCATCCCAGAGGGTGTGTTTAGCCAGCTCTTACCTCCTTGCTGAAAATCAGCCATTATGGATTTGGAAGATTTGATGCACTCTGGGACAAAATTATGCCACACTCTACAGGATGTGGTCATAACTATGAGGAGTTGCCCTGCTCTCATTGGTCAGCAGTGACCTGTTGCTTGACCCAGAGAATTTTGAATAAGTATCTGAGAGGGGCAGAGCCCTCCAGATCTGCTGCTTGAAACTGAACGAGGCAAGAAGTGCCCTGCTGAGAAGATTTTGCTGGACAAGGAACTCTAAGGCTCGACCTGTGAAGACTGCACCATCTGAAACTGCAGCCCTGTGGATTATTTTGCTGGAAAAGAACTTAAGAGTGGACTCCCTGAAAGCTACTGGTTAAAAGAAGCTAAACTGGAACTTCACCAACTAAATCTACACCTTGGAGACCCATCAGTGGATTTGTAAGGGTTTTGTTCCAGTGGATTGTGGGAACTGAAGTCCTCAACTTTCAAAGACCATCTTGGAGCTTCCAGTCCCTTGCAGTAAGTTTGAGACACGTTGGGACCTCTTGAGGAACTTCAGGAAGAAGTTCAAGAAGTTTGGAGAACTTTGGAGCAACTTTCAAAAAAAGCTCCATAGATGGACTGACTCATCCTGGCCAGCCAGGCTGCCTGCCTTCAAGCGCGAGCGGGCCAAGTCAACCAGGTTCGTCCAGCTAAAAGCTCCATAGCATCGACTTCCAGAGATTGACAGAGACTAGAGAAAATCTGAAGCCGGCGAACACTTACCGGATCTGGCTACATGAGGAGCATCGTGACACCCTGCAAGAAAAAGCTCCAGAGAAGTTTCTAAGTCTGCTCGTAGAAAAGTCGAACTGGAGCAACCGCAAGAGTCAAGCCGCCTGCCTTCCATCGCGTGCCGGCCTGGATTCCTGGTTTGGCCCGCTGAAGCAAACTTGAAATATTTTCTAAGTCCGCTCCAGGGAAGTTCACCGGGACCTCATCACAAGTCAAGCCGGCAAACCCTCACCGAATCCAGACTAGCTGGGAGCTTCAAGGGGCCTCAAGAGAAAAAGCTCCAGAAAAGTTTCTAAGTGTGAAGGTAGAAACTGAGACCGGGACCTGCCGGGGGCTGTAGCCGCTTAGGGCTCCATCGCGCCCGGCCTGAAACTTTGACTTTGCCCTGGTCTATCGTGAACAGGTATCGTAATATGGTGCTATAATCTTCTAAGTGCTATATTTTATTAAATCTTTGAAAATTCATATCTCCGGTTCCCTACATTGAATTTTTATCGCTTTGGTGTCATTTTAAAGATAAAAGTATTTCCTATTGTTATAAATTGGTGTTGGATTTTTATTATGTGTTGTGTCTTAATTATTTACTGAAATGGTGTTTTCAAAGGCTTTACATACCTGTCTTTGAAGTTGAGCTTGTCTGCTTGCAGCCATGTTACCAATGGTTGAGCATAGGAATAGTTTTCTCAGACCTATGCTGAGCCCTATCATGTGTTAGTGGCCTTATTGCCAGTGGCAGATCTACATTTGCCCCTACCAATAACCAACTTTCCAACATGCACAAAGTTCGATTTAAAGAGCTTATTCTTGATAATGACATTTTTTTGCCTATTGAGACCAAGAAACATGGCGCCCGTTCTGCAAACTCTTCACCTTCAGGTTTACTACCTCAGCAGTGGTTGCTGAGAAGGCTTAGAGACCTCTGTCAGGCAGGCGGAGAATTCTGACAGGGGTTCCTCCGCCAGAGTAAACAAGCATTTACAATGCAACGGTTTCGCCTTTGGAGAAGTTAGAGCTATTGGCATTGTAAATGACAAAATGTTTATTTATGTGTTGGTTTTGAAAACAGATAAATACATGGCATTGTCATTTACATTGCCAATAGCTTAATCTCTCGCAAATGTGAGAACTATTGTACCCTACGGACGAGCTCAGCATACAGCAATTACTACCACACACACACACACACACCCAGAGCCAGCCACACACACCCAGAGCCAGCCACACACACCCAGAGCCAGCCACACACACCCAGAGCCAGCCACACACACCCAGAGCCCCCCACACACACACTCTGGAGCAGTCACATACACACACTGGAGCAGTCACATACACACACTGGAGCAGTCACATACACACACTGGAGCAGTCACACACACACACACACACACACACACACTCGGGATCAGTCACATACACACACACACACACTGGAGCAGTCACACACGCACACATTCTGGAGCAGTCACATACACACACACACACATACACACACTGTAGCAGTCACACACACACACACACTGGAGCAGTCACACACACACACACACACTCTGGAGCAGTCACACACAAACACACTCTGGAGCAGTCACACACACACACACACTGGAGCAGTCACACACACACACACACACTGGAGCAGTCACACACACACACACTCTGGAGCAGTCACACACACACACACTCTGGAGCAGTCACATACACACACACTCTGGAGCAGTCACATACACACACACACACATACACACACTGTAGCAGTCACACACACACACACTGGAGCAGTCACACACACACACACTCTGGAGCAGTCACACACAAACACACTCTGGAGCAGTCACACACACACACACACACTGGAGCAGTCACACACACACACACACTGGAGCAGTCACACACACACACACACTCTGGAGCAGTCACACACACACACACACACTGGAGCAGTCACATACACACACACTCTGGAGCAGTCACACACAAACGCACTCTGGAGCAGTCACACACACACACACACTGGAGCAGTCACATACACACACACACTGGAGCAGTCACATACACACACACACTGGAGCAGTCACATACACACACACACTGGAGCAGTCACATACACACACACTCTGGAGCAGTCACACACACACACACACACTGGAGCAGTCACATACACACACACACTGGAGCAGTCACACACAAACGCACTCTGGAGCAGTCACACACACACACACACACTGGAGCAGTCACATACACACACACACTGGAGCAGTCACATACACACACACACTGGAGCAGTCACATACACACACACACTGGAGCAGTCACATACACACACTGGAGCAGTCACATACACACACTGGAGCAGTCACACACACACACACACACACACTCGGGATCAGTCACATACACACACACACACACTGGAGCAGTCACACACGCACACATTCTGGAGCAGTCACATACACACACACACACATACACACACTGTAGCAGTCACACACACACACACACTGGAGCAGTCACACACACACACACACACTCTGGAGCAGTCACACACAAACACACTCTGGAGCAGTCACACACACACACACACTGGAGCAGTCACACACACACACACACTGGAGCAGTCACACACACACACACACTCTGGAGCAGTCACACACACACACACACTCTGGAGCAGTCACATACACACACACTCTGGAGCAGTCACATACACACACACACATACACACACTGTAGCAGTCACACACACACACTGGAGCAGTCACACACACACACACTCTGGAGCAGTCACACACAAACACACTCTGGAGCAGTCACACACACACACACACTGGAGCAGTCACACACACACACACACTGGAGCAGTCACACACACACACACACTCTGGAGCAGTCACACACACACACACACACTGGAGCAGTCACATACACACACACTCTGGAGCAGTCACACACAAACGCACTCTGGAGCAGTCACACACACACACACACTGGAGCAGTCACATACACACACACACTGGAGCAGTCACATACACACACACACTGGAGCAGTCACATACACACACACACTGGAGCAGTCACATACACACACACTCTGGAGCAGTCACACACACACACACACACACTGGAGCAGTCACATACACACACACTCTGGAGCAGTCACACACAAACGCACTCTGGAGCAGTCACACACACACACACACACTGGAGCAGTCACATACACACACACACTGGAGCAGTCACATACACACACACACTGGAGCAGTCACATACACACACACACACACACACACTGGAGCAGACAGAAACAGGGGGCTTGGAGAAGGTTCATGATGGATGGACTGAGGCATCAGGGCATTTGCACAGGGGATCCAATTTACCCTCTACGGAGTTCTCTGCAGCAGAGAGCACTGTACAACAGGAACGGGCTCCTGATTCGAAAATCACATGACTTCTCCTGAATTCTCATGGAAACATGCTCCTCTCGCAGATTTCTGTGCCGATTCCTGGGCATTTTTATGAACTTCCCTGATGAGCCCCTTCCCTGCCTCTGCCCAGAGTACCCCTTCCTTAGCATTCTCACCCCTCATATTTCTAGCCTCCACAAGACCCCTTATTATTTCTCCCTATCCTAGCCCTTTCCTTTACTTCCCCCCCCTACCCCCCCCACACCGCCCGCCTCGCGCTATTTTTATGCACCCCCCCCTCCCCCACACCCCCCTTGTTTATTTCTCCCCTGGACAATGATGGCGTTTTATGAAGTTCTAACCGGTTTTTGTCAGGGAGATTCTTCTCGCCGCTAAGCAGCCCAGCGTGACGGATTAAACATCGACTAGTTAAATACAAATTAATATCAACTGCCTCCTAACTTCTAAAGTCATGTTGTTTATAACTAATGAACTGATTAGAGGATAAACACATCAGCGAGACATTTCTGCATGCCTGCCTCTGCTGGGGAGAGGCAGACACCAGCAGAGTCCCTGCTCTCACCTAGGCTGCCAGAGAGCTGCTACTCCAGTCTCTCTCTTCTCATTAGAGCTCTTAAAACGAGCATTTTATGTTATCCATTTTTTTTACTCGATGACGTATTGGTTTTATAAAAGTAAAACTGCTGAAAATATTCTTAATTTTCATATTTGTATTGCTAATTTCAGTACAACGCTTTCTTTTTTGGATTGGAGGATTTTATAGCAGCAGAAATACTTAAATTATTTCAAACAAATGTTTTCATCGGCTCCTTTGCATACTTTACGTTCTCTTTTCTCTATATTTTGACATATAAAAGCTGTGCCGCTTTATACTTTTTAAGATCAATTCAAACGCGGAGAATTCTTTTCTTTTGGGCCTTGCTTTAGATTCTGGGGGAAGCTGGGGAAGGAATTAGACAGCGCGAAATATAAAGCCATGCGATTATGCTCAAGAACCCCGCCGCGAACAAAATAAACATGACAGTAGGCGCCGCTGAGACAGGGCTGTGACGTTGTCCCACGTCAGGCGTGAGTAGAGTATTCAATCCTGCTGTTTTCTTTGTGTGGTGGGATTTGCAATCTAAGAGTTTGAAATAGGAAAAGTAAAATCGAGAATTTACCTCAAAGAATAAAACCACGACGGCGTGCACTGTTCACACCTGACATGGGACCTGATATGGGACAGTATGACAGCTCTGATATAAGGACTGGGCGGGAGGCAAGGCCGTCTTAGACCTGTCAAACCACACAGCTAAACAACTTTCCTGTCCACTGATCTGCAGGATGATGTCACTCAGACGCAGATTTTTTTAAAAATAATATTATTAAATAAAATATTTTACTCCGAGCTCGACTCACATTAAATCGGTTTTTTTTGTTTGTTTGTTTTGCTTGTTTTTCACTATACACGGTTCTATTTGTCACCTAGCATAACGCCACTATATGTCTCCGTTCTGTGAATAAAGTGTTACCAACTCTGGTAGTGCATGGAGCTCAGCTAAATAATGTATGATTGATGTTTTTGTTGTCTTGTTTTATATGATCTCAATAACAAAGTGAGGAGAAAATCGACCGCACCAGATTGCAACACTCTTTGAAGTGCACGAGGTAGTTTTCAGTTTTTAATTTTTTTTTATTTTACTTGAGATTAAAACACGCCCACTAAGCCAGGTCCGTTTACCTGTGAGTAGCACTTGGGCAGCAGCAGCGACCCCTGGCGGTCCGAGCGCGAAATGCGACCAAAGCTACCCGAAGCAACGTAGTGATTGCAGAAATTGAACTTTAGTGAGCAGTCGGTGTGACGGGGCTGCGGGGGCGGGCTTTGTTTAATACTGGGCTTAATGAGCGGGCCGGGGCGGACTTCAAAGGGGGGAGTAACTCTGAGGCGGGGTGGGGCCGAAAGACCGGCGGCCTCCTTTTACACGTGAGAAATGCTAGAAGGCTTTTCCTCGCGTACCCTGAGCACCGGGGGTGGTGGGTTATGTGGCATGTTAATTATGCTACGTGATAGGTAGGTGTGAAGCAATATGTACTCTGCGAAGAGTGCTTTAAAGCGGAACGCCTTCAATGTGTTACTGGAATAGAAATGTTCTGAAGTTGTGCAAAGCGAGCTCACATATTGCTATCCTGACTGAAACTGCTAGTTTTATCGGTAGTAGTATTCACTGTAGTAGTTAACGTTGTAATGATAGTTTCCTAATCGAGGCGTGCTAATATATGCAGTTTAACCCAAGAGATAGATATTGCATGTTTTGTTGTCAAGATAGAACTGCTAAAAGCAGTGATGGCTGCATATGTAAGCTTGTACGTGCCTATATGTTTGTGTTTATTTACTCAGTAATCTATCTATCTACCTACCTACCTACCTACCTACCTATCTATCTATCACTCTGTCTGTTTGTCTGTCTGTCTGTCTGTCTGTCTTTGTCTGGCCCTCTATCTAGCTGGAAGAAGCTCGGCTCCGGCTCGTCGGGAAGGTTTCCTCCGTTGGCGGTGGGGGCGGGAACGGGGAAACCTGCTCCTCTCGCAGATTTCTGTGCCGATTCCTGGGCATTTTTATGAACTTCAAAAAGTAATAAATCAAAGTTCCAGCTTCGATTAAATCTAGCAATGTTAGAAAATTCTGTGTGAATTGACCCCTAAAAGGCATCCTCTTCTGAAAAGACACTGAACAAATATGTTACCCGACACAATTGTTCATATCAGCAATCCTGATATATCTTTGTAACTTCTGTTCACCATGTGAAGAAGGGACGGGACCTCAGAGGAAATGGCCTTCGACCAAAGAGGCCCCCTACAAATGTATAACCCCCTGCCCCAAGAAAAACAAACGCGTGCTGAGCCTGCCATCGATGCCCCTGGGTTTTTTCAAAACCTGCAATGGCGATCAGCCGTTCAAAGCTCACCTGGGGAACAACGGAGGCCAAGCACGGAGTGGGAACGGACAGCGGGAGGTGTTGTCGGGAAGGCTTCCTCCGTTGGCGGGCGGGGGGGGGGGCGGGAAAGCTTCCTCCGTTGGCGGGGGGGGGGGGTTGCGGGAACGGACAGCGGGAGGGGGGTCGGGAAGGCTTCCTCCGTTGGCGGTGGGGGCGGGGGGGCGGGAACGGAACAGAAAAAAAGACATTGAGAGAGAAAACGTCAAAATACGTAAACTTACAAAGTGAAAACACATTTATAAACAAAATGCTCCTTACCTGATCGCCTCGTGGGAACTCGAATCTTGCAGCCAACTCCAACAACAAACACTTGTAAAAAGACGGAAACAGGCGGACTAAAAAAAAACAATAACACACACCCACCGCCGCGATGACGATCAGAAGTGGGTGGAGAGGGAAAAAATCGCGGGAACGCCCCCGAATCTGGTCCGGCCTTGGCGGACAGATCCGGCTCCCAATGGCTAGTCTCCATTTATGGAGCTAGCCAATGGGAGCCGGGGGACGTCCTGAAGTCAATATATGTAAACAAAAGATTTCACCTGCGCGAACTGCTTGCGCAGATCGCGCAGGTCGAAACCTAAAAACGTAGTCGTTTCGTTTCGTTTCAAAAACTTTATTTCGATTTCATATAGAAACCATAAAAGTGTACATAACAATTTTAAAAGAACAATAAAATTAATCAATCACAGTACATGTTTACATACTTTTTCTTAAAACCAAATACCATCAATATCTGTTTCTAATCACCAGAGCTGATCTAATAAAATTTAAAACGGCATTACAAATACGTGCGGTTGACAGGGATAACAAACAATCATACGCTTCTTTATAATAACGCGTTTCAAATGATTCCAATAATGGTTTAAGGAAAGTGTTTCTTGGTACTTTATACAAAGTGCAAAAAAGCAGAAGGTGGACAGTATTTTGTGAAACCCTATTGTTACAGGGGCAGTGGGGTAACTTTTCCCACCAACCCCCCTGCTTTGGGAAAGCAAACAAAAAATGTAGGGTACCAAGGCGAAATCTTGTAAGATAAAAACGCCATTGCGTGTTCAAAATATATGACAAATAAAACTGGCGAGCTGTTTTTCCCCGTACACTTAGTGCATGGTCATTTGTCTTAAAAGAACCCAAGCTAATTTTGAAGGCATTTTTAATAATCTCCTTGGCATCCCTACCAAGCAATTCCGGATTTGTAAACATTTTACCTAAACCTAAATTATAAAAGGTCTCTCTAACATATCGTAGCCACGGGATTTGGGTGTAATAATCAAGCTTAAGACAATCTTGAATAATATCTTTTGTTAGTTTCAGATCTTCAGATTGCCAAGCCTTGGCCCATAGTATTAAAGGGGCTATGTGAATGATATCACTTATAAACTCGATACCAACTTCTCCATGACAGAATATATTAGATGCGCCTATTGGGACAGATAATAAACGTTTAACAAACTTATTTTCCACAATTTGTATTTTATCACATTTATCCGAACCCCAGACCCCTGCACCATAGGTCAAGACAGAAACACACTTGGCTTTATATAATGATGTAATTTCTGCTACACGCCGCTGGCCTAATTTACTAGCAAAGCGGAAAAGAGCTTCAATTAACTGTGCAACCTTCTGAACCCGTGCTGTCAGCAAAGGTTCCCAGCTCAATTTTTTGTTAAAGAGGTTACCCAGATAACAGAAGTTATCCACTTTCTCAATAGTGGCGTTCTTTACCATATATTTCCGTGTTTTAACATTTCTTTGACCACAGCTCATGGCAAAAGATTTTGTAAAATTTACACCTAATTCTAAATTGCCCATGAAAGTATCAAAAGCATTCAGAGAAATCTGCATGCTATTGGGGGTAAGTGCCATTAAAACAGTGTCATCTGCATAAGACAACATTGGGATTCTTTTTCCGTTTATCTTTGGGAAATCAGCAGATGTTTCTAACAAAAAGCCCTCCAAGCCATTTGTATAGACCAGAAATAAAAAAGGTGCTAAAATACATCCTTGTCGGACACCTTCAGTGGATAAAATAGGTTCTGATTTCTCTCCACCACGGCCATATCTAACCCTAACCATTGTGGCAGTGTGTAACCTGCGGAGCAGGGTGACCAGTGGTTCTTCAAAACCCATGGAGTCCATCATACGCCATAATTTTTCCCTACATACTGTATCAAAGGCGCTGGACAAGTCCATGAATGCCAAGTGTATAGAACCATTCTTGGCACCCATGTACTTGCCCATAATTAAAGCAAGGTTCAGACACTGCTCGGTGGTTCCTTTCCCTTTCCTAAAACCATATTGCGATTCTACAATTACCCCTGATGACTCAGCCCATGTTTCCAGCCGTGCCAATATCACCCTACCCATCAACTTACATGTTGAGTCTATTAGCGATATTGGCCTATAGCATCTTGGATCATACTTGTCACCTTTTTTAAAAATTGGGACCAAAACGGCCTCTTTCCATGAGGTCGGAATAGGGCCAAGTATTAGTGCCTTAAAAACATTCATAAGTAGAGGAGACCAAAACTCTCGATTACATTTAAAAAGATCTAGAGGTACTGAATCAGGGCCTGGGGCCTTTGAAGATGCCCCCATAGTCAGAGCTAGCTCTACTTCTGCAAGCGTTATTGATTCGCTAAACTTCTTAGCTGAGTCCATATTAACATAACAGGAATCATCCTCCTCCGAGGTAGCAGTATATAATATCTCTTTGGGATTAAAAATTTTGTTGTAATGAGTTACCCAGGTTTCCTCTGGTAAGTGAACTCGAATAGTATTTTCCTCCCCTGATTTTAAAAAGGGCCTATTTATTACTTCCCAAAAGAGTCTGTTATCCCTTAAATCAACTGCCTTATCTAAATCTTCCCATGCTTAAGACTTCAGTTCATTTTTCCTTTTTTTAATTGCCTGCCTATATTGTTTCCTAGCTAGTATGACCATATTTCTATCTCTCGGATTTTGGCGCAGAGCTTTAGTTAAAATAGTTTGGGCTGCAGAACATTCTGCATTAAACCATTTGGGCCCCTGATCTTGATTCTTCCCCCCTACCTTTACTAGTAAATGTGTAGCTACGTTTTCCATTAGCTTCTCAAAGCTCGTGATTATATGGACTGGGTCGGGGTTGGTTGATAGGCAGATGTCTATCTGAGCCACATTTTCCTTAAAAATATCCATCTCCAGTTCCCTCACGGCTACTTTATTCCATTTCACTGTAATACCCTGATTCTTACTATATACTACTGGTTGTTCCTGATACGATTTTGGGTCAGCAGCAATAGTAAAGCTCAGGGTTAGGGGGTTATGATCGCTAGCCGGGTTTACCTCAATTTTAAAATCATTTAAATGACTAAAAAGTCCCATGGATACTATTGCAAAATCAATTGTGCTTGTTCTGCCCCTTGTGCCCTGAAAGGTGGGTATATTCATATTCATATTCATATTACCCGAAAAATTATTCACATCAAGAATACATAGATTATTGTTTATTAAAATACTGTTTAAAGCCTCGCCCTGTTTTGTATGGGAAAAATGGGCCATAGGATGGTCATTTAAGTCCATCATCCCACAGGCTCTGGACCCACTAAATTTACACAACTCACAATTAAAATCGCCTAACCACATAATAAGGAGGGGGAAAACTTTGTTTCTCACTTTGGCAATCTCTTCATACAAATTATCAATAATTTCCGTTTTATTTGGGTCAAATATATTGTAATACCAATTAATAAGAAGAACAGTTTCTATGAAAAGGTTCTTAATAGTAAATAATTGGTACCAAGGTCTTTCCACCACAAGATTAACGATTATTAGATTATGTTTTACAGAGATTGCTGTCATAAGTCCACCCTTAGCTCGCCCTGAGTTTGATGGTATTGCTGAGGTATTAAAAGCTTGAAAACCATCCAAACTCAAATCCACTATGCTCCAGGTCTCCTGAACACAGGCTAGATCAAAGGAATCTACAAATTCTACCCATGCCGGATCCTCCCCCCTATGGGCAAAACCCGCTATGTTCCAAGAAAGTACACGGAAATTACTGACCTTCCCACAGGTATTACAAACCTCACAGTTATCCTCTTTTTCCACTTGCAATCTATCTGAGAGAAGGGTTTGGGCACATTGATCTGCCTTAGTTCCTATAACATTAGTTCCCAGATCAGCGACCTCATGTACCTCATTTATGTGGGTGTCCTTATCAACATTACCCACATCCAAATCCTCACCCATATTTGTGGCTCTACAAAAGGCCGTGCTATCCCCCCATCGTGAGCCATAGTCGCTTGTTCGATATTTAGTTAAAGGGAGTCAATCATTCAGATTCAGTGGAGTCAAGGGGTAGAACATGTTTGACAATGGAATATTCCAGAATTCCCTAGGATCAGTCGGGTATTGATTATTTGAATCAAAGTACAAATTTGGGTAGTTTACTGTAGGGTGGAATCTGGAATTTCTATTTGTATAATTGAAGGTTGGATTTTTTGTGGGTGGTTTCTGATAATGGTTAAAATTTAAACCATATCTCTGCCGATCTTTATTTGGTGGAAACATCATATTTTCTGGGTAGAAATATGTCAGGGTTCGTGTGGAAACTCCACCCTCATTGCTACCAACAAACCAATCATTTATGTAAGATACCACCCTATGGTCCTTAAAATTCACTATAATCAAGTCACCATCTATATCCTTAGGGCGTATGCCTACCCATTGGCACCTCCTAACAGATACAATGTCCCCATTCAAATAAGCAGGCAATGGTCTATTCACGCACAACCAATGAATCACTTTATTTTTTAGACTTGTGTTCGGTTCAATATCCCCCTCCCCAACTACTGGGACTCCAGTTAGGACAATAACAAAACCATATGATTCTGGGGGTAATTGTACCGTGTTTTTATATTGTAATTTAGCCTTATCAATGTGCGATGTTTTTGGATTAGTTGCTTTATTACTTTCGGTAGGCTTCAAGACCACAGCAGGTATTTTTCCTTTTTCCTTATTTTTTAAAGCTGGGGTTACTTGTGTATTTGATGAGGGGGGGGGGTTTACCAGCAGCTAACTTCTTTGGTTTATTAGGAGAATTATGTTGACCAGAAGGTTTACTAGTATTTTGTTCTCTAGGCCTAACAGCCGGAGTAATTGGTGCTACATTCTCTGGGGGTATGGATTGGGGAAGAAGACAGTCTAACTTTTTTTCTAAAATTTTTAACCTTTCTACAAGCGGAAGGACAAGGGCTTTTAACATTTTTTCAAGCGCTTCCAGCAGCTCAGCATTGGAGCTTTTTTTGTCCTCCCCATCTACATTCATTTGTGTTGTTTCTATACCCTCTGATACCTTATCCCCCGTATCTACTAGCGAGGTAGGTCTAGGGGATACCATCTCAGACGGTTTCCATAGGTTAAGAGACCTATTTTTATTTTTGGCTCCCTTCCTCCTTCTTTTCCTTGCCGGGGAGGATACACCATTTTTACGCTTCTGACCATGGTGTACTTTGATCGTTTCAGCGGAAGGGGGAGAAGGAAGCAACGAAACAACCTCTGTTTGTATCTTCAAGGGGGGAGGAATAACATTAATATGACAATGAGTATCAATTTCCTGGGGTAACGGGGTGTTAAGATCTATAAGGTTGTCTGATATTACCGTAGACAAGTCGCTCAAACTTGTCACCGTCATACCTTGGTCCCCCAGGGGTGGCAGACTTTCCTGAAAAATTAAAGGTATGCTATCTGTGTTAAAAAGCTCTGCATCTATATCCGCCTGTTCTACTATGGATGCAGAAAGTATCCCTTTATTAACAGTAGAAACCTGTCTTTTAAGTGCCTCAACAGATAAACGCCGTTCGGCCCTTTTTTCTGCCAATAGCAAATCACGGTCAATATCCTTAGTGGCTTTAGAAAAGAATTTATCTAAAGGACCGAGTATGGAAATACTTACATGGTCAGGTAGAGATTTTGGGGTAGAAGCAGACATCCTCTAACAGACTATGAGGTTAAATGCAAAAGAAATTAGACTAACAATATATTCTTAAAAACAATTAGAACCAATAAGGGTAGCAGATATGAGGGACAACAATTTACCCACGTAAGATTCTAGTCCACTTGTCAGAGCGGTGGCCCGACCCGGCCTCCTACGGCCCCGGACGGCCACAGACGGTCCCGCCCTTGTCCTGGGCTTCTCCCGGGACGCTCCCGCACGCTCCCGCTTAGCGGGTGCTGACCTTCCCTTAAATAGGTAGTCCGTAGGATTGCAGGCGGGGTGTGGTGGCCAGGGAGAGCGGCCAGGTGACGAGAGGCGCGGTGTGCAGAGGCTTCTGGTATTCGAAGTCCTGCCCCGCACCCTCGCAGCCCTGGACCTACCCACGCAGCACAATCAGGCTCCCCTGTGACTCCGGTGCGCAGCGGGACCCGCGAAGCGGGTTCCGCAAGTAGTAGGCAGGTAGAAGGGGTCCAACAAAGTCCTCGACCCTCAGCAAACAGTCGGCAACAAGTACAAAGGTATCCCACGATGGTCAATCCTCACGAGCCTTTTAAGATTGCAGGCGGGGCGTGGTGGCCAGGGAGAGCGGCCAGGTGACGAGAGGCGCGGTGTGCAGAGGCTTCTGGTATTCGAAGTCCTGCCCCGCACGCTCGCAGCCCTGGACCTACCCACGCAGCACAATCAGGCTCCCCTGTGACTCCGGTGCGCAGCGGGACCCGCGAAGCGGGTTCCGCAAGTAGTAGGCAGGTAGAAGGGGTCCAACAAAGTCCTTGACCCTCAGCAAACAGTCGGCAACAAGTACAAAGGTATCCCACTACGGTCAATCCTCACGAGCCTTTTAAGATTGCAGGCGGGGCATGGTGGCCAGGGAGAGCGGCCAGGTGATGAGAGGCGCGGTGTGCAGAGGTTTCTGGTATTCGAAGTCCTGCCCCGCACGCTCGCAGCCCTGGACCTACCCACGCAGCACAATCAGGCTCCCCTGTGACTCCGGTGCGCAGCGGGACCCGCGAAGCGGGTTCCGCAAGTAGTAGGCAGGTAGAAGGGGTCCAACAAAGTCCTCGACCCTCAGCAAACAGTCGGCAACAAGTACAAAGGTATCCCACGACGGTCAATCCTCACGAGCCTTTTAAGATTGCAGGCGGGGCGTGGTGGCCAGGGAGAGCGGCCAGGTGACGAGAGGCGCGGTGTGCAGAGGCTTCTGGTATTCGAAGTCCTGCCCCGCACGCTCGCAGCCCTGGACCTACCCACGCAGCACAATCAGGCTCCCCTGTGACTCCGGTGCGCAGCGGGACCCGCGAAGCGGGTTCCGCAAGTAGTAGGCAGGTAGAAGGGGTCCAACAAAGTCCTCGACCCCCAGCAAACAGTCGGCAACAAGTACAAACGTAGTCAATTTACTCCTGACTGTATTTCTCAGTATCAATAAATATGTGTTCAACTATGATAATGCTGGCCCCTGCTCTCATCGGCAGGTTAGGAGTTGTCGATTGATATAAAGCACTTGTAGGAATTGATGAATATTTTGGAGCAGTTTCATCAGGACATTTAGGTCTTTTGCTCTTGAACCTAAGGCGATCAGATCCACGTCTGAAGTGCTCCTTAGTGTGTTTTCCTCTGCCTGGAGCACAAGGCTGGCCATCCGGGCACCTAGGATCTTTTCAGAAGCTGGATGCCCATCCTCTGGGGAAACAGCCTATACAATGAGGTTTTTACCTCGTTGCGCCTTTACCACACATTTTTTGGCACGCATATTTTTTACCTCGAATATGCATTTACAACGCATCCCGGTATCACGCATTTAAGGTAAGTTGCGGGGGTAGGGGTCTCCCCCCATAAATACATTGTTTTTAAATCTAAAAACAATACATGCTATTGGCATGCGTTGTAAAGGCATATTCGTGGTAAAAACATGCGTGCTAAGAAATGCGTGGCCAAGGCATGCAATATATTTACCTGCGTTGTACCATCGGACAACCATCTTCTGTGGTTCAGGTCACAGCAGTCCGAATACCCTTGGATGTAGCAAACAGAGGTGTCTTTCCCACCCCATAACTTCTGGTTCAAGTGCTAAGCTTCATTCCTTTGGTGAGGCTTTGTTTACTTGGATCCCAAGATGGCCTGAGAACATTGCGATTATTTTCTGGGGTTGCTATTTAGAGCATTCCCCACATTTGGACTACTGAGTTACGTACTGTTCTGGTTTATCCCGTTCACCATCAACTGAGTCAAACGAGGCTCTGAGACAAGCATCTGCAAGTTGATCCTCAAGTAAGAGGTTAAGAATCTTTAGAAGATATCTGCTTTCTTCCTTTTGAATCGCTCAGCCACACTCTTACCTTGTCACATTGCTGTCCCTGTTTCCTAACCCACATACTGTTCTTTCCAGGTGTCTTTACTACCTCGCAATGACTTTCAGCTTCCTCAGTTCAAGAAGGTAATTTCCCATAGGGTGGTCAACCCAACAGGTGGTTTCACATTCTACTCTCAAAAGTTCCATATGATCACACCTCTAGAGTGGGAGTACGGCTGGATATATATCCCATTCAAACACTCCTTTTCCTCTCACGGCACTTCCTTGCACCAGCATAGATAGTGTCAACTACGGTGACACCACCCCCTAGATCTGACAGGTGAGTCATGAAGAGGTTGTAGAAGCTGGTGAAAATGTTGAAGCACCTTCTTCGGGAGTTCTAGGCCCTTTGCCTGAAGCCATCCCTTTTTACTTGCAGCTGCCTCAGTATTCCACCAAGTAGTGAATTGTCACTTCATCGTCAACATCATTGTCGTCATCATCATCATCATCATCATCATCATCATCATCATCACCAATGGGCCAATGGGCATTGTGACAAACAGGCAGCAACCACATTTCTTTTACCTGGAATAAAGTCCATGACAAAACTGGACTCCAATAAATCCCGCACTGCACAAAGATCAGACCTCATAGGGGTCCTCGGCTGGACCGATGCTTCATGATCTTATCTGATTCCATGAGTCGAGCCGTATGAACGATCAAGAGCCTAGGGAGCATCGCATGATCTCCCTTTCGATGACTGTCTTCCATCAGTTTCTTTCAGTGCTCATCAGGCAGAGGCAATGGTGGGTCACTTTCCATTTGACAGCCAGGCACACAACTGGCCCCAATCCCTTTTCTCTAGCATCAATGCATTAATGTTCTGGACTTACCATCAATTTTCCAAGTTCCTGCGCTCAAGTAACCCAACCTTTAGCACATCAAACTTCTTTCGACACACTCCCAACCAAGTACCTGCAACTCCTTTCTTCGATGATGCTCATATATTATGTGGTTAGTCCAACATTCTAGATCTCAACTCTGCATAATGTTCGACTACACTGATGTAAGAAGGTACTTCACCCTTATTTCTGCATGTGCAAAATGTATGTATTTTGCTTTTGCCTCATTATGCAAGATTTCTTAAAAAATTGAGTGAAATTTTGCATAATTACACAAAATGCTAATCTGTCATTTGGCTCTACATTTTGAGTGGGATATGTCTGACAAAGGATGCATTTCGCACCAAAAAGAATTGCACGAAAAATACTAGCGCCTACAACAACAGCTACTCATGTTTGGGTTGTTCACATTGTTTCCACACTCCTGCGCTATAATTTTGCTGCAAACTGCGGCATAATCTTGTGATGTGCCATAATGATGTAACTATAGGAATTTTGTGTAACAAGCATAATGTGAAACTTCCGAAATCATGCCAATGACACAACATAATGCACATTTCGCCCAGGCCTATGCACAATGAGAGCTAAGCATGTAGAGGGGTCAATCATGTGTACAGTCACTGCATGGGCGAAATCAAAATGGCAAACTTTCTGGAAGTTTACAAAACTTTACCAGTTGGGGAAAACTTCCAACACTCCTAATAATTGCCACAAAGCATTTAAATGTTCCCTTTTTCCTAAACACTTGCCGCACTGATAGTAACCAGCTCACCCGCTTCCTCTCCTACTTTTACCTTATGGAATCCGTAAAATTTGCCTTTGCCAAATTTTCTATGACATAAAAGAATTTCACACACATCTCCAACTTTATAACCTCTTCACACCACAAAGACCTCTCCATTCTTATTTTCATCAACAACTCAGCAGTGTTTGATATATTGTGTATTTTTGCACACCGTTTAACTCTTACGTGCCCAAGCCGCTTAATTATGGATCAAGATTGCCTCTTGTTTTAAAGGTCCAGCTGAATTCCCTCAGCTGGTTTTTAGCTATGTTTTGTTTATTACATGGTTTTACTGTTGGTCATTATACACTTCTAACTTTTGTTAAGGTTTTAATTAACCAAACAATAAAAAGATTGATTGAGTGATTGATATGGTCATGACCTTCGCCTCCCAAAGCAACATGGGAAAAACACAAGCATAGTTCTATTGCCCTGCCTCCAATCACATGTTCTCTGTTGACTTGTGGTTGATGTTCTCCCTGCTTCTACCTCGTCTTCTGGTGCAACCCAAGCCTGAGTCCTAGGACCTCTTATATTTCCCAGTTCACCACCTCCCATTATGGGTTTGTCTTCTCTGGGTTCTCTGCTATCAATGTGCCGATGATACACACAAACACACATGCCCTACTTTTACAGCCCCTTCGGTCTAAATTCTGCCGTACGACCATCAGACGATAGACGGCTCTCTGCAGATCAACGATGGAAATCATCTACTTACCATTATCATCAGCAGCTGTGACCGTCTCCTCCCTTTCTAGCAGGAAGCTAGAGGAGAAATCCAATGCAGGGGTGGGACTAGACCCTCTGTTACAACATCTGACGCTGCAGTCAGGTCCAGCTGCTCAATATCTTGAAAATGCGCCAGCGCCACCGTCTCCTCGACTAAGGCAGCTAAGACATCAGCCAACACCCAAGCCATGCGGAAGCTAGACCTTGTTACAGCTCACTGGTGGAACTCCTCCCCTAGGCATTCAATTGTCATATTAGCCATTGGCATTCCTTCTTGTCCAGAATATTGTCTATCATACCGCAGTGGCACTGAGCTGGATGGCTGTCTGCCAAGTGCAGGAAATAGGGCCAGCTCTGAACCAGTGGCACAGCTACTCCCCGCATCCTTCAACTAGTCACCCACCACACCACCGCCCACTTCGTACGCTCCACCAGCTCCTACCCACTCACTCAACGCATGTCCAGGTGTGCCCGCAAGGCTCTTTCCTTCAATGTCCTACCACATTTGCTCGGGACCCACCTTTCCATACTGACTTAGAGCTCAACCTTCCTTCATGGAGTTAAAACAGAATATATGTCATTATATCGAATGCGCTACAACACATTCTATTACAACGCGGTTGTTACAACAACTGCTTTGTTACAATGTGAATCATTACATCGCAAGTCGTTACAACGACTTGCCGTAGGGGGCGTGCTGGACTTAGGAATAGTATAATTAGGCTGTGGGGTTTTAGGTTTAAACCTATAATAACTGATAAAACCCCACTGAAAGAAAAATAGCCTTCACCGGTGAAAACATATAAACACTGAAAAAACACCTACACAACCACAAACTAAATGCCATTCAAAGAAAGGAAAAAGAAAGTGAAAGAGTCATTATGTTCTTACTGAAGGGGTCAATAAAATGTAACTTTGTTATACAAGCTAGCAGTAAGAAAGACTGGCTAACATTATTCTGCTTGAATTTTGTTCTTTAGGGATGCCACTAAAATATTATTTCTTCTTCCTTTTACTTTTTTCAGTTTTATGGCCTTTGGTCTCAAGATGCAGGGTTTTGTTTCACGTTTTAGGTTTAGTTTAATTATTTTATAAACTGTAGAGAATCAGGACATATGAAACTCACATTTGATATTTTGGCTGCATTTGATTCTTTCACTGATAGGTAAAATGGCTAGTTTCATAAAAATCTTTCCTAATATGTGTCACCACATTTGCCCACAGAGAATGGGTAAAAACCCTTAATATATCAGACCATAGTTTCTAGTGGGTCAGTATTGATAGTAGGTGAATTAAACATATTTAAGGTATAGTGACAAGTATATACATCACCAAGCATCTGGCATAGTGGTGAAAACGTGACACCAAACTTTTGGAAAACATGGAACGCAGTGTCACTTGTTATGCTCTGCAAAAAAGGTTCTTTCCAAGTTCAACAAAGATTGGAGTGATATTGTTGTATTTGTAGTGATTCAACTACGTATATAAAAAATTTGTGTGATGACCTGTCAAAATTGATACCCGAGCTGAAGTGATTCCCTGTAGGAGATCCTCGCCACTTGTTAGATGGTATGCTGAAAGCATCTTTACAATCTACAAGTTAACGAGGGATGCTATTGACTTTTTAGTCCATTCTGGTGCACTGTTTTCTTATGCCCAGGAACTAAAACGCAAATATTTATAATTTCCTGCTTTATGTGGCATCAAAGAAAGAGTCATCCAAACTGTGCCCCTTAGCTGACGGTTCTCAGCCCAAGGGGCTATGAATGCTGATAGGGCCTTTTCACAGAAGTTTACATGGGAAGGAAAGCGCGAGCGCACATGACCAAAGACTCACTGAAGAAGTATTGTATGGTGTACTACAATAAGATTAATTTGCAAAAATCTCTTTGGACCTCATATACACTATACATACACTGTCTACATACCATGTTCTTTCAGTGTAGAAAGCAAGAAATGATAAAAGCAAAACGTTCCATAAACACCGGAAAAACACTTTTTCTGTTGTTTATAATGGCGTGAAAATGTGTAACCACTGATAACAACTGTTTTTAAAGATATTGAAAACACTGAAAAAACCCCACCAGAATTTACCAAAAATAGAAACTGAAAACAGGACAGCCTAAGTATAATTTACTATTCCGACTCCAGTTTGTGCAACAGCAGGGAAGGTGTTGGACTGTAAATCCAACACCAGCGCGCACCCTACATCAAGTCGTTGAAACGACTTGCCATGTAATGGTTCGCGTTGTAACAATGCGGTCGTTGTAACAACCATGTTGTAATGGAATGCTTTGTAGCGCATTCAATGTAAACGATGTCTCCCATTATAACATGTATGTTCTCAACCTCAAACATTCATGCAGAGGTCAGCCCTGTACTCCTCCCCACCTACTGCTTAGGACAGCGCCACCAGTCTCATCAATAATGGGACAGGAAATGTGTAAAACTGCTCTAAATACATATAAGAATTGTATATTATATCCTATATGGAGCCAGCATCTTACCACTCAACCATTCAAACTTTCTCTCTTCTTTACGTAAGTAATTTTGAGCTAATGTACCGCCTTGAAGCCATTGGAAGCGCTTCCTTTGGGGGACCTTGTGAAGACTCCTGGTTGAATAAGGACCCCCTCGACAACTTACAAGAACCCCATAACCAGTGCCGCGTGATACCCCCACACTACAGTGTGTACCTCCAGACTCACGGTGATAGGACCCCATCACAGCTACCGTGTGCACATCTTTACACACTGCATACACACACAGAATCTCAGGTCCACACCGTCTCTGTTCTTTCAGTGCTTTGTCACGCTTGCACCTTGCACACCCGTCCCACCATCTTTGCAAACCCATTGCACTGTCCCACGTTCAGCTGCCTGACCATAGGTGGTCACGTGGTTCACCCCAGGGGTGTGCAGCGTGGACACAGACCCATTCTATGCTTGCAGGATACATTCTATGACTATTTAATGTATTTTATTATTTGTTGTGTTTTTGTGCTCCATATTCGTCGTCCTGTTTTTTCGCTAGCTTAGTATTTTTTCTTTCGATTAAGAGCTTTGTATAACATCTTCACATAGATCTCTGTATGCTATATCTTGCCTTCTACTTACGACTTGTAAAGCGCTCTGATACTCGCAAGAGTTTTGTTCGCGCTATATAAAACCTTCAAAATAAAATAAAAAATAAAATTACAAAAAATACACACATAAGACAGATTTACAGACATCAAAACTCAGTGAAATAAGTTACACAAGCACTAGTTGTCATGAAAATCTGAAAGGTTGGAGCCCCTGAGCCAAAAGACAGCGAACATGAGTGGCTTCTTGTCTCTCATCGGTATACTGTGCTCATCCTTTCAGCTTTTCCTTACAGACACATTAAACAACACTTTCTAAGGTTCTAATCAATCATTGGTCCCAGGGAGCAGGAAGGAAGCAGACAGAGGATGTAAATTATTCATCTCGTCACAGATTCCAACACTCGCTTCTTTTGTGACGAATTAAAAAGGAAACACAGCAAAGAAAGAAGGTCGTGGATTAAAAACACCAATCCTGTCGCACACAAACGAGACAGCCCCCAGCATGGACACCCACCTGTCTGCGCGCCTGCCTCCCAGCTGATGCACAACCCACACGTCACACATACACATAGTTACACATACTGGCTGAACAAATTCTTGCAAAAGAAGATTGAAATGTTCTTCTAATAAAAGTGGAATATTAAACCCAACACTGAGGGTTCACCAAGGCTTCTCCACAACTCTGACAGTTTCTGGCAGCCCTGAAACAGCTTCCAACCGGAAGTGCAGTCCTCTCTTTATCTCGCTGCTATGCTTTGGCCCTCTTACCTGTTTAACAGGACAAGAGTGACGCCTCCCCTTAGGTAACCCCTAAAGATCTTCACCCCCATGTCTCAAAGAGGGGGGACATCATGAACAACCACCCCAGAGCTTGTGGGAGGGTAGAGGGCACGTGGCAACTGAACGAGTGCAACATGCGCCACCTTGTCCTGTTATAGGAGTTTCCGTGTCTCACACTTGGTTGTTTGACACTACATTGTGGTCAATAACTTCAATCTACTATTACATCCCCCATGTCTCAAAGAGGGGGGACATCATGAACAACCACCCCAGAGCTTGTGGGAGGGTAGAGGGCACGTGGCAACTGAACGAGTGCAACATGCGCCACCTTGTCCTGTTATAGGAGTTTCCGTGTCTCACACTTGGTTGTTTGACACTACATTGTGGTCAATAACTTTAATCTACTATTACATCCCCCATGTCTCAAAGAGGGGGGACATCATGAACAACCCACCCCCCACCAGAGCTTGTGCGGGACTTCCTTGGGACTATAGAGGGCACGCGGCAACTGAACGAGTGCAACACCGCCACCTTGCCCTGCTATACGCATATCAATGTCTGGCACAGGGTTGTTTGACACTACATCGAGGTCAATAACTTCAATCTACTATTACACCCCCATGTCTCAAAGAGGGGGGACATCATGAACAACCCCCCCAAAAGCTTGTGCAGGCCTTCCTTGGAACTATAGAGGGCACGCGGCAACTGAACGGGTGCAACACGCGCCACCTTGTCCTGCTATACACGTTTCAGTGTCTCGCACATAGTTGTTTGACATTACATCGAGGTCAGTAACTTCAATCTACTATTACATCCCCCATGTCTCAAAAAGGGGGGACATCATGAACAACCCCCCCAGAGCTTGTGCAGGCCTTCCTTGCAACTATAGAGGGCACGCGGCAACTGAACGAGTGCAACACGCGCCACCTTGCCCCGCTATACGCGTTTCAGTGTCTCGCACAGGGTTATTTGATACTACATTGAGGTCAATAACTTCAATCTACTCTTGTATTGCATCCAGCACATCGCCGATGACTACATTGTCACAGTAAGTATGTTATAATATAATGCATGGGAACATGCCATCCCTTTATAAGACTGACTGTAATTTCCTTATCACCAGCGAGTTGTAACATTTAAAGACACCTGTATTAAAGGAATAACATAGCTGCTAAACTGTAACAAATTATTACAGCTGTATTCTGGTGCTACAATGTCTGCTGTCAGAGCCAGTAGCCAGGGTGAAAGGCAGGTCACAGGGCATAATTACAGCAACAGTCTAACTGTCCTAACTTATCCTTCTTCTGATATATATCTCTTAAAATAAATAAGTGATCAGCAGAAAGGAGTAATTTATGACAACATGTTTATTTTTTCCATGCTATAGGTAATTGCAGGAAAGACAGAATCTCCTCACAGTCTTTAGAATATCCATATAATCTGAGCCACAGCATTTTATACCTGAGTTAGAGTAACCTGATTATAATATATTTTTGCAAAAATAGTAACTGCTTTTTGGTGTTTCATTTCTCAATACGATTTCTGTTTTTATTCTTTTTACCTGCAATGAACATGAAAGAGCAAATACCAAGGACTTAAGGGGTTTATTGGAAGGGGTGAGGGTGTGATGATAAATTATAAGGAATAAAATATCCTCTGCCGTAAACTAAAGGATATTGCAAGTATTCTCGGAGTTCGATGAGCTCACGAGAGAATTTGTCCTCTGACCTGATTCCCCTATATGGTCACTGAACTCTTTAGTGACATGCAATATTATTAAAGTGTACATCGGGGGTATTTTATGCCACACATTGATATTTTAACTCCACATTGTATAGCCAACCCTATTAAATTATGTATTAACTGTCATGCTTACCTATACTTACCTTGTGATCTAGTGGTTTGAAAAGTAGTGCTCAGTCTGACATAGTGTCTGTAGTATAATTGTCAAGTGGTATAATGGGGTTTTGCACCTGACATCCTTGGTGTGGTTTACCCCCAACGTTTGCCTTCCGGACTCCTGTTTTTGCTGACTTTGTTTTTGTTGGCCTTAGAACTCCACGCACTTTACCACTTGTAACCAGTGCTACAGTGCTTGTGCTTTCTCCTTTAAACACAATAACATTGCCTTACACCCAATTGGCATATTTAATTTACTTGTACGTCCCTAGGAAAGTGATGCTATATGTACCCATGGACTGTAAATTAAATGCTACTAGTGGGCCTGCAGCACTGATTGTGCCACCCAGTTGAGTATTCCTTCAAATATGTCTCAGGGCTGCCATTGCAGCCGGTGTGTGCAGTTTAAAACTACCATTTCGACCTGGCAAGATAAATCTCTTGCCAGGCCGAAACCTTCTTTTTTATTACATGTAAGTAACCGCTAGGGTAGGCCCTAGAAATCCCGGAGTGCAGAGTTCAATGTATTTAAAAAGTTGAAAGTATACTTTTAAGTTTTACATGTCCTGGTAGTGAAAAACTCTTATATTTGTTTTTCAGTAATGTGAGGCCTACCTCTCCTATAGGATATCATTGGGTTAACTTATTGCATTTAATAAGTGATAACTTTCAATAGGGAGCATGTATGACTGTCGAGTTTCGTGTCTAAAGAATTGTAATTAGAAATCCTCTCTAGTGGTAAAGTTGGATTCTTCGTCACAATTCGAAAATGCCACTTTTAGAATGTTGGCATTTTCTTGTCCTAAACCTTTGGTGCCTACAGCCTGTCCCTGAATCACATGACTAGGTGTAACTGGCATATGGTATTTGAATATTGCTCCCAGACAGTGAGACAAAAGGAAAGATACATTTTGGCAGGATGGCCACTCTGTGTTGATGAAGGGGAGGAGCTGTCACCTACCACACTTGCACATCAGAAAGCCTCTGCATGGGTGCACTCACAAAGGGTTTGACACTAGACGTTTGTGACCCTAGACAATTTGGGGCCAGGGCAGGGAGGCACGAAATTCCAGACACCTCAGGGTATGGAAACGTTCACAACCCTCTCCTTCTTCAATATTTTTACCTGGGCACCAGGTATACATATTTGTCCCTTAGACCCATCTCTTCAGTACATATCTGGCCTTGTGAGGATAGTCAGAAAAAGAACTGCTGTACTGCTCTGCAAGGACTGCCACTCTGCTGCGCTGCTGTCCGAGTGAAGGACTAGACCTTCTTCTTGAACCCAGGACCAGCAGAGTGACTCCAAGAGTGACTCCAAGGTTTAGTTGGATGGCCTCCTGACCAGATCCTCAGGGACAGCAGGCTCCAGCCACCTTGCCCTCCCAGGTAGTGCCATTCCATTCCCGACCCTTAGAGTGGACCTGAAGGTACTCTGCCAGTCTAGCTGTCGTCCCAGTGAAACTAACCCATTGCGACACATCAACTCCTGAAAACTCTACATCTGAGATCTGATACAGTGCACAACACTCCTTCAACACTGGTCCTCACATCGCAAGTCCCTTGTCAACAGCATGCTCGAGGTCGACACAGGACTCTGGATTGCAAGTCCCTCAGCTTCTTCGTAACCAGCCGGTGCACGATGCATCCTCAACTGCACCCTCAACGCCGACACGGGACTTCGCATTACAAGCCCCCTCCTCCACAGCCACCTCGACTATGAAACAGCCTTACAGCTTTTCAGAAGTTAGTGTCAGAAACGTTTCTTTTTCTTCTATGGCCCTTAGTTTTCATAATAGATAGATAGATATTTTACTGTATAATGAATTAAAAACGTTACTATTTTAAATAAAAAAACAGGAAAAAATAAATAAAAAATAAACTATCATACATTTTGTGTTTAAATTTGAATTCATAAGATTATGTACCCCAACAATTAGAGTGTTCCCTGTTCTATACTAAGGTTTAGGTACACAAGGTTGCCATCTCCGAGCTACAGTGTTACCCAACCACATATTCCTAAAATCAACCACTACACCCAGATTTATATATATGGACTAAAAGAGCAATTCAATTTACATCTGAATAATACACACCTCCTGACTGCACATTCATGCCTGTAGACTTCGGTGGTGACCGTTTTATCTGGTAACAATCCTCGAACCGCCTCCTTACACAGCCTTGGGCTTTGGTTGCTCGAGCATCGCTACCTAGAGGTGTAATAAAGAAGCACTGGAGTATGCCTGTACGCTACATTCACCGTATTTGTACTGTATTTATTTGATTTACCATAACACCTTTAAAGAAAATGGTGTAATATAGTTAATTAGATGGTACAAAAAAATGACAAGATAGCAGGGTAAAAAGCAAAAGAAGGCAAGAAATTTCAATAAAAAACAAAAGCCAAGTGACTTGAAAGAAAAGAGCTAGGGAAAAAGTTAGGATTCCTAACTTTACTACTCCTAATTACCCTTTGTGAATACCGAAAGGTGTAACGTTAGGATTTTGTCTCAGATTACATTTGTGAATTGGGCCCAAATAACTCTACCAGTCACAAAGATATCCATACCTCCAGATTCCCATCTCAACAGAGCTCAGACCTTTACACTGCCTGCCAGGGGCTAGGTGTGGCACCTTTCAAGCAATGGGCATTGCCCTTCGAGCCATCCAGGGCACTGGACCTCTTCCTTCGGCATAAATACTGCATCTGGGGCCAGATGTAGGTCGGTCGGTAACGGACGAAAATCGGTATTTTCGGCCGTTACCGACCGGTATTGAGCGATCGGCATGTAGGTGACAGAAAATTGTCCGATTCGGTGAATTTACCGAATCGGTAAAAAATACCGATTTTTTACCTACATATCATTTACCGATTTTTGAATACCGAATCGTTAAAATTCGGTATTTAAGAATCGGTAAAATCAAATTACCTACATCTGGGCCCTGGTGCCTAACAAGAGTTTGATGGCTGCAAGAATCTGAATAAACTACAATCACATAGATTTTTGGTGAGCACATAAGCTTTATAAGATGTCAGTCACCTGTACGCGTGGCTGCGCTTATTCTCGTACGTATCTGCAACGCCGCAGGCCTTTGTGGCGCTACCATTTTCTCCTTTTGCCCCATGCAAGTCTCTCATGTCCTCTGTTCTTTGCTCATGCTTTGCACCACCCCCTCTTTCTCTGTGTCTTTTACACCTTCCATCGGCTTTCAAAGCCAACGAATCCGCGCGTAGGATCCTGTGACGTAACGCAAAATAATGGGGGTCCCCCTGCAGAATGCGATGAGGGGCAATTAAGTCTCCCATATCTCACAGATATTCATTGGCCTTGGGCTGAATGGAGGCCCCCATGAAGGTTTGGGGACACCCTAAAGGGATGGAGTTCCCCCTGCAGCTCACGGGCTTGCATTACGCCCCTGGAAGGATCTGTCCAGATGTGCTCCAGAACGCTGCATACAGAGAGGTCATGTGACTTTCTAGGGGTGGAGTGAAGCCCCCCTCAGTATACACCTAGACCATGGGCAATCACAACATTTTCCCAGGGGCCACAAAGTATGGTCTCCGGTTGCCCGAGGGCCGTATTGATGCCAGCAGGGTGGAAATGGGTCTTTGCTGGAGTGTGCGTGGGGGTGGTGGCATCGTTGGCATTGGGGAAGAGAAGCATATACATGGTGTAATCAGTGTGCCATGGAACTATTTGAAGTTTTAATTTCATACTGCTATCTAAATTAAGCCCCTAGTCTCTAGAAGAGTCATAGATTTGACAGTACCGTGCTACGCTATATTTGAATCGCTATATGTCTACCGCACTTTAGGGTACGCCTTATCTACTTGCTATCACTACCTTGGGAGAGTCAAGCAACTAGTAAAATAAGTAACTTCATTGTTTATTGAGATGAAATAGAATTTCACACTGTGAAGCCAGCACACTCAAACTCAATCCCGGGTTCCCCACCTGGCTAAATTGTGTGATCCTTGGCAATTGTTTTATTTCTCTTTGCCTCTTTTTTCCTCAATATCATATGTAAGAGCACCTTGAAATATATGCGTTCTGAATATGCACTGTACAAAAACTCCTCTAGTGTTTGATTTAAGAAACTATAATGTTGTCCATGTATAATATATTTGCATTGTTGTGGGGTCGGTGTAGGCATGAATGTTTCTTTGTTCATTTTTTTTAAACTTTCACTTTAAAAAAAGTACTTCTCAATGCACCGATATAATCTGATGTACTAAGGTGAAACACTTCTGCATGTTAATGAAACACTCTGTTTGGCATTTTGAAGAGAATTTATCATATTTTTAAACGTTTTTTGCAACATGTCCTAAATAATGATTGTGTTTCTAAAATTATGTGCCGCAGCACAACTTTATTTGCTTCTTTTCTTTTACTTCAGTTAGTTTGTAAATAAAGGCTTCCCCGTTTATTTAATATAGGTCTGAAGGTTAGTTCTCTCAATTCATTTCAATTCATAAAGCTTTATTCGGTACATATAAAAAATGACCTTAAAAGCACATGAGAAAAAAACCACAATATGACAGATATTGCAGATATTGCAGAATCGAATAAAATATACATACATACAGGTTAAAACATCATACTTTTCCTGGCATTAATTGATTGATATAAAAATGTAGCTGTAAAAAAGCACACATCAGGATATTGCATATCAAAAATTAATTTCATTGCATCATTAATAGAACGGAGTCCATAATTGATAAACAAAGGTTAGTTCTCCCAAGTCGTCGTCCAGCAGGGGGCAGCATTTGAAGCTCAGGAGGGCCACATACGGCCCCCGGGCCGTACTTTGAGTATCGCTGGCCTAGACTATTGCAACAGTCTCTACCTGGGTGCCAAAAGATCAATCGTGAACTGATTACATTTTGTTCAAAATGCTGCTGCCGGGCCTCTTTCCTCCCTTCCCAGAATCTGTTCGGCCTCTCAGCTCCTCTGGCTTCCTATTGAGAAGTGCACAAAGTTTAAAGCACTTTTCATCTCCCATAAGATCCTGTATGAACACAGAGTGCCAAGTCTTGCTGCCCTGATGCAATCATATTCCCCAATGAGAACCTTAAGCTCAGCAGACTTGAATCTGGCCTCTATAGCCCGCCACAGAAGAGCGAGAATGGGTGGACGGTCCTTCCCTGTCCTAGCCTCAACCCTCTGGAACTCTTTGCCGACTTCGCTAAGAAAGACTCAAAATCACTTAAGCTTTCGGAAGCAACTGAAGACCTGGTTGTTCTCCTCGTAAGCCTTGCTCGCTTTTCCTCTTCCACTGCCGTCTTACCTGTGACTAGTGCTGTGAAGCCCCCTTCTGGGGGCATCCGTGTGCTTCAGAAATATTTTTAACATAACATAACGTGCCAGCTTCAGCCACTGGACAGATCTAAATGTTTTTAATGGACTTTCTTAACTTTGATCTGTGATTTGCAGGCCACAAGACAGATGCAAAAGCTAATATTTAACAGTGCAAGAAAGGAGATACCAGTCCACTGCTTTTGGTGAGGGAAAAAAGTGGCAATGAAACCAAACATGGTTAGAGAGAGAAGTGGTTAAAAAATGCAAAGAAAAGAAAATAAGTGAGAGGCAAATGGAAAAGAAATGTAAAAGAACATAAGAAAATGCAAAAAAGGAAAAGAGAAAGAATAAAAAGAGGAAAATTAGAATGTAAAGAAGTATTGAAAGATGGAAAGGAGAAAAGACAAAGGAAAGGAAGAAAACTTTGCTCAGGGAACAGTTTGAGGGCACCTTTGTAGAGATGGGCAGGGTTGCTTGCTTTTCTCACTCGTGTGGAACCGTATGGTTCCATGTGCGGGTATTTTATTTTTCAGCTACTCTCTTGTGACCAGCCGTAAACACTATATTCAGCCAACCACGAGCCTCCTTTTCTCACAGCCCTTCTACTCAGTAGCATAGCAAGAATGCCATGGGCCCTGGTGCAAGCAAGGAAAATGCTCCCTTTGACTGCTGTTGGGGTAGCATGGCTGGACTGGCAAGCCGGGTAAGCGGGAAGTCCCCGGGAGTTCAAGTTTCAAGTTTATTTATTTTGTTTGATTAATTAAAATCTTACAAAAATATAGCTAAAATGTCAACAAGGTTAAAAATTATAAAACAATCAATCATTTTGAAATATATCCAAAAAACTTGATTATATATCATACATGTTAGGTCAATCCATTAGTAAAACAAGTAAAGACCTCCAACTTTTTTCCTACGGCACATAGAAATTTCACAAATGCTGAATTCATTAACAAGTCTTCAGAGTTTAAACATGCTATCAGGGCTTGCCTACATGTCCTTACTCCACGTTTGTTAAGCAGTCTCTTTAGGGTAAATTTCTTTCGCTTTCCAAGTCCGTGCAAAGACATAATAAATGTATAATGTTTTCTTGTCCTGATTTACAAAGCCTGCATAGTTTGTCTTCCTCTGTTCTCTTCCATGGTAGTAACTGACAAAATCCTGGCACACAACCAAATCTAGTATCTGTATCATATCTGGAAATTTGGGAAACAACCTTTACAACGCAACTTTTACAACGAACTATCATTACAACGAAATTTTTACAACGCATAAACCATTACAACGCATGTATTTACAACGCATTTTTTTACAACGCATGTACCTTTACAACGCATACCATTACAACGTAAGTATTGGTAAGTATATAATTATATTTTACATTTTATATGTTTGGGTTTTTTAAGGGGTATTTTTAGGGTTCAGGGTCAGTTTTCAGTTTTTGGGTAAAGGGGTATTTTTAGGGTTCAGGGTCAGTTTTTAGTTTTTGAGTAAAGGGGTATTTTTAGGGTTCAGGGTCAGTTTTCAGTTTTTGGGTAAAGGGGTATTTTTAGGGTTCAGGGTCAGTTTTCAGTTTTTGGGTAAAGGGGTATTTTAGGGTTCAGGGTCAGTTTTCAGTTTATGGGTAAAGGGGTATTTTTAGGGTTCAGGGTCAGTTTTCAGTTTTTGGGTAAAGGGGTATTTTTAGAGTTCAGGGTCAGTTTTCAGTTTTTGGGTAAAGGGGTATTTTTAGGGTTCAGGGTCACTTTTGGGTTTTTGGGTAAAGGGGTATTTTTAGGGTTCAGGGTCAGTTTTGGGTTTTTGGGTAAAGGGGTATTTTTAGGGTTCAGGGTCAGTTTTGGGTTTTTGGGTAAAGGGGTATTTTTAGGGTTCAGGGTCAGTTTGGGGTTTTTGGGTAAAGGGGTATTTTTAGGGTTCAGGGTCAGTTTTCAGTTTTTGGGTAAAGGGGTATTTTAGGGTTCAGGGTCAGTTTTCAGTTTATGGGTAAAGGGGTATTTTTAGGGTTCAGGGTCAGTTTTCAGTTTTTGGGTAAAGGGGTATTTTTAGAGTTCAGGGTCAGTTTTCAGTTTTTGGGTAAAGGGGTATTTTTAGGGTTCAGGGTCACTTTTGGGTTTTTGGGTAAAGGGGTATTTTTAGGGTTCAGGGTCAGTTTTGGGTTTTTGGGTAAAGGGGTATTTTTAGGGTTCAGGGTCAGTTTTGGGTTTTTGGGTAAAGGGGTATTTTTAGGGTTCAGGGTCAGTTTGGGGTTTTTGGGTAAAGGGGTATTTTTAGGGTTCAGGGTCAGTTTGGGGTTTTTGGGTAAAGGGGTATTTTTAGGGTTCAGAGTCAGGTTTGGGTTTTTGGGTAAAGGGGTATTTTTAGGGTTCAGGGTCAGTTTTGGGTTTTTGGGTAAAGGGGTATTTTTTTAAATTATTATATTATTTATTTATTATTATTATTATTATTATTATTATTATTATTATTATTATTATTAAATATAATATATTATTTATATACAGGGTAAAAATTAAATACAATTAAATTTAAATTACATTAAATTAAATTGATTAAATTAAATAAAATTAATTAAATTAAATTAAATTAATTTAATTAAATTAAATTAAATTAAAATATATTAATTTTAATTAATTTACATTTAAAAAAATATTATAAAATTACCAATATTTACGTTGTAATGGTATGCATTGTAAAGGTATTTTCGTTGTAAATACATGCGTTGTAATGGTACTTCGTTGTAATGGATCCTGCGTTGTAAAAACTGCGTTGTAATGGTAGGCGTTGTAAAAGTATGCGTTGTAACGTCATACATCCGGAAATTTTTTCAATAAAGAATCTTGAAATAAAAAATAAATACAAAATAAAGATGTGTGTATTTTTCTTGGACCATGATATTTCCAGATATGTTTTCACCTTTTTTTCCTTAAATCCATTTATAATTGGCCATGCATGGGTTCTTTTTACAAACATATCTTTATCTTTTATCAAGGAAAGATGGTTGGTAAGTTTATTAATTGTTTTTTGAAGCTATCCTGTGCGATTGTGGTGTTCCAAATCAGTGCTATATCAATCCCCGTGAGGCTGGAGCCCCAGGAGGCCAGTTTTGACACTTGGAGGCCGGTTTCAGCTCCTAGAAGTGCTGGCGCAAGTTAAGCGATCCCGGCAGCAACTTGAAAGTGTTGCTCTGGTTCTAGTGCTATTAGCACATCTGCGCAATGAGGCTGGATTTACAATTTTTTCCGGGCTGTTTGAAGTTCCCAGTCCAGCCTTGTTGAGTAGTAACTAGTAAGTATATCAATTTGCAGGGTTCAATCAGCCCATGAAGGCTCCGGGTCCCGGTGCCACTGCTCCTGCTGCACCAACGGTAGCTACGCCCCTGCTTCTCCTCTTCATCTCCTGTACTACTAGGCTGACCCTACCCGACGTCGAAGCAAAGAGTGGAAGCACACATGGTCGACTGCTGGTAGTTGTGTGAAGGCCAGATACGGTCATAGGCCACAACTCCTGTCAATCATCAGGCAAACGCCCACCATGTGCTCTTCCCTTCACCCACTAGTTACAATCACCAAGCAAGCACTGCTGGTCTACGCTACATTTTCACATATTAATCCTAGCAAGCCCATTCATATCACATATAACACATCAGCCCCCTGAAGGCACATTCCGCTGTACGACACCCGAAGATATCGCCGGCACCAACACCACACATCAGGTAGGTGCAATATTCATCACAGAAACATGGCCCACATCCACGTTCATCAGGGCTGGGCTGGAACCAAACACAGTCCTAGCAAGAATGTTCAAACCAGCCCCACTTTCTTCCTCCCTTCACTCGTTCCATCCATCAAATCCCTGCATGACTAATTGAAATTTGAAATTATTTATTTATTGTTCAGTTAGTTAAAACCATAACAATATAACAAACTCTAATTTTAAAAGAACCACTTCGCATAAAAGTTACGTCTTTTAAAATATCAAATCTTAACATGTATATGATTGTAAAATACGCATGACTAATTCTCTCCCCCCTCTCTCTGCTGCTGATCTCTCTCTCTCTCTCTCTCGCTCTCTCTCTCTCTCCCCCCCTGTGCCTAATGCAGCTAACCTCTAGGAGCTATCGAAAGTGACAGAGGCACCATTGGCAGTCCTGGGCTTTAAAAAACTGGCTCCAAAAGCCATTTTCATCAGCTCACTGGGGAAATGCCCGATGGGATAAATGGCCAGTCCGGCCATGACCTTCGTGTGCATCCTGTACCTCCTCATTTCCACAGTAAGTAACCTGGTATTTGTAAAGCGCAAACTAATTACCTTAAAGGGTGTCAAGGCGCTGGGGTCTGTCGGGAAGATTACGCAAGCTATTGCTCAGAGTCACAGGACGCGACATGGCACACGTCCACCACACTGGAGCGTCTACCAGGGTGGTCGATGCGGCTCGACGTGCACCTTTCATGGAGATGTCAGTGTTTGCACGTGATGCACCAGCGGCGCAAAAGTGACGCATAAATAAGCCACAAAGTTTCTGCACAATTGGATCCTCTATCGCTGCCTGGCAGTTTTTAGCCAGGATAGTAAAAAATAGACACAGTTTTGTCTCCACCTCACAGTTACAGGAGGGACACCCTAAAAACGTGGCGATTGACCGTTTATTGGAAAATTTACGCAAGGGAAGAGACCCATATCTGAATTGAGTATATCATTTCCTGGCTAGTGCCGATTGGATGTCGTCCAGGAAAGACTCTTAATATATACTGGTCCTTAGTTCTCATAAAATTGACAGTTATAGCGAAATCATAAATATGGAAGCCTGACCTTTTTCTTAGGAGCCAGCTACCACTGCTGACGAGAGGTACAGCTGCCTATTTTGATTCCATCTCAGGCCTCTTTCTTCCACCACCTCACACTTCCTGCGTCTTCATCTCACTCTTGCAGTTTCTTTTGTGTTCGTGCTTTTCACGTTGGCCCCTATTTTCCTATCTTTTTCTTCCTCCGTCTTCTTTCCTCCTTTTCTTTATTTCTTTTTCTTGCTTTGGGGGGAAAGTCTGATGATGAAAAATAAATCCCCGTCCCCAACAGAGAGTGCCTGAGCCAACCACTCACGACCACTGGCACAAATGACAAAAATAACGCGATGGTGGATCTGGGAGGTGGCCAGTGCCACCAAAAACAAACGCAGTAATATGGCCGAGTCCACTCCATTCTGTATGGAAAAGAAATTGGTCCAGAATTTCTATCACACAACTGTTGTGACGTCATTCTGCTGCGACATGCACTCATTGCACGTGGTGCCACAACCAGGCCATTTTCTTTAAAATAGAGAGCACGCATACATTCACGCGTTGTGTACAGTTCTTGTCAAGCGGACACTTCACAAAATCGATTGTGCATTGTTGGCCAGGCTGTGGCTTTCAGAAACTCTGAAAAATATATAATTATTTGTTCTGTGATTGGCCCATTATACAGAACATCAAGGATTTTGCGATTTGCAAAAAAAATTATGAAATTGGCGGTTCTGTTAAAAAGGTCGCGCTTTTTGAAAAAGTGCCCACTAAATTCCTTTTATTGGCCCAGTGTGGACTACAGAGCTAAATAAAAGCACGGGATCAGCGAACAGGTGAGGTGTTTGTTTCCTCACCTGATGCTTCGCATCCCCCGGCCTGGAGGTGCCTGGAGAACACGGCTGCTGCTCGGTCCGCGACACCAAATAGCAAGTAAGTTTTGTCCCGGCCTGGCAGCATATGCCGTTTCTCTGCTCCTCTTCCCCAGCCCTCAGCACTCCCACCATCCACAGGCAGAAAGTGGATGGTGTGACTGCAGGGACACAATTTGGAAAGAAAGTAAAAGTTCGGGCCTGCGGGACGTTGGCATGGGGCAGGACCAGCTGCGGCACTTTAAAAAAAAAAAAAAAATGTGGGGATTGGTCTGTTCCTGCTGTAAAGAGAGATCAGAGTTTTGGGGAGTGGCAGTTTTGACTCACCATAAAGTAGTGCAGAGGGTTAATATGCCTTCTTCAAAGAACAGGTCTGTATTTTATATGGATAGCTGAGTGTATTAGTAAAGCCAGCCTTTACAGGCACGTTATAGGGGCTATGGAGACATGAGGGGAACGTTTGCTGTGTGGCAGTGAGGGAATCCGATGAGGAGGTCATGAGTGGTGCCAAAAAGGATTGTTGCACTAAAGCCGGCACTGCCGCTGAGGACAATATTTAAAAAAAAAAAAAAAAAAAAAATTTGGGCTGCCACCCTTGAGCATTTCTCGGACCCACTGGTATAAATTTTTGTTTTGTTTTTTAAAAGAAAACACAAAATTTCAATTTTTGTGCTGCAAAATGTACTCATTTAAGCCTCAATAATTTGGGGGGGGTCTGATTATAATGCCAATTATCACCCCTAGCTTTCCTTATGCCAGAGAGCTCATATATAGGGATTAAAGAGGTAATTGTAATATACATTTAAAGTCATATACATTGAAGGTGTTGGGTTAGACCTCAAAATATTGCATCAATTAGATCGCATTTTATTGCATGACAATAATATTGCATCATTACATCGACCTAAATATACCGAAAAGTAAGCATAGGTGTGTATAGCAGATGACTACAGTAGCTGATGGGATTATATAGACAAGGTGGAGGTAAAATTGTAATAACATACTGATCAAGATGACATAGCTGTAGGCCATGTAGTGGATGCAATTTTACTGTAGATCAATATTCTCGTCCTTAAAATAGTGTCATACATCCAGCAGCCGCAGTCCGTGCAGGTAACAGAGGTGGGGCGGTGGGGGAGAAACAACCTTTACAACGCAACTTTTACATCGCACTACCATCACAACGCAGTCATTACATCGCAACATCCCTTACAACGCATGCCATTACAATGCAACCATTAAATCGCACGACACTACAACGCATACCATTACAATGCATGTCATTATAACGCAGTCATTACAACACATACCATTACAACACATACCATTACAACGCATAGTACCCTTACACTATCCAACACTTACCCTACTGTTGCACCCCCTGGAGTTAGAATAGTAATTTTTACCCCTATACTATCCAATACTTACCATAAATGCAATGTAATGGTATGCGTTGTAATGGTATGCGTTGTAAAGTTAGTATGCGATGTAATGGAATGCGTTGTAAAGGTAGTTTCTTAAAATGCGATGTAGTGTCATGCGATGTAATGGAATGCGTTGTAAAGGATGTTGCGATGTGAAAAATGTGTTGTAAAGGCATGCGTTGTAACGTCATACAACCCGGTGGGGCAATGTGGGGGGGGGGGAGAATTACGAGGGTCGATGCTGAGGGAAAATTAATTATGTATTAATTTAATTTTCCCTCTGCATCGTCCCTCGAAATATCCCCCCACGCAGCTCCACCGCTGTTACCTGCTCGGACCGCGGCTGACATCCAGGTTGTCGTGATATTGACACATTTGTCTAACATGTAGGGAAGCCAAAGGTGTGAATCATTGTGAGATGTGTGGTCATGCCTTGGATAGAAAATCACAGTATGGGTTTCAACTGATGTACTGTTTTCTAATTCAATGGAAGTGTCAGTTTTTTTAATCAAAAAAGGTATAATTTATTAAAAATTTCTCCACACATGAATGCCTTTTTAGCAGTTTTACAGGAGATTGCAAATGCACTTACTGATGATGATTTTTTTCAGCAGTACTATGCTGAGCCATAATTTGGTGTAACAGGGTACTATGTTATCACATTTTCCTTCCGTTGTCGCGATTGAAGTGCTTGACCCTTGTGAGTGGTAACAAGAGGTACAAGTAGTTTTTGTTTGATGTATCGTAAGTAATGTGACCTGTGTTTTTATCATGTTGCAGTGCAGGGTCAATGAAGAAGCATTACATGTCCACACCCTCATTTAACCCCTCGCGGCCACTTCCGCAAAACGGGCGGGGCCGCGTCGGCCATTCGCCGACGGCAGCACCAGCGAGGTAGTTCTGCCGTCGGCCAATGGCCTACGGCAGCACGGAAGGGGTTAATGTAGTTGAGTGAATGCAATCAAATAGATGGATGAAATGTGTTGTGCCTACAATATTGGCTAAGGAGAGGACCCCAGATTACCAGCGGAGCAAACAGCATTTTTCCTGCACAAACTAATCATGCATAAGAGAATGGGGGAGTTGCATAATGAAACTAGGTGTACATTGCTCCTATAAGTTTAAGATGATTAAAACAACACTGGTAAGATCTGTGAGTAAGTGTGCTTAGAATTTTAATTACACTAGCAAAATGTGTGAAATTCCAAATTTTGTGTGGGCATTTTGTTCCTAACCTTTTTGTAAGGAAGTGTTCAACTTGTGTAAAAAAATAAGTCTTGCAGACTTGAGGTTATGTCCCCTCACCTGTGGAGGGCTGGCTGACAAGCAGACATCAGCCGAGGTTACACTCTTCAAGTAATCTGTGGAGAGCTCCATTCCATGTTATGAAGAACCTGGAAATAAATTAACGTGGTATTTAAATCCCACTTTAATGCATATTTTCCAGCTATAGAATGTGCATCCACTGTCTAAGACTGCACAACTGGTTTGGGTGAGTTCCCGTTCAAATGTCGTTTTCAGTCTGCTCCTCAGACACAGCCTTTGGGCAGAGTGATGGTTCTGACAGCACGTGGCAATGCTGCTGGCTCCAGTCAGCAGTATGCAAAACATGGGCACAATGAAGTGTGAGATCTCAGCACTTGGCTGTCATCAGCTTTCCTCAAGAAGAAGTCATCAGCGACAGATAAAAAGATAGGCCTTGCCCATAAATGTCCTCACCTTGACCAGAAAAAATGCAGACCAATGCCACAAGCCTCCCATCTTCCAAATGGCAGCACTCAGGAAGAATTAATCAGCAGTGCTTTGATTATGAGGCCCTCATTGACTTTCTAAAGGTATCCCTGTCTGCACCCTCCCTCACCTCAGTGCCTGGGCCTCCACCCGCCACCCACAAGAAGCGGGCAATACGCCTCTCTGTCTGGGGAAGCGGTATCACCCTCCATCTTGTCTCGTACTATAAGTCTGGGGCATCCCTAATGGATCCTACCAGATGCAGTACAGACTCAAACAACACACATAGGCCCAGATGCATCAAGCTAAAATCCGCTCGTAAAGGGGCAGATTCTCAGAATCTGCCCCTTTGCGACCAGTATTTTTGCATTTGGGATGCATCATCCCAAATGCAAAAATCGCAATTTAAGAAGCGCAAAATTGCGATGACTTAAATTGCTATTGCATTTAAGGAATCTCAAATTGAGATTCCTTAAATGCAATGCATTAAAGTTAAAAAAAATAGCGATTTCGCTAATAGGGGCGCAAATTACCGTGAAATTGAACTTCATGGTAATTTGCAAAAACTTTGAAAAATGCACTAAAGTGCATTTTTCAAAGTTCCATTTTACACACAAACATGCCCTTAGGGCATGAGTTTGTGCAAGATGTACCCATATGCAGATTTCAGGGGTGCAACAGGGCGTCCTTTTGACACCCTGGCACCCTTGAAATTGCAATCTCAATTTGCGATTCTCTAATTGAGAATCGCAAATTGAGATTGTCTTCCCATTCATTCCTATGGGCCTCTAGGCCCATAGGAATGAATGGGGAGGTATTCCTTAATTGCGACTCGCAATTTGCGACTCGCAATTAAGGAATTTTAAGAAATCTGTATTTTTTTTAGTGATTTCTTCATGCATAGCATTTTGCTATTCCTTAATAGCGAATCCTTATATTTCGCTATTAAGGAATCGCAAAATGGATGCTTGATGCATCTGGGGGAGAATCCTTCTACCACACATGTCATACACACTCACCGCACAAACAAACACTTGACCTGCGCATGGGATGTCAGTGCAAGGCTCTGGGTTTCACATAAGAGCAGAGCTATGCGTGAGAGGGGTCAGTGAGCTCGCCTCTCGTTCACACAGAGAAAAAGGTCTGGTCACACTATTGACTCACAAACCACAGTGAGAAGCCACCACTGCTTTATGTGATACACCCGGGGCATGGACAGTAGCTCACTGCCCACTACGAGGGAAAGCTTTGTACGGTCTCCAGGTCACAGAACATGTGACCTGTAGACCATAACAAGGCCTAGACCTCTAAGCGTACTCCAGGGGCCCGATTCACAGAACTAACTTAAGGCAAAATCCTAAACTTACTACTTTTGGTATTCACAGAAGTTAGGATTTTGTCTTAAGTTTGTCTTAGGACAGACTTAAGACAGACTTAAGTTAGGATTTTGTCTTAAGTCTGTCTTAAGTCTGTCTTAAGACAAACTTAAGACAAAACCCTAAACTTACTACTTTTGGTATTCACAGAAGTTAGGATTTTGTCTTAAGTTTGTCTTAGGACAGACTTAAGACAGACTTAAGTTAGGATTTTGTCTTAAGTCTGTCTTAAGTCTGTCTTAAGACAAACTTAAGACAAAACCCTAAACTTACTACTTTTGGTATTCACAGAAGTTAGGATTTTGTCTTAAGTTTGTCTTAAGACAGACTTAAGACAGACTTAAGTTAGGATTTTGTCTTAAGTCTGTCTTAAGTCTGTTTTAAGACAAACTTAAGACAAAACCCTAAACTTAATACTTTTGGTATTCACAGAAGTTAGGATTTTGTCTTAAGTTTGTCTTAAGACAGACTTAAGACAGACTTAAGTTAGGATTTTGTCTTAAGTCTGTCTTAAGTCTGTCTTAAGACAAACTTAAGACAAAACCCTAAACTTACTACTTTTGGTATTCACAGAAGTTAGGATTTTGTCTTCAGTTTGTCTTAAGACAGACTTAAGACAGACTTAAGTTAGGATTTTGTCTTAAGTCTGTCTTAAGACAAACTTAAGACAAAATCCTAACTTCTGTGAATACCAAAAGTAGTAAGTTTAGGATTTTGTCTTACGTTAGTTCTGTGAATCGTCCCCTAGACTAGGATGGTGCCAGGGCTCAAATAAAAGTGTGGGCACCAGTTGAACACACAGTAGGATACACCGCTCACATGTATACCGCGTGCACCCGCTTCGCACAGCTGTTGGTTTGCTCTTCCTAGTTCGACAATAAAACGTCCATATTTTTATTTTGCGTGTTTTGTTAGAAAATGTCCTCAAGAAATCGATTTCAGCGTCTCCTTTGTGACTTTTATAATTCAGCCATCATTCCAGGCGAAAAGGGCAGAGGGGAGGAAGACTAAATCAATAGGGACATCTAAAGAGTGAAAAGAAATGAAAATAAAGCTGTCTTTCACCTTCCCCACATTCATTTCCCTTTAAATGGATGTGTGGGGAGTGTGGGGGGCAATTATTTGTACTTTTGTTTACAGAGGTCTTGGCACAAGGCAAGGGTGCCTGAGAGCTTCACATATTGATAAACATATTTCAAGATCCATACATGCACAGATGTCTACAGACGTGATGGGAAAAGCTAAATTGCTTCCTTTTAAGGTCAGGCTGATCTGCAAGGGATGGTGGGTGCATGTATTATGAGCTTGGATCAGCAGGAACCCAATGTATTATTCTTCACACTGGTGTTGCACAATGCCAGGGAGGTGCCCACTCATACCTTAGTTGGGTGAGAGTTCAGGGACTGCACCTCAAGGTGTTTTTTTTTTTTTTGTCCTCACATGTTTGATAAGTATACCGATGGAGAATAAAAGAGATTACCGACCCGTTTCCTTCACTTTCCCTGCAAAACGAAGCCTGCTCTCTCCCTGCGGGAGGCGATGTTACCATCACGGTTTCCTTTCATTGCATGGACAGTTTTCTCTTTTCTCCCTTTGCACCTACTTAGAATCTCTTCCAGAGGTCACCAATCCTTCTTGATAACGCCCATAACCAAAGATTGTCCTGTGTTTACTGATGCTTAATCATTGGATTAACCATGAAGCGTTACTTACTTTGGAAGGTGATGGAAATGGAGGTGTTCCTTACCCCTCAGGTCTTTGCTTCCTCCAGTTAAGGTCAGTTTCCATGTGCCATGCTGGGGTAACACACAAAAATATCCATCACTATTTAAAAAAATCCACATCTCAGGTGCTCATCCACTGGCAGGCTGATTACCCAGCCACACCAGTCGCCTCCCACACTGATCCTGCCACAGGTGTGCCACTTGCTGCTTGCGGTGGTGGCGGTTAAGCCCGAGCGGTGAACTCCGCTCTGTTCGCAGGGTTTGCAGACTTTTCACCCCTCCGCGAGGATGTGGAGTTCCGCAGAGCGGAGTTTTTTCCTCACTCATGCTCCCCAACGTCAAGTTGGCGAGCGTGAGTGAGGAAACTCCACCTCCAGGTGAGGTTTTTTCCTCCCTCGCGCTCCCTAACGTCAAGTTAGCAAGTGCGAGCGAGAAAAATCCACCTCCCGGCAAGATTTCTTAACATGGGTGAAAGGATTTCTCAATGCGAGCGGTCGTGACCGCTTGCATTGCGAACCCTTCTATTCACGTTGAGAAAGTTGCCGCTCGAGTAGAAAATCTACTCGAGCGGCAGAAAAAAGTAGAGCCATCTTGTGCTGGGCATGGTGCTGTTCCACTTGATGTTCCAGCACAGGACAAACACCGGCGCTGAAAATCAACGCGAACTAGCATGACCAAGCGCACTCCGCCACTTGCGGAATTCTGCCTAGCACAGTGGAGTTTTTTGCATACTTTGTGGAGTTCCGCATAGTGGAACTCCGTGAACTTCACCCAGGCTTAGGTGCAGTTCTTCTCGTAACAAATACACCATCTTTCCGCCTGTCAACAATCTTCTTTCAGTATAGTGGCCAACCCCATGTATCATTGACAGGCGCTCTGGTCCGGAGCATGCATGTGATAACCAATTGCATTCTGGGTGTTAAGCAAACAGGTACAAAATGCAAATACAAAGCGTGCAATACAAAGAAAAGGGAGCAAATTAGATTTTGCTTGAGTGAAAATCTATGAACACGTATGTATTGTTGTTGTAGTTCATGAAATACCCTGAAATACCCCTTTTTAGACACTACTACACAGAGATAAAAGGCTGTGGCTGTTCATGTTACGTGGGAGAGGTGTCACTTAATCCATTAGATCCATCGAGTAGCACAGCTTGGAGACCAGGGTGCCCAAGTTTCATTCGTTTGTTTGTGAGTACTGACCAATTTACAGGGCTCAGTAAGGTCACGAGTCCCAATAACGGGCTCCCGAACCCTGATCTGCCCTCCTAAGGACCTTGTCTCCTACCATGCTGTGCCTTTGTGGTCCTAGTGGAAGCCACACATATATTCCTCGACTTCCTGTCTTCTACTTCCTGTTCTGAACACTGCTGTCCTCCACTTCCTGCCCTTCACCTTCTCCCATCTACTTCATCTTCCTGTTCACCACTTCCTGTTTTCTACTGCTTGTTCTCCAACCCTTGCCCTCCACTTCCTGTCCCAACAGGAAGTGGTGTTTAGTTTCTGGGACATCCATCTACTTCAGGGCCATAGTGTTCCCTGAGGATACCACCGTTCCTCTTCCGGTGAATCAAAGTGCCTTCTGGACTCTTCTCTTCTTGCCCCCACACATCAGGACCATGTGTCATCTGCCTAGTGGCTTTCAGCCCTCTGCGTCCCTGTGAGGTTTTGAGAGCTCTATACAATGTATGTTTCTCCCTAGGTCAGAGCATTATCCCATCCAATCGGTTTGAGGCACAATCCTGCTGACACCATACCATAATAACATAACATGTGTATTTGTAAAGCGCACGTTCACCCAGAGGTCTCTTGGCGCTGAATAACAGATGTTTGTTGTTACCCAACTCAATGGTACTCATTTTATCGACCTCAGATGGATGAAAGGCTGAGTGGACTCACCGGGATTTGAACCTGTGTCCAGGAGGTCGAACACAGGCCGCATTAGTCCACTGAGCCATCAGACCCAACACCAGAAGCCTCCAACATGTAGACACAAGTCTTGGTTCCAGTTAGATTGCGGGTTCAAGGGGGCGAGCCATTGGTGCGGTGCTCCCAGGACCTGAGGCCACTCTCCTCTAGCTCTGAACTTGTGGTGGTCCACGCACACCCACCACTAGCCACTTCTCGTCCACAGACATTCCTGCTGCTGAGAAGCTCGTGATAGCGCAGAACACTGCAGCTCACGCGTTGCAGGGTGCTTGCCGGCCCGGTACACTACTCCTTGGCTGCTGTGAGCCACAGAGACTCCCACTCACCTCCCCGTAGAGCAGAACAGCAGGGGGCATATTACCAAGGCAGGCAAAATGAGATTATCGCTGCTTTACGGCCGTTTTTGGCCGCAAAGAGGCGATAATTTCATCGCCCTATTAGCAAGCTGTCTCTAACATCAGTTAGCCACAGCTTTTAAGTGATAGCGAGCGGTTTGGGGCCCGCTTTGCATGTCAGCAATATTTATCGCTAATGACATGCAAAGTGGGCGTACCCAACCTGTTAGCGACTGAAAGCAATCGCTAACATCGCTATCGCCTATTATCAATGCAGGCGTATCGATTAAAAAAGTCGCGCTAAGCGCAAATATCACTGAAAACTAACGCCTGCTCAGACCACTTCTTAACCTGTATATCCAATGGGAGTTGGATATTCAGGTTAAGACCCTATTGGCGTTAATGCCTGAATATCGCTGGATTCCCAGCAATATTCACTTATTTCGCCACTATCGCCGGATATTTTATCGCATTGGAGATAAACGTTGCTAATAGCACGTTATCTCTGCGATAAAATCCGGCGATAAAATTTTTTTCGCTAAGCTTATTTAGCGATAAATATCGCTAGTTGTTGATAATATGCCCCCAGGTTCTTTAGTAGCTAAGTAAGTGACGGACACTTGTTAGAGCACCAACGTTCTCCTGACAGGTATCTGGGTGCTTTGAAACCTTTCCAATAGGAGTCCTGCAAAGTTAGCTCACTTCTAAAAAAAATCGAATGAAGTTTAGTGGAATCTTGAAGGGAGGAACTCTTATTGTGGAAATAGCCAGGTTTTCTGGCTCTTTCTGATCCCAGTCAGATTTGGACTCCCTCTAAGGGGAGCAGGGACAGAATTCCAGAGCTGAGCTGCTTTGACCTGGAAGTCTCTTCCTCCTGGTCTGACTCCTCTGAACTCCAGGAGGGTCAGAGACCTCCAGGTTGACTGGCATGAGAACCTTCACCCCGCTGGCGCTTCTCTGATGGCAGGAACTGTTGGCCACCTGTCTAGTAATGCTCAATCAAGGAAATGCGGCTGCCCGCTGCTCACGCAGTGGGCCACCTAAAATGGCAGCTACCTTAGTGCCACTTAGGCACAATTACACCTCCCACTAGTCTTGGGACCCTGGGGAGGAGTGCCACAGTCGGACGCGTAGGCCGCGTTATTTCTGGCACACAAAGGGTTGGGGAAGGTATTTATACCTTTCCCCGCCTTTCAGGCGCCCTCTTTGTGGCCGGACACGCTGTCTTCAGTCTTCAGGTGGGGCAGCGTAGGTCAGTCACCGCTGCCTGCCCTTGGATCGCCCGTAAGTTAACCCACCATGTTGCATACTTTTGTATGGAATAAACCTGAAGCAATCTTTTCCCAACAATTTATTTATTACATTGTGCATGCTAACTTTCCAAAGGATATAGGCATTAAAAGCTGAGTTCTGCACAGGGCCTAATTTGAGCAGGTTCCCATGGAGACCAGTCGCAAAGTGTACACGAGAAGTTCTTTTTAGAGAGAAACCAGGACTTTGGGGCTCAGGCCAAGCAGGTGGGGGGACAGGAAATATAGGTGACCTCATGATCCCACATGCAGACAGCAGGCACCAGGGAGGGAACAGTGGGTGAGCTCACATGTCAAGCTGCACGTAGCTTCTTGCCTTTTAAATTAGACTTTAGTGGGAGGAGAAGGGGGCGGGGCATCTGTCAGAGCTAAGAAATCAATTTGCTACTAGCTGCATGATTGGACGCCATTCCCCTGAGCCCATCTGCCTGATTGAACCCCAGTGAAAGCGGTGTCTCCCCCCCTCTGCTCACCATGTCCACAGCTGTTTACCCACTGAGGTCCTCCGCATTGCAGCAAGCGCATACTTCCAAATTTTTCCATGCTCAAATAGGCGGACGCTCCTTTCAGGTGCAAGCCGCTCAACTTTGGAACAGTCTGCCTCTGGCACTCAGACAGATGCAGGACCTTCCCACTTTCAGAACATCTTTGAAAACTTGGGGCCCCATTAGGATGTCGGGTGGATCACCACCGCCATGTGGGCGGTGGCGATCCACCCGACATCCTTCCCCGCCCGCCACCCATTTCCCCCCTGCCATATTACTATGGCGGGAGAGACCGCGGCGGACGGAAAGACCGTCCGCCACTTTTTTGCCCGGTCAAGGAATTGACCGGCCGGAAAAGGGTTTCATATGGTGACGGTGTCTGTTAGACACCGCCATCCATATTACGGTGAAGGCGGGGACATGCTTTTCCATGGCGGCAACGGCATGCGGAAATGTCTTGTGGGGGCCCGTTGCGGGCCCCCAGGGACTCCGGCGGGGTGGGGGTGCACATGGGGGGTACCTATGGTACCCCTCTGCACTTCACTGTACAACGTGACAGGCACCGCACGGTGCCTGTCACGTTGTGCATTGAAGTGCACTATGTGCATTTTTAGCATTGCGGCGGGTGGTGCTGAACGCAATGTTAAAAATGTGGGATGCGCCCGCCAGTGTGGCGGGCGCATCCTAATGGCCCCCACGGGACTGCCGCCCTTATGACTGGCGGTCCCGTTTTACATCGGGATGACAAAGTCCGCCCGCCATCCTAATGGGCCCCTAGGTTATTTCAGCAATAGTGCATGATTCTAGCTTTTGATAGCACACTGTCAGCCTCATCAGGAGGCTTTTACCGCCCAGACACTCTATTGAGTAGCTGTGCGCTTTATAAATACCTACTTAATGTAACAATACTACTGAACAGCTAGGAGAGCTGCAATAAAGGGCATTCTGATCACGTCCAGCCCTTTAAGGGGTCGCCTTAAATCTTCCCAGCAGATTGGAGTTCACACAGCACCTTGTAAGCACAGGCCATTCCAGGACAGCTTGAGTATTCACTCTCCAGTGCCTAGAAACTGCTTTCTAGCTGTCTGGTGTGCTATAAGAGTGGCGCCAGTTACCCCAAAAAGTACAGCAAAGGTGCATAGTGCCCACACCGTCATACGCTCCCCCCGCTTGTACAATACACACTTACAATTCCCACTCAAAGGAAACTCAGGAGACATATTTTTGGGAAAGAACTGCTGCAGGTTTATTTCATACGACACAGGTATGACGTTATGGTGGGTCATCTTACGGGCGATCCAAAGCAGGCAGCCCCTCGCTGTCCCGCTTGCCTAAGGAGCCATCTTGCACGGCGAGTCGATGCTCTGACGGTGCAGCACATTACCATTTTCGTTATACTCCCGCCCCCCCTGTCAGGGCGGAGCGGTGTGGCACACCCCCGATCGGTTCAGGCCCCCCGACCGCCCGAAGGACTAACGAGGCGCCGTCGCGGTTTCCTGGAACCTCCTTCGGCTCCTGGTCCTTGGCTCAGGCACCCTTACTGTGCCAGGCAGAGGTACCCTTACTGTACCCTTCTGCCGCAGAGGTACCCTTACTGTACCCGTCTGCTTCCAGATCGCCCTGTACTCCGCCACAGCTCTGGAGGAGGCCCCCGTCGATGACAGAGCCCCCCCACCTACTTAGCTGCTTACATCCTGCTGTGGGAACAGAGCAGAGCCGCAAGAGAATCCAGGCAGGAAAGAGGCCGAGCTATGGCTGCTGCCGTATAAGTAGCGGGGCGCCACTCCACCTCCAGGTGAGTCCTCCCACTTGGCCAGTGATAGGTGGACGCAGGGAAAGGCGCCGATAGGTAGGCTCGCTAGCCGGGTGGGACTAAAGCGCTGCCCCGCCCATGTTCCCCTGCGGGTCACGCGGTCAGCGGCAGGACGTTGGTATTTGCACAGCCTCGTTTCTTCAACACGTCTTGGCAAGTACAGGGGGTATGGTGGTACTTCTAGTAGCCACAATCCTAGCCAAACACCTGTGGTAAGTCCTGTCGCCAAACAAACCACTCAGGTAGCGGTCACCCACCACCAGAGGCCAGTCCTGTCCCGACCCAGACACCTGAAATTGTGATCCCGATTCCCAACAAGACACCTCCGGCCCGAGCATACCTAGGCACCCCTGCCCTGACCAGACACCTCCTGTCTGTCCAGACACTGCTATTCCACGCCAAAGCAGCCGCCTCCAGTTCTGCCTTAAACCACTCCCCCCCACCCCCCCCCCACTGCCCCCCCCCCCCAACCCCCCCGGCCGCGCTCCCTTTTCTAGATCAAACACTGGGCTCCCTGTGTGCATCGTCTCGAGTGCAACAAATATTTGAACATATGCATTTTAAAGCGCAGAAATCCCCTCCCGGATGGCGGGTTGGCGCGCTTTCCTGTCAGGATTGACAGGTGCCTCGCAGCGCTAGGAACACCGGGTGCTCGCGCGCGCTCCGGGCCCCCCCCCACACACACACACATGTCCCTCCCCTGATGACACCGCGCGTCCCAAGGTTTCTCTTTTTGACTGCTCTTGACTGAGAGTCAATAACATTGAATTTGGAAAACAAAAAACAACCTCGCTCTTCAGTCTCTCGGTTTCCAAAGCTACCTGCGCGTTTTCCCGGCTCATGGTCCCTGTCGCCTCTCCTCAGATGCCCCTCTTTCTACCACGCTCTCCCCGCTTCTCTTTTACCAGTCCCTCTCTGTACTCGCATTTCTCCTCTCCCTCCCTCACTCTGATGTTCGGTAAATATGGGGCATATGTATGAAACTGATTTTTAGTCGCAAACGCTGCGATTCGCAAAAAAGCAAAATTTGCGACAAAAATTTTACAAAACGCTATGCATAAGGAAAATCGCATCGCAAAATTAAGAAATCGCAAAATTTGCGATTCCTTAATTTTGCGTAAAGCATTTAAGGAATCGCAAATTGCGATTCCTTAAATGCTATGTATCAAGCACCCTAGTTGTGCGATTTCTCCTTCTTCAAGTTGGTGGTAATTTGCGATTTCTGTCAATAATGCCATTTTTGGCATGTTTCAACGTGCCATGTGGCGAACATACATGCCCTTAGGGCATGTATGTGCACCATATACGCACACATGCTCATTTCAGGGGTGCATCAGGGTGTCCTTATGACACCCTTGCACCCTTGAAATGATTCAAAATTTGCGATTCTCAAATTGCGAATTGCAAATTGTGAATTATTTCCCATTCATTCCTATGGGCCTCCTGGCCCATAGGAATGAATGGGAAAGTATTCCTTAATTGCGATTTCACAATTTGCTAATCACAATTAAGGAATACTAAGAAATCGCTAAATTTTTGCGATTCTTTGAATACATCCCGTTTTGCAATTCCTAAAAAATTACTATTTGAGAATCGCAAACACGGATGTTAATACATATGCCCCTATATCACTTCTTTTCCCCTCGCCACTCTCTTGTTTCAACCCTGGCTATCCATGTGTCCCCCCGCCACCCCCTCGCTCTCTGTGCCTTTCGTTCCAGTCTCACGACCTCTGTCTCGGTCTTGCTCCCCACTCCCTCTCGTTCTATCTTTTTTCAACACGTCTGCATGTCTCTCCATTTCTATGCCTCCTTTCTTTTTTATGTCTCCCTCTCCCGCTTTTCCACTGTTTTGTTCTTTTCCGGTTTCGCACTATCTATGTTTATCTTTTTGAATGTTTCTCATTGTCTCTCGCTTTCTCACTCCTGTTTCTTCACCTCACTGTTCACTTCCCTGACTCTCTCGCTCCGCTTTTCCTTTCCCACCTCTATTTCTCTCACTCTCTTCATCCTTCTCTTCCTTCTCCGTTATCTCTATTCCTCTTCCTTTTTTTTCTCCGCCATCTTCCTCTTTCCTTCCCTCTCTGTTTTCCTCCCTCTCAGTAGCTCCCCAGCCTACCCTTTTCTATTGCTCTCTTTCCACGTCACTGCCCCTCTCTCCCAGCATGTCTCTCTCACTGTCCCCTCTAGCTCTATCCACCTGTCCACCTTTTCCTTTTCTCTCTCTTCCTTTCCACTTCCTTCTCTTTCCCCTTTTCTTTGTGTCTCTCCCTTCCTCCAAGTCTCCTTCCCTCTCAGCCCCCATCTTCCTGTATTTTTGTGCTTCTCTTACACTCCTCTTATTTCCTCACTATTCCCCCATTTGCGCCCTGCTCGCTTCTTCCCCTTAGATCAATCAATCAGTCAATAAATTTGTAGAGCGCGCTACTCACCCGTAGGGGTCTCAAGGCACTGGGGGAGGGGGGGAGTGCTGCTACTGCTCGAAAAGCCAGGTCTTGAGGTGTTTCCTGAATGTGAGGTGGTCCTGGGTCAGTCGTAGGTGGGCGGGGAGGGAGCTCCACTTCTTAGAGCCCCCAATCCCCTTTTTGCGCCCCTTGCCCCGGGTGGACGGGCCTTTAAATCTATGTTTACCTCAAGAGCTCCGACAACAGGCAAGAACGAGCAGGGCCCTGGCTAGGAAGACGGTAGCCATAACTCGCAAAGACTCGCCCGTGGCGGGAGCTGCAGCCCGTACTGCGGCTAAAGTGCTTTGTTTCTTAAAACTCCATACGTCACAGTTAGACTGCTTTTCATCATCACGGGAATCACCCCCCTGGGGGCCCTACAAGGGCCTCCCCCTTTTATGTGCCCATGAAATATTTACCCACTGACACGGTCTATAAAACACTTGTTAAGCAGCTGGGGGAAGCGTGTAATAAACAGTGAACAGGAAGTGACAATTCACCAGCTGCTGGTACCGAAGGCCTCAACATGGGCTGGGCTGCAATGCCGCCCTGCACTCCCTGCATCTTCTGAGCTGACGTCTGTCCTTCGTCAGTGATGGAGATTGCCTGAGGTTGAGGGCTGGAATGTATAACGTTACAACGCATACATTCACAACGCAGTATTTTACATCGCGTTCCTTCCAACGCAAGTCCTTACAGCAACTTGCGCTGGAGGGCGCAGGATTTGGGAATAGTATGATTTACTATTCCAACTCCAGCCTACGTTACAGTAGGGAAGGTGTTGGAATAGTAAAATAATACTATTTCTTAGTTTAGAGCGCCGTCCGCAAGTCGTTGTACTGGCTTGCGTTGTAAAGCCTGTGATGTAAACATACAGCGGTGTAGCGACCGCGTTGTACAGGTCGTTCTCCTGAGGGCTGCAGAGATGATGTCCAGTGAGACATCACCGCGAGCCTGCAGCATCCCTGCCCCTCCCAGCATCACAGGGTACCACATCTGCCCCCATCTAGCCCAAGGGAACACATCTGGTTCCTTTGCACCCTAGGGACTGGTTTTGCATCCTATTGGTCGTGGCTGACCACAAGGGATGTCAAAGATGTGAGGTCTGACAGGTCCCATCATTCTTTTAAACCACAGGTAGTCATGTGATGTGATAGCCCAAAAGCACCCCAAACTCAGCTAATGTAATGCGTGACCCAGAACTCTGCTCTGCCAGACTGTTTCCAGCCCAGTCCGAGCCAATAGGAACATGTCTGCCCCAACCAGATCGACGCAGTCTCCTCTGCCTGCTTCAAAACCCTTCGCATGCTCCGAAAGTCCTTCAGAAGGCTCCCTGTCAACACCAGGAAAACCGTCACTCAAGCCGTAGTCACCAGCTTGCTGGACTACGGCAACTCACTATATGCAGGAATCACCACGCAACTCCTGAAGAGACTTCAGATGATACAGAACTCTGCTGCCAGACTCATCCTCGACCTCCCCAAATGGAGCCACTCCACCCCCCCCCCACTACAGGAACCTTCACTGGCTCCCCGTCCAGAAAAGATGACAATTCAAGGTGCTGATACATGCCTATAAGGCCCTCCACGACCACAGACCAACATACATCAACCACCGCCTGAATCTCCACCAACACTCCAGACATCTGAGCTCCACCTCTCGCTCCCTCGTGATCCTTGCATCTGCCAAAGCTACAGTGGAGGACGCTCCTTCTCCTATCTTGCTGCCAAGCCCTGGAAAGACCTTCACCTCCACTTCCGAAAGTCATCTGCTCTCCTGGAATTCAGAAAGGGACTCAAGACCTCGCTTTTCGACTGACTCCAGCGAGACTCAAGCCTGGATACCCTCCGGGTTAATTAGCCGCTCTTTACAAATCCGGATTATTTGATAGACCCTACTTCCACGCTTGCTGGCCTGCCGCGACCCCTAGCACTGTTCCAGCTGCTCTCACTGGTAACTACCGTAGTTTGTTGGAGGGTCCAACCTCCGGCAGAGCTGTTTCCTGCTCTATCTTGACCCTGGGTAGGAACATTCTGTTGGAGGACGGGGTATACATATTTTGCAAAAATCAGTAAACCCCAGCTACTAGTTGTAGCAGTAATTTAATGATTCTCAACCAGGGAGTATGCATTTTATATTTCACCCTCCCCTCCTGGTCATCCCGAGTCCACAACCATTCGAACCATCTCTCTATCCCATACAGTTCCAGAGATATAACCATCTTTAGGTGTGGTGGAACCCTAACCATAAATTCCTTTTCCAGCCGAGGGTGGTCAAGCCTGTGAGTGCCCTTAGTCACATGAGTGGGTCCATTAGCTGGTACCACCCGGCAACATCTTCGTTACTGCCGTCCCACTCTAGCTTCACCCCCTTTCTAAAACTTTCTACGCTTTGGCTTTGGTGATGTATTTACCTGGCCTCTGACTTGAACTCTCTCCCAATGGACATTGACTACCAGACCCTGGTAGCCATCTTAAATCTTGTGAACGCCGACACTGAATAAGTGACTTTGGAACCCTGACATTTGTGGACTTTGGTGGGACCCTGTCTGGGTGGTGGATGTTCAGAACTAAGGGATGTTTGGATGGCGTTTTTTTTCTGGACACCCAGCTGTAGGGGTTCAAACCCAGAGAGACAAAGACACCACTGCGAAAGGACAGCCATATCAAGGAGGGTACAAAGTTCACATCTCACACCTGCCGCCTCTTTCCTGTTGAATTAGACTTAGTCACTAATGTAGTAAAACCCCTTGGACCAGAGCTAGCCCCTCAAGTCATTGATTTAACATTGTAGGTAAGTATTCAACAGCTCGCCTCTGTGTTAACATTGGTCATAGGATGCTGTCAGAAACCTTTTGTGCAGCTACAGGTGAGACAGAGGCTACTGGGCGCGAACTGTGGTGGTAGAGGTTGTTTGAAACTTGTGTCCCAGAGTCTATCTTACTAAGGCTCTGCAAACTGGGTGAAGCGCAACTCTTTGTGCATGAAGTGCCGCAGTCCTGAGTCCAAGTGTTCTCAGGGAGTCAGCATGGGGGACAAGAGCTCAGAACGCAAAACTCAACAGACACAAGACTGTAATGTCCAGCCCAATGCTTGTCTTTCATGTCAAAAGAAAGTACCTTTAATGCCCCACCTGGGATCAATGCTACAGAATTCAAAATCCTGATGCTCCTTATGTGCGAAACATCTCGCAGGTGAGGTACTGGGTTTTTCAGAACTGGTACCAAACCGGTAACCCAGCGGTGCCAGGGTACACCCAAAGACCTCGGGTCCTTTCCTGATTCAGACCACAGAAACTCAGAGTCTTCTAGGTGAAGTCAAGGATCGATTTTATTGGCTGCAACCAAGAAACAAGCGTCCTAGAAGTACAACACACGGGATGTATATTCTCAGGAGACTGCTCAAACTTACAAAGTCAGGCTTCTCTTTTTATACAAAATATTGTGCTTTAGGCAAACATTCTTCGAATTTACAGTACACTATTCACATTCTTTGTTACAAAGGAAAAGCAGAGTCATGATGACATGTCCATATTTCAGTTTGTCCAGCCCACAACAAATCACCCGGCAAGGCCCAACATTTCATCAGATATCGGTGGACCCCCAATAAAAATGGGCACCTCCCCATCATAAAGCAAGTGAGAAAAAAGAGCAGGGACAGGTGTGAGCAAGATTCGGCAGGGTGTGTGCGATGAAATGGGTTTATGGCCTGTTGTGCCTTGATGCTATCTCATTCGGCCACTGGGAGAGGAACTGACCAAACTGGTTCGGCCTGGGGCAATGGTTCCAACTTGCCCAGGTCACAGGAAAGTCAATTAGGGTGTACGTGTCCCTTGGAATCGAATTTAGCTGTATTATAAGCCTATGTGAAGGGCAATTCACAAAATGGCTGCCGTATACAAAATGGAAGCCAAGGGTTCAGAACGAGAATGACGATTTCGAGGTGAAATCGTCACTGGAATATGACGAAAATGCTTGTACATAGTGTACTCGTCATTTTCGGTCTTTTGATACTAAATTCGTCATGTTACGACAAAGTTTTATTCTCAAGTCCAGAATTTTCAGAACCACAAACCCTCCTTTTGCCCTTACATAGGCAATTTAACCTAATCTCATGCTAATCTGAGTCCAGGTCTATATTCCTAAAGTCATTGAGATGTTGCTGTAACATCATTCTAGTACTTAGCTCATCTCTTGATACAGGTTTCCTTACACATGATGCAGCACAGAGGCCACATATTGCAGGAGCACACTACACGCACAGACAGAACAGGAAAAGAATGGCTACGACCATCCCAATGACCATCAGAATTTTCCATCCCCAGGCGGATATCAGTTCCCAGAACCATCCCATTAAAGACCAATCTCCTTTATCCACATGAATAGATTCGGAAATCTTATGCAGTTTAGAGATGGCCTGGTACACTGTTGGAGCGTTATCTGGAATGAAAACACAGCAACTCGATTGGATCAATCTACATACCCCACCTCGGTCTGCAAGTATGACATCTAAAGTGACCCTGTTCTGCGGGGTCATAAGGCGATCCGACTGGAGCTCAGCAGTCAAGTTACTAAGGGCACCAGCAGTTTCAATCACGGTGGATTCAACCACCCTTGTCAATTGCCTTATGTTCCTGCTGTTAGGCATCGGTCCCCAGAACGGCAGAAAACCCTTTACGAAGTCCCCAAATTCTTGTCCTGCAGTGTCTTCTTGACTCAAGGCACCTCTAACTATCCTTTTCTTGTGGTAATCTGCCGCTGCTGTGTAGGTGGGAGGCAACAGGAACGAAACAAAACATGAGCCCGAAAAGTCAGGGGGCAACCATGTATAGGCTCTATCATGGCAGATGAAATATGTACCCTTAGCTGCTAAAAACGAAGGGGAAGTCTGGGCTGAAAAAACATACGTTTTAGTGCAGATACTCTTCCCTAACTGAGCTCTGGGATTCGTGCCATTACCTTGCAGACACAGATGACCCTGATGGGGTACAATCCAAATCGGGGAAGATCTCTTAGCTTGCTGTTTCTCACTCAGAGTAGGTCCATATCCGGTTATGTTCCATCCTATGTATACTAGTGTCTCATCTCTCGGGATAGTCTCATAAGAAATACCTTCCTTAATCATGTCTACTATACCCTTAACTAGAGCACTATTTTTAGGATTGTCTGTTACAGAACGTAGGGGGTAGACTTCATGTGCATAGATGAACATTGTTCTGTACGCCCATACAGAACCATTGTGACTGAATGGCAGGACCAGATAAGGAATACCTTTATCCGTTGTGTGAGGCATAAGACCACCCACCCAACAGTTAGTCGTGTTCATTACAAGTTGGTGTTGGTGCAAAAGCTGAACAAAGGAGTTATTAATAAACTCTAATCTCCTAGCTGATTCGTGTTCAGGAAGGGGTTGAAAAGAGTGTGGGGAAACAGTAGAAGGAGGAGGTATAGGTTATGTAGCGGGTGCAAATGTTACTCGAAAAGAGAATAACACATAACTTATTAAAAATATCATCACACTGAATAGCATGAAAATGCACAATATCAAGAAGCTTTTCTTTGTCATTATTTTACAAATCTTGTGTTTAAAGTTCATTTCCTTGGCAGGTCTCTCCATCTCGAGAAACTCCATCCTCTCTAAAGTGCTGCCCGCGATGGGAGGTTGATTCTGCTAAGGAATGCTTCTGTCAGTCCAGGGCAACTCCCTTAGACCAACCAGAACTGCCGACCTAACGTTGTCAGCTGCACCCCCAAGACTTTGGGCATTCGCGGCCCTAGCAGCGGAACCGGATGGCGGTTCGAAAAACAAAAATGAGCAAGTTTCTCAGATGGGAGAGCTGCACTTTCAAAAACTAGTACTTGGAGGTGAAAAAAAGGTTTTGTTTATTTGTCCATAGGTCTTGGCCTCAAATTATAGCGCTTTTTCCCGGGTACTGTCTGATCCTGAAACAGGAGTTCAGGCTCTGTAGTGTTCAATGGAATTGACGGTGATACAGCTGGTTGCAAAATGTTCTCGCTCTCTTGTTCAGTAAATGTTCCTTTTACTCGTGCATCACTGAAGGGCAGAAAGCGTGGTACAGTTTCAGTTTCTGAGTCGGCGACACCCTTCTGGACCCACTGGTCATATGGCAGAGGCAGAGGGATCCGTTTGCAATGGATCCCGTGGATCCAGTTTGCCTTCCCCTCCACTCGAACTGCTGATCTTGTGGAAAGAAGGACGAGGTGCCGTCCGGTCCACCTGGGCTGGTCGTTTTTGGTTCTCTGGAAGTTCTTGACAAGGACCCAGGAACCAGGGTCGATTGCGTGACCTGGAGTCTCGGAGACCGGAGGCAGGGTGTCGCGAACCTGTTGATGCAAAACACACAATTTAGCCGTCAATTCATACAGATAATCAAGGAAAACAGGGTGTTCAATTTCGCTGAACCTAGTGGGCCTTGGCACTCCCCATATGTTGGCCGGGCGGCCAAAGACTATCTCATAGGGGCTAAGTTTCACTCGTGAATGCACAGTCATTCTGGTTGATAGGAGTGCTAAGGGTAGACCATCAGGCCATTTAAGACCTGTGCTCGCTTGAATTTTGGCTAGTTTTAACTTAAGCGTGCCATTATAACATTCTACTAATCCAGCTGATTGGGGGTGATTTGCAGCGTGGAACCTTTGTTGAATGCCTAGCCCTTCACACACTCTCTTCATCACTCGACCCACAAATTTACTCCCATTATCACTCCAGACCATTCTAGGCATTCCAAATCTGGGGAAGTACTCTTTCACAAGGGCTTTGGCTGTGGATAAGGCAGTATTGTCTTTTAGGGGGTATGCTTCTACCCATCTTGAGAAGGCACAAACAACAACGAGTACGTATTTTAGATTGTTGCACCTCTCCATGTGAATGAAATCTAGCTGCAAAACCTCGAACGGATACGTAGGAGGTGCAAAATGACCAGCTGGAGTTGGGGTTCCACTACCAGGATTGTGTTTCAGACACACCAGGCAATTCTTGACGACATTCTCTGCACACTTGGGAATTCCTGCATTTTGCCATACTGGAGCCAACAACTTACAAATCCCTTTCACACTGATGTGAGCCATTCCATGAGCCATTGTAACCACTGCAAGCACATATGCATCGGGTAACAACCATCTCTGATGCTCTGACAATTCAATCCAACAGCCATTTGCATCCATTCTACCGATACTTTCTCTCCACATGCTCAACTCTTTCTCTGTAGCCTCAGCTTGAATAGACTTCACACTCTCTATTGTGTCCTCACACATTCCAACATCACCAACCCATCTTGCAGGGCCTGCAACATACATTCGGCTCATCACATTCCTTGCAGTTTCTTTCGCGATTTCGTCAGCAAATGCATTTCCACGACCAACATCATCAGTCACCTTCTTGTGAGCACTACATTTCACAACCGCCACTTGCAGAGGCAAGGTCAGTGATTCAAGAAGCTCATTCACCAACTGACCATGCTGAATCTTAGCTCCATGCGAAGTCAGGAATCCACGTTCTTTCCACAATCGTCCAAAACTGTGAGCCACACCAAATGCATACTGACTATCGGTATAGATAGTCACTTTCATTCCTTTAGACAACACACATGCTCTTGTAAGTGCAATCAATTCTGCTGCTTGAGCTGAATTATGTGGAATACGTGCAGCTTCAACAATTGTATGCAAAGTCGTGACAGCATATGCTGCAGTCGTGTCACCATTCGGAAGCTTGAAGCATGAACCATCCACCCACAATGTACCATCACATTCAGCAAGAGGAGTATCGTAGAGATCTACTCTCCCTTTCGTTTCTTCTTCTGTTCTAAGAAAACAATCATGCTGTTCTGAAGCATCTAATTCCTCTACAATTGGCAGCAACGTAGCTAGGTTTAAAGTGTTGCACCTTTTTATGTGCACATGACTAGCTAACAATGTTAATTCGTAACCTGACAATCGAGCACTAGTTAAGTGCTGTGTCTTGGTTCTATTTAAAAACGTGCCTACTGCATGTGGGACCATCACGACTAGTGTATTATTCATTACTAGACCAGCAGACTGTCGAATAGAAACAGCTGCTGCCGCTGTGGCTCTTAAACAACTTGGCAACGCTCTAGCTACTGGATCCAAAGACGACGAAAAATATGCACATGGACGCTGTTTGTCCCCAAACAACTGAGTCAACACTGACAACGCACAACCTTCCTTCTCATGGACATACAATGTAAAGGGCTTGCTGTAGTCGGGGGTACCCAACACAGGAGCCGAACATAATGCTGTGCGCAATTCAGAAAAACTTTCCTGACACTCTTCAGACCAGGGAATGGGATTGGGTGTATCTTTACACGTTAATGCCACCAAAGGTTTGGCTAATAACGAAAAATTTGGTATCCATTGCCTACAATATGATGTAATGCCCAAGAAAGCACGCACTTCTCTCTGTGTTCTTGGCACACTCAATTTCGCTATTGCCTGAATTCTTTCTGGGGTCAGTTTCCTTACCTCCTTCGATAAGATATGACCTAAGTAGGTCACTTCTTGTCGACAATATTGCAATTTTGAGAGAGACACTTTGTGGTGCAAAGCACACAAATGACGCAACAATGACAATGTGGCTTCTTTACAGATTTCCTCAGTATCTGCAGCAATAATCAAATCATCCACATACTGAATAAGGGTAGCACCTTCCGGTAAATTAATTGTATCAAGCTGTGTTTTTAAAGCTTGACTATATATTGATGGACTTTCACAGTAGCCCTGTGGAGCTCGTTTAAAGCGGAAGCTGCGACCTCCTAAACTGAAACCAAAAATATCCCTGCTCTCCTCAGCAATCGGGATGCTGAAGAAAGCATTCTTCAAGTCAATCACCGAAAACCAGGTGGCAGAAGCTGGAATCATAGTCAATAGGGCAGTAATGTCGGGGACAACTGGAAATTGTGGTACAACTATTTTATTGACCTCTCTAAGATCAATCACGAATCTGTAAACAGGTGGCTGGGTAGGGTCAGTTCGCTTAAAAACAGGCAGAACAGGACTATTGCAAACGTTGCCTCTTGTCTCTTCGATCACATCTTTCTCAATTAGATCGTAAACGATCGCTAGCAAAGCTTTTTCACCTTCACTAGAGATTTTGTATTGGGGAATTCGTGGCATTCTAACATTGGCTTTCAATGTTACAACATATGGTGGTATTTCCAAAAGACCTACATCATTAGGACCAGTAGCCCAAAGAGTATTAGGGAGAGATGACAATTCTGTTGGAAGTTTGTCTCTCGACAAATACATTGGAGAAACCACTTTCTTACCCAGTGTAAGTTGTACTCCAGAAGGAGAACAGTACAAAGTCGCATACAATCTTTTTAGCAAATCTAATCCTAGCAAGTTTTCACCACAACCTGTTGTCAGAATAAGGGGTGCTTCGAATTCACAAGGATCAACAGAAAGAGACAAAGGGTCAGAAATCGGATTTCTAACTGGGGCGCCAGAAAAACCTACAGATACATTCATTTTGCCAGACAAAGGTGCGCCAGGGAGTTTGGAATGCATAATAGAACTCTTTGTAGCACCAGTATCCAACAGAAAAGGGTCTGATACACCTGATGTAATCACCTCAACGTAAGGTCCACTCTGATCTACTGGAACTGAAACAACTCCCTCTCTTTGTCTATGGCTGTCCTAGCAATCATTACCTTCCCAATGCTCATCTTCTGTATAGTAATCATCAGCATAGTACTGAGCTGTCCTACCAGATGCGTTATTCTGCTGATCGAACCTATTCATAGAATTTTGAGGTGGAAGAGACTGTGTGTTCTGGGGGAAATTTCCACGTCCTCTACCTCTAGACGCTTGTTGAACACCTCGACCTCTTACACCAGAAGCACCATTTGCACGCTGTAATAAAATAGGACAACTATACTTGAAATGACCCTCTTCCTTGCAATACGAACACTGATTGGGGCCTACAGGGACACGTGATTGAGTATACTCGACTCTTTGCGAGTTCCTCTGATACTGTTGAGGCTGCTGATAATTATTCTGATAGTTACTCTGACCACTATTATTTTGACCACCACTATTCTGGCCACCACCACCACGTGGCGGATATGCTTGTTGTAACAAAACCTTCGTTTTCAACTCTTTAGTTTTCTTTTCTGCTCTATCTTTCTCGTCTTTGTCTCGATTTTCGTAATACTGTGCAGTAGCCAATATCTGTGCTGAGGAGGAAACTGCCCATGAACTCTCTGAATCTTTTAACTTTTTACACAACTCGGGAAGCAGATTGTGCACGAATTTATCGACGAACAAACGCTGACCACCTTCTGTGCTCATATCTTGCCCACTGCGGTCGACAAATGTCTCTTCAAACCTGGTGAAGAAATCTGTGACTGTTTCATCTTTCTTTTGCTTACATGCAGACAACTTATCCCAATTTACACGTATTGCAGGCATTATCGTTTTCATGTAATCAATTATTTTACCAGGAAGTTCAGCTACTAAAGGTTCAGGCTTAGCACCACCAACTTGTCGGGCATCTGCAGCAGCAATATTAGCCCATGAGTCACCTAATCCCTGATCATGATCTGTATGACGAATCTTACCCCATAAAGGCTGTGGAACAACATTCCCAAATAACATATCGATATCGGCTAAATTCATGATACATGACCCTGCAGTCTGTGAGAACTCTTTGTAATACCCTGCGGGATTTTTACGGGGATCAGGTAATGTCTGTTTAAGGGCTAAAACTTCAGCTCGCCTCCATGGGACATGTACCCACACCCGCTGGAAATGAGGCTGAATAGGTGGGTTAGCTTGTAGGTCCCCTTCCCTCCACTGTGGGGGAACCTCTCTCATCGGGTACTGTTGCGCCTTTTTCCTACCGGATGTGCCATGCTCAAATGACGACTGAGAAGTGCCCCCCTTACTCTGAAATGACAACAATGTCTCAACCGCTCTCTCGACATCTGGACCTACGATCATGCCCTCTCCAAACTCGAACCGTACACAACACAACTTGGGCGGGTTGTATTCCAGATCATTGTCTTCCAAATCCTCACAGAGGAAAACACACATTTGTTCAAAAACATATCTCTGCGTCGGTGCTTCCCATTGACGGAAGACTTCCATGACAGACTCTACATCATACCTTACAGTGTCCATAACCCATTTATGTGCTAAACGATTCAGTAAATCTCTATCTCGATAGTCAGGCAGTTGACTTCGCAACTGTCTTCGTTCCATGTTAGGGGTCGTAGTAGGCGACCCAAAAAGAGGTGAGAAAAGATTAGTAACAGTGTTGGCCATTCTCTGCCGAACGGAAGGAGAAACTGAAGGAAGAACGGGTGGAAAAACAGGGTGAGATAAGGCAGGGGCAGAAGTAATAGCAGAGGGATCATTAGGAGAAATAGAAGGTGCACTAGGCAAAGTCGTAGAAAGCATAGGTGAAACAGATGTGATCGGTGGGCCTTGAGGAGGCTGCACCAAAGGAGCAGGAGCCAGCTGAAGAACAGCTGGTGGGTGCTGTGGAGGAACAGGAGGCACAGGTTGCACAACTAAAGGTTGCGGAGGTGCCGTGGCATTTTGCGCATAAGGGGGTGGCGAACTTAATAAATGCGACATTAAGGGATCTTTTTCAAGCCCTTTTGCTGCATCTTGCTGAGGAGGTGGCAAAACTGGATAGCATTTATCTATTACCATTTTACGTTGCCTGTGCAACTGTTCACTCATCTGTTCTTCTTCATTGTCTTTAAACTGCATAGCAGCTTGCATTATCGAAATTCCCCCTTCTCTCTTATTTTTCTTTGCTAATTTAATTTCCTTCTGTTTGGCTTCCTTACGCCATAGGCGGAAAGAGTCAAACGTCGCCGGCCAGGCTTTCTTTTTGAAAAGTTTAACTTCGAGATTGTCTAAAATTTCTGTGTCAAAGCTACCATATTGGGGCCATTTTAAAACACCATCTTTTCTGGTGTATTTGATCCACACTTCATTATATGTGATGGGGCCTACTCCATGTTTCACATATAACTCGTAAGTTGGAGTTCCAACCGGAGGAACCGGACACGAGTCCTCCAATCGGGAGTCCCTATTATTACAACCAAGACAAAACAAATTTCCAAGTCTAAGACCAGGCATCTTCGCTCTCTAGTCTAGCTCCAAACTTCAAAGGATTATCGATTACGATATTTCTCATGAATACACGAGTCCTTCGGCTTCGGCACTTGCAAGTTCCAAATTAAAACCAACTAAGGACTGGGAGACGCTCCACTTATACTTAACTGAGATATCGATGACGTCACCAGAAGACTCGTCTTATCGTTTTGCTCTACCAAACTTCAAGGGTCCAAATCAGGGCGATAGCCAGGGCAGCAGTCCTTTGTAGCCGTCGGGAAGCGGGGAACCTCGCAGCAAAGACTTTCGGACCATGTCGACATGCAGGGGTCGATGAAGTGGATGGCCTTCCTCCAGAATTTTCACACAAAGCTCCTCACGAACCTCTGGCTGGACTGGTATCGCTGGAATCGCCCCAAACGTTGGGCGCCAAACTGAGGTACTGGGTTTTTCAGAACCGGTACCAAACCGGTAACCCAGCGGTGCCAGGGTACACCCAAAGACCTCGGGTCCTTTCCTGATTCAGACCACAGAAACTCAGAGTCTTCTAGGTGAAGTCAAGGATCGATTTTATTGGCTGCAACCAAGAAACAAGCGTCCTAGAAGTACAACACACGGGATGTATATTCTCAGGAGACTGCTCAAACTTACAAAGTCAGGCTTCTCTTTTTATACAAAATATTGTGCTTTAGGCAAACATTCTTCGAATTTACAGTACACTATTCACATTCTTTGTTACAAAGGAAAAGCAGAGTCATGATGACATGTCCATATTTCAGTTCGTCCAGCCCACAACAAATCACCCGGCAAGGCCCAACATTTCATCAGATATCGGTGGACCCCCAATAAAAATGGGCACCTCCCCATCATAAAGCAAGTGAGAAAAAAGAGCAGGGACAGGTGTGAGCAAGATTCGGCAGGGTGTGTGCGATGAAATGGGTTTATGGCCTGTTGTGCCTTGATGCTATCTCATTCGGCCACTGGGAAAGGAACTGACCAAACAGGTTCGGCCTGGGGCAATGGTTTCAACTTGCCCAGGTCACAGGAAAGTCAATTAAGGTGTACGTGTCCTTTGGAATCGAATTTAGCTGTATTATAAGCCTATGTGAAGGGCAACTCACAAAATGGCTGCCGTATACAAAATGGAAGCCAAGGGTTCAGAACGAGAATGACGATTTCGAGGTGAAATCGTCACTGGAATATGATGAAAATGCTTGTACATAGTGTACTCGTCATTTTCGGGCTTTTGATACTAAATTCGTCATGTTACGACGAAGTTTTATTCTCAAGTCCAGAATTTTCAGAACCACACAGGTGGCACAGTACATTGAAATGTAGTGCCCAATTATGGTAATAGAGAATGCTGTTAGAACATCTCAGCTACACAGAATTACCAATATTGGCTGAAATATTTGCCAATACAAGTTAAACCCTACGGAATGGAGAATAACTATGCTGAATTATTTATTCTGGACAGTATTTCACACAGATTCCCCAAACCTGTGGGGTTTAACGCAGACATTTAGCACTAGGCCAGGGCATAATTTAAATTATGCTGGCGTAATTCACATAATTTCAGGATTGTCATGTTAGGCTTGTTACACAAAATTCCTGAAATGATGCTATTTCACAATGTTGCATAGTTAAGCTGGCCTTTGCGGCGACATTTTAGTGCAGGAGCGCAGGATCTATGCAAACAACGAGAAAGAGGGTGGCGGCAGTTGTTCGCAGCAATTGTGCATTGTGTGCCATTTTAATCAATCAATCAAGAGTGTTTATTTCGGACACAGTGATCCATAAAACAATACAACAGGTTCAAAAGTATATAAAAACAGTCACATTGCTTTAAAACAGTAAATACCACGAGTCACATGTTAAATACCAGTGCAGCAGTCATATACTGCATGATGAATAACTGAAGAAGACCCCTAGCAAATTATGAACAATTTAGCATAAATATAGAGAAAATCAAGAAAGAATGAAGTAAAAACATTGCTGCTTCTCAGCTTAGATATTATGAGTATGAAAAAAACAGGCAGCATGCAAAAATGTTATAATTCCAAAAACAATCATCTCTCAGAGCATAGTGCAGGCACATAGGGGCAGATGGGATGTACGTTGTTACAACGCATGCTTTTACCACGCATGCTTTTACAACGCAGGTTTTTCAACGCAAGTCGTTACAACGACTTGCGTTGGGGGGTGCTGGATAGTGAATAGTTTAATTTACTATTCCAACTCCAGTCCCCGTGGATAGTAGGGAAGGTGTTGGATAATAAATTAAACTATTACCTATCCTAGAGCGCCCCCCAGCGCAATTCGTTGTAATGACTTGCGTTAAAAAACCTGCATTGTAAAGGCACTGCGTGGTAAAAGTTGCGTCGTAAAGGATGTTTCCCGGGCAGAAGTATCAAAATACCTATTTGCGATTCTCAAATAGCGATTTTTTGAGAATCGCTATTTGAGAATTGAGAATTTGAGAATTGCAAAATGGTATGTATCTAAAAAATCGCAATTTTTTAGCGATTTCATATTATTCCTTATTCCTTATTTGTGAATAGCAAATTGCAAATTCGCAATTAAGGAATTAATTTCTATGGGCCAGGAGGCGCATAGGAATGAATGGGAAGTTATTCGCAATTTGCGATTCGCAATTTGAGAATCGCAAATTGAGAATAATTTCAAGGGTGCAAGGGTGTCATATGGCACCCTGCTGCACCCCTGAAATTCACATGTGTGCACATATGGCGGACATACATGCCCTAAGGTCATGTATGTGCGCCACATGGCACCTTCACAAATGCAAAAAAGTGCATTTGTGAAAGAAATCGCAAATTACCACCACCTTCAAGTTGGTGGTAATTTGCGATTTCTTAATGATAAATGGCAAAAATAGAATGCTTGATGCATAGCATTTAAGGAATCGCAATTTGCGATTCCTTAAATGCTTATGCAAAATTAAGGAATCGCAAAATTTGCAATTCCTTAATTTTCGCATCATACATACCATTTTGTGAATTTTTTGCCGCAATCGCTGCTTTTTTGCGAATCGCAGCGTTTGCGACTAAAAATTCCCTTGATACATCTGCCCCATAATGGCGAAAACTCAGGAGTTTGCACACAGGCTTTAGCCATAGTTTGCGGGCCCCATATCTCTATTTTAGAAAGAGCTGCAATGGGGTAGGTGCAGGAAGAGTGTCAAATAATAATTCATAAGCAGGTGTAGGCTTAATATTTAAGAAAAGCCCAGTTAGGCTCCCTGATTTGACACCTTTAAATTCTCTGAGCCACAAATGCTCCTTTAAGCGTACTCTAACCAAGGAGCGGGGGTCTTGCTTCGCAGTATCCGGGGTGTCCTACAAAGAAGGCAGGCCTCCATCATACAACATAGGTTTACTATTGGGGAACCAAGAGATCTTCACACACCCTGGGAATTCCAGAAGTTCCTTAATCGAGACTCTATAGGATATGCCAATATATAATCGGGTGCGACATAATGTATTGATTGATCTGAAGGATACCTCAGGGGCGGCCTTAGGCATGTGCAAGCTGTGCACCTGTACAGGGTCGCCAAACCCCAGGGGCCGCCACGCCAATATATATCCTTAATATAATAATCCTCTGAGGATGGATACATATTTGCGTAGCGGCCCCTGGCAGGGATTTGGCGGCCTCCGTCTCTGTTCCACTTCCAACCACCCTGATACCCCCTCTTCACTGGCCGCCGTGCTTGCGTTCCTCTGGGGGCCCCTACCTACGCTCGCTGCCCAGGGCCGCCATGAGCCTAGAGCCACCGAGGTCGTAAGTGCTGACGTGTCCCCACAGTTCTATGCCATACGTGAGAATATGCATCTCCACCATTGGCTCTTAGGGACATGCACAGCCTTCTTATGCAGTTTAGATACAGCACCAGATTCTTGTTGGAGCTTCAGTGACCACCTCTTGAAGTGCGTGGTCCAACTCATTTTGGGCCAGATGTATCAAGATACCTTTTTGCGATTCTCAAATAGCGATTTTTAAGGAATCGCTATTTGAGAATTGCAAAATGGTATGTATGTAGAAATTCGCTATTTTTTAGCGATTTCTTAAAATTCCTTAATTGCGATTAGCAAATTGCTAATCCCAATTAAGGAATAATTTCCCATTCGTTTCTATGGGCCAGGAGGCCCATAGGAATGATTATGAAATTATTCTCAATTTGCGATTCGCAATTTGCAAATCGCAAATTGAGAATAATTTCAAGGGTGCAAGGGTGTCTTTTGGACACCCTGCTGCACCCCCGAAATTGACATGTGTGAGCATATGGGGTACATACATGCCCTGAGGGCATGTATGTGCGCCACATGCCACCTTCACAAATGCCAAAAAAGGGCATTTGTGAAAGAATTCGCAAATTATCACCAACTTCAAGTTGGTGGTAATTTGCGATTTCTTAAGGAGGATTCGCAAAAGAAAAATGCTTGATGCATAGCATTTAAGGAATCGCAAAATTGCGATTCCTTAAATGCTTGAGCAAAATAAGGAATCGCAATTTTTGCGATTCCTTATTTTGCGATTGTGCACATACATACCAAAACACAGTATGCGATTCGCAAACGGTGGAATTCTGCGAATTACGGCGTTTGCGACTCGCAAACGGCTTCATACATCTGGCCCTTTATTAGTTAAGCAGACCCCCAAATACACAAACGCCTGCACTTGTTCACTTGTAAGGATTAAATGTCATGAATTTTGTTTTGTTAATATTAAGCTCAAGGCCCCGAAAGCTGCAGAAAATTAAAAAACGATCAAGTATTGCCTGCAGGCCACGTAGAGTTTTGAAGATTAAAAGTGTGTCATCTGCAAAGAGCAGCGTCGCAATTTTTTGAGGGCCTAATTTAGGTGCATCGTTTCCAGGGAAGTCAAGTGCTTCAACTAAATCAGTTGGAAGTAAAAGGAATCCTTATGGCAAAATTCACCTAAACATAGTCCCAGGTTTCCACGACCTTGCTGCGTCAGCCCGCCCTTGCTCTGCACCTTACTGCTTTGCTGTTTGCATACTCAACGATTTGCTATATATTTTGACTTTTTTATCCTCATTTTACTACTATGACTCTCCAGGCCATTTCTGTTCTGCACCATGTTGCTTTACCTTTTGTCTTCGTGAATAACTTTAAAAATAAATAAATTAATTAATATATAGGGTAAACAGAGCCGGGGCCAACATGCCACCCTGTCGAATTGGAAACATCCATAACAACGCGGGCATTACCCCGCACTGCTATTACAACGCTGCTATTACAACGCAAGTCGTTACAACGACTTGCGCTGGAGGGCGCTGTTGGATAGGGAATAGTTTAATTTTCTATCCAACACCTTCCCTACTGTCAACGTGGGCTGGAGTTGGAATAGAAAATTAAACCATTCCACTATCCAGCGCCCCAACGCAAGTCGTTGTAACGACTTGCGTTGTAAAAACTGCGTTGTGATGGCATGCGGGGTAAAAACCCGCGTTGTAATGCCGTACAACACTGTCGAACACCAGTTTCAATATTAAAAGGGTCTGTGACCTCATCATTGTTACTATATCTGATTCTGGCTCTGTTGTGCGCATGCAATTTCACAAGGATGGCCAGGATATAAGCATGGACACCAATCTTTTGCAATAGTTCTGGGTTGGAGGGTTTTTAGTAACTCAGGAAATGTGGCGCTCCGCTAGTATACGTACGCGTTAGTGAGCACAGCAGTGTATGGTGCAACCAGGTAAGGGGATAAGCCCTATAACCCCTCAATTTTGAGTAGGAAAATCCTACACAGTTACAAAGTTCAACAAAAGCCTAGGCACACATTAAAAATCTGGCTGGTTTCGGTTTTGCCCTGATGAAAATGGAATAAAAGACAAAGCAACTTTCTACCAACCAGGACATTTGACCATTGTTTCTAATCCACTAGCATTGTGTGAAGACATTCACACTGTTTAATTACTTTTATGTGTGCCTAGGCTTTTGTTGAACCAAACTTTTGCAAACCCTCCCACAACTTGGGCCTTGGAATGGAATAAAACGCAGTTTCAAGTCGACAGACCCCCATATAAGTGGCCCTTGTCAAGAGTTACAGTGATCCAATAAAGGGCACAGAAACGGAGGATTTGGTCCACCGTACTGACCTTTTCCCTAAATCCCACCGCATCACCGAAAGAATAGAGTTGGCCTCGACCCAATCCAGCAGCTGTCCTAGGATAAGGTGAGAGAAGAATTTCTGGGACGTGTCAGTAAGGCTGATGGGCTTATAATTCCCTGGGTCATCTTTACAGACTTTTTTTTATAAATTGGGACGATCTCGGCCTTCTGCCAGGAACCAAAGATCGGGCCACCTTCTAGAATTGAACGGAAAAGCAAGTGGAAATAGGGGATGTATGTCACTACAACGCACACTTTTACAACGCATACCTTTAGAACGCATTTTTTACAACACATTCCATTACAACGCATGCCATTACAATGAAATTTTAAAAACCACATTTACAACGCATTCCATTACAACGCATAATACCTTTACAACGCATACCATTACAATGCATAACAATACATTGCATGTTTGGTAAGTATTGGATAGTGTAGGGGTAAAAATTACTATTCTAACTCCAGGGGGTGCAACAGTAGGGTAAGTGTTGGATAGTGTAGGGGTAAAAATTACTATTCTAACTCCAGGGGGTGCAACAGTAGGGTAAGTGTTGGAGGGTAATGTTATGCGTTGTAATGGTATGTGTTGTAATGACTGCGTTGTAATGACATGGGCCGTAGTGGTGTGCGTTGTAGTGTCATGTGTTGTAATGGTTGCGTTGTAATTGTATGCGTTGTAATGGATGTTGCGTTGTAAAAGTTTCGTTGTAATGGTAGTGCGTTGTAAAAGTTGCATTGTAAATGTTGTTTCCCGGAAATACGTAGCCCAGATCAGTGGTTCTGTCCTAAAAAGGTCTTTGGGGATGGAGTCAGGGCCTGGAGCTTTGTTCACCAGAAGCACCAAAAGTGCCTCCAGTACATCTTTGCGCTGAAGAGTTAAGGGGTGCCTTCCCCTGCGAGGGAAGGAGGGTCACTTGGTGACTCTCTTTCCTCATAGTCAGGCTTAGCTGCATCAATTTTTTGGAAATGCTCCATCCAAGTTTGGGGTTGAAGGTTATAATCGACACCCGTGACTGCATTGCATTTGCCATGGGCCACGACCCACCCCCCCAGAATGATTTTGCATCCCCTGCCCTGACAGCTACAACCAGATCCTCCCAGATCTCTCTTTCCCAATCTAATATGGCCTGTGTTAGACCCCTTTTGTAATCCTTTCTGGCTCTAGCAATGTCTTACCAGCTTTTAGGCTCTGAATCAGGACATGTCTTAATACCCTGCAGCTACTATTAAACCAAACGCAATGGGTGCGTAAGCTAGGGACCTTACAGACCTCTTTGCTAAGTGAGGTGTTAAGGGAAATAAAAAGGTTTTCATGGGATTTAACAATATCACCAGGGTCAGGGATTTGCTTCCTGTAATTGTAATTAAAATTGTAATTGGGTATTTAAAGAGCGCACGGCTACTCCATGGAGTGTCCCGGCGCTAAAACCAACTGAAAAACAGGCAGAGAGAACACACGGCTATGGCTAGTGCTAATTATTGAAAAAGCCAGGTCTATAATTTCCTGCATGTGGACAGTGCCTCCAAAGTGACCGCCACATGCTCGTCAATCTGGGTCGGCACAGTTGAATGCTTACAGCCGGCCTCCCATTTTAGGGCCGGCTTACTATTCGTGAGAGTTGGTGTGGCCTAAGGGATCGAGCTGCCACTCTGATGGTCGCCTTTCCCAAACCCACTAAGGGACAGATGAAGGGTGTTGGGGTCACTCTCATGGTGCTCTACAACCACCATATCTTTAAAAGATGACCACAATGGTAGCGACAGGAATATCCAGTTAATGCGACTCTTTTGCAGCGCATGTTTAACACCTTCCGTGCTCCTGACGAGCTGAGCTCGTCATGAGGCACGGTGGCGCTGTGCTCATGACGAGCTGAGCTCGTCATGACCCGCGCGGCGCTCCTATGCGGGGATAATTCCCCTGCTGTGCTGAGCATTCCACGAAAACGGGTGTGGTGATGACGAGCTCAGCTCGTCATGAGCACAGCCCCACCGTGCAGCATGACGAGCCGAGCTCGTTACAAGCACCGTGGCGCTGCGCGTGCCCCTCCTCCCCCCACCGCCGCGGGGGAATTAGCCCCACGGCGAAGGGGTTAAAAGTGTGTGCACCACAGGGACCTGAAAGAGACCTGCCATTGCAGGCCCTGAGGCCAAGGCGGAGGGATAAACTCAACAGGTCATTCACAACCACAGACCATCTTGTAAAAGTGTCCAAAGCTAGCTGGAGGACTCCCCGAACTGCATCCTCCTCCTCTGTTAATTTAAACGGTCTCCAGCCACGATTACTCTGACTTTGTGTGGGGGGTATCTAAAACATCATCTAAAGCATGTAAGTAAGGTATTAGAAGGCTTATTTTCCCCACTTGGCCCAAAATACACATTAGAAACATAACAAGAGGATCCCCCCAAGCAATAGACAGCCCCAGGATCTCATAAGAATTTATAGCAAGCCTTTGAATAGCAAGAGCTAGAGAATTTATGATCCACAAAATTAAACCACCTGCTAACCGACCTCTGCCACCAGAGACCGCTGGACAAAAATATGGTGAAAACCCGGATCTGTGGACCGGAGCAACACACCACAGGCCCGATTCACAGAACTAATTTGAGACAAAATCCTATACTTACTACTTTTGGTATTCACAGAATGCACTTACTACTTTTGGTTAAAACTTTTGGTATCCACAGAAGCAGTGCTTTAAATGGGGAAAAAAAGTGCAGGTACTCATCAGATTGAGCTGGAGGGCGTGGCAAGGAGGCGGGGCTAGAGGCGGGACTAAGGGTGGGTCTAATAAAAATATTTGAAGGGCGCAATAATTTTGTCGGTTGCGAATGATGACAAATTGCTTCCCTCTGCAATTTATTGTTGATGCCTTTACATGTATTAAGTTGTACTAGTTGACAGACTGTTGAAAGGTAACTATCAGGTTTCCCTTTTTGTCAGAGGCACCTGTATATTAAGCAAAAAAAAAAGTGCAAAAACTTGTTTTACTAATTAAAGGAAAAAAGACTACATCCTAAAATGCAACGCTGACCCACATCAGGTGGAAGGAAGCCATCAGTTGTCATGCTAGTGATCCTTGGAGAAGAAAGTTATCTGGGGGTCTCACAATAGAGAAATAATATTTCACCCTTTCATTCACTTTCAGATACTGTGCAACCAAGCAAAACCTAGTCCAAAATTCTGAGGGGATAGTAAATGCACTTATAACCATGAACATATGAGCACAGCGTCACTGATGATGGTGGTCAGCAGGCCTGCCGTAGCCACTGTTTCTGATATGGGAGGCACCCTGTGCCCACATTTGTTTGATGCTCAAAGCTTCCCTTAGGCCTGCTCCTTCTCCTCAAGTCCAAGGTTTGGCTTCCTCCCTTGGGTGCTTTGGGTTCCCTGGTGCTCCCACTCCTACTGTGTGGCTCACTTTTTCATGAATACCAGATACAGCCAGCTGTTGTGTCAACTGGTGATAACCAGTCTGGTGCACCTAATAGTGCAATGGAACCCTACAGATGTCTAACTTGCTGTGGTTGAAATTGGGTGGGGCATTGGGAGGGGCAGACATTTGGCACTTCTCGTTCATATCTCTGTACTGCTCACAGCCGCACACTTATGGATGCCTCCACAGCATTGTCCTGGAAAGACATACCTGTGATTCCCTGGCTAACCATGATCCTTTCTTCTTTTGACTTCTCTGCCTGCTCCCTCCTTCCAGTGCGGGGATATGTGTCCTGTAGTGGTGTTAGCAGTTCTTAAACTCCCTGCCTGGCGGGAGGGGTCTAGCCCTCTGGCCACATATGAAATAACAACTACATTCTTGGGACAATATTTACAGTAGTCTGGGTACCACTTTGCCAATTCACAAATTTTACATGGATTGAAATCCATGCTCATATTATACTTTTGTCACAACACAGTAGTGGCACTATATGGGTGTAGAACTCCCAAGCTGGAGTGTTGGGTGTGCATCCAGAAGAAGGCAGCAAATGAAACATAAACCACACCTAAAATAGATTGTTTTCCTTTATTAAGCTGAAAACTGCAGTTATTTTCCTCAGAGAGTAATGTGAATTTGCATCAATTTGCTATAAAAGGAGGTGGGGGGCTGGCTGTAAGTGTCCCTTCCCCAATGCACACAGTCTTTGACATGCAGAAATAAAACTGAATTTCCCCGTTTGTGATTATTGTAGGAGGTCAGTAACATTCACTGTTTGGGGATTCTAATCATTTCTGCATCTGTGGCAGGTAACTGGGTATGGGCCTGTCCCAGTATGGTAAGAACTCTGCCTCCAAACATCCTTCCTTCCAGATGTCTGTCAGTCAAAGCCTTGGTCCTCACCTACCTAAATGGAGGCAACTCTCTGCCTATTAGCCTCCTTAACAATATTCAGACTCCCATGAAACCACCTTAACCACTGTAACACTTCCCATCATTGGCTTGTAAAAGTTCGCCAAATCCACCCACACTGAAGGTATTGTATTGTAATTGCATTTATATAGCCCTTACTACCCCTGAAGAGGTGTTGAAGTGCTTTTTCGGCGAGTAGCACGCTACTCCTGAACCTAAGAAGGATTAGTGTTGAATTAATATAGTGAAAGTAATTTGAGTGGTGGATAGGTTAGTCAGTTATTTGGATTCAGAAGGATAGTGGAGGGATCGAAGAGGGAAAAAGGTTTGCATTTATATAGTGCTTGTTACCCCTGATGGGGTGTTGAAGCGCTTTTGTTTAGAGAGTAGCACTTATCAGGTTTAAAGAACAAAGAAATACCAAAAAGTGTGACTAAGCATGTGTATGACAGAAAAAGGGTACTTGGCAATCTTGAATAGGCCTAGTTTCTGAGAAATGCTTGATATCAGACACAGCAGTACAAAAGGGGGTGGTGATGGACGGAGCATCTGAACCAATCAAACACTCACACCCAGTCCAAAGATCTGGGTTTAATCCATCACCGTTCTTTAGCCCACTCTGCCACCCCAGTTCAGACATGGCCATATGCAAATCAGTCTGACCCTGTGCCTCATGGGAACAGTCCAGCCCGAACTGCCAAGCCATGCCTTCCCTGGACCGGAAACAAGCATCCTGGGACACAAGCATTCTGGAAGCAATTTAAAGTGTGATCTAACATCATAGAAATGAATGAGAAACATTCACCAAGCCATGTGACGTCATGTCTTAGTCGTGTTTGAATGCTTATATTGTTAGCTACGTTCAGTCTTTTCTGGTGAATGTGCATTTTCAACTCCGTGCACATCATTCTTCCCCTTCCACTGTGCCCCAGTAAGGTCTATACTGTGTTTAAGTATTTTGATAAATCCATTCTAACTCTAAGTATGCAATCTGAATTCTTATGATTGTTTGTTGGGCCTTTCATTGTTTAACTTTGTTACAAAAAAATTAGTCACATTAAGGTAAACTTTATATTAGCTGATAAAAAAAACAGATGACTTAAAAATTCCGCCCTCCCCTCAAAATAATTTTTCTATTCAGCTGCCGCCCCCGCTTTAGATAACACTTTTTTGGATGACGAGATTCTCCCTACCTCTACCCTCTGATGTCCCTAGCCCTTACTTACTAGCCCCATGTCCCCTCCGATGCCCCATGTGTCTCTTTACATTTTTTTTTCAGGTGGTCACACCACCTTTCATCTTAAATATCCCCTCGTTCCTCTCATCAAATTCCTTATCTTGCTTTTTCTAGGATGCCCCTCACCCACTTAAAATACCAGTCTGCCACTGCAGCTGTCGCTCTGTCCTCACTCAACAGGCCCCTTCCAAAGACCTGTGTCATTCTCGAAAGCCTTGGCTCTTTCTTGGGGCACCTACCCACCTCTGACTCATCAAATGATCCTCATCTCATCCATCAGCTGCTTTATTTTAAAACCACTGCCCCGCGCCCGCAGTGTTTTCTCTAATATCGCTTGCTTGCCCCTTTCTTCTTCTTCAGATAACCCCTCGATTTCTTCAGCTGGCTGTGCTTATACAAGCTCTCCTCAGTTGTCCCCTTTCTTATCCGCCAGCTGATGTGCTATCCTTTACGTCTTTTTCGCATAGGAGAAAGGGAAACCCAGAGCAAATTCTGCTTTTTAAAGAGCTTCCCTTTCTTCCTGCGCGTCAAATTTCCGGGGGGGGGGGGCCTTGCTTCTTCAGGCAAAAGGTAGAGTTGAGCAGCAGGGGCTCTAAGAAGGGGTGAAACACTTCAACGCCTCATTAACAAGCTAAAGGTCTTTTAAAGACCTGTGAAGTACTCGGGTGCGGTGTGTATGTCTGCCCGGGAAGGTTGTCTCGGCCGGGCTGACTCACACGAGGAGGGGGGGCTGAAGCCCTTTGATCACAACTTTGCGCGCCTGGGTCATGTTACTGCCCTCCTTGTGAAATCACCAATATGCGAGCATGCACCGCAGTGTATAAATGCGAAGCATGCTCACATGACTGTGCGATAGTGAGTGCCGGTACTCTTGAGGGGGAAAAAAAGAAGTGCCGGTACTCAGTACCGGTGAGTACCGGCCCATTTAAAGCACTGCACAGAAGGCATTTAGTAACTTTACTACCACTAAATGGCTTCTGTGAATACCAAAAGTAGTAAGTTTAACCAAAAGTAGTAAGTTTAACCAAAAGTAGTAAGTTTAACCAAAAGTAGTAAGTGCCTTCTGTGAATACCAAAAGTAGTAAGTTTAACCAAAAGTAGTAAGTTTAACCAAAAGTAGTAAGCGCCTTCTGTGAATACCAAAAGTAGTAAGTTTAACCAAAAGTAGTAAGTGCCTTCTGTGAATACCAAAAGTAGTAAGTTTAACCAAAAGTAGTAAGTGCCTTCTGTGAATACCAAAAGTAGTAAGTTTAACCAAAAGTAGTAAGCGCCTTCTGTGAATACCAAAAGTAGTAAGTTTAACCAAAAGTAGTAAGCGCCTTCTGTGAATACCAAAAGTAGTAAGTTTAACCAAAAGTAGTAAGTTTAACCAAAAGTAGTAAGTGCCTTCTGTGAATACCAAAAGTAGTAAGTTTAGGATTTTGTCTCAGATTAGTTCTGTGAATGGGGCCCTATGTCTCCTGTAACATACATATATCATAAGCGTTGATGAAAGTCCCCTAGTCCGGTTCGTCCAGCTTGGTGTTGAGACCAGCAATGTTCCATGAAAGTATATTCCTGACTTTGTGCTGCAAATCCCTCGAGGCGGACAAAGCTGCAGTAACGGAGCATGACTCCACTGCAGGGGGCAGATTTACAATGGATGAGGACTCAATGGCTTGTTCACCCTGAAACCCACCCATATATAAGGCTAATCCATACGCGGCAAAAACCGCTGACTTGGGGAGAAAAGGCTCTGTGGGATGGCTCAGGAATTACTCGATAGTAGCTGGTCCGGGAACAATAATGGATGCAGTGTCAGCAGGAGCCTGGTGGATACTCAAGGGCAAGAGAAAACCGGTAGTACCAGATGCCATTTTCAGATACCGTCAATCTTGAGCATCCAGCGACAAGAAAGATTTAAAAGGAACTCCTAAAGGGGTGCTCGTAGTTGTGTTGCCAGTTAAACCACTTCTTTTGACAGTGCTGGCACATCCTTTATTGGGTTCAGAGTGGTAAGAGGCCTATAAAGATACCCGAATGGGATGGCCTTGGTTCCAGTTGACGGAAATGGCAGTTGGCCAGGAGAAGTTCCACAATTAGTGGAGTCTTAGAGTTCACAAAAAGCAAACATTTAGAAAGAGGGTCCAAGGGCTAGATTAACGACCCTGACAGACACGTGCCCTAGTACTACGTTATAATAGTGGGTGACCCTACTTGCAGGCAGATATTTTGTTAAATCTGTCAGTTAATTGCACATTTTTTAAGGTTGGGGAATTGAGAGAAATTATTAAAATTATTTTCCTCTACTCAATTTCTACCTAATTTTAACACACTACACTTTAATCACATTTATGCACTGCAAATCGGTTACCCAGATATATCAGTATATTTTGTTCTGTTCCCACCCATCATTTAACTCTTTATTTTTACTGAGTTGTTTGCCTGTCACGATAACACCTAGTGATAGACCACTTTTTCTCCTGGGTAAGGAGAGCCCAGATGATGACTAGGGTGGTACCGAGTGGGAACTGATGGGCACTTTTTCCCAATTCAGGAATTGTGTGCTGGTTGTTGCACTTATTGCACTCTTTGCTTACTTGGTTTCCTTGTACCATTATTTAGGCCACACAGCAGAAACCTCTCTTTGACCCACAGACATTTCTTTTGTTATTATAACGGAGTCTTAAAGTTCACCAGTGCAAAGTCCCCAGGGCAGACTTTGGGATGGATTCCAAGCCAATGTGATCGGCGGACTGACAAGACATCTGGGGCTCGGTCATGGGGCAACCTCGCGTTGGTTTTCAGCCAGCGCATGGATCTTATACTCAGAGTCTCAAAATCTTCTCTTGCGTTGGGGGGTAGCTCAGGAACATTGTTAGAACAATTTGGTATGGTGTGCACTCTGGGGGGAGTTGTGGATAACACATGGGACATCTGCTGTGGCGGATTGTCGGGTAGGGTTCCTATTACTTCCCTGGTGTTGTGTCCAGCAATTTGGTTTGCCTTGCCCCCGCCCCTCCTAAAATGTCTGCGGAACCCTGGCTACCACTAGGCCTGTCATAGATGGCAAATGAGAAGAAGTAGGTGGAGTGGATCTAAATGGTTCCGGCTGCACGCGTAAGTGCGGGGGTCTTGGAATGGGTGAAGTGCCCCCCTTAGGGCGTGACAGTGCCTGTAGTGATTCCAGTCTCCCCTCTAAGAGTCAAGATGAGCTGCTACTGGGGCGAGCAGAACCTTTCGAATGGCCATACATTTTTCTAGATATTTGTCCAGGAACCCCCCCTTCAGGAGGTCCTGGAAGGAAGGTATCCTGGGAATCTCGACGGACACACCGGGTGGTGATGGGGAATTAGAGTCGTCACACTGCAAGGACTTCTCTACTAGCCTCATCGGCTGGTTATTGACCTGGAACGAACTCCCGCTCAGCATCAGACGAACTCCCACTCTGCGAGCATTCAGAAGACCGGGCTCTTCGGATGAGCCGGAGCTGCCCGAAATCCCTCCTCCTCACAACGCCTTGAGACCCTCACGGGTGAGTAGTGCGCTTTACAAATCCCTGATTGATATCAGGCAGGGAAAGTAATCTGCTCTCCTAAGGTGTTGCTCAGGGGATGAAACGATTGCTGCAGGGGAAAACACTGCCAGGAGAGGCTTGAGCGGAAGAAGCCAAGAGGGGTAGTAAAGGTGGGTCTATTTGGGAAGTAGAGAGGGGTCCTGACCCTGTTAACTAGATCTCGGAAACATTCCAGGAATTCTCTTTTTTCTTGCGGCGTTACTAGTGAGGGTACTAGTAGCACCTCGATGAGGGGTGGCCAGAGCGGGCACCAGAATCAGCTCACATTCTATCAGTACATTATCTATTCAATCAGTACATTATCTATTCCATCAATAGATTATCTATTCAACCAGTAGATCTTCTATTCAATCAGTAGATCATCTATTCCATCAGTAGACCATCTATTCCATCAGTAGATCATCTATTCCATCAGTAGATCATCTATTCCATCAGTAGATCATCTATTCCATCAGTAGAGCATCTATTCCATCAGTAGATTATCTATTCCATCAGTAGATTATCTATTCAATCAGTAGATCATATATTCCATCAGTAGATCATCTACTCCATCAGTAGATTATCTATTCAATCAGTAGATCATCTATTCCATCAGAATATTATCTATTCCATCAGTAGATCATCTACTCCATCAGTAGATTATCTATTCAATCAGTAGATTATTTGTTCAATCAGTAGATTATCTATTCAATCAGTACATCATGTATTCCATCAGTAGATCATGTATTCAATCAGTAGATTATCCATTCCACCAGTAGATTATCTATTCAATCAGTAGATTATCTATTCAATCAGTACATCATGTATTCCATCAGTAGATCATGTATTCAATCAGTAGATCATCTATTCCATCAGAATATTATCTATTCAATCAGTAGATCATCTACTCCATCAGTAGATTATCTATGGGGGCGTGGCTTGGCAAGCCACGATGGCGGCTGTGTCCTGCTGAGGCTCCGCGATCGGGCTAGCATCTTGCCCACTTCCTGAGATCGCCGGGAGCCTCAACCTACAACATCTACCCCCATAATGCTCACCTGCAGTGGAGCATCCTCTGGTTGAGCCGCGGGGGCTGCTGACGAGCGACAAGCACCGGACCATCTCTCGCCGGAGCCGGCGCTGAGCCCCTAAAATGGCGGACGCGACTCCGTCTCCCTGATGTGGGCGCCACAGAGAGCCTGTCCCTGAGGCGGCGACCCTGGATGAAGCGGACAGTTGGCGGAACCCGGAAAACCCCAGGAGAGAGCGGAGTGACCGGCCCACGGGGTTGTGCTCCGGACCAGGCTAGCTCCCACGGCGGCAGTCCGGTACACAAGATGGCGGCCACTATACCGGAGCTCCATTGCACCGGCGCTCCTGCACAGACGGGAGCCTGACCCCAGCACCAACCAGCCCGCCGCCGCGGACCGAGGGGCGCCGGTGGAAGTGCCGCCTACACAATGCTGTGCCCTCCGGACATCCAGGGCCCTCATCTGGAGGCGGTGAGTGTCGACCCCTCTCCCCCCCTCCGTGGACCGCGGCGCCGACGGCCCGGCGGCCTCCTGCCCCCTCTGAGGCCCGCCAGGGGATCACGAACCACGTCGGCCCTTGGCCCGGGAGGGAGGGCCGGAACGCTCCTGCCGCCTCGTGCAGCCCGGCGGACCCGGGTGCCTGACCCTAAGATGTCGCCCGCAGGGACCGGAGCACCGTGTTCGGCGCGGGCTCCACCCGGGAAGCGGGGTGCTCCTCCGACCCTGAGGCGGTAGCACGCCACGTTGAAGACGCTCACTGCCCCGAGCCCCCCCGGGCCTCTGTCGCCTGCTCCTCGGCCCCCAAGATCGGCTGCATCACACGCCGGGGAGGGAGGGAGCAAGATCCGGCCGCACTTACAACACCCTGTCTCCTGGGGGAACCTGGACTGTGGAGGCTGTACCCCCTGACACGTATCTCCCGACGCCAGGGCTGCCACCCCCCCGCAGCCGCAAGTTGCCATTAATGCCCCGAGCCGGTGGGGGTCCCCCAGAGGGAAGCCAGTGACCACCCCAGGGCCGAGAAGAACTGGGAGCCCAACCTGCACTGAGCTGCCGCCTACCCGGATACACTAAGGGAAGGTGATCTGCTGAACGCGAGGTGCACGGAGGTCCGGGTCCCCCCCATCTCTGACAGCACTCATGGGGAAACCAAGGGCCCCGCAGGTGACGGTGGTCCCCGAGACGGCCGTCGAGAAGATGCCACACACAAGAACGTGGACGCAAGCCAACGCGTCGCAAACCGACCCCACACTGTCAGCAAAGTTGGATCAGGTGTTGGCGGCAATTGAATTGTCCCGCCTCTCGATGGAGGAGAGATTGGGCGCCCTGACGACGGACATCAGTCTAATCCGCGACGACCATCGCAAGTTGGCGGACAGGGTGAAGGAAGGAGAACGGATCGTGACCGAGCTGCAGCCTGCGGTGAAAACACAGGAGGCGGAAATGAAGGAGGTCCTACACCGCGTGGCGGTCCTCGAGGAACGCACAGTGGATTTGGAGGGGCGCTCGAGACGATGTAACATCCGCGTCCTGGGCCTGCCGGAGGGGATCGAGAACTCGGACCCTCTGACATACATGGAGTCCTGGACCAAATCATTCACCCCGGAAGCGGAACGGTCGGCATACTTCTCCATTGAAAGAGCCCACAGGGTCCCGGCCCGGGCACCCAAGCCAGGCCTTCCTCCGCGACCCATGTTGGCTAAATTCTTGCACTTCCGGGACCGCGATGCGGTGCTTCGTGCGGCCCGGACGGCGGGCCCCCTACAAGTTGAAGACCAGCACGTCATGGTGTTCCCGGACTACGCCCAAGAAGTCCAGCAAGGGCGTTCCACCTTCCTGGACGTCAAGAGGCGCCTCCGCGCCAATGAACTTCAATACTCCCTGCTGTTCCCGGCCCGCCTAAAAGTGCTACACAAGGGGAAAGCCCTCTTCTTCAACACGGCGGAGGAGGCACAGGATTGGACTGAGTTTCACTGCCCAATAATCCCTAAACCCGGACCCCAGAGGGCACGCAACAACGACTTCAGACGATCCAGACGACGGGGCGCGAGCCGTGCTCGATCAGGCCGCCCCAAAAGCCAAGCATCCTCCCCCACGGGCTCACCCGACCTCACGCAAATCATGCAGGAGCGACGAGATGCCTTACGAGCGGTGACCGAACTGCACACATCACCCTTAACTTCGGATCTGGAAGGTCAACCGCACCTGTTCACCCCTGAGAAAGACCGGGACAGTGATGGAACAATGTCAGGGATGGGACCAATCTCCTCCCCTCTCGTTGCGGCGCACACCTTGGACGCTACCCTGGCCAGCCAACCTGGCACCTCTTCGTGATGGATGAACTGTCCACTGCTATATCCTTCTCATGGTTGCCTACTATATTGCGCGACGTCTAGGAGCCTAGACTGCTATGCCAAATAATTGTAAGCGCTGGCGAGCGATAGACGCTTCTCCTGCAAGAGCCCGACCTGCGTACAGGCCCAGCAACGACACACGCTGCCACCCCCGCAGATATCTGTTGTATTTCTCCCCTAGTGGGACACTAGTTTGGATATGCCACCTCCGGTGAGATATCCTCAGTATTGGGACTTTTGCCCACCCAAGGTTCTACTTGTTGTTAATCCCCTTAGTCCCTCCCCCACGATTGTGGAAGCTTGGCGCACAGGAGCACACGTGACACATACACACTGGCGGCTCTCGGGAGCTATGGGGGGTCCCTCTCCCAACCACGCCACCCTAAGAATGGCAGTCTCACGCTCAGACATTAATGTCCTTACACTGAACGTACGAGGCCTACACACGCCTAGCAAACGCTACTCTTTTACTCCTACATTAAGCGTATGTCAGCCAGTATTGCATTTCTGCAGGAGACACACATTGACGCTACCGAATTCACTCGCTTGCAGGTCAAATGGCGAGGGATCTTCTGTGCCACACACTATTCAGCGTTTGCGCGCGGCGCGTTAATCTGGGTCAGGCCAGGTACTCCCTTCCGGGTGCTCCGACGGGTAGTAGATAGAGAGGGCAGGTATGCGCTTCTAGAGGGAATACTTGACGGACAGGGAATACTCCTTGGCAGCATTTACGCCCCTAATACGGATCAGGATAAATTCTGGGATCACCTCACGGGCGTTTTGGCCCAGTTCACTACAGTTCCGTGGGTGCTGGGAGGTGACTTTAACTGCACGATAGACCCCACCCTAGACGGCTCGCATCCTCCCCGCACACACTCCCCGGCCCCTCGGCAGGCAGAGCTCTTTAGGGCATGGACCACGCATTGGGCGCTCACTGACGCATGGCGACACCTGCACCCACTGGCTCGCATTTACTCCTTCCACTCGATTCCACATAACCTCCGGGTCCGCCTGGACCGTTTCCTCTGCTCTGCACCAATCCTCCCTAAGATCATATCTACAGATTACTTAGGTCGGATCCTCTCGGATCACGACGCCCACATCATTCGTCTGACCTGGCGCCCCCCGCATCCGCCAGTCCCCACCTGGCGCCTTCCTAGGGATTGCCTCTCAGATCCAGTATTCAGAGACGCACACAAAACCAGCATTCACGACTACTTCACACACAACACGAACACGGCATCGTCGGTACTGGTGGAGTGGGACGCGTTTAAAGTGGTGGCAAGGGGAGAATGCATCAAACAGGTAGTAGGGGTCCGCCGCACCTTGGAACGGACGCTCCTAACCTCAGAGCAGGCTCTGGCCGCACTCACTAAACGGCCTGACGACTCGGAGGAGCACGCCGTGCTTACGGCCGAGGCTAAGATGGAGTATCAGACTGCCTGCGCTGACCTCCGAAAATACAATTTTAGGGCTTACGCCTCTAGGGTGCATAAGGACAGAGACAAAACTGGGGCGCTACTGGCCTGGATGGCGAGGCAGGACACCGAAATCAAACCAATCACGGATATTATCAACCCGGACGGTGTGCTGGTGCACTCACAGGACGAGATCCTCCTGGCGTTTCAACGTCACTATGCACAAGTGTTCGGGACCCCGACCCAGTACTCCCCGTTTTCTGTAGATCGCTTTTTAGACCCGCTGACGTTACCCGCAATATCGGATGTTGACAAGCGCACTCTCGACGCCAGGATAGTACCCTCTGACATCACCCAGGCGATACGTGCCATGTCTCGGAATAAAGCGCCGGCACTGGACGGCTTCCCACTGGAATACTACTCGACATTCTCTCCCCTAGTGGTCCCCCGACTATCACGGATGTTCGGGACGTCTCTTCACCTAGGGAGGTTACCCCAGTCACTGCGGGAATCCGTGATTGTCACCTTTCCCAAACCCCACAGAGATCCACTCCACATGGGGTCGTACCGCCCCATCACGCTCCTGTCGGCCGACTGTAAGTTCCTGAGGAAAATTCTGGCTGATCGATATGCGCAGGTCATACGCCCACTAGTCCACCCCGACCAATGCGGCTTTGTTCCGGGGAGGAACACCTCCCAGAACCTCCGCCGAGTCTTCCATGTTCAAGATCAGATACGCGACAGATTTCCCCGCGCCGCCTGCCTCATTATGGACCTGGAGAAGGCGTTTGACACCCTCACCTGGCCCTATCTATTCTCAGTCTTGCGGCGCCTCAACATCGGCCCGACGCTCATGGCATACACACGCCTCCTGTATACCGATTTAACCACACGAGTTCGTATCGGGAAACGCATATCACCAGCGTTCGAAGTTCGACGAGGCACAAGACAAGGGTGCCCCCTGTCGCCTCTCTTATTCGCGCTGGCAGTCGAACCGCTGGCGGTTCGGCTGCGCCTGGAAGGTGTAGAATGGGGCATCCCACTTGCGGACGGCACACATTGCGTATCCATGTACGCGGACGATCTCCTCATATACGTCCGAGACATCGAAACGGACCTGGCCCCCATAGGGGCAACGCTGGCGGAATTTGCAGACGCCTCGGGACTGCGGGTGAACTGGGACAAGTCCACAGTCTACCCCTTACACCTGAGCCTGCCCCCCCGGGAAGTGGAGCTCGGACCGCATAAACTCTCATGGTCCGCGGAGGCTCCCCGGTACCTCGGTGTCCGCTTGTACCATTCTCCAGCAGACCTTTTTGAGGGTAATCACCGCAAAGCACTTGCCAGTCTGCGCCCGGCTGTTGCCTTCTGGAATAAACTCCCGTTGGCCCCAATAGGACGGATAGCCCTGGCGAAAATGGTCATGCTTCCACGACTCCTTTACCACTTCACAAATTTCACCCTGGTCCTTCTTCCGCGACGTTGACTCCCTCCTAGGGACCCTTATCTGGGGCGAGGGCCGACACAGGGTCGCCCTGAAAACCCTCCAACTTCCCACGACACAGGGAGGGCTCGGAGTTCCGTCCTTCGAGTCATATTTCCTCGCGGCACAGCTCCAATGGCTGTCATACTGGACGGCGGACCGTTACCCTCAGGAGACTGTTACCTCGACCGGCAGAATCGCAACCCCGGAACTCACCCGTCTTCTCCTCCCGGGCACCAAGCCACGGCGCACATACCCCCTTCAAGTGGCGATAGCGTGCCGGTGCATGATGCGGATCCACCGAATGTTCCCCAATAGACCTCCGTACTCCCCGCTACTACCATTGATAGGCAGCCCCAGGCAGGACTCCTACTTCACGGCTCCACTCTTCACCGAATGGACGCACTGTGGCATCACGGATCTGGAATCGCTCTTCGAGGAAGGCCAGCTAAAATCACTTGACCGCCTGATCGCTGAATACGGGCTCCCCCTGGGCCAATTCCTCAGATATAGACAGCTGATCGATGGATACCGGCCCCATTTTAATCTCCGAACTGGCGAGCCAGACACGCATCCAGTAATACATGCAATCCTGCATATGGGGGTGGGACGCCACTTAGTCACCTGGCTGTATAAATCCATCCGGGAACTCTCACACGCTCCCCTGACGACCTTGCGGGCTACGTGGGAGGGGGACATAGGTCGCGCACTACATGACTCAGAATGGACTAAAGCGCTCGAGGCCCCAAAACGCGTCTCTAGGAACGCCCGCTTCAAGAACATCCAATACTATATCCTACACAGGGCGTACCTCACCCCAGCGCGATTGCAGAAGTTCTATCCCTCCACATCATTCCTATGCCCCAGATGCTGCTCCCCTGCTGCAGATTTTCGCCACATGTTTTGGAGCTGTCCCGACCTTCATCCCTTTTGGCGGGTGGTACACGACACGCTGTCGGAACTCACAGGTCTCACTACACTAGCCACCTGGGAGTCCAGTGCACTAGGCATCTTCCATGTCCCTAAGCAAGCCCCGGTGCATAGACGCTTCGTGTCCTTAGCGCTCCTGTTGGCAAACAGATGCATAGCCATGCGCTGGCGATCCCCGGAGGGTCCCCCTATAGCAGTATGGACGGGGGCGGTCGGTAAATGGGCGGCGGCGGAAGAGGATGCTCTTAGAGAGGAAGAAGCCAGGGGCGCGCGTAAATTTCCCATATCCATGGAATGGGCCATGCTCCTCCACAGCTTCCGACAGTCCACACGTACAGGAGACCCACCTACTCCTCCCCCCCCCCGCCCGAGAGGACCAATAGCCTCTACCTGGTGTCACCCTCCCCAGGGCAGGCTCCCGGTACCCCCGGCATCCTGATCAAATTCTCATGTGTCATACCGCCCACCTTGTTACTCACGTGCACGGGGTGTATCCGCCCCCTATCCGTTCCCCTTCCCCCCCCTTTTTGGAGCACGCACTGACATGGCTCCTCGGCCCCCCCCCCGACACCTGTCACCAGTATCACCCTGCTTAGACCCTGCTAGCGCCCACATGCTTCCCTCCCACAGTTTTGTTCCCCCCCGTTCTCTGGTAGCACCGTTATATGGACAGTACAGACCCCGATCCAACGCCCTTGAGGCGGGAACTTACATGCCTGTCATCATTCATCGTCCTCTTGGCGAAGCAGGTTCACTGTCTCCCAGCCTGCAGACATGTTTGCACGATCTGTACTGATTAATTGAAGAAATGTATATTTGCACCAGTTGTATAAAACAAAAAAACGTTGCACGCTTGGCTGTTCATGGCTGAATGTTGAGGCCACGTCAGCAGATTATTTACACTGTACCCGTATACTCTGTTGCAACAATAAAACAAATAAAAAAAAAAATCAGTAGATTATCTATTCAATCAATAGATTATCTATTCCACCAGTAGATTATCTATTCAATCAGTAGATTATCTATTCAATTAGTACATCATGTATTCCATCAGTAGATCATGTATACCATCAGTAGATTATCTATTCAATCAGTACATCATGTATTCCATCAGTAGAACATGTATTCAATCAGTAGATTATCTATTCTACCAGTAGATTATCTATTCAATCATTAGATTATCTATTCAATTAGTACATCATGTATTCCATCAGTAGATCATGTATACCATCAGTAGATTATCTATTCTACCAGTAGATTATCTATTCAATCAGTAGATTCTCTATTATATCAGCAGATTATCTATTCTATCAGTAGATTATATATTCCATCAGTAGATTATCTATTCCATCAGTAGATTACATATTCCATCAGTAGATTATCCATTCCATCAGTAGATTATCTATTCAATCAGTAGATTATCTATTCAATCAGTACATCATGTATTCCATCAGTAGATCATGTATTCAATCAGTAGATCATCTATTCCATCAGAATATTATCTATTCAATCAGTAGATCATCTACTCCATCAGTAGATTATCTATTCCATCAGTAGATTATCTATTCCATCAATAGATTATCTATTCAATCAGTAGATTATCTATTCCACCAGTAGATTATCTATTCAATCAGTAGATTATCTATTCAATTAGTACATCATGTATTCCATCAGTAGATCATGTATACCATCAGTAGATTATCTATTCAATCAGTACATCATGTATTCCATCAGTAGAACATGTATTCAATCAGTAGATTATCTATTCTACCAGTAGATTATCTATTCAATCAGTAGATTATCTATTCAATTAGTGCATCATGTATTCCATCAGTAGATCATGTATACCATCAGTAGATTATCTATTCTACCAGTAGATTATCTATTCAATCAGTAGATTCTCTATTATATCAGCAGATTATCTATTCTATCAGTAGATTATATATTCCATCAGTAGATTATCTATTCCATCAGTAGATTACATATTCCATCAGTAGATTATCTATTATATCAGTAGATTATCTATTCAATCAGTAGATTATCTATTATATCAGTAGATTATCTATTCAATCAGTAGATTATCTATTCAATCAATAGATTATCTATACAATCCTGGACACAATTGTCCTAGAAGACTTCTGAGTTATGTTAGATCTCTTCGATCTACCTGAGCATGACCCCCCTCCGTTGCCTTTTCGTTTCCCCACGACCAAGCCCAAGTAGCCCAGGAATCAGAAATACAAACTAGGTTTACCAGGGACAAGCAGTTAGACAAGGGCCCTGGAGAGATGGAATAGCTTGCCTACTACAAAACAATGTAAAACAAAACCTCACAGGAAGAATTTGAAGGACAAGTGTGCAGTGAGTTGAACAAGTGAGTGAGCTGGACGGCAAAGAGCAAGCAGCAGGACCTCAAGATGTAGGAAGTGTGTGAGGGGTGGCCCAACCCAGCCTCCTCCGCCCCCCTCACTTTGAGCCTAGAAACCCCACACTGCCGGGATGCAGGGAGCACTGGTCAGCGCGTGGCTGGCCCCGCCCCCTTACAGCTGCGCTCCGCACCTGCGCCTCCTGGCGCGTTTCATGAAGGAGGATGAATTCCCCATGGTCCGGATAAGTGAATGTCCAGGATGGTAAATGGCCACTCACTAACCTAGGGGCCAATTCACAGAACTAACTTAAGAGAAAATCCTAAACTTACTACTTTTGGTATTCACAGAAGTTAGGATTTTGTCTTAAGTTTGTCTTAAGTCTGTCTTAAAACAAACTTAAGACAAAATCCTAAGTTCTGTGAATACCAAAAGTAGTAAGTTTAGGATTTTGTCTTAAGTTAGTTGTGTGAATCGGGCCCCTAGAAGCTATTTTATTACTGTGAAAAGACTCTTTGCCTCAAAAATTGATATGAGGATGCATTTCACTCTAAAATATAGTACTAAATTACAGATTTGCTTTTTCCAAAATGGCTCATCATTTTTGCGGAATTTTCCCAAAATTTAACATAATTATGTGAAAGTGAATTATGCGGCCTTCCCACAACTCTATTTACCACCAGCTCTAAACAGGTCTTAAACACCTGCAAGGGCTACTGTGAAAGAAGTGGAAGGAGGGGGACGGCAGGTGGGAAGCGATGGGGGAAAATGTCGCTTGCCATGGGGAAGCCTTGCATGGTCCACTCCCATGCTTTGGCTGTGGGTCAGGCTGGGGCCAGGAATTTGCTTCAGTTCTATCCCAAAAGTAGCGGCTGATGTTAGAGGAGAGGGTTGAGGCGGAGGTGGTGGGGGGGAGAGGACAAACAACAAAAAGGATTAAAAAATAAACTTACCTGCCACCTACAACCTGACGCATTGCCGTGTTATGTTACGCTGCAGGCAGAGACTCCCAGCCTCCTCTGCGGCCAATCCTGAAGCTGCTCTCACGCATGAAAGCAGCTTTAGGTTTAGTCTGAGCGCTGATGATTTGCGCTCCCAGGGAGACTGGGAGCCTGTGGCTGCTGTCTCCAACCCGGCATCGCCGCTGGGTTGGAGAGAGCATTAATGCGCATGACGGTTTGGTCGGCCTGAGACAGCCGGCCACGTTGTCATGCGTATTGATAACAGTGCATTCCACTCCCCGCGGGTGCCTGTTAACCCCCTGGCCCCGCCCCAAGACTCCTGTAAACAAAGTAAAATGGTAACAAACGCGGGGTTCTTATCGTTTTATTATTGATTTCTTTTTTTTGCGCTGCTGGCAGGAGGGGCGATGCTCCACCACCATAGCGAAGGAGCTGCCTCTGTATCCCAAAACGATTTTGCTGGCAGTAATGTCTGGCTGGTAACATCTGGTCTGTGTTTGCACGCCCTGGAAAGCCTGGGAGTGGGAATACCACCCCACTTATAATTGTATGAAGGGGAATTACACATGGAATCAGGGCCTTAGCAGCGGATGCTCGGCTCCAGGTTGAGGCTTTAAGTGGAGGTTTGGTATGCCTTACTTTTCAAAATTGTAACTAACATGATTTCCTAAGGATAAAAAGGGAATAGGACACGTTACAACGCAAACTGTTACAACGCATGCCTTTACAATGCAGTTTTTACATCGTAACATCCGTCACAACGCATGATTTTACATCGCATGCCATCACAAAGCATTTTTAGAAATGACACTTACAACGCATTCCATTCCAACGCATACCATTACAACGCATAAAGGGGCATATTTACAAGTTCTGGCGCATCTCTGCAAATCAGCAGGGATGCGCCAGAACCGATGCGTCACATAATTCCCTCCTTGCTCCACCACAGATGCGCCGCATTTACAATGCGGCGCACCATGGTGCAAGGAAGGGCAGATGTGTGACGCATCTTGTGGCGTACGGGGGGTGCATTGCTGGAGTCGCGTCGCAAGCGTAACGCAACTCCTGCAATGCAAAGGGGCCACCCATACATAACATAGTGCGTCACTCCTTACCCCTGCTTCAAGCAGGCGTAAGGATTTGACGCAGCAGCGTTGTAAAACTGACTCATTGTAATCTTGTAGATTTCACTGCATCAGTTTTACGGGGCTTTCCTACGAGAGAACGCCCACCCTGCGACAGAACGCCAACATGAAACCTGACGCAGGTTTCATGTGGCGCAGGGCTTTACAACGTGACGCGTCTGCCTAAATGCATCACGTTGTAAATAAGTCTCAACATGGCGCATTGTTTACGCCGCTGATGGGTCACAAAAGTGACGCAACGGCGGCGTAAAAGTGTCGCAAGGGACTCGTAAATCTGCCCCAAAATGTTTAGGGCAACATTAGTGTAAGTGTTGGATAGTGTAGGGGTAAAAAATACTATTCCCACTCCAGTGAGTGCAACAGTAGGGTAAGTGTTGGACAGTATAGGGGTAAAAATTACTATTCCCACTCCAGTGAGCGCAACAGTAGGGTAAGTGTGGGATAGTGTAAGGGTAAAAATGACTATTTCCCATTACTTACCTTATCATGCGTTGTAATGGCATGCGTCATAGTGGCATGCGCTGTAATGGCATGCTTTGTAGGGACATGCATTGTAATGGCTGTGTTGTAATGGCATGCGATGTAAATGATGTTGCGTTGTAATGACTGCATTGTAAAGGTAGTGCGTTGTAATGACTGCAATGTAATGGTTGTTTCCCATAAAAAAGGACCTTCTCAGTCATAATGGAAATATTTTATGCAGGAAAAATAGCTAACATATGTAAAAATAGGTTTATATTTTAAACCATGTGCATATTTGTATACTCAGTAGCTGGAAATTCACATAAATCAAAATAGGATTTTTTTAAACTTAAAGTCTGCTGATGTCACAGACTTGGACAAATTATTATAACAGCGCAGGTGGAAGCTCGGGGAGAGGTCTTTGAATCCATTACTTTTTTTTTTAATGACATTTTATACAGCGCGAACAAGACCATTTCTGGTATCAAAGCGCTGTAAATTGGAAAAATAACAGAATGAACACAAAAATAATACGCACAATCTCAGGGTGATATCACAAACTAAAGCATTTCGGGTAACTGGGCTCAGTATGTAGTCTATATGTAAGCTGTGGTAGAAGGAAAATTGTCAAAGAACATAATTAGTAATGTCATAAAGATATACATTGTGTATTTTGATTAACCCAGGGCGGGCAACTTCGCTACACCCACGAAGTGGGCGTAGTGTTGCCTACTTCGCCCTTTGCAAAGTAGGCAAAGCAGGCAACACTACGCCCACTCCTTGTTCTTAGCGAAGTTGCCCGCCACCCGCCTCCCTCCCACCCTCCCGAACATAGCTAATTTAATTAAATGGGCAAAGATAAATAAATAAAATACACTCCTTCTGCTCGTTCACGGCGCCGTGGCCGCCCGCGCATGTGCATTGGTTAGAAGACGGCGCCGTGAACGAGCAGAGGGAGCCCCGGGACGACGCGGACAAGGTAAGTGTATTTTATTTATTTATCTTTGCCCATTTAATTAAATTAGCTATGTAGGGGAGGGGGCATGCGGCACGTAGTGGGGCTACGCAAAGTGCGCAGGTGGGCGTAGTTTCTCGCCCACTTTGCGTAGCTTTGCGTAGCCCCACTATGCACACTACGCCCAGGGTTAATTTTGATGTTGTGAGTGTTTTCGTGATTATAAGTGGGGATCAAAAAGGCTAGAGTGCAAATTATCAGTGGAAGCTTTCAGCAGTGGAACTAAAGGAAAAATAAAATTATAACTCGTTATTATCATTGTATTTGTTCCTGCTGCGGGCGTCTTTGCAGGGAGGGCTGCATTGCTCTCAGAGCAGGGGGGAGGAGTGATGGCCACACTGTAAGTGCTCAATGATTATAGCCGGCCCTCTCAGGTCGGCCAAACAGTCATGCGCACTGTGCATGTTCTAGAACATGACCAGGCTCCCATTCCCTGGCTGAGCACTGAACCCCAGCGCTCAGACCAATCACATTGCTGCATTGCAGCATTGTGATTGGTCAGGGGAGCCTGGATGTGCTTCTTCTTCCTGGCTGAGAAGGCAAAGGCGTGACATGGCAACGACGGAGAGAAGTTGCGAAGAGGTAACATTTTTTTCAATTATTTTTGATGGCCTTCTACCACCACTCGCCCCCCAGCCTCCCCACCCCTGATACGCAATCAGCACATGACCGGATTATACAATAGTTGCGTTGGAACCAGTTTGAGGAGACATATAACAAATATTCAATACTTAGGGCCTTATATAGATCTTGGCGGATGAAATCTCTGTCACAAACGTGACGGATATCCCAACAGCCATATTACGATCTCCATATTATTTTTATTATTAAATTAAATGTATAGGGCGCGCAGCTACCCGGAGGTTTCCCGGCGCTGCGGACGCAACCATCATGTGTAGAATTACTGGTTAAATAGCCAGGTCTTAGGCCTTTTGCGGAAACTGAAGTGGTGCAATTCATGACCGAGGGAAATGGGGAGGGTGCATTATATCCATAGGATATAATAGGATCGTAATACGGCAGAGAGAATATCTGTCACGTTTGTGACGGAGTATTATCCTCCTCCAAGATCTAAGTCAGGCCATTAGGGTCGGATTTAGAAGTCACAAAGGGAATACTCCGTCACAAACGTGGTAGATATCCCGTCTGGCGTATTACGATCCCTATGGGATAAAATGTGATCATAATACAGCAGACAGGATATCCGTCACGTTTGTGACAGAGAGTTCTCCTCTGCCGACTTCTAAATCAAAACGCAAGAATTTTGGAATAATCAATAAACAAGAAAAGAACAATAATAGTGCAGGTATAGATTCTATAAACTAGGGGGCATATTATTAAGGATGGCGTTAAAAATGATCCCCGGTTTAGCGGCAGAAAACTGCCGCTAAAGCGGTGATAATGGGCTTGATAATATGCCGTAGAAAATTCCAATAAAATTCCATGTTTTGGTGTGAACATGGGCTTCTATTGGAATTCTCCAAGGCATATTATCAAGCCGATTATCGCAGCTTTAGCGGCAAGTTTATGCCGCTAATCCAGCGATAATTTTAACGTCGTCCTTGATAATATGCCCCTTAGCAGTATACAATGGTCCTGAAATTCAGAGTTTTATACAGTTTCAGCAGAGAGGATTTCTGACCAGTTATGTGTGTAAAGTAATGAGGTTGGACTTAATAGATGAACACCGGCGAAAATTGCTTTAAAACCACCACATTAGCTGACACAAGTATGAATTATTCGCTGCCATCCTGTTTACTGTACTCATGTTGTAACAGCCTGCTCAGCTCTCATGCTTCTGACGTACACAGCCTCGTTCTGATGTTTGATATTTCTAAGTGAGGATTCACAAATGGCTAGCTTACTCTCTGAAATCTACATTCTTTGTATCTTTTTCAAGATGCTTTTTCCTTCTTCTCATGAGAAAGCAGCTGCTTTTCTAAGTTTCTGTTATGTGTGCCTCATTACAAGAAATGTATGTAGAAAACCTAAAAAAAAAAAAAGTCATGGAATTGGGGTGTGGTCAGCATCAGGTATTCTTCAGTAGGGTGCCGTGCCGCTGCTTTGATTAACAAGGTGCACTTTTTGCTATTGTATCTTCCAGGGAGGGTGCATGAGTGGTTTGTGCTCTCTTCTCTGACAGAGGCATCCCTGGATATCCATGTCGGCTACTGTCATCTTTTTCATCAGATGTTGTCAGAACCCTGTTCCAGGGACCACGTGGCTCGCAGGAGTTACTGGGCCCTACCGAGGTGGTGGAGGCCTTTTACCCCTGAGATCCTGTCCCGACCTACCATGGATCTTGCTCAACTGGGTCAAGCGCTCCCTTCTGCACCTGACTCTCGGCTGGGCAACGCAGCTCGAGCAGGCCAGGCTCCCTAAGGGGAAGCTCAGATACAGTTCAGTGAATGCGACTCATAACTCAACACGCGGACAGCGCAGCAATAAATCAATGTCCAGTCAAATGCTTGTCTTTGTATAAAAATAAAAAAATTTGTTCTAACTCTACACATGCAAAGGTAAACAACATTCAAGAAGGATTAGCACAGTCCCCTTGAGGTCGGGGCTCTGGTGGTTGTCAGGCCACTACCTGTCCTCCCACTAGTGTAACGGGTTCAGGGTTATCCCCCATTCATTGATGGCCGCATCCAGGGATTGGAAACTAACAGGCCATACCGAAGAGTTCTCCCCTTGCGCTCTGCAAGTCACAACAGTCTGTAGAGTCTAGAGTTTAGCCGCACCAATGGGATATGTCCCCCCGGGGCTCTGACGGCTAAGTGTCCTGTGGCATTGCAGCATGGTCCCAATCTGGATTGGCTGAGTTGAGCTGCCCGAAGTCACACATGGCAGCACCCAGCAGGTGAGGGCTCTCTTCCCCAAGCCACGCTACCTGCAAAGATCCAATGGGCAAGGTGGTCCATCTCTAGCGGCCATGCGGTAAGTACTTTCTCCTTCGGTGTAAGCTGGGGATGGTCTCCTTGTTCCATCAGGGTTCGGTGGGTACAGTCCACAAAATGTGGTGGCGACGCACCTTGGTCACAACAGTTTCTCGTTCCAAGGTGACAACCTGGTTCACTTGGCTTCAAAGTCTCCAGCAGCCCTTCCTGGCATACAGTGTCACCACTCCGGCCTTCACACTCCGGTCATGCTATTCTCATGCAGGTAGTCACGGTGGCCCCATCTGGCATAGGGGGTTGCCGCACCACTTCAGCACATAGGCAACAGCCCGATCAGTGCAGAGATGGGTTCTACCACTACAGGCTTCAATCCACGCATATGTGGTCACCCAGTTAGTTCAGCACACAGGAAACGGCCCGATCTGCGCCGAGACTGGTTCCTCCCACTACAATCTTTAGGCAAACTTTGGCTGCCCCTCCTGGCATACTGGCTCATCCAGTTAGTTTGGTACACAGGCAGCGGCCCGATGGATGTGAGGAGTGGTTTTCCCTCACTGTGCTCCTCTAACTCAGTTTATGGCAGCCCCTCCTGGCACATGAAGTCCAACACATGGGCTGCGGCCCGATCGGTGCATGGCTGGATTCCTCACACCTCACAAAGAGTCCTAACACCAGGGCTGTCTTTTGCCCCTCGCTCACTCCAGCGCTCTCTTCCTCACGGGCACACCGGTCTTGGCGAGCAGGCAGGCACTGGTGCTCCAGGTTCCAGGGTAGGTCATCCCGGCTTCCCGGGTTGTTGTCCCCTCACCCAGCAGGGAGACGAGCAGGCGGGCCCCTAGTCTTGGTCACAGGCAGTAGTCTTGCAGAGCTTTCCCTCCTCACACAGCCCGGCTGGCTGCTCAGCAGATGATAACGTTTGGGGTCGCAAACTCCCCTACTTATAGTTCTTTTCCAGACACAAAATGTGATTTAAGGTCTGGACCTTTGTAGTTTTAAGTTGGGGTTTTGCGTCTTTGAAATGGGCATCACTTCCCTGTCTTCCTCCGACTGAAGGATGTCTGTCACAGCAGGCAGGACTCCGAAGCTGGTTAACCCACAAGATTCATGGGAGTGACCAGAGCTCACACCTGGATGTCAGCCACAGTGATATGTACATCAAAGGGTAATCCCGAGCCCTCAGGCCTACTCTTTATGATTCTCTTATCAGCCCTACGCCACTCTTCGTGAGATGTGTCCAGGCCCCTTTCCCTGTGATCTGTGACTGAATCAAAGACCCCTTTGAAAAGCACCAGAAGAGCCTGGCCCTCCCATCATCCAGTGCTTGTCCCACCCAACTTGCAGGAATGCAGCAATATACAATAGTGTCTGGGGGGATTCCTCTAATCCCCCTGTTTTCACCAGGCAGGCCTGGTCTTCCCAAAATGGAACCCAAGGTCCTCCATGTTATGTGCTAGTGCAGGCACTCCTGCACTCAGGTTGCACTCCCACACTCAGGGTACATTCACAGCTCAATCACTACCTAGTACTGCCGTCCTCATGTATGATGCTACCACCAGCATTGTCACATGAGGCTCACACTCAGTCTGTGCACACTGTCCAGTACTGAAGTCTCTATGTACTGCATCAGTGTGTGTTATTTTAAAAGCACACCCTGCCAGCACACACAGATTTACTATGTGCACGCTGTGCGACAATTCACCCTAAGTGTAGTGCCTTCTTTGCGAGCACACATGCACTCAGCACATGTTTTCAGCACACTCGCACTTCCACATCAACCCAATGCAGGCCAGGAGTGAGATAAACATACAACAATGGAACTTTTAAAAAGGTGAGTGAGCCTGCAGGCCTCACTCCAGTGACACAGGGTACAAAGGACCTTTCACTACACGGTACGCTGCCACCATGGCGCTTGCGCTGTTTAACTCCTGATGAAGGCTGTGGCCTCCCACCACCATGAGGGTAGTGCATTAGGCATCCCTCCTGGTCCAACAAGACCGCAATCCGTAAGACAGGCCAATGTCATGGCGCACACGCATGATCCGTGTTCGCCTATGACAATAAATCAACATTAGGGATCCAGACAACAATACAGTTGGGCACTCTGGGCAGGGGTACACGTCTCTCACCATGCAGAGGACTTTTCCACCCCAACAGATGTGATAGTATAACCGCTGATCCCCCACATGTGGGAGGGCAAAGTAGCAAGTAGCTTAGAACCGCCTTTGCAGAAGATAGTAGCAATGATTGTGACTCAGGTAGAATGTTCACTTTCCATGTGAAGTGCACCACCGGTGCAGGATACAGGACCATGCAAATGACAGAAGTGCACCGCTCGAACACTGATGACCTGACATGAGGGTTTTTTCTACTTATTTTTGTTTAAATATAATTTATTGAATATTTAAAACCAAGCATAAATATTTGAACAAGGATAGCAAAACATCAATCATAAAATTGTGTATCAAAAATGTGTCTGTCAGACTGAACCGGCATACCTAGCGGACAGACAGTGCTTTGAGGACTGTTGGGGAACCTCTACAGTTGGAATGTGCCCTCAGAACTAGTGGGCCCTACACGCCACTCGGTGCAACTCTGGTACAAAGCGCATAAGCGCCTTCAATGCTCGGGTCTTATCACGCAAATGACACCATTGTGGGACTTGCACAGGTTGGGTACTTTACGCAGCAGTAAGGGGTTCCAGGACTGGGACAACATAGGTATTTCAGTGGTAGGAGACCTTTGGAAGAAGCGCAAGGTGGTGGACTTCTCTTTCCTGCAAACCAATTACGATATGGCGCTCACGGAGCGGTTTAGATATATCCAAATTTGACATGCATTACAAACAGCCATCCCGGCGGGGACGGACCTGCAGGAATCCACCCCTCTTGAAGATAGGTTGCTGACGGAACATATGTCTTGCAAAGCGACATCCTTTACATATCGTAAGTTGGTTAACAACCTTCCTGACATGACATCTAAACTTAGGTTGAATTGGTCCCGTGATATTGGTGAATTCGATGACTCGGAGTGGCAGGAGGCCCTTTCCTCCCCACGGAAGACGGCTATCCCCTCCAGGCTCAAATTAGTTCAACTGAAAATATTGCACCGCACATACTACACCAGAACGGTCCTTTACAAGATAGGGAAGTCATCACATGTGTATTGTCTGCGTGGATGTGGAGAGGAGGGGACATTCTATCATACTATATGGGACTGTGGTCGGGTGGCAATGTACTGGACTGCTGTGATGCGAACCATCTCCCAGACCCTAACTGTTTCTCTACTGCCCGATCCTCGACGCTGTTTGTTAAATGTATGGGAAGCGACTGATCTTCTTCATCGTCAACAGGATTGGGCTATGTTGGGTATGATGATGGCGAAACGCAATATTGCCAGGCTGTGGGGTTCTGATGTACTGCCTACACTAAGGGACTGGTGCAGGGACATGGATGAAGCAATGGTGGCCGAAAAAGCGGTATTTGTCCACCACGGATGCCCTGGGAAGTGGGAGCAAATATGGGGTGCATGGAATAAGTTCAGGGGTGACATATGCGACCCCCCGCAGCTGGACAAAGATGTGATCACCTCCGATTGAGAGTTGTAACTATGTACGGGTATGCTGTTTTATGACTGCATCCAAACTACTAGAATTCCTACTGATTTGAAGGTGCTATACTAGATGGGCCTGACTGTAAATGTGATGTATATGCTCTATATGGTTTATGATGCTAAACTTTATGTTCAATCGCCTACCATGTTTTAACTCAATAAAAACATGTTTAATATTTTTTTTTTTAAATGTGTCTGTCAACAATAGTATACAATAATGGCAAACATGTAAGCCTATAAATACCCAAGCAGAGTATAAATATAAAATTAGATAATATAAATATGTAAAAGACTCCAGTCAATAAAGCATAAGATAGAGAATGAATAAGAAAGAAGGAGAAAAAGATAATAATAATAATCTGTGTTTTTAAAATGCAAACATATCACCCTTTAAGGTTTCAAGACGCTGGGGGCCGTTGGGGGGATTAAGTGAGCTATTACCCAGAGTCACTTGATGTGGATCTGAGTTGCCGCTAGCGATAGAACCGTGAGCCCCGCGCCCCGGAGTCAGCCGCTCTGGACACTGCACCACACCAAGATATACATAGAGTTGTGTAAGTATATAATAAATAGCTACAAACAGAACATCCTATAAATAGTCAATAAGAGTCATAAAATATATTAATAAATAGATAAAATTGTATCACTTATGACAAACAGTTAAACATTAAATCTGTATAGGTACAAATTCATAAGTTAATTCAAGGAGGTTTTGTAACTTCTTCAGCAATAATGTCAAAAGATGTATTCTGAAGAAGACTATTGTGTTATAGGTAACCACTTCTGTTCTTGCAGAGCAAACGGAGTTATATAGGCTCTGTCTAATCTATGATTAAAACACACGGCGTACCAACAGGTTTATAATTGACATCCATTGCCTTTTTTCCATTGTGAAGTAATTAAAATCTACAGTAATAGATTTACCGCTTTAGGTGGGTGAAGCACGTTGTCCCACCCAGAAGAAAAACTTCCCCAAAATATATCAGATACAGGTATAAGGAATGTTGACATTCAAAATCTTGTCAATATGCTTCCTTGAGGTAAACGTCGTTTACAACGCGGTGTTTACACTGCACAACCTTTACCACGCTGCCATTACAATGCAAGTCGTTACTACGACTTGCGCTGGATGGCGCTGTTGGTTAAGGAATATTGTAATTTTATATTCCAACACCTTCCCTACTGTTACGTGGACTGGTGTTGGAATATAAAATTATAATATTCCTCAATCCGCGCCCTCCAACGCAAGTCGTTGTAACGACTTGCGTTGTAAAATCTGCGATGTCAAGTACCGCGATCAAAATGATCGCGTTGTACTGACATATATCCCTTCCAATCACATAACCAAAATCTATGTACATAAGTTCGTTGGAATAGCATATACATTAAATCACTGTGTCGTCTGCCACGTGACCAGCAGTTATCTTGCCAGAAAAGCTTCCATTTCACTAAAACAACAGGGGATATTGTGATAAGGTGAAAGGGGCATCTGTTATATTGTTGACGGAGTGCCAGTCTGCCAAGCTCTAAATCAGGCACTTAGGGGCATATTTACAAGCCCCTATCGCCACCAGTACGTCACTTTTTGTGATGTTGTGGTGGCGATAGGGGCTTCGCCTTATTGACAAGGCAGAGTTAAGCCACTTCACGTGGCTTAACGCTCTCTTGTGAATAAGGCCCCCTTTCACACTATACTTAGAGTGAAAGGGGCAGGGCAATGGGTGTTGCAGTGGGATTTCCACCGCAACACCCATTGATTTTGACGCTACACCATATTTACAAGGGTGGCATAAATATGGGGCAGTGCCAAAATTAAGACCAAGGAAAACCTGGTATTAACAGGGCGCAACGAGGAGAAATGCTTTATTTCTCCCCATTTTTGCTGTTTTTATGTATGCTGCATTGTGCAGACCACATAAAAACAGCAAAATTCCATGCATGATTTTTTTTTTTTTTTTGTACAGGAAAGTGGCCCTTTCTGCACATAAACAACCATTTAAAGAAATGACGAGTTGCAACTTCTATGTGCGTTGCACAAAGCAGCACACAGAGAAGTTACAAATCGCCATTGATTGTTTATGTGCAGGAAGGGACACCTTCCTCTACATAAACTATCATTCCCCACAACGCAGGCACCCTTACACTATGGTGCAAGGGTGCCTGTGTTGTCGCTAGGCAGCTGAAATTAACTCCAGCGCAGGGGGAAATGCATGGCTGCGCCATATTGTTGTAAATACGGTGCAGCCCTGCGTTTCAGAAGTGGTGGAGCGCGGCAGGATCCTCTTTACGCAGGAGCAGCCGACCTAATCGGCGAACTAGCGGCCTTTGGTCTGCTCCTTGCCAACTCTGGCCCAACACACACGAAAGGGCATCTTCTCGACCCGGTGTTTTCCAACATCCCCTCCCTCCTTTTTATTAATTCTCAACCTCTCCCGTGGACGGACCATTTTCTGGTCACGACCTACCTCCCTGGAGCATTCAAGAAGCCTCAAAATCCCCCTACTTTCACCAGAGACCGAGCGTTGGCCAGACTCTCGGTGGAGGACTGGTCCATAGCCCTGGACGCTTCGACCCCTATCCTCACGGAGGACTCCTCCACTGCCGACTCACAAGTCAGAGATTGGATTTCTTCCTCTCTCGACAGTATCATCCCCATAAAAAATCGGGAGATTAAAAACAGGATAAAGGGCCAGGTCCCCTGGTACACCTCTGACCTCCGTGACCTCCGCAAAAATTGCAAAAAGGCTGAGAGACAGTGGAGAAAGGACTGGCTCCACAGTAACAAAGATATTTACAACAGTACGGTAAGACGCTATAAATCGGCTCTCAAACTAGCCAAGGCAGGATACTATGACAAAAGAATACAAAATGCCACTAATTCGGCGAAAGAATCCTACTTGATTGTCAAGGAACTCCTCAATATTCCCTCGGCACCCGCTGATTCCCACGCCCCTCCGGACAGAAGCAACGACCTTGCCTCCTTTTTCGACTCAAACATTTCGCGGATACTGGACTCTCTCCCCACCATCACCTCCCATAATTATGATGATACAGAGGTCTGCACTCACAGCCCACGGCTGTCCTCCTTTAGAGCAGTCTCCCTCAGTGAGGTCATCTCCACGTTAGCCAAAATGAAAAGTGGCTCACCTCTTGATCCGGCCCCGACCAGACTTTTAAAATCTGTGTCTCCCAGCATATCCCCTACCATCAGGGATCTCATTAACATCTCCCTCCTCCAAGGCGCAGTGCCTCCCAACTGGAAAAACGCGGTCGTCAAGGCCTTGCTTAAAAAGCCCCACTTGAACCCGGGCGACATGACCAACTACAGACCTATATCACTCCTTCCCTGTATCAGCAAGATGGCTGAGAAACTTGTTAATTCGCAACTCTCCCAATTCCTTGAGACCAACAAAATCCTGCGTCCATCCCAAACAGGCTTTCGGCCTGGCCAGGGCACGGATACAGCCCTCCTCTCCGTCATCGAGGAGTCAAGGTGCATTCTGGATTCAGGAGGATCAGTGGCAGTGATCCTCCTGGACCTCAGTGCCGCCTTTGATACGGTTGATCACCGCGTCCTTTTACATCGCCTGGCCAGGGCAGGAATTGTGGGAACTGCACATGCTTGGATTGACTCCTTTTTATCTGGCCGTTCATTTCAGGTGTGGGACGGCAACTCTCGCTCAGACCCCCTACCACTCATTTGTGGAGTTCCCCAGGGGTCTTCGCTTAGTCCCACCCTGTTTAATGTCTATATGGCCCCCCTGGAAGATGTCGTGACCCCCTACGGGATAAAAATAGTAAACTACGCTGACGACACCCAACTTGTCGTCTCTCTCTCCCAGCTAGATAAACACCCAGACAACCTGCTGAACTGTCTCCAGGACATTTACACCTGGATGTGCGAATCCTCCCTGAAGCTAAACGGTGCAAAAACCGAGGTTATGCTTCTGGGCAACAAATGGTCCTCCATCCCTCCTTCGGTTTGGCCGGACGCCTTTGGTGAGATACCCACACCAAAGACAGAAATCAAAACGCTAGGTGTCTGGCTGGAACCGACCCTCACCATGAAAACCCAGGCTACCAAGACCGCTGGAACATGTTTTGGCCTTCTGCGGTCAATCCGCAAAATTCTCCCCCTCCTTCCCCCCCCCTCCAGGAAACTCCTGGTTCAAGGGCTTATCTTAGCCCGGATTGACTACAGCAACGCCGTCTACCTCGGCGCCCCGGATTTCACCCTGGCCAAACTCCAACGTGCACAAAATGCTGCGGCAAGGCTCATCATGAACCTTCCTCCCAGAGCCTCTGCCAAACCGGCCCTCAAGGCTCTGCACTGGCTTCCGGTTCGCCAGCGAGTGGAGTTTAAAGCCATGTGCACCAGCCATAAACTCATCAATGGTGCCGGCCCAGCCGCCCTGAAAGACCTAGTCGCCCCATACAAAGCCCCAAGAACACTGCGTTCTGACGGTGAACATCTGGCCATCGTCCCAAAATTTAAGAAAGCTCGGACCGGTGGACGTCGCTTCTCGGTCAAAGCCTCTGCAGGCTGGAACGCACTCCCCCGCAATCTGCGTCTGGAACCCTGTCACGCCCTATTCCGGAAAAAACTAAAAACCTTTTTATTCCCCAAATAGTTCTCCGGCCCTTCCTCCTCCTGGTTCTTACAACTCTATAGCGCGGGGATGCCTACGGGTCACCAGGCGCTTTATAAATTTATAAATAAATAAATAAATTAAGCCAAGAAGGCTAACGCCGCGCTCCGCCACTCCCTCATAAATGCCCCTTAATATTTAACACACGGCATTCCACATGTTTTGACTTTTTTGTGCGTTTTTTCTTCAAAATAAATTTTGGGAGGTTTGATCTACTGGAAAAATTGCAAGGATGAGAGAGCGATCACACAATTTCCAATTCCGATATCTGTGCAAACGTGTACTTCTACACAGATCAGAATTTAACCCGGAAGTTGTAATCAGTCCATAGTGGTGATTTATGGATGATGTGAAGGGCCACCAGTCATAGAGGTTCAGAATTCCCCAACCTTGGTCAATATCCAAGATTCAACTTTTTCCCATTTTCATGCGAGGTTAGCGACCAGAGGCTTATTACCAGGGATCCCATTGACAGCCAATAACTGTGACCATAGCTCAGATGTACAAATTTAATGCAAGCCCAATCTGGTCAACCACACAAGCAGAACTGATTTGTGGGGACCCATACCAACAAAAGCCAAGAACTAGGGCCAGAGCTCAGCCACACACGCAGGGCCGGCTTTAGCACTGGTGGCGCCTGGTGCGACAATCATTTTTGACGCTCTCACGCCTCATGACCGCCTCCTCGGATTCTCTCCCTACCACCGGGCAAAAGTGCCCCTCGTCTCTCCAATCATGTTATTGCTAAACACAGTGCCCCACACCCTGAGGTCAGCGCCCCCTCTACAGGTCTGTACAAAAGGGGGTGGTGATGGTCCATCACCACCCCCTTTTGTACCGCTTTGTTCGCCATAAGTTGGCAGGGTATGCCCAGACGTGAGTCCCTTGCTCACTTTGCCACTGGATTCAAGCAAGCCGGGCTGAAGACGGCTGGAATGCCAGAAACCGGTCCTAGGAAGCTTGTTTCCGGTCCAGGGGAGGCGTGGCTTGGCAGTTCGGGCTGGACTGTTCCCATGAGGCACAGGGTCAGACTGATTTGCATATGGCCATGTCTGAACTGGGGTGGCAGAGTGGGCTAAAGAACGGTGATGGATTAAACCCAGATCTGTTGACTGGGTGTGAGTTTTTGATTGGTTCAGATGCTCCATCCATCACCACCCCCTTTTGTACCCTCTACAGGTCAGCCCCCAGTGCGGCCGCACCACTCACACTAACCTAAAGCCGGCCCTGCTACACACCCATCGTTCACCATTAAACACGAGTCACAGCCAGTGCAGGGAACAGGGAGGAAAGACTTTTGAGGACCTCACTCATGAAGTACTTCTTGGCAAAGGGTAGTTCATAAATTAGAAACAGAGAGCACTGACCATTAAGTAAGAGGCAAACTGATCAATATTTTATGATTAAGAGAGGAGTTGATGCAACATGAGGCAGATGAAAAGGTTTTAAAAGGAAGGGGAAGAGCAAGCATCTGAAAGATGGCCAAAGGCACCAACAACATCAAAAAGTGCAACCAGGAAGTATGCTGTGGTGGTGTGAAATACAAAGCAGAGAAAAAGTACAAAAACTCCTAGTGGGGGCTTGTCCAAGATGGCGGTCGAGGAGGACGTCTAAACCCGAGCTCTGACCCGCCACAGTAATGTATCCGCATTCATCTCCCTCGCAAGTCATGGCTATGGTGTGAGGGTACCTGTACCCCATCAGTAAAACTTGGGGGTGTGCGTCCCAACACTGTTTGACGCTACCTACGACCCCAGCTAACAGAAGAGCGGTTGCTGCCTCCACTTCCGGCTGTGCCTCGTGGGCCGCAGTCTCTGGGCCCGATTCACAATACTAACTTAAGACAAAATCCTAAACTTACTACTTTTGGTATTCACAGGAGTTAGGATTTTGTCTTAAGTTTGTCTTAAGACCGATTTAAGACAGACTTAAGACAAAATCCTAACTTAAGTCTGTCTTAAGACAAACTTAAGACAAAATCCTAACTTCTGTGAATACCAAAAGTAGTAAGTTTAGGATTTTGTCTTAAGTTAGTTCTGTGAATCGGGCCCAGAGACTTCTGGGTTTTGGCGTCCGGAGCATGGGGCATTAGTACAGCCGTGTACTACCGGAGCAGTGGATGCGAGGGGAGCTGCAGTGGCCTACAGCGGGTATATTCATACAGTGCACAGAGGTCCAAACGTACGCTGGTGGGCAGTGTGGGCTGTGGCCGGTGGCCCAAGAAGGTGAGTGGAGGTGGGACACGCCCATCCCACCCCCGATGGTGACCACAAGGGGGTCCCGCACTACCTGCCTGAATGCTCAGACAGAAGATTGGGACATGCCCAGAGCAGCGGTGGATCCTCCCTCATCAGGAAGATCAACCAGTGGAGCCTGCAGGAGAGTGCCCGATTGTGAATGGGGATTGCACGTATGAGGCACGTTGATCGGGGAAGACCAATGCCCCGATAAGCACGACATGGGGTAGGGCTTGATCTCCCCGGACGCCCTCCTCCCATGCCGGAACTGTGAAAGAGATGCTCATCTCAGGAGGCTGCGGTTTGGCCCAACAGCCTGTTCCTCATTGTCTGTGTTATACGTTGCGCCCCTTTAATGTTACCATGCACTGCTTACTCACCTGGCCCTGATGAGGCATGGGTACCGCCCCATCAGTGTCGGCTCCTCAACTATGGTGGAGGAGCGTCGCCCCACTGAACAAAAGGAAAACTAAAATGATAATAACTATTGCTGTTACCATATTAGTTTTCTTTGCAGTCAGTCACTCTCGGGGCAGGGCGGGGCTGTGAACAGCAGGGGAGAGGAGTGCTTTGCACTCTTTAAGTGGGCATGACTGCTTGACCGACCCTCTCGGGCTGCCCAAACAGTCATGCACACTTTGCATCTTTCCCACCAAGCTGCATTATGCAGCCTGGCGAGGAACATGCAAAGTCTCCCATTCCCCATCTGAGCGCTGATCCATGGTGCTCACACCAATCACAAAGCTGCTTTGCAGCGTTGTGATTGGCTATGGGGAGGGAACCTGGGAGCTGGGTGCTTCCTGAGTCTGGCCGGGACTGCAGGAAGAAGGAAGAGGACGGAGAATGAAGAAGAGGCGGTGGACGGCCGTCTCAGGTAAGTTTTTTTTTTCTTCATCGTCGTCCCTCCTCTCGAATCCAGTAGCAGCCGCTACTGCTTCCCATCGGACTGCTTTGGGGAACGGGGACCCTTGCTGCTCTTCTGACCAAGGTATTGGGTGCATAAACTTATAACCAGGACATGTGCTGGCTCTGGGCCCACAGGTACAACTCCTGGATCTATTATCCTACCACCTCTTATACTTTAGGGGCACCGGTTGTGTGGACTGCAACCTATAACGAGTGCTGCACTGTGAGGGATGAAACTCTCCCTGATACCTACGCTATTGGCTGACAGCCTTCGTGTGCAAAATACTTGTGGCCGGACCCTGATGCACGGTGACACTAACCTTCCCCTTTTATCTCATGATGGCTAAAATAAAGACAGGGAAAGGAGGAGACGGTGTCCACACACACACATCCATTGACCCAGCACAAACAGTGGTGCAGATCCTCTTGCATGAACACACCAAAACTTTTTAGAACTCTTAGCAGCGGTCAGTAGCTTTAAGTCCACCCTGGAACCTAAACTGGACTTACGAATGGCTGATGCAGGATTCTTGAGAGTGGATCATGAGAAACTAAAAGACAGGATGGCAGATACAGAAAAGGAACTAGTCACGATTTGCCCTTCAGTAACATACCAGCAACATCAATCTGTTGCTGGTATGTTACTGAAGGGCAAATCGTGACTAGTTCCTTTTCTGCATTACAGAAAGAAGTGCTACTCTTGAGAGCCAGGGCAGATGATTCCGAAGGCCGCTCATGGAGGAATAACATGAGGGTGGTGGGTCTTCCTAAGGGGGAGGAAGACCTGAGCATGGACTTGTGTATCTGGAAACGTGGCTGATAGAGGAGGTGTTGGGAGGAAAGGTCTCCAAGTTCTTCTCGGTCAAGAAGAGCGCACAGGGTGCTTGGTGGTCCTTCTGAACCAGGAGCACCACCGAGATAGGTGGTGGCGAAGCTCTTCAATTTCAGAGACCAGGACAATGTACTGCAATTAGCTTTTACCAACGGTCCCTGGTATATCAAGAACAGCCCTGTTACCATCTTTCCAGACTGCACCATGGATGTACGTAGACAACAGGATGCATGTTGCAATGTGAATCAGCATCTTCACAAACAGGATATCAAAATGCCCTGTTTTTCCCAGCAAAATTGCGAGTCAATTCTGGCGCCGAGCTCTGTTCTTTGTGATGTTCAGGGATGATTGGTCCTGGCTGGAAGCCAGAGAGGATCACCAACGCTCACCCCCATTTGTGAGTGGCGGGGAATGTGAGACTTGACAATGCCGGTTCTGCTCTGACAGGAACACCAGAGGCACCTGTGGCAAATCTGCGAAGGCACAGACAGTGATGGGCAGAGCGGAGGTGCTGGTGGGAGTGGAACAGTCCTCCCGATCTGGCTCTGATGGTGATGATGAGACTCTTCGAGATGATACACTGGTGGTTGTACTGCCAGAAGAGCTGCAGGATGGCCCGCAGCTCGCCCGAAATGCTGTGAACCTGTTTCAGTCTATTTGAGTTTTATATATGTGTTTTTCCAATTATTTTGTCTGCTGTATTGCATGGGGGTTGGCATGGTCGGGATACGAGAACAATGGAATTGTGCTGCCAATGCTTCGCTGCAAGGGTGGATTTCTATCTGTTATGATGGCTGGGGACCTGGATTGTGGGCTTTGCTTGTGACTGACTTAGATCACCCCATCACCAGATAGACTTTGTATTAGATGTGGATCATTAATGGTACTAAGTGGCTGTGACCGACTGAGGGTGCGGTCGGGGTGCGGGATTTGTTATCAATTATTTATTCTTTTGTTTTTTTGACTTGCTTCTCGGTGTCCCTCCTGCTGCGCCCGCTCCACGATTTGGTTTAGCAGCAGGAGGTGTTCACCACGCACGACTCATATGGCTTCCAGGGACTATACCATATTGACATGGTAAGTGAGGGGTATGGGCAATTATAGCAAATGTCATAGGATCTACTCATACCTCAGGAAGCATAATGTAAAGTTTGCTTGTTTCCAGGAGACCCATTTAACTGCAGGGGTGTCGAGCGCTCAACAGGCTGCAGGCAGAAACCAGCTCCTCAGAAGAGTAGACAGTGCCCCCCTCTGTTCCTACGACACAACACCCCCTGCGGTTCGCAAATACACACAGGACGGGCGGTGACGCCAGAAAAGAGAGAGACCTAAAACCCTTAGGTCTCTTTGTATGAAGACCGGGTACTTTAGCCAAGGCACGCAAAATAGGAAACAGCAGCCTGCAGGAGAGAGAAGAAAACAGACATACAACAGAGTACTTAATACACTACCATAAAAGAACAAGGACATCTACGTTTTCCTGTAATGAGTGTGCTGTAAGGCTCTTACCTGCCCAACTTGTGTAACGCACCCAAAAGGTATCCACAAAAAGTAATAACATACGAACCAAAAAAAAGGAGGGTGGATACTTAGGTCTCTCTTTTCCAGGAAAAGAATCCACGGAAGAAATGAAGAGTTCAAACACAGTCTCTATCTCTTCCACTGAGAAGAGTCCAAAAGAAAATGTCTTTCAGGGTCGTGATAATTCTCACTGAGTCCACAAGGGAAAACAAAACAACGTTCGCTCCAGTGGAGCCGTTCTCGGGCGTGTCCCACCGAGACACAGCTGAGGGACGCTAACACTCGGCGTCCTTCAATCCGGAGACAGGTAAAGCAAAATCCTTCGTCAACGTCCTGTCGGGCCACTGACCCGCCGAGAAATCACAGCGGATACTCCGGTATCGGGTAAGAGTGCGTAGGGACACAGCGGAGGGTCACAGGGCGGGGAAAACGAACAGGAACGCCAAAGTCGGTGATCCGCATTCAGTGGGAAAGGAAGGGAGGTAAATGAATCCGGTGTGCACTGCAGCGAGGGGAGTTTGCATAGTGCCGTGAGGAGGGAAGTAGAAATGAGAGACTGCAAGAGCCAGCGCGGCCGCGCAAGGCTTAAGCTGCAGAGTCAGAAAAAACAAACACGAACCAGTTCAATGGAACAAGAATGGCAACAAAGATCCAAGGGTCGGGATACAGGCAGGATTCCAAATGAAAACCAAGCACCGTCGATAGGGGAATGGAGACTTAAGAACCTCCCCATCGGCATCTGATTGGTGCCTGAGGGTCATAGTTTTCTGCAGAGCGCCTCAAGGCATTCTGGGACTTGTAGTCCCTGTTGGGCAAAATTCACCGAACAACACACTCAGAACATGCCCTAAGTACTATGGGTCCTAACAAGGGGAACTCACCAGGTTCTGTAAGCACTGGTGGAGCATGGTAATATACACCATTTGCTCAGCATACATTAGGGGGGGTTACCCTGGGTGGCCCCTGGAACACCATGCATCCTAGAGCACACATTGGTGGATCCAGAGGGCCGGTATGTCATAGCAGAAGGCACACTAGATGGTGAACTTCTCACACTTGTGGCATTGTATGTCCGAATGTGGGCCAGCCTCTATTTTTTAGCTTTCACACATTGGCTGTCTTCTCCACTGTCCCCAACATTCTGGTGTGGAGTCTTTAATTGTGCCCCAGGTTTTGTGTTAGAACGGTCCACTCCCTCCGTTCCAGGTGCACAATCTTACACGAACACGCAACAGCTCCATGAATGGGCTTTTGATATGCAGGTGACGCTTTTTGCCCGCACTTACCCGCAAATATTTGTATTATTCTCCCATACATGTACTCCGCACGAGAATAGACCTGACATATGGTAGCAGGACATTGATGTCTCATTGTAAGAGGGCAGATTATTTAGCTAGAACATTACCTGACCACTGCCCGTTGCTAGTGACCATTCTCTGGGGTAGACTTAACCCGGTGATTCCCACTTGGTGGCTTCAGTCACAGGCACAGGCGGGTACCCCATTTCGACCTCATGTGGGTGAACAGATCAAGAGATACTTTACAGAGAATGAGGGTACTGCCATGAACAAAGGGATTGAATGGGATGCATTTAAGGTAGTATTGTGGGGGCGTGTATGTCCACACAGTTTGGCATAAAACAAGCTCTTCAAATGGAGATGCTCGATATAGAGGGCCACCTGCGGACTGCTGAATGGGACTGGTTAACTGACCCGGATGGGATTCGCAAATTGGAGGACATTTTGATTACAAAGCGTACACTGAACATCAACATGCCTTGGGTGATAAGGCCAGTAGCTTACTGGCCTGTCTGCTGCATTCAGAGCGCCTCCATAATGCCATGAGTGCAATTGGCACACCCACGAGGACTGTGGGTGTGCCATTAACAAGGAATTTGAAGCCTATTACACGGCACTTTATCAAACGCCCCGGGGGAGGAGGGAAAATCCTGATGCAATTACGGCCTAACTACGCACCCTTGTCATGCCCCGTCTTAGTACACTGCTGAGGCAGGAGCTGGATACCCCCCTGATGTTCAAAGAAGTCAAACTGACCATCAAGCAGATAGCTAAGGCCAAAACTCCCGGTACGAATGGGCTACCCGTAGAGTTCTATGCTTCATTCAAGGAATCTGTCACCCGCGACATTCAGGAGATATACGGGAAAGCCAGTGACTAGGGCAGCTTATCAGACAGCATGTGGGAAGCCTTGATAACAGAACTCCTGAAATCTGGTATAGACCCACTTGAGGTGGCTTCCTATCGTCCCCTTTTATTACTTAACCATGATTACAAAGTGCTGAGTAAGGTCCTGCCGGATAGATAGACCCCTACGAGCCATTCAATGATCCATTCGTATCATAATGTGCTTCATAATGTGCAGGAACACGTTTCTGAATCTTCACTGGTTATTCAGTGTTATGGAGTGGGCACGTCGTACCGATACGCAGGGGTGTGTGTCCTAACTAGACAAGGAAAAGGTGCCCGACTCTCTAGGGTGGCCTTTTTTACAGGCAGAGTTGGTGAAACTGGGGATAGGATCTAAGTTCTGCAGATGGGTACGGGTCCTTTATGGTTGCTCTGTTGCCATAATGCGTACAGGTAGGGTCATCTAGGATAGTTTTGCTAGTGATGCAATTGAGGTTGCCCCCTGTCTCCCTTGCTGTTTGCCTTGGCCATTGAGCCTGTAAGCTATGGGAGCAAACGCGTTTCTGGAATTACCCATTGGGAGACCACCCTAATATAGTTTCAATGTATGCGTACGATACCTTGATATATCTACAGACAGACCCACATACCAGTGGCAGATGCTATATCGGTGTTAGTTGCTTTTGGCTGCATCTTTGGGCTATGGATAAAGTGGGGAAAATCATGTTTATTTCCTTTGTTATGGATGCTGGAACCCTTGTGCCAACTCCTGGAAACATACTTTTACTGTGGAAATATGACACCTTCAAATATTTGGGAGTCCACCTATATCATTCTGAACAATACCTGGTGGAAGGGAACTTAGTGAAGGCCTTGACCTTGATTCGGCAGTCGCTCCCCATTTGGACGCAGCTACCCCTATCACCTATGGGGAAAGAGTCTATTGCCAAAATGTTAGTTCTTCCACGACTCCTTTATGTTTTGGCGGCACTCCCGGTGATACTCAAGAAGTCATTCTTTCTAGACTTGCACCGCATACTGGCATCGCTTTGTTTGCCCTATGTTGGCAGGGTATGCTAAGACGTGGGTCCCTTGCTCACTTCGTCACTGGATTCACGCTAGCCTGGCTGATGAGGGTTATAAACCGGTCCCATGATGCTTGTTTCCGGTCCAGGGAAGACATGGCTTGGCAGTTCGGGCTGGACTGTTCCCATGAGGCACAGGGTCAGACTGATTTGCATATGGCCATATCTGAACTGGGGTGGCAGAGTGAGCTAAAGAATGATGATGGATTAAACCCAGATCAGTTGACTGGGGGGAGTGTTTGATTTGCTCAAACGCTCCATCCATCATCCCTGTTGGTATTGCTGGGCTAAGAGTTAAATTGGATACTTTATATGCTACATTGCAGAGCAGGGGTTGGGTGCTTCCAATTATGAGCTCTCAGGGGTTGGTGGGAGAAGAAACCATCAGTGGACCTACAGGATACCACATGGCAGAGGTGCTTGGGGTCTATATGAAGAGTTACATGAAACTCCAGATTTAGGTTTATACAATTTACACCACACGTACCTTTCCCCCAGACAGTATCGCAAAAATGTACCCGGGTGGCAAGCCCCATATGTCAGCAGGCTTTCTTCATATGGTGTGACTTTGCCAAACTAGTCGAATAATCCTTCCACTGTTCCAGGACATGGCAATACAGCTTTGTGCCAATTCCAGACCCTGAAACCCCCTTAATTGTATTGTTAATTTCGTCACTACCCCGGAAACAAGAAAGCAGTAGCACAGGTTGACGTGGCAAAATGGAGGCAGTGATATCTGATATACAGGAGGTTACAGTTTGCTCAAAGTCCACTATTACAGGGCAAAGCCACACCATATGAAGAAAATCTGCGGCTATATTTCTGTACTTACATTTTCACACAATACCATTTTGTTTCAGAGGCTTAGGATGAATAGGAAAGATTTAGGAGTCACCTCTCCAAGTGGCATTCATTCCTTCGAAACCCGCACCCTCCAGGGCCGTCACTTGAATTTCCACCCTACTGTTCCACCCATCTCACCTTCCCACCTCAAAGTCCTTCTCCCATCTCCTTTTCCAGACCGTAGTACTTTATCATTATACTTCCAATTCACCCATTAATTTCTTTGTGGAACAGCTCATGCCTTTTGTATGTCTTAGGCAGCTGTCAGGAGATTGCCAGCTCATTTCTTCTCCATCTCTGCTGAGGGATAGCCCAGTGGTGACCAAGTTAAAAATGTGAGTGCCTTTCACTCAAAGTTTCAACATAAATGTATCCTTCACCAGGTGAAGCTGGCAAAGTGGTGGTATGCACTTGTGACCGGGCTGAGATAATGTGACCCTTGTCACTACCTAGTGGAGAAGTGTGGCTCAATGGTTAGAGCGGCAGACCCTGATGCAGAGGTCTAGCCCAGGACCAGGGTTCAATTCCCGCCTCGGCGGGTCTTGGGCTCAAAAATTCCACGGACCTGATCATTCTCGCCTCGGTGCCTATTCCAATCATGGAGTCCCACTCTGCAACTCTGGGCAATAGCTTGCTTAATCTCCACAACGGCCCCCACAACGCTAAGGGTGCCTGGCCTCCACCTTGTAAATGTAGTATACTTGTAAAGCGCACAGCTGCCCCAGCAACGGGGCGTCCCGGCGCTGTATAACTCTGGGGAACCCGTCCTGGCTTTCCCTGTGGGATGGTCCCTTGCTGGGAGTCCCCAAGGTGGAGCCAGGCATCCCCGGAATTGGTGGGGCCGTTGTGGAGATTAGGCAAGCTAATGCCCAGAGTTGCCGAGTGGAACCCCTGATTATAGTAAGCACCGAAGCGAGAATTATCGAGTCCGCTGACCAAGGTCCACGACCCTGCCGCGTCGGGAATTGAACCCTGGTCCCGGGCTGACTTCTGCTCTCAGGCCTGCCGCCTCTAACCAGTGAGCCACACTACTCCACCACCTTGGGGGTGCCCATGAGTGGACACCTCACAGGGAAAGCCAGGATGGGTTCCACAGCGGTATTCGTACAAGCGCCTTGAGACCCTTGCTGGTGAGTAGTGCGCTATACAAGTATCAATTTATTTATATTTATTTACCTCCATGTCAGGTGCCAGTGAAGGGCAATCTTTAACTGAGGAGGCCAAAAGACCCCGTATGTGCTTGACGAGGAGACCCGCTAAGTGGTCCACCTCCGCCCCTAAACCTAGACGTTCTGAAGTTCTAACTCCCATTGACTGGAGGACAAATGGTGCCTTGTCCCCTTTAACTAAAAGCGCTTTGTAGCTGAGAAGGAGCACGGGCCCTATAGAACAGCCACACCCAAAATAAAAACTTACCCTCCCCCCAAGGAAGCGGGAAGAGATGACCGTGGTGCAGGGGTCTTGTGAGAAAGAGGTCTGAGGCTTCCTCGCTCACGTCACAAGTGTCTCTGAAGGAAAACTAAGAACAAGCTACTTTGAGAAAAAAAAAATGAAGGGTCGCCATTTTAAATGACTCCTTTCCCCCATGCGTCGCTTGCTTTCAATGTGTTCCCTGGTTATTGTGAACAGCTCAAGTAAAACAGTAAATATTCGTTGCATTTTTCCATTAAAGTCCCCTGCAAACACCTCTAGAAGCATTCGTCTTTCTCACCTGCTATTCAAATTACTTGCAGAATGCAAAACTGTTGCATGAAGCAATATATAATACATTATTTTTACTTTACTTATTAAACGTTTGTTGGGAGAACTGAAAATGAACTACTCAATACCTCTTCTTGTCTCCATTTCTTGGAGTAAATGTTCGACCAACCCACTGCAATTTTAGCTTATTCATAATGTGCAACATTTTACATATAATTGTGAGATATTAGCTGGCTGTTTAAGTGAGGGAGGTGGTCCCACCAAATAATTTACTGAAAGGGGACGAAGCATATTTATATTATAATTTATTATAACATATTTAAGGTGCAGCTCCTGATCCAGGGGTAAGTAGGTTCTGTACAATACATCAAATACAGCTAATAAGTGAAATACATGCATACAGACATACATTCGCCGTCTAGACTGCCTTCTGTCCTTCCGTAAAGCTATTAAAACGTTCTTATTTTCCAGGGCCTAGCTTCCACTCCTAGGGCCTAGCTTCTGTACTCTGTTGGCATGACTATAAGCGCCGGGACGCCTCTTCGATGAAGCATCTGTCGCGCTATATAAAATTTCTAAATAAATAAATAGAAGGTTTTTGCTTTGGGGCGATGACTGTTTCCCCTTTCTCTTAATACCTGTCTTGGAGAGGAAAATCCAAGAGGCTCCTCCCCTTTCTCTGACTGCTCCTCCCACTTCTGCACTTCCACCCCCAGACACTCAGATTGGGCACCTTTGAGAGTCATAACTTTGAGGGATGAGTCCAGGGGTGGAGATAAGTAACGCATACAAATCACGAGTGGCAGGTGCAGGTGCTAATTGGACCCCCCCCCCACGCCCACCCCCTTTTAACCTAAGTGCAGATGAGCACATCTGTCTCTCCCAGGACGGCTCTGCTTCTCCCGGGACCCATCCTGTAGAACGTCATACAGGCCGAGCAGCCATTAAGCGTTGAGAGGGATATTGCCGGCTGTGGACAGTGTTCAAAATGGCCGCCCTCACCACAAGCAAGCACGCCATTAACCGCATACTACGCCTGCTCTTTTGTTTGGAGCACGGCAGGTTTGATGTCAAATGCATACATGCCAACGCTCCCGATTCAGGCTGGAGACTACTGATTTCAAGGCTAGTCTCCCACCTCCCGACTCCTGCATGCAAAAACCCGATTCCTCTGTGGGCTTCAGCTGACAGGGCCTGGTACTGTGTAACTCAGAGTATGCACTGCCAGTAACCTGCTCCTGCTGGCCAGTGCACAGCACTTGCATCACGCTCTCTCCGTCTGCCATAGCGCTTTCTCCGTGATTCAGACAGGTAAGAATGAAAAAATTTACATTTGTGTTTCTAATATTCAGCAGCAGTGGAAGAGGTGTGGCGCAGCGGCCAGGATGACTGATGCTGGATGCTGGGGTTCACGGATCGATCCCCGGCTCCGGCGGCAGGGGTCTGCCCAGGACCATGCGACTTTGGGTAATAGCTCGCTTAATATTCCCAATGGCCCCCAAGCGCCAAGATACCCCTTCGGGGTGGTTTGTGAGCTATACAAGTACTGGATTTACATTTACATTTTTATTTACAAAGCCCATATAGGATACTAACCCGATTCAGGTACCAATAGAAGTCAACGGGGGAAATACATTCACCGGATTTTTTTTTAGAAATCTCCTACTTTTCTCTTCTAAAATGATGGCATGTATGCAAATGAGCTGTTGGGGGCATTGAAGGAGAAGCATTGTACACCCTTTGAAAGAAAGGGGTCAGTGTCGTCTACGCAGCAGTAGGAGCAGGGACTAAAAGAGGTGATGCTCCGTGGCAGGGACGTCATTGAGATGGAGGTAGGCCTGGCTCTAGGATTCAGGATCTGGGAGGTCCATGAAGAAGCATGGGCGGGCCATGAAGAAGCATGGGTGGGCCATGAACACGCATGGGCGGGCCATGAAGAAGCATGGGTGGGCCATGAACACGCATGGGCGGGCCATGAAGAAGCATGGGTGGGCCATGAACAAGCATGGGCGGACCATGAAGATGAATGGGGTTGTATGGCGTTTTCCAGATGTGCGAGAGCTGGGTCGGGCATGCTGGATGGCCTTGCACTGGCAGCCTCTCTCTAATCACCTCGCCATCCTCTCACTGTCCCTCCTCCTCTCTCACTCTCTTCCTCACCCATCACTTTCTTCTCTCCACATCACTGCCCGCTCTCTCTCTTCCTCACTATCCTTCCTCTCTTCGCCTCACCTTTCCCCCTCTTCCCCTCACACTCCTATTTATCTCACACTCCTCCCTACTTCACCAACCCCTTTTTCTACCTCAACCTCCTCTTTCTTCACCTCAATCTTGACTCTCTCCACCTTACCGTCTTCTGTCAGCGTTGACTGCTGCTTCCTATGGTGCAATCATTTTTGTACCTAAAGGAATCCTGTAATGCTTTTACACAAGTGTTTGTGCTTGTGTGGGTGTGCATCAGTGGACTTTGCACTCCTGCTGCCTTGTACCTGTTCTTCACTGGCATCTCTCAATATGTTGGACAGTAGCAGCACTCAGTGCTTAATTTGTAAAACATTAAGTGCCAGGGCCCTCATCAGGAGGCCACTGAAGCTTGCACCACCCATTGCCCCTGCCAATGACATTACCAACACAACTACTGACTATGACACCCTACAAGTGTGACAATTGAGACTATTCCAAACCCCCAAAGCTGTAAGATTAGTATGTGTGGCAGATATTGGTAATTTTAATATATATTGAGTTAGTAAACAACTGTTGTTGTGCTCACCCTAAATCAGACGAACTGACCACCATGTGGCAGACTGTCATAAGTGCCGGCATTGCCAATTAAGTGCCGGTGCCAAGCACCGGAAACCACCAGCTTGAATTAGGCATTGGCCGCACTAAAAGCTTCTCAGAAACTGTGCTCAATATTCCACAAGCTACCCCGTCTTGCCTGATATGTTTTTGTCCTAAATGTATTTGTCATGTGTTCTTGTAGGATGCAGGATTGTGTCCCACGTTATTGCTGCGTTTGTATTTATGTTCTTTGATAGTTTAGATTTATTAAATTGACTGTCCGGCTGGACACTCGCATTATAGTACCGATTCAAGTCTATAATTATCAAACTTACTTAACTGTTTTGTTTAAGGACCACTGTTCTACTACTTAACTGATTCAAAGCACAGCACCTCCCACCATCATCTTCTACACCCATGCAGAGCACACCACCTCCCACCATCATCTTCTACACCCATGCAGAGCACACCACCTCCCACCATCATCTTCTACACCCATGCAGAGCACACCACCTCCCACCATCATCTTCTACACCCATGCAGAGCACACCACCTCCCACCATCATCTTCTACACCCATGCAAAGCACACCACCTCCCACCATCATCTTCTACACCCATGCAGAGCACACCACCTCCCACCATCATCTTCTACACCCATGCAGAGCACACCACCTCCCACCATCATCTTCTACACCAATGCAAAGCACACCACCTCCCACCATCATCTTCTACACCCATGCAAAGCACACCACCTCCCACCATCATCTTCTACACCCATGCAAAGCACACCACCTCCCACCATCATCTTCTACACCCATGCAAAGCACACCACCTCCCACCATCATCTTCTACACCCATGCAAAGCACACCACCTCCCACCATCATCTTCTACACCCATGAAGAGCACACCACCTCCCACCATCATCTTCTACACCCATGCAGAGCACACCACCTCCCACCATCATCTTCTACACCCATGCAGAGCACACCACCTCCCACCATCATCTTCTACACCCATGCAGAGCACACCACCTCCCACCATCATCTTCTACACCCATGCAGAGCACACCACCTCCCACCATCATCTTCTACACCCATGCAAAGCACACCACCTCCCACCATCATCTTCTACACCCATGCAAAGCACACCACCTCCCACCATCATCTTCTACACCCATGCAAAGCACACCACCTCCCACCATCATCTTCTACACCCATGCAAAGCACACCACCTCCCACCATCATCTTCTACACCCATGCAAAGCACACCACCTCCCACCATCATCTTCTACACCCATGCAAAGCACACCACCTCCCACCATCATCTTCTACACCCATGCAAAGCACACCACCTCCCACCATCATCTTCTGCACCCATGCAAAGCACACCACCTCCCACCATCATCTTCTACACCCATGCAAAGCACACCACCTCCCACCATCATCTTCTACACCCATGCAAAGCACACCACCTCCCACCATCATCTTCTGCACCCATGCAAAGCACACCACCTCCCACCATCATCTTCTACACCCATGCAAAGCACACCACCTCCCACCATCATCTTCTACACCCATGCAAAGCACACCACCTCCCACCATCATCTTCTGCACCCATGCAAAGCACACCACCTCCCACCATCATCTTCTACACCCATGCAAAGCACACCACCTCCCACCATCATCTTCTACACCCAGGCAGAGCACACCACCTCCCACCATCATCTTCTAATCTACACCAATGCAGAGCACACCACCTCCCACCATCATCTTCTACACCCGTGCAGAGCACACCACCACCCACCATCATCTCCTGCACCCATGCAGAGCACACCCCCACCCACCATCATCTTCTGCACCCATGCAGAATACACCCCTACCCATCACCATCTTCTACACCCAGGCATGGCGCACCACCTCCCACCATCATCTTCTAATCTACACCAATGCAGAGCACACCCCCACTCACCACCATCTTCTACACCCGTGCAGAGCACACCACCTCCCACTCAAGCACCAGCTCTCTCACCAGGAAAGCTAGAGGAGATCCGCCAGCAGGTATGAATATGAAAGCAGACACCAGCAAATTGAACATAAAATCATTTCTGTGAAACACCATCAACAGCGCTAAGTGAAACTTGCTCACATGTGATCTGGATGGGGTCGCTGGTGAACTGCCCACAACCTTTTTTTTTAGACTACCATTTATTAGTCTTGCATCTTGCCTCAGGGCGTCAAGCTGCAACCAATGGCTCGAAAAAGAGGATGGTTGCCTGACCAAGGGCCTCGAAGTGTGGTGCAAGGGCTTCTAAATGACACAACAGAAGGGCCGGACACGCAACACAAACCAGCCCTGGCAATTTGGTTGGGGGGGGGTGCTAGTGAGTGAGAAGCCAGTTTTGCAGAAGTGCTGCAATTTCGGCCCCCTGTAACGACAAGCATTTCCAATGCAATAGGTCTTGCATTACTGATAGTTTGAGGTGTTGGCGTTGCAAATAATAATGCAATGCCAATAGCTCATACTTTCAGTAATGCGAGACCTAGTGCACTGCAAATGCTTGCGTAGGAGCCAGGAACCAGCATTGTATGTCTCAGTGCAGTACTGCAAGCTGCTCTTAGAGGTCCCTAGTGAGCAAGGCACCAGCACTGCATGTCTAGGTGCAGTACTGATAGCTGCTCCTAGAGGTCCCTAGTGAGCAAGGCACCAGCACTGCGAGTCTAGGTGCAGTACTGATAGCTGCTCCTAGAGGTCCCTAGTGAGCAAGGCACCAGCACTGCATGTCTAGGTGCAGTACTGATAGCTGCTCCTAGAGGTCCCTAGTGATCAAGGCACCAGCACTGCATGTCTAGGTGCAGTACTGATAGCTGCTCCTAGAGGTCCCTAGTGAGCAAGGCACCAGCACTGCATGTCTAGGTGCAGTACTGCAAGCTGCTCCTAGAGGTCCCTAGTGATCAAGGCACCAGCACTGCATGTCTAGGTGCAGTACTGATAGCTGCTCCTAGAGGTCCCTAGTGATCAAGGCACCAGCACTGCATGTCTAGGTGCAGTACTGCAAGCTGCTCCTAGAGGTCCCTAGTGAGCAAGGCACCAGCACTGCAAGTCTAGGTGCAGTACTGCTAGCTGCTCCTAGAGGTCCCTAGTGAGCAAGGCACCAGCACTGCATGTCTAGGTGCAGTACTGATAGCTGCTCCTAGAGGTCCCTTGTGTGCAAGGCACCAGCACTGCATGTCTAGGTGCAGTACTGATAGCTGCTCCTAGAGGTCCCTAGTGATCAAGGCACCAGCACTGCAAGTCTAGGTGCAGTACCGCAAGCTGCTCTTAGAGGTCCCTAGTGAGCAAGGCAGCAGCACTACATGTCTGGGTGCAGTACCGCAAGCTGCTCCTAGAGGTCCCTAGTAAGCAAGGCAGCAGCACTACATGTCTGGGTGCAGTACCGCAAGCTGCTCCTAGAGGTCCCTAGTAAGCAAGGCAGCAGCACTGCATGTGTAGGTGCAGTACCGCAAGCTGCTCCTAGAGGTCCCTAGTGAGCAAAGCACCAGCACTGCATGTGTACAAAGTTGGAGTTATTGGCACTATAAATGGCAATGTTCTTTACCTAGCCATGCTCCAGGGTGCAGCACCATATGTGGCCAAAAGGGGACCTCTTTAGGTCACATATGGTTCTGCACACTGCAGAAGATATGGTAAAAGTCTACCCTACCCATAATGCATTGCATGCAAAACAGTACTACAAGTACAGTCAAATAGCTATGTCCATATATAAAATAAGTAGCTTTGAAATGTGACAAAATATTCATTACATTAATTTCGGATTAGTTTGTATTCTGTGTGGAGCTGATGAAGGACAATTTATAGATGGCGCATATAATTGTGAGATATACGAATGAGAGAAGTAAACACTGCCAGCCTAGTTTAGGACACCATACAAGAGGAATCTGATACTAGCAGTCTTGAGCCCTGAGGAAGCCGATTGGTTACCCAACCACAGTGAAACGCGTTGGCAAAAGGGACTGGAGTGGATGAAATAAAACGAAACAAAAGGTCTTGAAGAGCCTAATTGATTATTGCGATGTTCTCATATGAAATATTCTTCTGATAGGATTGTGATAATTGGTGTGCTCCAAATTCGGTTTGAAGAAGAGACAAGGCGGTACTAAGGAGGGACTACTAAGCCTATTGACCAATGAAAAGCCACCATTTACAAAGGACAGGGACAGGAGCCAATTAAAAAGATGGGCGGAAAGTGCACGGAGCTTTATGCCCATATCCTGAATACAGTATGTCTCAAAGAGACAGCGCAAGCACTGCCTAGGTGAGACCTAAATATGGCCCTCATCGGTCCAAAACCGGCCCCCACCCTTCCAGGCCACTGGGAACATGCCCGGTGCCCTTAACGGACAATAATGCCCAGTGCCTGCTACGGCCAATCTGGTCCTGCCTCTGATAGGAAATTGTGCCCCTGATGAGTAGAAAGTGAGTACAAATGGAGGGGCACGAACCATGGGACAACCCTGCTTCCCTGTGGATGCCTCCCTGCAAGGGAGGGGGGGAGGGAGGGGTGTTGGGGGGTCGGGGGGAGCAGAGCCCACACAATATCCAACCACAGGGCCGAGGAGACTGGCAGGTGCACACTTTGAGAAAGACTTTGAAGTAGAGCTAGAAAGGAGTGGTTCTTCTAAACAGAAAAGCCTGCTGTGACGTGCCAAAAACAAGCAATAATTTAGGGAGAGCAGCATATGTCGGGAGGCAGGAAATGACGATATTGTTTTACAACCGCAGCCACAACGCTAATTCACACCGTCGCTCACAGGGTCCGCTTACACCTCGCATAATTCATGACTGTCTGATTTAAAATATCCTGTCCATAAATTATGCATGCTATAGTCTATGCTTACAAGATATATGGGACAGCGTAAACCTGGCATTACACCTGCTTTTCTAACCCCGCCTTCTCATTGGCTCTTCTGTTTCATGCGTGCACAAGATTAGGGGCCAGATGTAGGTCACCCAATACCGGTCGATAATGGGCGAAATTACTGAATTTCGGACGTTACCGAGCGGTATTGGGCTTTTAAGATATAGGTGGCATTTTTGTAGGATTCGGTATTTTACCGAATCGGTAATTTAAGTATTCGGTAAAATACCGAATTCTTAACATACCGATTCGGTAAATTACCGAATCCAGGATGTAGGGAGCACTCAAGTTAGTGCATTCCTCAGTTAAGGATTCGTTATTTACCACCAACTACAAGTTGGTGGTAAATAATGAAAACCTTTGAAAAAGCATTTTTTTTGCTTTTTCAACAGTGCCATGTGCACCCATACACAATTGAGGGGTGCAACATCGTGTCAAAGTGACACCCTGCCACCATTCAATGTTTTCCCCGTTTTACCAAATCGGTATTTAGCGATTCAGTAATTGACATTCATTCCTATGGGCCTACAGGCCCATAGGAATGAATGGCAAGTAGGCCCATAGGAATGAATGGCAATTACCGATTCGGTAAATCCCGAATTTTACAGATTCAGTAAAAATTACCGAAAAATTACCTACATACTATTTACCTATTCTTAAATACCGAATCGGTATGATTCAGTATTTAAGAATAGGTAAATAGTATTTACCTACATCTGGCCCTAGGAAATTAGGCAAATGTCACGTTCTACTGTTTCTGGTTTTTCTATCCAATAACAAACATTTTCGCCCGGATTATTTTTTGCTCTTCATTCTATCATAAAAGTAAAAAATATAAAAAACTTTAAATAAATAATTGTTTTATTTAATGATGTATTTTATGTTGAGTATTTTTAAGCAGGGAGCAGTAAAATGTCAAACGGGATACTGAGTAAGGGCAAAACCTGATTGCAAAAGTGCCATGGAGTGTGTTAAGATTGTGATTCTGTGGGATATATTTTTAAAATGCTACCCAGAGTCGCTCAGTTTTACTGTGGTTGCAGGATTTTACATAGCAGTTCATGGGTGATCGAGGTTCCAGAATTGATTATTTGAGAGTATGTGATGGGTACATATCATGAGCAGGCAGCCCCTGGAGGGGATTTTTGGGAAGTGGTTGGAGAAGAACGAACACCTGAAAATTAGGGTTTGAAGAGCTTTCTGAGTGTAGAACCAGTTATTCTAGAACAGGCCTCCCGGTACCTGGAAGTAGCTCTCCTGTGGGCAGCCTTGAGTACTAAATTTGAAACTTTTGCTTCGTTAAATTAACATTTGTATGGAAAAATTGTGTAATTCAAGACAAATATATGTGCATCCTCATAACTCCTAAGCTGATGTTTGGACTAAAAGGGCTGAATTTCCAAAATATATTTTAAGATGCTTTTTGAGTGATAAATCATGTGCGGATACTTATTGCTGATATGATTACTTTTGTGCCAGAGGCCCTGCAGCTGTAGCTGCATATGTTATCTATGTACAGACATTCCAAATGGACAAAGCCTTTTTAGGTCTCGCACCTAGCGGCACAGTGCTCAGCATTGTTGCGCAGCAAGAGACTTTTTGTAGGGGGGGTTTGAAAACGGGTCTAGTTTACATTACTGCAGGCAATGCTGCCTGATACACTGAGCTGCTCACAGCTGATAACCTTGGACCAGGTGGGTATTAATGTAATCTTGTCTGATGTGGTCACTATTACAACACTCATAATATTAGTACCTCACCATGATTTTCGCTTCACATAAGTAGCACTTATTACACAAAAGGTTGGAGATCCTTTTTAGAATGTCGGTGCGTATCAAACCCGTCTCTGCTCGTCCCTGCTTTCCTTATTTGCACCTTTATTGAACTCTGAGCTGGTGAGTGTGGGGTGACCTTTCACCTCCCGAGAGCACAGGCTTGATGACGAGATAGGTCAGTTTTCTGGTCTCCAAGGTGTTTTAGAGGATTCATGAGGGAGGCAGGGGGGGAAAGGGGCACTGGAATATGAGCCTCTGTAATTGAGAGACCTTGGAATAGAAAGGCACTGGGGCAGGGAGGCACTGGAATAGAGAGAAACTGGGACAGGGAGGCACTTGCGTAGAAAGGCACTGGGACAGAGAGGCACTGGAATAGAGAGAAACTGGGACAGGGAGGCACTGGAATAGAGAGAAACTGGGACAGGGAGGCACTGGAATAGAGAGAAACTGGGACAGGGAGGCACTGGAATAGAGAGAAAATGGGACAGAGAGGCACTTGAATAGAAAGAAACTGGGAGAGGAAGGCACTGGAATAGAAAGGCACTGGGCTAGGAAGGCACTTGAATAGAAAGGCACTGGGGTAGGAAGGCCCTGGAACAGAAATGCACTTGAACAGGGACCCACTTGTACATAAAGGCACTGGGGCTGGGGGCAACTGAATGACAAAGCACAGGCGCAGGGAGGCACTTGAATGGCAACACACTGGGACAGAGAGGCCCTGGAATTGAAAGGCGCTGAGACAGGTAGGTACTTGCATAGAAAGGCACTGGGAGAGGTAGTTACTTGTACAGAAAGGTACTGGGACAGAAAGTTACTTAAATAGAAAGGCACTGGGACAGGTAAGCCCTTTAATAGAAAGACACTGCGACAGGTAGGGACTTGAATAGAAATGTACTGGGACAGGCAGGCTCTGGAATAGAACGGCACTGCGACAGGTAGGTACTTGAATAGAAAGGTGCTGGGACAAGTAGGTATTTTAATAGAAGGCACTGGGACAGGCAGACACTGGAATAGAAAGACACCGGGACAGGAAGCACTGGGATTGGGCAGTGCCAGTAAGGGCAACACTGGCTCAGGACACATGATAGCATGGGAAACTAGCACCCAGCGCCAGGAATCAGACATGTTCAGGCACGGAACACACAAGAAAGGGCCACGCTGGACCAGGAATCAGGCACAGTCTGGCACAGAAACACACAGGAAAGGGCCACGCAGGGCCAGGAATCAGGCACAGCCAGGCATAAAAATACACAAGAAAGAGGCACACTGTGCCAGGAATCAGACACACTCAGGCATGGAACACACAAGCACTTAGCACATCTCGAACTCTCCAGAATTTGGTTTGGGTGTCTTTCTTCGGACCTTCACATTAATTGGCATCTCTTTGGAAGTTGCGGCATGACCCGTCCTATAGGGAATTCCAGATTTTGACCATGACCGGGTCTTCAGCTGTGGCTGCCCTGATTTCCTGAAGCCTGAAGGCTGGGTGCTTTGAGATACTATGCTGATAACCGCCTCAGTGGCCGTCATTCTGTCTTCATCTTCCTCCGTGAGGAGAGGTGGATGGCGATAAAGGAAATCAGCTGGGTTTTTGGACCCCGGTCGGTACATGACCTTAATTTGGTAATGTTGCAGTTGGATGGCCCACTGCTTGATCCGAGGCAGAGAGGGTGGGGGGTTGTAAAATGCGGGAAATGGACGATTTAAGGTAAGTACCGGGAAAAAAAATTGTTGCGCGTGCGCTACATCACATTTGGCGACGCAGTGCGCGCAACGAAATTCTTTTTTTTTTGGTACTTACCTTAAATTGTCCGTTTCCCGCATTTTACAACCCCCCAGCATGCCCCTCCCCCCCCCACGTTACCGCCTGGTGGCACGCCCGTCACGGGCTGTGCCTGACATGCAGTTGGTGGTGGGTGATCAGCTTAAATGGTCTTCCTCAAAGGTGTAGGTGGAAGTGCCTGCTCGCACACTTGATTACGAGCGCTTCTTTTCTATTTGGGAGTACCTTGCTTCTGCAGGTGCCAGTGACTTCCTGGCAAAAGCTAGCGAAACCCACGTTTCAGGTTCTAGTTTTTGGGTGAGTATGGCTCCCAGGCTCACTGGGCTGGTGTTGACCAGTATTTCGGTTTGCCTAGGCCATGGTGTCTTTGCTTAGCAGGGCCGTCTTCACCCTCTGGAATGCATCCTCTTCTTTCAGACCCCACTGCCAGGGGACATCGGACATGGTTAGGGCGCTCAGTGGCTCAGCTATGGTGGCTAAGCTGGGAATGAATCTCCCACAACAGGTGGCCATGCCCCAGAACCTACGGACTTCTGACACTCTTGTTGGGGCGTGGGCTTCTGATATAGCTTGAGACTTCCGGGGATCAACTTATACGCCGTCCTGATTAAATACGTAGTCGGAGAAATCAATGGAGTTTGGAAGAAAGAGAATTTCTTCTTGTGTAGAGTGACACCGTGCTCCCAAAGGCTCTTCAGCGTGGCACGCAGGCATTTGTGGTACTTTTCCGTGGTCATGGAGTAAATGAGGATGTCATCACTTACATTCATTACGCACTGGAGGCCAGACATCGTCTCCCTGATGGCGTTCTGGAAGACTTCGATTGCGGAAAAGATAACAACGTTCAGCCTCTTGTACTTGTGCAGCCCCATGAACACGTAATGATGTATCTGCTTTCTTCAGACAGGAGCAATTGATAATATCCTGCATTGAGGTCCAGTTTGGAAAAACCATCGCATCCCGTTGAGGTCCGCGATTATATCATTCATGGTGGGTGTTATGTGCCTCTCCCGTTTGATGGCTTAGTTTGGGAGGTGCATGCCATTGCAGAAACTGATTTTTCCTGGCTGCTTTGGTTTCTCTGCTATAACCATGAGGGATACCCATGGCATCAGTCCAGATACTCTTTCAATGACCCTTTGACTTTCCAGTTTTTCTAGCTCTTTCTCAACCAACGGCTGCAGATGAAAAGGCATGTGATGAACAGCAACTGGTTTGACGGACTTGTCTATGTGGAGTTTGATAGTTGGGGCTTTCAGGCATCCTAGACACTTAAAGAGTCGGGGAAATGTGTCCAGGAGCTTGCCTCTCTGGCAGGCTGTCACTTTCTGGGCAAAGGACACTAGGTCCAGGTGTTCTGCTGTGTGCCTCTCTATGAGGGTGTCAGTTTCTCTGTCGACTACATGGAATGCGGTCATCACTGCTCAGTCTTCTGATTTTATCTGTACCAGCATTCGTCCTTTCAATGGTAGGGAGACTGGCTGCTGTAGATGAATATCTTGGTGCTGGTTGGTGATAGTAACGGTCTTGGTTGGAGGCATCAGTACTGTTGGATACCCATAACATTCACTGAGGCACCAGTGTCAATGAGGGCTCTGCCATCAACCCGGCAATTCGAACTACGCACGTGGGTTGCGGTCGCCAGTGTCACTTCAGGTCATTGGTGAATGAGGGATGTATGACGTTACAACGCATACTTTTACCAAGCATACCTTTACAACGCGGTTTTTACCACGCATACCATTACAACGCATAGCGCTTAGAGGTGCTGGATAGTGGTAAGTATAATTTTCTATTCCAACTCCAGTCCCCATGGACACTAGGGAAGGTGTTGGATAGAAAATTAAACTTATTACCTATCCTAGAGCGCCCCCAGCGCAATACGTTGTAATGGTATGCGTGGTAATGCCTGCGTTGTAATGGTAGTGCGTTGTAAAAATTTCTTGTAAACGTTACATACCGTGAATGAGATGAGGAGGAATATACCTTTAAATCCCGCATTCTTTTTCCCCGCAGTGAATCACAACTCGGTTGTTACAACAACCGGGTTGTGATTCCGCATTCCATTACTCCACAAGTCGGAACAACGACTTGCGGAAAGGGGGTGCGGAAGTTGGAATAGTATAATTTACTATTTCATCTCCAGTCTGTGCGGACACTAGGGAAGGTGTTGGGTTTTAAATCCAACAACCCCCCCTCCTCCGCAAGTCGTTGTTCCGACTTGAGGAGTAATGGTATGTGGAATCACAACGCGGTCGTTGTAACGACCGTGTTGTGATTCCCTGCGGGGTAAAAGATTCATTGTAAACCCTGTTTACCGATGAGGAGACTTCCCCATCATCTTTCTCCTGTGAGGACTCTTATAGGCAGTGCCAGTGACATTGTGGCGGCTTGGAGGTACAGTGGGGCTCGGAATCATCCTGTGTCAGCTGCCACACGGCTCTGTTCGGGCGCGTCTCCCCTTAGTTCTTCTTCCTTTGACCCCGTTCTGCACACGGTGGCGAAATGGTTGAGTTTATCACAGTTTGAACATCTGCAGCCCAATGCGGGACAGCCAAGAGGATGCTCGTTCAGACCACAGTACCCGCAGCAGTGGTCTGGTCGATAAGTGGCTTGATTTCCTGGTTTACTTGCCCTTTTTTTCACGTGAATTGCATCCACGCGCTCTATTTTCGCTGTCGGGATCTTGATTGGCTGCTGTGTATGAGCTGCATCCATTTCAGCAGCACGGGCAGCCGATAGGTCATGGGATCTGGCCATGATGAGGATGTCGTCTAGGTTGATCTCAGGTTGCCTTAGTATGAGTCCTCTAAGGGTCTTGTTTCAGCACGCTTGAATGATCTGTGCTCTTTTCTCCTTCGGTTGGTTTTCGCTTATGCAAGTACTGGCTAGCATGCCTAGGCGTGCGTAAAAAGCATCTATGGACTCTCCTTCTCTTTGCCCGGGCTGAAAGTGGTGAAAATCAGGATTCAATTGTGGATAAAAATTTGCATTGAGTGCGCTCACAGCACCGTTGCAGTCAGCAGCCGCCCCTGTCTTTGGGAGGTGCTCAAACAGTTTGTAGATCTCTCTGCAAGCATAATGGAGTAAGAGGGATCGCTTCATGGCGCCATTGGTTTCGGGGGTGGCAATAACATCGTTTTGTAGCGTCCCAACCCACGTTTTCCAGCGGGCAGTGGCAGGGTCTGCAAGTTCACTGAATGGAGGTAATTCCCTGAAAAGGGTGTGTTGTGCCGTAGGGGAATGCTGTGGCTATCTTTGTGGGGGTGTACGGCATTGATTTCATCAGCCATGATCGTGCTGCTTGGTAATGTTATGATCTTTTTTTTTCTTTGCCTTGGTGGACTTTCACTTTTTTTTCAGTTTTAGCATGTTCTGTACTTATTTCTTACTTTATTTGCTGCCGATGTGCAGTATCAGACAGCGTAGCAATGGAGCAAGGAGGTAAGCAGCACAGTGCTTCTGATCGCATGGAACATGAGCAAGAAGCAGGCCAACATGGCAAGTCATCAAGGTTCCAAGAGTGAGAAGTTATGCTCCTCATAAGCATGCGCTGGAGCGTAGTGAGTTATACAAGAAAATGGACCAGCAAGGGACTTTATTCTAGTATTATTTATCAGCGTGCTAGGACTCTGTTATAAAAAATCTGAGTACCTATTGTTCTTAATCAGTAGCTGTACTGAGTCAATAACTTCAGGCAGTTAGTCACATAGGATCTTAATCAATACATACAATGTTACCACACTAACAAAGTAAATAATGCAAAAACCAGGATTTTGTGTTGTCTGAAGATTATTATTTTTTCTTTTCAAGACAAAAGGTATATTTTTATACAAAAGAAGAAAACAAATTCTTACAAAATAGGGTACATACAAAAGATGTTATCATCAAATATACAAGGTACAGATTATTTCGTCCTTTAGTATATCTGAGAGAATCCAGACTGCTAAACACAAGATAACACTATGATTTCAACTAAACCAGAAGAAAATCAAAAATGGTATGATGAATTACATGCAGGCTTGGACTAATTAGTCGACGTTTCGGTCTTTTAGGGAATTGTTCATAAGACCATCATCAGGACAAGGAATTTCTACATACGGTAGATGACCCTCTGTTGAAAGAACAAGATTACATTAACATATGTTCCACCTGGTTACAACAATTTTTATCAAAATGCATTATAGTACTAAATTTGTGTTTCCATTCGAAAACTAGGTTACACTTTTATACAGTCGGTGTGGCGGCTGCACAAAATATATCTATATTTAAATTGGAACCATTATTTATCATACAGTTTCAACAATGGTAAATAACTCACTTTGACCGGGATAGAGATAGTTCTTATTTTCTCTAAGTAGAAAGAGCTAACCGCAATTCCAATTATTTTGACAGTTTGCGACACAGAAATGAATTCTTATGTATCCGGGTTACTGAAAGGAAAAAAACAGGAGCTGCTAGATTGCTGTTTTTAGGAAATGCATTTCCATTGTTAACATAAAATACAAGGCCCACATTTATTTACCTTGTGTTCAAAGCTGTAGTTATTTCAGTTGTTCACCCGCCTACGGGGTAGCCCTTCGTTTCTGTTTAAAAAATTAAAAGAAAACCATAATCACCCTTCTTTATGTTAGGGTTGATTTATGTACAAATGATGTAAGAATCATTGTGTGTTAAACTCTATTTTAATTGTCGAGTTGAACCACATATTTATAAGTGAATAACCCAAGCTTTATACAAAGCGTGATCTTATCACATTTCTATTCGGTTTAAAACAGTCTGTCTATCCACTGCGGGCCACGAGCGCTGTATATTTAATGTGACCTGGCTGTTACAGGATTTAAATGTGTTTCAATTTTAAAAAAAGGGGGGGGTTGTTGTAATAGAAAAATTACAACCACAGTTTCATGTCCAATTTTGTTAAATAATACCTTTGGTTTAGGTGGCTATTACGACCTTTATTTCAAAAAAAGACCCAAAATGAGATTGAGCCTGGGTTAATCTGTAATTGAATTAGGTAGACATGTGAAAAGCTATGCCACGTTACTTACTAAACACAAGTCGAAAAAACGGCAAACTGGCTCTTGCAGACGTCGGACCACAGCACAGTTTCGGTTCCGGCTTGCAAACTGAGCAGAAATAAGAGAAAGGAGTTTCGCACTAAATATTTTGCTTACTTGAAGGAAACACAAAAGGTTTCAATAGCGTGGCAACCCACTCCAGAATATGTTACTTACTTTAGCAAAAAGGTTAGAAGGCAGCAATTTCCCTCATATACTCGGCGGACCAGACAGCAATATCGGTTCCTGCTTGCAACAATGTTACTCGGCCGGAACGTCTTTTTAAATACAGTGGTTAGCCGCCCCGTTCCCATGTGATGTTGCGGGATGACGTAGTGAAACGGGCTCGGCCCCCTGTTTGTTATTGCGTAAGAACGCAATGGGCTGGTGTGTGTTACTGAGGGCTTCTACATCAACACGGGCTCGCCGAAAAGGTGGCGGCCATCTTAGCCTATGTTATTTATAATGACCAAACGATCACGTTTCTTTAAAAATGATTATCAGACCGATGTCACGCAGTTTTATTCTGAAAGTAAAAAGATATTTTGAAAGTAAAAAGATATCTGTGCAACAAAGAATAATTCCCATATTTACAAAGTTTGCTAATTTTATTTTTCAGAAATGTTATTAGTGAGCTTAATAGCGGTCTGATCACGGTTCAAAGTGTGTTTCACGATGTAATGTTTTTAACTAACTCTGGTGATTAACATCATTAGGAATTTTAGGGTTTATCTCTATGGTAAAGTAAACTCATAGCACAAAACCTGTCGCCTCACTAAGGGCGCTCCCAATCTTATGCAATACATAGAAAGCACCTGAGCACAGCATGATAGATTTTAGTGAAAAGACACATAGCATTGCATAATTATGTTTGTGAATCCACATTGCTTAATGAAATCTAGCACTCCTGATACATCAATATCATGGCTTATTCAAGAGATAAGGACATAACTTGACCTCAGGATATATAGCTAGGGCGACCTAATGGGAAAAGATGTTACGTTAAACATGCTAAGGTATGCCATTCGGTACAGGAGTTCATTCCATTCTTGACACTACCTGCAATTTCCATCCAGCGGTTTTCTTTGATAGTTAGAATTTTGTCACCATTTTTATGTCTAATAGATGGCTTTACAACATCAATGACCCACCAGATCATGTCTCTGTCAGAATGTTTGGCAAAAGAATAATGGTCCACCAATGGTGCATTTTCAATAGTGCGTCGAATGCGAGATTGATGTTGAAGAATTCTCTGCTTGATCATTTGGGTGGTTTTACCAATATAAAGTTGTCCACATGGACATTTGATACAGTAAATTACATTGCACGTTCTGCAATTAGAAAAGTGTTTGATGTTCATTGTCCTGCCATTGATTTCAAAGCTTTTGATGTTTATTGTGGTGTTGCAAGCAATGCAGTTATTGCACTTGTAGTGACCTACTACTGGGGACAATTTTTTCATTTAATCCACCGTATTTTGGTCCGGAAGGTCATAAGCATGTACCAACCGATCTCTAATATTGGGGCCTCGTTTGAATGCAAACATTGGTCTTTCTTTTAGTTCAGGTAATTCTTTTAAAAGAGGCCAGCTCTTTGTTACAATTCTTTTGACTTGTTGGCTGTAAGTTCCAAAAGTCGTTACACATACCAATGGCACCTGGCTGTTCCTTGATTTTGTTTGGAGTAGTGCTTCTCGGTTATTATACCATGCACGTTTCATGGAATTCTTGAGGAGCTTGTTAGGGTAGCCTCTATCACGCAACTTTCCTTTTAGAATTTTTGCTTCATGAAAATAATCAGTTCGTTTGAAACAGTTTCTGCGCAGTCTTAGAAACTGTCCAAAGGGTAACCCATCGCGTAAAGATTTAGGGTGATGACTGTTATATTTCAACAACGTATTACGTGTAGTTGGTTTTGTGTACAACGTTGTGTAAATAGTATTGTCATCATTAGCTTTAATGGTAAGATCTAAAAAGTTTATTTCATGCGCATTGTATTCGAGAGTGAATTGTAGATGCGGGTTTCTTTTGTTCAACCAGTCATGGAATTGTACTAGAAGGTCTTTAGTTCCTTTCCATATGAGAAACACGTCATCTATATATCTCAGCCAACATGATATGTTGGCTGAGAATGGATTTAAATTATCATAAATGAATTGCCTCTCAAAATTGGTGACATAGATATTCGCTATATTGGGGGCATAGACTGCCCCCATCGCCACACCATTCAATTGCTGGTAGAAGGTCTTCTCAAAAAGGAAGACATTTTGACACATAGAAATTTCAATGCATTTCACTATGAATTCACTAGGGACAGGGTGTGGTCTTTCATGACTGTCTAGAAGATCTTTGATGAGTAAAAGAACCTCATCTTGCGGAATATTAGTATACAGACTGGCAATGTCCATAGTTACTAGATATTCCTGGTCTGGGTCATAATCGTGATTTTCTAGTTTGTTTATCACAGAGGTGGTATCTCTGATATATGTGTCTGCCTCCGTTACAAATGGTCTGATAAAGAAATCTGCGTATTGCGCCAATGGCTTTAGAATAGAGTTACAGCCGGCAACAATTGGCCTCCCTGGTGGTTCAGTGGCATGTTTATGAATTTTAGGGAGGATATATATGGCGGGTACTGTTGGGGATTTATTAATAAGAAAAGCGGCCTCTTTTGTACTGAGCCAACCTTCCTTAAGTCCGTGTTCACTTAGGCCCTTAATTTCTGCTTCTAGTTTAGGGGTGGGATCTGTTCTTAGTTGTTTATAGTTGTCAGCCACTGAGAGTTGTTTCAGCATTTCATTTTTATAAGCTTCACGGTCCCATAGTACCAAGCCTCCGCCCTTATCGGCAGGTTTTATTACGGTTTCTTTCAGTGATTCAAGGTTTTTAAGTGCAACGTGTTCCTCCTTATTCAAATTGTTTCTGCAGAAAATCTGTTGTTTAAACAGAGATTCAATCTCAATTAAGACCGCATTTTCAAAGGTCAAGATGTTCTTTGAAACCATATTATTGGTGGGAAAGAATACTGAAGGCGGGCGAAGGCCCGTCAGATTTCTTTCTTGTGTATCCACTTTGGATGCAAAAAAATTCTTAAGCCTTATTGCTCGAAAGAATTTGTATAATTCGCATTTAGTTTGAAATGAATTGTTCCTATAAGTTGGAACAAATGATAAGCCCGAGGTCAAAACAGATATTTCAGTTTCGCTCATGATGTGTTTTGATAAATTAAAGATCGGGATTGTTGACATGTTGTTTACCATTGGTAAAATTGGTTGCGGGTCTGACGTTGGCCGGGGGTGTATTGATTCCTGTACCATCCGCGTCTCCCTCCCCTCGATCTCCGCGGAGGGCCTCTTCCCCTCCTGTTGTCCTGACCTAAAAAAGCCTGCCTTGAGGTTGATGGCTGTTGGTCAAAGGCTGATGTAAACTGGCCTGTAGATAATTGTTCACCTTCTGATTCAGAACCTGTATCAGAAAATGTTGTGCGTTTATATTGCTGTTGATGAGAGGTAGGTCCTCTAGGATTGTTTTGGGCCTGATAAAAATCTTTCTGTAAATATGGGTAAGTGATTTCCTTGTTGTATTTTCGGATATCTTTCTGAAGTTTATCAGTTTTTTTTGAGGAGTTAAACTCTTCAAAGTCTTTAATTGTTTGTGCAATTTTCTCCAGCAGAGTTTTTGCGTTGGTGATACTTGAGTCACTGTTGATTTTATTTTCCAGTGTCTCAATTTCTTTTAGTAGTAGCTTGATTTGTTTGACAGCCGTCTCAATGCTAAGCACCATCCAAGTGCGTGAGCATTTGTTGGCTGCGTGGCTAAAACTAACTTTGAAATCACTATCCTCAATAAAAATAATAGGGATGTTGCGAATCTGCAAACCAGTGGGGATGATGTTTGCGTTTAGACAATCTGTCAGGAACTTCGCGTGAAGTTCAGTCCTGACCAGTTTTTTTCGCAGACGTTCTAGTTGATTAAGATCGGAGTCCACTGGTAGATTCACAGCTACACTTCTATTACCTAGCAGCGATGGTCCGGACGCTATTTTCAGGATGTAGTCATCCGTGTACGATAAGGTCTCTGCTTCAGACATACAAGCAGACCTTATGGATGAAGAATGTATGATCAGAAGGATCAAATTAACCAAAACAAACTGTTAAATTACAGTTTAACCACTTAAGAATGGCCCACAGCAGAGGTTATCTGCGCAAACTAGATACAATATTAAGGTGAGCAACCCAATCTACCCTTGCGGGTTCGGGCAATACTTGTTATACAAGAAAATGGACCAGCAAGGGACTTTATTCTAGTATTATTTATCAGCGTGCTAGGACTCTGTTATAAAAAATCTGAGTACCTATTGTTCTTAATCAGTAGCTGTACTGAGTCAATAACTTCAGGCAGTTAGTCACATAGGATCTTAATCAATGCATTCAAACGAGGCCCCAATATTAGAGATCGGTTGGTACATGCTTATGACCTTCCGGACCAAAATACGGTGGATAATATGAAACAACTGTCCCCAGTAGTAGGTCACTACAAGTGCAATAACTGCATTGCTTGCAACACCACAATAAACATCAAAAGCTTTGAAATCAATGGCAGGACAATGAACATCAAACACTTTTCTAATTGCAGAACGTGCAATGTAATTTACTGTATCAAATGTCCATGTGGACAACTTTATATTGGTAAAACCACCCAAATGATCAAGCAGAGAATTCTTCAACATCAATCTCGCATTCGACGCACTATTGAAAATGCACCATTGGTGGACCATTATACTTTTGCCAAACATTCTGACAGAGACATGATCTGGTGGGTCATTGATGTTGTAAAGCCATCTATTAGACATAAAAATGGTGACAAAATTCTAACTATCAAAGAAAACCGCTGGATGGAAATTGCAGGTAGTGTCAAGAATGGAATGAACTCCTGCACCGAATGGCATACCTTAGCATGTTTAACGTAACATCTTTTCCCATTAGGTCGCCCTAGCTATATATCCTGAGGTCAAGTTATGTCCTTATCTCTTGAATAAGCCATGATATTGATGTATCAGGAGTGCTAGATTTCATTAAGCAATGTGGATTCACAAACATAATTATGCAATGCTATGTGTCTTTTCACTAAAATCTATCATGCTGTGCTCAGGTGCTTTCTATGTATTGCATAAGATTGGGAGCGCCCTTAGTGAGGCGACAGGTTTTGTGCTATGAGTTTACTTTACCATAGAGATAAACCCTAAAATTCCTAATGATGTTAATCACCAGAGTTAGTTAAAAACATTACATCGTGAAACACACTTTGAACCGTGATCAGACCGCTATTAAGCTCACTAATAACATTTCTGAAAAATAAAATTAGCAAACTTTGTAAATATGGGAATTATTCTTTGTTGCACAGATATCTTTTTACTTTCAAAATATCTTTTTACTTTCAGAATAAAACTGCGTGACATCGGTCTGATAATCATTTTTAAAGAAACGTGATCGTTTGGTCATTATAAATAACATAGGCTAAGATGGCCGCCACCTTTTCGGCGAGCCCGTGTTGATGTAGAAGCCCTCAGTAACACACACCAGCCCATTGCGTTCTTACGCAATAACAAACAGGGGGCCGAGCCCGTTTCACTACGTCATCCCGCAACATCACATGGGAACGGGGCGGCTAACCACTGTATTTAAAAAGACGTTCCGGCCGAGTAACATTGTTGCAAGCAGGAACCGATATTGCTGTCTGGTCCGCCGAGTATATGAGGGAAATTGCTGCCTTCTAACCTTTTTGCTAAAGTAAGTAACATATTCTGGAGTGGGTTGCCACGCTATTGAAACCTTTTGTGTTTCCTTCAAGTAAGCAAAATATTTAGTGCGAAACTCCTTTCTCTTATTTCTGCTCAGTTTGCAAGCCGGAACCGAAACTGTGCTGTGGTCCGACGTCTGCAAGAGCCAGTTTGCCGTTTTTTCGACTTGTGTTTAGTAAGTAACGTGGCATAGCTTTTCACATGTCTACCTAATTCAATTACAGATTAACCCAGGCTCAATCTCATTTTGGGTCTTTTTTTGAAATAAAGGTCGTAATAGCCACCTAAACCAAAGGTATTATTTAACAAAATTGGACATGAAACTGTGGTTGTAATTTTTCTATTACAACAACCCCCCCCTTTTTTTAAAATTGAAACACATTTAAATCCTGTAACAGCCAGGTCACATTAAATATACAGCGCTCGTGGCCCGCAGTGGATAGACAGACTGTTTTAAACCGAATAGAAATGTGATAAGATCACGCTTTGTATAAAGCTTGGGTTATTCACTTATAAATATGTGGTTCAACTCGACAATTAAAATAGAGTTTAACACACAATGATTCTTACATCATTTGTACATAAATCAACCCTAACATAAAGAAGGGTGATTATGGTTTTCTTTTAATTTTTTAAACAGAAACGAAGGGCTACCCCGTAGGCGGGTGAACAACTGAAATAACTACAGCTTTGAACACAAGGTAAATAAATGTGGGCCTTGTATTTTATGTTAACAATGGAAATGCATTTCCTAAAAACAGCAATCTAGCAGCTCCTGTTTTTTTCCTTTCAGTAACCCGGATACATAAGAATTCATTTCTGTGTCGCAAACTGTCAAAATAATTGGAATTGCGGTTAGCTCTTTCTACTTAGAGAAAATAAGAACTATCTCTATCCCGGTCAAAGTGAGTTATTTACCATTGTTGAAACTGTATGATAAATAATGGTTCCAATTTAAATATAGATATATTTTGTGCAGCCGCCACACCGACTGTATAAAAGTGTAACCTAGTTTTCGAATGGAAACACAAATTTAGTACTATAATGCAGTTCGATAAAAATTGTTGTAACCAGGTGGAACATATGTTAATGTAATCTTGTTCTTTCAACAGAGGGTCATCTACCGTATGTAGAAATTCCTTGTCCTGATGATGGTCTTATGAACAATTCCCTAAAAGACCGAAACGTCGACTAATTAGTCCAAGCCTGCATGTAATTCATCATACCATTTTTGATTTTCTTCTGGTTTAGTTGAAATCATAGTGTTATCTTGTGTTTAGCAGTCTGGATTCTCTCAGATATACTAAAGGACGAAATAATCTGTACCTTGTATATTTGATGATAACATCTTTTGTATGTACCCTATTTTGTAAGAATTTGTTTTCTTCTTTTGTATAAAAATATACCTTTTGTCTTGAAAAGAAAAAATAATAATCTTCAGACAACACAAAATCCTGGTTTTTGCATTATTTACTTTGTTAGTGTGGTAACATTGTATGTATTGATTAAGATCCTATGTGACTAACTGCCTGAAGTTATTGACTCAGTACAGCTACTGATTAAGAACAATAGGTACTCAGATTTTTTATAACAGAGTCCTAGCACGCTGATAAATAATACTAGAATAAAGTCCCTTGCTGGTCCATTTTCTTGTATAACAAGTATTGCCCGAACCCGCAAGGGTAGATTGGGTTGCTCACCTTAATATTGTATCTAGGAGCGTGGTGAGGGCAGGGCATCTGAGGCCCTTTGCCGATGCAGAGTATAGCTGGGGTATCAACAGCAGCGTAGCATGCAGCTCACCTCTGCGAGACAGGCCAATGATCCGAAGGTAAAGCTCACTCAGGGCCTGGTGGAGAAGGGTGCTGTGGGGGAGGCGTCTGATCCGAGGAGCCGTCCACAAGGTGCCGCGACGCGGCAGTCAATTTCCAGGAACCGCGGTGGCGATGTGCTCACAGCGGGTGCAGGCGATGGTGCACGCAGGGGCAGTCCTCATTGCCAGTGTAGCGGGCCCTCAGAGCTCTGTTGTGGGGCCCGCATGGATAGGCCCAACCACCCCGCATTAATGACTAAATGCGCACTCTGGTTATCCGGTGTGGGCTGTAAGATCGTGCAAGAAGCACACTCCACACTGTTACTTGAAGCATAAAAGGCCATTTTATTAGGACAAGGCTGCAATCATTTAGACTTTATTAAACAGTACATAAATGCAATAAATATACTTTTCCCATCCTCCCAACCCATTCCGACTCATTCTCCCTTCATTCTTCTCAAAACCATCTCACCTGTTTGACTCTTCCCCCATTCCCTTGGTGACCTCCTTCCTCCCCCATTCTCACCTTCACTTGCCCTCCAAGCATCCTCTGTTGAATATCCTTCATTGCTCATTGCCTCCCGCGCCCTGCTTTCAGTCACCTGTGTACCATTCCCCCCGCCGAGGGGGGGATCCGCCCGTTTGTGACTCACCACCCCTCCAAAGTACCGTAACGTCTCTGCTCTGCAACCTGCCCTAAACTGGCACGCTCCGACCCTAAACCACCCCAAGCCCTTTGCTGAAGACCTGTAGGGTGGGTGGGTGGACAAACTTTTGCTTTCCCCCCCGGTGGTGCTCAGGTGTCAGGAAGAGGCCGGAGCTTCCTCTCCTGACACCTATATACCCCCCCAACTCCCGCCCCTTCCTTAACTCCTCTAAACCCACCCCCACTTGTCGTTCCGGCCATTGCACGAATACCCTGGGAGAAGACTGATCTGCGACCTTCACTTCCCCCGGGGGCCATCACTACGAGGGATCCCGCCTGTTTATTAAATAGCACCTGGCCCCACCTGGCCAGAGGACGTGTAAACAGTAACTCCAGGGTGTTAGTCTCACAACGGGGGCGGGGCTGTGATGGCTATTACAACTGGGGCAGTAAGGCGCCTGGAAGCGTGACACAGAGCGCTGTGCTGGGCACCCACAGCCACCGCTACTCCAGCTCGCACGGGGTGGGTTGAGATGGCAATAGAGACCATCCTCTCTGACCCCAAGGATAACACCCTCACTACAGACCACCAACCACTGAAGACTGCTATGTGGAAAACCCACAACTTAAAGGGCACATCAGACACTCTTACCCACGCGACCTCCCTCTTGGTCCCAACCCTCTGTTGAGACCCTCGTCCCACTTGGAGGCTCCCAAAGTGCCGAGGTATGAACAAGCAATGCGCTATAAAAAGAAGTGCATAGCACACAGTGTGATATCACAGAGGGCTTCAGTGAGGATGCCTAGCCCTATATGTGGAGAAGTGTGGCTCACTGGTTAGAGGAGGCAGACCTGGAAGCAGAGATCAGCCCGGGACCAGGGTTCAATTCCCAGCTCGGCGGGGTCTTGAGTCCTAAAATGACCATGGACTCGACAATTCTCGCTCCGGTGCCTACTCAATTCACGGGTTCACACTCTGCGACTCTGGGCAATAGCTTGCTTAATCTCCACAACGGCCCCTCGCGGCGGGATGCCTGGCTTTCACCTTGCGGATACCCTGCCGGGGTTATCTCACAGGGGAATACCAGGACGGGTTCCCTAAGCAAGCGCTTAGAAACCGCTTGGTGATTTGCGCTATATAAATTCCTGTACATTTACATTTACATTTATATTGAAACTACAGATCCCCAAAGTGATTTATAGGGTCACGCAGTGATACCAGCGATGTGGCATCTCATAGCCTTAGAGGCTTAGAGTGACGTCAGCCGTCTTCCAGTGACTCTCTTACCATCAGCTTAAATGCAATGAAGGAAAAACCGAGCTTCTGTTTTTTGGAGTAAAGGTCTGGAAACCTGGCAGTCTTTCTTACCTGCAGATGCTCCACCCCTCCCGAGCACCATGAAAATTCTGTGAAGAATTTAGGCCTCAAATGTGATGACCGTCTTTCTTTGGTACCTCAGGTAAATGCTGCAGCAGGGACCGCCTTTGGACTCTTGCGCTTCCTAGGAGATGTTTTGCACTTTCTATCTCTCACTGCCAGGAAGCAGGTGATACCAGCTTGATTATTGCAGTGCCTGCACCTGGGTGTTCCGGATTATCTCATTAACAGCCTTGAATGCAGCTGCCTGCGCTCTCTTGGGACTGCCTTTGAGATTCCAGGTATCTGCTCACTTGCGGGCTCTGCACTGGCTTCCTCTAAAAAAAAGAGAATTCTATTTGAGACCCTTGTTCTGGTTCCCAGGGCCCTTCACCAGACTGGTGCCGGATATTTTAGGGCAAAGATTTGGTTCTATGCTCCTTCCAGATGTCTTCGCTCCGCCAATACTTTTTGGGCTATAATTCTTAGGATCCGACTGATGTAAGGCCAGAGGCAGATCAGTCTCTTTTTAAGGGCAAACTCAGCGATGCAGCGCGCACAAGGTAAATTGCTTTATTTATTTAATTACTTACCTTACTCCTGTACGTTGTATGTCGGACCCCACTACCCCCAACCCTGCCCCTCCCACGCCCCGCTCCAGCGCCCCGCAGAACTTCCTCGGCGAGCCGCCACTACTTATAGTGAGGTCACAGAGACCCAGTGATGTCACAGAGCCCCTGAGTGATGCCATAGAGCCCCAGAGCCATGTTTCAGAGCCTCAGTGTGATGTCACAAAGCTCCAGCGTGATGTCTAAGAGCCTCAGTGTGATGTCACAGAGCCCCAAAGTGGTATCAGTGCCTCGGTGTGATGTCACAGAGCCCCTGAGTGATGCCATAGAGCCCCAGAGTCATGTTTCAGAGCCTCAGTGTGATGTCACAAAGCTCCAGCGTGATGTCTAAGAGCCTCAGTGTGATGTCACAAAGCTCCAGCGTGATGTCTAAGAGCCTCAGTGTGATGTCACAGAGCCCCAAAGTGGTATCAGTGCCTCAGTGTGATGTCACAGAGCCCCTGAGTGATGCCATAGAGCCCCAGAGTCATGTTTCAGAGCCTCAGTGTGATGCAACAAAGCTCCAGCGTGATGTCTAAGAGCCTCAGTGTGATGTCACAGAGCCCCAAAGTGGTATCAGTGCCTCAGTGTGATGTCACAGAGCCCCTGAGTGATGCCATAGAGCCCCAGAGCCATGTTTCAGAGCCTCAGTGTGATGTCACAAAGCTCCAGCGTGATGTCTAAGAGCCTCAGTGTGATGTCACAGAGCCCCAAAGTGGTATCAGTGCCTCAGTGTGATGTCACAGAGCCCCTGAGTGATGCCATAGAGCCCCAGAGTCATGTTTCAGAGCCTCAGTGTGATGTCACAAAGCTCCAGCGTGATGTCTAAGAGCCTCAGTGTGATGTCACAGAGCCCCAAAGTGGTATCAGTGCCTCAGTGTGATGTCACAGAGCCCCTGAGTGATGCCATAGAGCCCCAGAGTCATGTTTCAGAGCCTCAGTGTGATGTCACAAAGCTCCAGCGTGATGTCTAAGAGCCTCAGTGCGATGTCACAGAGCCCCAAAGTGGTATCAGTGCCTCAGTGTGATGTCACAGAGCCCCTGAGTGATGCCATAGAGCCCCAGAGCCATGTTTCAGAGCCTCAGTGTGATGTCACAAAGCTCCAGCGTGATGTCTAAGAGCCTCAGTGTGATGTCACAGAGCCCCAAAGTGGTATCAGTGCCTCAGTGTGATGTCACAGAGCCCCTGAGTGATGCCATAGAGCCCCAGAGTCATGATTCAGAGCCTCAGTGTGATGTCACAAAGCTCCAGCGTGATGTCTAAGAGCCTCAGTGTGATGTCACAGAGCCCCAAAGTGGTATCAGTGCCTCAGTGTGATGTCACAGAGCCCCTGAGTGATGCCATAGAGCCCCAGAGCCATGTTTCAGAGCCTCAGTGTGATGTCACAAAGCTCCAGCGTGATGTCTAAGAGCCTCAGTGTGATGTCACAGAGCCCCAAAGTGGTATCAGTGCCTCAGTAGGATGTCACAGAGCACAAGAGTGATGGCTCAGGGCCTCAGTGTGAGTCTCAGAGTGATGTCTCAGAGCCTCAGTGTGATGTCACAGAGCCTCAGTATGATGTCACAGAGCCTCAGTATGTTGTCACAGAGCCTCCGTATGATGTCACAGAGCCCCATAGTGATGTCTCAGAGCCTCAGTTTGATGTCACAGAGCACCAGATTGAGCCTCAGTGTGATGTCACAGAGCCACAGAGTTAAGTCACAGAGCCTCAGTGTGAGCCTCAGTGTGATGTCACAGCACCCCAGAGTGATGCCTCAGTGTGAGCCTCAGTGTGATGTCACAGAGTCACAGAGTTGTCACAGAGCCTCAGTGTGAGCCTCAGTGTGATGTCACAAAGCCCAAGAGTGATGGCTCAGAGCCTCAGTGTGAGTCTCAGAGTGATGTCACAGCACCCCAGAGTGATGCCTCAGTGTGAGCCTCAGTGTGATGTCACAGAGCCCCATAGTGATGTCTCAGAGCCTCAGTGTGATGTCACAGAGCACAAGAGTGATGGCTCAGGGCCTCAGTGTGAGTCTCAGAGTGATGTCTCAGAGCCTCAGTGTGATGTCACAGAGCCTCAGTATGATGTCACAGAGCCTCCGTATGATGTCACAGAGCCCCATAGTGATGTCTCAGAGCCTCAGTTTGATGTCACAGAGCACCAGATTGAGCCTCAGTGTGATGTCACAGAGCCACAGAGTTAAGTCACAGAGCCTCAGTGTGATGTCACAGCACCCCAGAGTGATGCCTCAGTGTGAGCCTCAGTGTGATGTCACAGAGTTGTCACCGAGCATCAGTGTGAGCCTCAGTGTGATGTCACAGCACCCCAGAGTGATGCCTCAGTGTGAGCCTCAGTGTGATGTCACAGAGTCACAGAGTTGTCACAGAGCATCAGTGTGAGCCTCAATGTGAGGTCACAGCACCCCAGAGTGATGCTTCAGTGTGAGCCTCGGAGTGATGTTGCAGAGCCTCAGTGTGATGTCACAGAGCCCCAGAGTGATGTCACAGATCCTCAGTGTGATGTCACAGATCCCCAGAGTGATGTCACAGAGCCTCAGTGTGATGCCACAGAGCCCAAGAGTGGTGTCACAGAGCATCAGAGTGATGTCTCAGAGCCTCAGTGTGATGTCACAGAGCTTCAGTGTGATGTCACAGAACCCACGAGTGATGTCACAGAGCCTCAGAGTGATGTCTCAAAGCCTCAGTGTGATGTCACAGAGCCTCAGTTTGATGTCACAGATCCCCAGAGTGATGTCACAGAGCTTCAGTGTGATGTCACAGAGCCCCAGAGTGATGTCACAGAGACTCAGTGTGAGCCTCAGTGTGATGTTGCAGAGCCCCAGAGTGATGTTACAGAGCCTCAGTGTGATGTCACTGAGCCTTAGAGTGAGCCTCAGTGTGATGTCACTGATCCCAAGAATGATGTCTTAGAGCCTCAGTGTGATATCACTGATCCCGAAAGTGATGTCTCAGAAACTCAGTGTGATCCTCAGTGTGATATCACAGAGCCCCAGAGTGATGCCACGGAGCCTCCGTGTGATGTCACAGAGCCCCAGAGTGATGTCACAGAGCCTCAGTGTGATGTCACAGAGCCCTGCAGTGGTGTCTCATAGCCTCAGTGTGATGTCACAGAGCCCCAGAGTAATCCTCAGTGTGATGTCACAGAGCTCCAGAGTGATGCCTCAGAGCCTCGGTGTGATGTCACAGAGCCCCAGAGTGATCCTCAGTGTGATGTCACAGAGCCCCAGAGTGATGTCACAGAGCCCCGGAGTGGTGTCTCATAGCCTCAGTGTGATGTCACAGAGCCCCAGAGTAATCCTCAGTGTGATGTCACAGAGCCCCAGAGTGATGCCTCAGAACCTCGGTGTGAAATCACAGAGCCCCAGAGTGATGTCATAGAGCCTCCGTGTGATGTCACAGAGCCCCAGAGTGATGCCTCAGAACCTCGGTGTGAAATCACAGAGCCCCAGAGTGATGTCATAGAGCCTCCGTGTGATGTCACAGAGCCCCAGAGTGATGTCACAGAGCCTCAGTGTGATCTCACAGAGCTCCAGAGTGATACCTCAGAGCCTCGGTATGGTGTCTGCGAGCATTACAATGACGTCACAGACGCCTAGGGTGGTGGAATTGAACCTTACAGTTGAGTCGAACATCTTTGTCGCAATGTCAGAGAGCTCTGCAGTGACATCACAGGCCCAAGGTCATTTCACTGAGCCCAAGAGATATATCACAGGTCCCTATAGGCATGTCACAGTGCTCTAAAGTGTTTAATGCCGAGCCGTTTAATGATAATACAGAGTTTTAAGTGATGTCACGGAGCCCTGTAGTGATGTTAAGAGTCCCACATTAATGTCACTGAGATCTTTAGTGACGAACGTAGTCCTAGGGTGATAAGTACAGCGCTCTTTAGAGATGCCACTGAACGCCGCAGTGATATCACAGACTTCCGGTGATGACCAAGGCCCCAAGGTCACATCACAGATCCTCACGGCGATGGTACAGGGCCTTAGTATGATGTCAGAGAATCCACTAGGGAGTTTGCAGATACTGTGTGAGATGTAACACAGCCGTAGGGTGATGTCGCAAGCTTTTAGAGCGATGTCACAGTAACCTATACTGATGTCACAGAGGTCTTGGGAGTCATATGTAACCCTGGGTGGAGTTCGCGGAGTTGCACTAAGCCGAACTCCGCGAAGTGGCAAAAAACTCCGCCGCACTACGCAGAGCTCCGCAAGCAGCGGAATTCCATAGAAAAATCCTGTTTGAGGTGATTGCACAGTGCCGGATGCTTGTCCGCACTGTGCAATCATTGCGAACGGCCCCTTGCACAGCGCATGCGGTCCCTTCCTTCCTTTTCTGCCGCTCGAGTAGATTTTTACTTGAGCGGCAGCTTTCTCACCGCGAACGGGCACTTTCTCAACGCGAGCGGTGGTGAGCATACGCAACCACTTGCAATGAGAAACCTGACCACCCCGTGTTGAGAAATCTCGCATGGATGTTTATTGTCTACGCTCGCGCTTGCCAACTTAATGTTGACGATCAGGAACAAGGAAAAATCTCACTGGGAGGTTGATTTTCCTCGCTCGTGGTCACCAACTTAACGTTGACGAACGCGAATGAGGAAAAAAACTCCACTACGCTAGGCAGAGCGGATTTTTTTGGAACTCTGCGATCTCCGCGTAGCGCAGAGTGCAGAAAACTCTGCAAACTGCGCTAGCGGAGCGGAGTTCACTGCCCAGGGTTAGTCATATGGTGATATCCAAAAGACTGGGTCTTAGAGTGATGTCACAGGTCCTTGTAAGCATGTCAGAGCTCTAAAGTAATGCCAAAGAGCCCTTTAATGGTGTCACAGAGCTCTTGTGAGGGAGCCGTCCCCAGGTTCATGTCACACATCTTTATTGTGATGTCACTGAGCCCTGGTGGGACGTCACAGATCTTTATAGTGATGACACTCCCCTACAGCGAGTTTACAGATCCATATGATGTTACCACTGTTAGAAGTAGAGTGATGTCACATAGCGCTAGTGTGACATCGCAAGTCCCTATAATGATGTTACAAAGCCCCAGGGCGATGTCACAGAGCCCAACATTGATACCAGAGCCCTATCGTGATGTCACAGAGGAGCCCAATAGTGATATCTCAGAACCCTGAAGTGAGTGATGATGCTACCAACCGTTCCTTATAGTGAAATCACAGATCATTAGAGTGACGTCACAGACCCAGATAGTGATGTCACAGTTAACCCTGGGAGGAGTTCGGGAGTTGCGCATGGTAAAAAAACTCCGCCGCACTACGCGGATCTCCGCGAGCGGCAGAGTTTGATGCGGCAGAGTTTGATAGAAAAATGCTGTTCGCAGTGATTGCACAGTGCTGGATGCTTATCCGCACTGCGCGATCATTGCGAACGGCACCATGCACAGCGCAGGCTTTCCTTTTCTGCCGCTCGAGTAGATTTTTACTTGAGCTGCAGCTTTCCAACGCGAATGGGGAGTTTCTCAACGCGAGCGGTCGTGAGCATACGTGACCACTCGCAATGAGAACCCTGATCCTCCGCGCTGAGAAATCTCGCCGAGAGGTTTATTTTCCACGCTCACCAACTTGATGTTGACGATCGCAAACGAGGAAAAATCTCCCCGGGAAGTTGATTTTCCTCGCTCGCTCCTGGGAACTCCGCGATCTCCGGTTAAAATGGAGTGCGGAAAACTCTGCAAACTCCGTGAGGGGAGCGGAGTTCAGCACCCAGGCCTAGTCACAGTTCCTTCTGACGATGCTTGATGGCCAAAAAATAATGACAGAAATGCTGATGATATCACAGAGCCCCTTAGTGATCTCAAAGATCCCGATAGTGATGTCACGGTTCCTTTTGGTGACGACAGAGGGCCATATAGTAATGACAGAAATGTTGATATCACAGAGCCCGATAGTGATGTCACAGACCCTGATAGTGATGGCACATCGTCTGATAGGGTGATGACTGAGGCTTAAGTAGTAATTATAGAAATGCTTATGATGACACGGAGCCCAAGACTGATGTCACAGACCTCGATAGTGATGTCACAGATACTTCTGGTGACGACAGAGGGCCCTATAGTAATGACAGAAATGCTGATGATATCACAGAATCCTAGAGTGACGTCACAAACCCCGATAGTGATGTCACAGTTCCTTCTGGTGACGACAGAGGGTCATACAGTAATGACAGAAATGCAGATATCACTTAGCCCTAAAGTGATGTCACAGAGCCTGAAAGTGTTGTCACATATTCTTCTGGTGACGACAGAGAGGCATTAAGACAAAGTAACGACAACAATACTGATTATATCACAGAGCCCTAGAGTGATGTCACAGAGCCCGATAGTGATGTCACAGAGCCTGATAGTGATGTCACATGGTCCGATAGGGTGATGACAGAGGCCTAAGTAGTAATTATATAAATGCTTATGATATCACAGAGCCCTAGAGTGATGTCACAGACCTCGATAGTGACGTCACAGATACTTATGGTGACGACAGAGGGCCATATAGTAATGACAGAAATGTTGATCATATCACAGAGCCCGATAGTGATGTCACAGGGTCCGATGGGGTGATGACAGAGGCCTAAGTAGTAATTATAGAAATGCTTATGATGTCACAGAGCCCTAGAGTGATGTCACAGAACCCCGATAATGATGTCACAGATCCTTCTGGTGATGATATAGGACCTTAAAGTGATGAGAGAAAAGCTGATATCACAGAGCCCTGGAGTGTCACAGACCCGCGATAGTGACGTGACAGATACTTCTGGTGACGACAAAGGGACATATATTCCTGACAGAACTGCTGATGACATCACAGAGCCTTAGAATGTCGACACAGTATCTTATGTGAAGTCCCGGGTCCTACAGTGCCCTGTCGCGTATATACGTTGTGTAGTCTTTCTCTAACCCACTTAACACGAGAGGTTGTTTGTTGTTCTGTTTATTAAGCAGTCGCTTGTTGTGAGCTGTTCTGGATTAGGGGAGTGAAGTGATCCACCACGAGCCCCACTCCCCCCAACTTCCGCCTGCCCCGCACCCTCCCAGAGCATCACTTATTTATAAAAGGAAACTGTAGACAGCAGAAGTGTCTGCGCGGGAATCAGGTTGGGGCGAATGTAATTAACACATCTAAGAGGCTCCGTGAATGTATAATGCCACAGTTTCTCTCACAACCCTCCTCCCGTGGCATGCCCACCCCGCCCGCCCCCGCTGCCAGGGGAGCGCGCCTGTCCCGCCCCCCCTCGCGCTTCAAGGCTTCGGGGCCTCGCCTCCCCCCCACCCCCCATCACGTGCTTACATGCGCGGAGGCTGCTCGCCTCCTCACAGGCTGAGGTAAGTGTGAGGCGGAGCGCTGCTGTAAGAGGCCCCCAGCCTGTGAGATGTCTGCAACTAGAGGGATAGCTCGGCTGTCTAAGGTGCCGAGTCACAGAACTAACTTACGACAAAATCCTGAACTTACTACTTTTGGTATTCACAGAAGTTAAAATGTTTTCTTAAGTTTGTCTTAAAACAAACTTAAAACAGACTTAAGACAGATCTAAGACAAACTTGAGGCAAAATCCTAACTTCAGTGAATACCAAAAGTAGTACGTTTAGGATTTTGTCTTAAGTTAGTTCTGTGAATCGGGACCATAGTTCGGAGCTTATGGTGTGTGTATTTTAGCCCCCACTCCGGCTATGACGATGCTTGTGAGGTACGTGTAGCTTGAGGGATATATCTCTGCTTTCTTACAACTGATCCAGTGAGCTATGTGTAACTTGACGATAGCTCCGCTGTCTGAGTTGTGAGCGTGTGATGGGATTATCTACTGGCCCCCCTGGGTTGTGACATGAACTTGTGAGGTACGGGTAACCCGGGGCATAGCGCTGCTGTCTGATGCCTGAACCAGGGAGCTATCTGCCACCTGCGAGGAAGCTGTGCTGGGGGAGGCCTGAGCCTGTGAGATGCACGTGTTCCCCTGAGTAATCGCTCTGAGATCTGAGCTCAGAGCCTCTAGTCCTTGTAACCTGAGGGATAGCTCTGCTGCCTGAGGCCGTAGCCTTTGAGATCGGTGTAACCGTTGGCACTAGTTTGATGCCTGAGTCTGTGGGACCTGTGTAACAAGAGAGACAGTTATGCTGGAGAAGCAGGCACCTGTGAAACCTTTGCAACCCAAGGATAGTTCTGGTGCCTGGGGCATCAGCCTGTGAGGTTTGTGTAACCCAATGGATAGCTCTGGTGTCTGAGGCCTGAGTCTGTGAGATTGGTGTAACTCGGAGGGGAGCTCTGAGCCAATGAGGTTGGTGCAACCCAAGAGGCCAGTCTTTTACATGAGACAGCCTGTGAGATGCATGTACCCTGAGGGGTAGTTCGGATGTACATGGGGAGAGCTGTGACGGCTGTGGCCTGATCCTGCGAGATTCATGTATCATTTATTTATTTTATTTGAAAAGTTTTATAAAGTGCAAACATGAGCCCGAACGGGTATCAAAAGAGCGGAAGTGGAACGAGGTAAAAGCGTGAGTACAACATCATAGCGGAACATGTGGGGTACATGAAAAGCAACAAAGACATAGGGGAGCAGGGGAAAAAGAAAATTACAATATCGAGCCAAGGTAACCAGCCCATCTTGTGGGACATTATAAAGTTCCAGAAGAGCAATACATTTAATAGGGCACGCGAGGTGCACAAAATTAGAACTTTTGAACAAAAGTATAAAATAATGTCAGACAGGAAATGGAAGTAGGGTACGCTGGCTCTCGGACTAATGCTGTAAATGGTCATTCAGGAGTAGCCATTTGACATGTTTTTTGAATGAGGCGGTAGAGGGGTTTGACCTGATCTCGGGAGGAAGAGCGTTCCATATTCTTGGAGCTAGACACGAGAAAGCACTATTGTATGTTCTTTTCTTATTGAGTTTGGGAGGTTTCAACTGTAGGGTATTAGAGCTTCTTAGGTTCTGACTCGAGGCCGATAGTTCAAGTTTTTTTGTCAGGTAAGCAGGGGTGTTGTAATGAATAGCTTTGTGCGTCAGGCAAGCTATCTCGAAACGGATCCTTGCCTCGATGGTCAGCCAGGTTAGTTTAATTAGGTCCGGTGCGATGCGGTCATGTTTTCTGGAGCCTGTCATGAGTCTGGCCGAAGAGTTCAGAGTGGCTCTAAGAGGTGCCAAACTGGCTTTAGGTAACCCAGCTAGGGTCACCATTCCATACTCCTATCGTGAGCTAACTAGGAATTGGACTGCAGACTGAATGTCCTGAGGAGTCAAGAATGACTCAATTTTCCTTAGAGTGTTGAGCTGACGATTGGCTCCCCTTGTAGTTGCACTGATGTGATCTTGCATATTCAGGTATTTGTCCAGAGCTATACCTAAAATTTTGTAGAGTCAACAACATGAGGGGTGCAGTTGAGCGTGGTAAGTTGTTTGAGCCAGTCTTGAATGGGTGCAGAGTGATTGCGGGGGGCAATCAGGAGGCATTCTGTTTTGAGGGTATTTAGAAATAGATAATTATGAGTTAGCCATTGTTGAGTTTTTAGAAGTTCACAATTTAGAGTTTTTATGAAGAGAGTTTCAAACACAATTAAGTGTCATCGGCATACATATTGGGTGTGAATGTTAGAGCGGTTCAGAATTTCGGACAGTGGTTCAAAGAAAAGGTTGAAAGCGTGGACGAGAGTGTGGAACCATGAGGCGCTCCAATTGTGACCGGTGTACTGGTTGTAAGGGAGTGGTTAACTTTGATTCTTTGCGTTCGGTTACGTAGGAAAGAGGCAAACCAATTTGAGACAGGGCCCGATAGCCCCATCCTTTTTTGAAGACGAGCAATCCGGTTTTCATGTTTGACGGTGTCAAACGCTGAAGACAGATCAAGAAGGATCAGTGGACAGGGTACATTCTGGTCAAGAGATCTCAAGGGGTCATCAACGATGTGCGTTAGAGCCGTTTCTGTACTGTGACCCGCTCAGAAACCTGACTGGTCGATGTCAAGGAGCTGAAATTCCTCGATGTGGTTGCAGAGATGAGTGCGAACGCATTTCTTGAGCAATTTAGCTAAAGTTATGATATTGGTAATTGGAGGGAAATTGTTAGGATCCGCTAAGTCAGCATTAGGCTTTTTTGGGATGGGAGTGACTTGCCTCATCTTGAGGCAATCAGGAATCCTACCCTACAGAAGAGGTTCATGAATAATCAAGGACAAAAGTGGAAGAATTGTCAATTTGAATTCCTTGAAAAACTTGACGGGTAGAGGATCGTTGAAGGGATTGGAAGGTTTTAAAGAAGCCATAGATTGGAGCAGCTCCACATCATCTGGAAGTAGAAAGGAATTCCAAGATGCATTGTTTTCAGGAGGGTAACCCGTGGGGTAGGGAGTAGGTGCTCTCGCTACTGTTAGCCCTGCTGAGGGTGCGAGAGATTTCAGAAGCAGCAAATTAGGTGCGGCGTGTTGCAATTCAATTTAAATTTTTCTTGCCTTTTAAGTGAAGTGTGCTGTGAAGTCCTCCCCACTGGGGTAAGATTTGGGTGCTGAAATTCGATTGGTAGAGTGGTTAGCTTGTTGTTAAATGATTTCAAATAGTTTCTTGGATCTGTTTTGGCGCTGTCAAGCTGTGCCCTGAAGTGATCCGTTTTAGCACTACGGATATGTTTGTTATAAGCGCTTCTCATCCTCCTTAACTGTTGAGGCTTGAAATGAAGGGTGAGTTTCTCAATAATCTCTCAGAAAGCCTTAGTTTGCTACGTTCCTCATTTAGGGAGCCATTAAACCAGGGTTTGGATTGTTTGATTGGAATCCTTCGGAGTTGCTTCGGAGCAATAGAGTCGAAAATAATTGTCATGGTGCGGATGTAATGATCCTTAAGGTCATCGAGGTTGGTCATGTTAGGGGTGGCAGAAGAAGATTCTTGCTAACGGATGTCAGATCATTGATGTTGATGTCTCTCAGATTACGAACCAGCTGTTTGGTTTTGAGCGGTTGACCATGTCTGACCAGAACCTTTTCCTGGATGGGAAACGAGATTTGGTAATGATCCGACCAGTCACAGGGTGTAATGTCATCAAGTTGTATGATGTTGTCTCTAGCTACAATAAGATCAAGGGTGGAGCCCTAGTTGTTGGAGGGTCCATTGCAGGCCTGGATGTAGTTGAGGTCGGAGAGGAAAGCCATGAAGGAGCCCAATAAGGGGTCATTTGTGTCGTTCCAAGGAAGGTTAAAATCCCTGAGAAAGATATGGCTGGGGTATTGGTCCGAGCATGAGGTAATGGACTCCATAATTTGCTCGACGAAGAGCAGATTATCACCTGGGGGATGTTATAGCATGTGGAACACATAGACAATCTTGCCATTGTTCCAAATTTCGATGTCTAGGTGTTCACGGGAGGACATCATAGCAGTTTGAGCCTGATTCAACGTGACGATGGAGCGATAAATGCAAGCAATGCCACCCCCAATTTTAACAGGTCTATCGAGCCTGATAATTTCATAATCAGGAGGGACTATCATTAACAACTGCTGAGGTCTTTTCGGAATGCCAGATCACTGGGCGCACACCTGGGTAACCGCTAGTTAATGAAACACAGATGTAGATGGTGTAGGCAATAGGGCGAGTGGTAATACCTCACAACCACTCAGAAAGACCAGAATGACTGGTCAACAATGCTTATGAACAACTATGCCCCTGCACTAACACAATGTGTGGAACACTTCAAAAGTTTGAATACAATTGTATATATGCAATAGTGACAAATAGCACATCAATCTAAACATATGGTGGAGGTAAATATTTCTGTAACAAATGGTCGAGTGAGACGGGTAAGTCAATTAATAGTCTGTATTCGGAGTGTCCATTTTCTGTTTATTGTTCCGTTTCAAAAGCCAACACGTGTTTCATCGCAAGGAACAATTGCGAATCTTCAGGGCTGGAAAAAGTGGCTTTCGGGATAGGATATGCTGGTTCGGATAAAACACAGGAGGGGCGCGAAAGGACCGGTCAGTGCATGGTCCGGAAAAGCCAAAATTGTATTATCTTCGAAACCGGCTCTATGGGTGTGTCCCACGGTGTGGGCGGAATCGCAACTCTCAAGTAATTAGACAAATAATTCTTTCTTGGAGATAATTAGATCTAGGTAATGGACATGTTAGGTAGAGACCGGGAAGGAGAGAGGTCTTCGTGGTGAGGGCGGGTGCGCTAGTTACCATCAAAGTACCAAGTCCTGGCGGACAATAATCTCCCTCTTAGAGTTTCCCGGCGCCGTGTTTCGGAAACGGCGCCGGGAAACTCTAAGAGGGTTATTGTCCGCCAGGACTTGGTACTTTGATGGTAACTAGCGCACCCGCCCTCACCACGAAGACCTCTCTCCTTCCCGGTCTCTACCTAACATGTCCATTACCTAGATCTAATTATCTCCAAGAAAGAATTATTTGTCTAATTACTTGAGAGTTGCGATTCCGCCCACACCGTGGGACACACCCATAGAGCCGGTTTCGAAGATAATACAATTTTGGCTTTTCCGGACCATGCACTGACCGGTCCTTTCGCGCCCCTCCTGTGTTTTATCCGAACCAGCATATCCTATCCCGAAAGCCACTTTTTCCAGCCCTGAAGATTCGCAATTGTTCCTTGCGATGAAACACGTGTTGGCTTTTGAAACGGAACAATAAACAGAAAATGGACACTCCGAATACAGACTATTAATTGACTTACCCGTCTCACTCGACCATTTGTTACAGAAATATTTACCTCCACCATATGTTTAGATTGATGTGCTATTTGTCACTATTGCATATATACAATTGTATTCAAACTTTTGAAGTGTTCCACACATTGTGTTAGTGCAGGGGCATAGTTGTTCATAAGGAGGGACTATCATGTCAAGAATTGGGGGGGAGGAGTCATTAAGCCAGGTTTTCGTTAGGATCAGGAGGTCCAATTCTTGCGTGATGATGAGGTCAGAGATATCCGCTGCATGCTTCACCGCTGACCTGTAGTTGACAAGCATCGATCTGATGTACGAGTTGTTTGTTACCGCATCTAGGTGAGAAGTGCTGATGTGTAGTAGATTATTCTTGTTCACTGATCTCAGGTTAACACTTGGTTCTCTAAACGGGTCAGAGGAAATAGTTTGGCTGTTGATTGGTGAGTGGGAGGAGACACAACAAAAACCGTTGTAAAGTAGAAGTGAGAGAGTTTCATCATCAGACAACAACTGGGGCATAGACCAATGGGGCTTGGAGTGGTGATTTGGAAGAGGCCGAGTTCTCCAGAGTAGGCTGAGCGGGGGCTATTGAGAGAAGAAATTTCCCCCGGCAGAGTTTAACACTCGCTGGAAGGCTAGGTTTATCGGTCTCAAGGGTAGGATTGAGTTTCCTAAACTTCTCCATCTTCAAGGAGAAATGTAAGAGGGTCTGCAGGTTATCTTTAACAGTTAGGAGATCCTGCTTGAGGTCGGCCAGCTTATCCTCAATTTAGGGGAGGCTGCCACTATCAGCGGCCGGACTAGGAGTAGAGTAGGGAGAGGGGAGTCGGATGGAAAAATATTTCCCTCACAGGTGCGAAGGGACAAGTTGCTGGAGGGGACAGGGTCCAGCTCGAGGTCAGTCATATTATCCACCAAGGGGGAGGGATAGCATAGAGGACATCAGGTCTTGGTGGAACTAGTTGAAGAGACAACCCTTGGCGTGGATTGGTGGTGGGCAAAGCGGCTTTAACCTGTGAGATGGGGTGCGTACTGGGAGAGGAGATAGGATGTTCCTGCTTCACAAGCTCCAAACCATCCAAAACATCGCAGCCAGAATCGTCCTCGGAACCCCTCAACAGGAGCACATGACCCAGCACCTACGAGACCTCCACTGGCTCCCCGTCGAGAAGAGAGTAACCTTCAAACTACTCACCCACGCCTACAAATCCCTCCACAACACCGGACCCTAATACTTCAATGAAAGAGTCTCCTTCCACGTACCCAAAAGGAACCTCCGCTCTGCCGACCTCACCCTGGCAGAGTCCCCGCGCATCCGCAGAACCCGAGCAGGTGGAAAAGCCTTCTCCTACGTCGCAACAAAGACCTGGAATGAGCTCACAGTCAACATCAGACGCTCCCCGACTCTGTACACCTTCAGGAAGAACTTCAAGACCTGGCTTTTCGACTGATCTGGAGCTGCGCCCCCCGCGCCCCCAACGCCTTGAGACCCTCAAGGGTGAGTAGCGCGCTTTACAAACCCTTATTGATTGAATGATTGATTGATTGAAGTTGAGGGTTCGTGGGTGAAGTGCTGGAGAATGAGGCTGGGTGAAGGGCAGGAAAAGCACTCAATGTGGTTTTCCGAGAGACTTGAGTTGGATTATCAAGGTTAGGTTTGTAGGTATTGCACTCACCCTCTGTGTCGGGGGATATGTCAGACCGGCTCAGAGGGACTCAGCAGAGAGGGTGAATGCAGGGGAGGAGGAAGGAAAAGGTTCAGCAGCTGAGGGGAGACTATGATCAGGTAGACTAGCAGGGGCTATATTACTATTATGTAACCTGAGGGATAGCTCTGATGTACCGGGGTGGGGTGGGGGTTAGCTCTGACTTCGGTGGCCTGATCCTGTGAGATTCATGTGACCCGATGGATAGCTCTGATGTACTGGGGGGTGGGGGGTAGCTCTGACCTCTGTGGGCTGATCCTGTGAGATTCATGTGACCTGAGGGATAGCTCTGATGTACCTGGGGGAAGCTCTGACGTCTGTGGCCTGATCCTGTGTGTTTCTTGTAACCTGAGGGTGGTGCTGCTGTCCGAGCCTGTGAGAATCATGTATCCTGAGAGATGGCTCTGCTGTCTGAGCCTGTGAGATCCCTATACCCCGCGGGGTAGCCAAGCTATCGGAGCTCTGCTGTCTGATCCTGTGAGTTCCCTGTAGCCCGCGGGGTAGCTCTGCTGTCTGATCCTGTGAGATCCCTGTAGCCCTCAGGGTAGCTCTGCTGTCTGAGCCTGTGAGATCCCTGTAGCCCGCGGGGTAGCTCTGCTGTCTGATCCTGTGAGATCCCTGTAGCCCTCAGGGTTGCTCTGCTGTCTGATCCTGTGAGATCCCTGTAGCCCGCGGGGTAGCTCTGCTGTCTGAGCCTGTGAGATCCCTGTAGCCCGCGGGGTAGCTCTGCTGTCTGGGCCTGTGAGATCCCTGTAGCCCGCGGGGTAGCTCTGCTGTCTGAGCCTGTGAGATCCCTGTAGCCCGCGGAGTAGCTCTGCTGTCTGAGCCTGTGGGATCCCTGTAGCCCGCGGGGTAGCTCTGCTGTCTGGGCCTGTGAGATCCCTGTAGCCCGCAGGGTAACTCTGCGGATCCGCCACGGGCCCGGCCTCCAGGCTCCGGCTCGTAAAGCTGCCAGGCGGCCGGTCCCCGCTCATCTGTCTCGGCTCTCCGCCCCGGTGCGCTCCAGGCGCGCTCCCACATTAGCCGGTAATTGAAACGTGAATGATGGGGCCTGTGGACTCGAGGGGGCGGGGGGGGGGGGGGCCCCGGCAGGAGGACGGCGTCTCCATCGGGATTCAATTATCCATTCACAGCCAGATATAGTCTATTGGATTTACATTACAGCCCCCAGCCTTTCCTGGCCAGCCCCCCCAGACTTCACTACCTCCAACCCCTTACAGGAGCCGTGATGTTCCACCGACCCCCCCCCCAACCCCCCTTTACGGGACCCGAGACTTTCACCTCACCCCCCCCCGATCACAGGAGCCCCCCTGCCGCTACAGGTTCCATACCTTTCCCAGCCTAACCACGCCTCCTGCCCCTTACAATTCCAGTGGCTTTCCAATGCACCCCCAAAATAGCCCCCCTTTCGCCCATTTATGGGACACAAACCTTTCCCATTCGTCCACACTCTTTTACAGGGTGCCTTTCCCAGACTGCCCCCTCCATCTGCCTTTTACAGGACGCATACCTTTCCCATGCACCCGCACTCCTTTACATGGTGCCTTTCCCTGACTAGCTTCCCTTTTTCCCATTACAGGACAAAAACTTTTCCCATGCATCCACACTCCTTTACAGGGTGCCTTTCCCAGACTGCCCACTCCTTCTTCCCTTTACAGGACACATACCTTTCCCATGCACCCACACTCCTTTACAGGGTGCCTTTCCCAAACTAGCCCTCTCCTTCTACCCTTTACAGGACACATACCTTTCCTGTGCACCCACACTCCTTTACAGGATGCCTTTCTCAAACTAGCCCTCTCCTTCTACCCTTTACAGGACACATACCTCTCCCATGCACCCACTCCTTTACAGGGTGCCTTTCCCAGACTGCCACCCTCCATCTGCCCCTTACAGGACACATACCTTTCCCATGCACCCACACTCCTTCACAGGGTGCCTTTCTCAGACTGCCCCCTCCTTCTGCCCTTTACAGGACACATACCTCTCCCATGCACACACACTCCTTTACAAGTCAAGTCAAGTCAATAAATTTGTATAGCGCGCTACATACCCAGAGGGTCTCAAGGCGCTCGAAGAGGGTGGGGAGTTACTTGTCAAATATCCACGTTTTAAGTTGCTTTCTGAATGCTAGGTGGTTCTGAGTAAGGCGAAGATGAGTGGGAAGTGAGTTCCAGGTTTTAGCTGCCAGGTAGGAGAAGGATCTACCTCCCATGGTGGTTTTGTTGATGCGAGGTACAGTGGCGAGGGCTTGGTTGGAGGATCGTAGCTGGCGGGAGGGGGTGTAGAAGGACAGTCGTGTGTTGAGGCATTCGGGTCCGATTTCGTAGAGTGCTTTGTGTGCGTGGGTTAGGAGCCGGAAAGTAATCCTCTTATTGACGGGGAGCCAGTGGAGGTTTTTCAGGTGGCCAGAGATGTGTTCTTTACGCGGTATGTCTAATATGAGCCTGGCTGAAGCGTTCTGGATGCGTTGGAGTTTTTTCTGGATTTTTGCGGTGGTACCGGCGTAGAGGGTGTTTCCGTAGTCTAGTCGGCTTGTGACCAGAGCGTGAGTGACTGTTTTTCTAGTTTCGGTGGGGATCCAGCGAAATGTTTTCTTGAGCATGCGAAGAATGTTGAAGCAAGATGAAGAAACGGCGTTGACTTGTCTGGTCATCGAGAGTGAGGAGTCCAGGATGACGCCCAGGTTGCGTGCGTGGTCAGTCGGGATAGGTGCTTTTCCAAGGGCCTCTGGCCACCAAGAGTCATCCCAGGCGGAGGGGGAGGTGCCTAGGATGAGGACCTCTGTTTTGTCTGAGTTCAGTTTTAGGCGGCTGTGCTTCATCCATTTGGCTACTTCTTTCATTCCTTCATGCAGGTTGGTTTTGGCTATGTTTGGGTCTTTGGTGAGTGAGAGGATCAGTTGAGTGTCATCAGCATAGGAGATAATGTTGAGGTTGTGTTGGCGAGCGATGGTCGCGAGGGGGCTCATGTAGACGTTGAAGAGGGTGGGGCTGAGTGAGGACCCTTGGGGTACGCCGCAGATGACTTCAGTGGCCTCTGACTTGAATGGTGGGAGGCGGACTCTCTGGGTTCTTCTGGTGAGGAATGAGGTGATCCATTCCAGTGCTTTTCCATGGATTCCGACGTTTCTGAGGCGTTGTAAAAGGGTGCTATGACAGACCGTGTCGAAGGCTGCGGAGAGGTCGAGGAGGATGAGGGCGACTGTGTCTCCATTGTCCAGTAGAGTTCGAATGTCGTCTGTTGCTGCGATGAGGGCGGTTTCAGTGCTGTGCTTGGCTCGGAAGCCGGATTGTGAGGAGTCGAGGGATTTGTTGGTTTCTCGATGACTTTGGCCGGGAATGGAAGGAGTGATATAGGGCGGTAGTTTTTGAGTTTGGTGGGGTCAGCTGTGGGTTTCTTCAGGAGGGCGCTGAGTTCGGCATGTTTCCAGCTTTCCGGGAAGGTTGCGGAGTTGAGGGAGCAGTTGATGACGTCTCGGAGGTGCGGTGCTATAATGGAGTCTGCTTTGTTAAAGATGTGGTGAGGGCATGGGTCTGTGGGGGATCCTGAGTGGATAGAGTTCATCAGACGGATGGTGTCCTCAGTGGAGAGTGGCTTCCAGTCATTGAGGATGTTCAGGGGGGCTGGGGGTCCTGCAGGGGGTTGGGTGGGTTGGTCTTCGGGTCGGTTGTCGAAGCTGTTGTGGATGTCTGCAATTTTGTTGTGGAAGAATGAGGCTAGGGAGTCGCAGAGGGCTTGAGAGGGGGTGATGTCGTTGGAGTTGGCCGAGGGGTTGGTAAATTCCTTGACGATGTTGAATAATTCCTTGCTGTTGTGGGCGTTGTTATCTAGTCGGTCCTTGAAAGCGGCTTTCTTGGCAGTCCGGATCAGTTGGTGGTGTATGCGGGTGGCGTTTTTGAAGGCGTCTTTGGTGCTGGTGGTTGGGTCTTTTTTCCAGGCCTTCTCAAGGGAGCGGCAGAGTTTCTTGGATTTCTTAAGGTCATCGTTGAACCAGGAGGCCTTCTTGCTGCCTAGTTTGATTTGTCGTTTTTTCAGTGGTGCTAAGATGTCGGCGCTGTTGGATAACCATTGGATGAGGTTGGTGGCTGCTAGGTCTGGGTTTGAGGAGTGGGCTGGGGGGTTTTGAAGAAGCGATGAGGAGATCTGGTCGATGGTGATTTTGTTCCAGTTTCTTTGCAGAGTGGGTTGGGGGTGGTTGTTGGAAGTGGGTTTGTTGTAGGTGAAGTGAACGCAGCTGTGGTCAGTCCAAAGGAGAGGTGTGGTGTGGCTGAAGGAGACATGTTTGCTGGAGGTGAAGATAGGGTCGAGTGTGTGACCTGCGATGTGGGTGGAGGTGGTGACAAGTTGTTTAAGTCCGAGGTTGGCGAGGTTGTCCAAAAGGGTGGTGGTGTTGCGGTCGTGGTTCTTTTCAAGGTGAAAGTTGAGGTCTCCCAAAAGGATGTAATCCTGGGAGGGGAGCGCGTGTGGAGTGATGAAGTCCGTGATATCTTCGCTAAACTGTGCGCGGGGTCCTGGTGGCCTGTAGAGGAGGGTGCCTCTGAGGGTGGTTTTGGGGTCGATGTGGATCTGGAAGTGAAGGTGTTCAGAGTTGGCGAGATTGACGTCTGAGCTGGTTGAAATGCGGATGGATTTCTTATGGACGATAGCGATACCTCCTCCTGTGTGGCCGGTACGGTCCTTGCGTATGATCTTATAGTCTTCCGGGATGGCAATCGTGATGTCTGGGGCTGATGTGGCGTTCATCCATGTTTCTGTTAGGAAGGCGACGTCCGGAGAGATGGTGTCTAGTAGATTCCAGAGGTCGGTGGTGTGCCTGTGGACCGATCGGGTGTTGAGCAGGATGCATTGTAGATGGTTGGGGTCGGATATCTGTTGTGTGATCGTAGACGAGATGTTCTTGGTGCCGTCGAACTTGCAGGAGTTGCAGGAAAAGGGTCCATGGGTGTGTCCAGGAGCGGCTTGGACGCCGTTGGGGGAACGGCCGGGGTTAAGGGCTAGGAGGGTGGTGGCAGCGTAATTAATGCGGGTGGGGTGGGCATTACGAGGACCAGGGGGTCTGGCGCTGGGCGCGGTCCAGGCGCGGACGGGCGCAGACGGGCTTACCTTTGGCGCACATTCGGCGCGACTGGGGCGCGGTCGCTGCGCGTGGACGCTGCGCGTTAGGTCATTAGTCATAAATGGATGGTGGAGGGGGCGGAGCGTGGGAGGGGCAGCAGCTGGGAGGCGGTGGCGGGAGGAGGGGCGGACCAGGGGCAAACAACAACACAAAATGGAGGGTCAAAGGCGAGCACAGCCAGGGGCAGCAAATGCACAGCGTGTTTAAGGGAAAAGAGCCTTACACGCACAAACCAGCTGTAAAGTATCCCAAATCAGAGTAATTGCCTCAGCGATGTAGCGCTACTCTTTAAATAAATAAAGCGACAGTGCAGCACAATTAAATAAATAAAGTTGACAGTGCAGCGCTGTAGAGCGAGCGAGCAGCGCTATTAATTAAATGAATGAATGAGTAAATGCAGCGCTAGGAGCTGAGATGCAGTAGATCAAACTATACCAGCGTGCAGGTCTGGAGCGAGAGGGAGCAACCGGACTGAAGGAGGGTCCAGGCGGTCACAGAGAGCTCGGGAGCGAGGAAGGATATTAATCCTTTACGGGGTGCCTTTCCCAGACTGCCCCCTCCTTCTGCCATTTACAGGACACACAAATTTCCCATGCACCACACTCTTTTACAGGGTGCCTTTCTCAGACTGCCCCCTCCTTCTGCCCTTTACAGGACACATACCTCTCCCATGCACCCACACTCCTTCACAGGGTGCCTTTCCCAGACTGCCTCCCTCCTTCTGCCATTTACAGGACACACACCTTTCCCATGCACCACACTCTTTTACAGGGTGCCTTTCCCAGACTGCCCCTCCTTCTGCCCTTTACAGGACACATACCTCTCCCATGCACCCACACCTTTACAGGGTGCCTTTCTCAGACTGCCCTCTCCTTCTGCCCTTTACAGGACACATACCTCTCCCATGCATCCACACCTTTACAGGGTGCCTTTCTCAGACTGCCCTCTCCTTCTGCCCTTTACAGGACACACACCTCTCCCATGCACCCACTCCTTTACAGGGTGTCTTTCCCAGACTGCCCTCTCCTTCTGCCCTTTACAGGACACATACCTCTCCCATGCATCCACACCTTTACAGGGTGCCTTTCCCAGACTGCTGTCTCCTTCTGCCCTTTACAGGACACCTACCTTTCCCATGCACCCACACTCCTTTACAGGGTGCCTTTCCCAGACTGCCCCCTCCTTCTGCCCCTTACATGGCACATACCTTTCCCATGCAGTCTGACTCCTTTACAGGGTGTCTTTCCCAGACTGCCCTCTCCTTCTTCCCTTTACAGGACACATACCTCTCCCATGCACCCACACTCCTTTACATGGTGCCTTTCCCAGACTGCCCCCTCCTTCCGCCCTTTACAGGACACCTACCTTTCCCATGCAGTCTCACTCCTTTACAGGGTGTCTTTCCCAGACTGCCCTCTCCTTCTGCCCTTTACAGGACACATACCTCTCCCATGCACCCACACTCCTTTACAGGGTGCCTTTCCCAGACTGCCCCCTCCTTCTGCCCTTTACAGGACACCTACCATTCCCATGCAGTCTCACTCCTTTACAGGGCGTCTTTCCCAGACTGCCCTCTCCTTCTGCCCTTTACAGGACACATACCTTTCCCATGCACCCACACTCCTTTACAGGGTGCCTTTCCCAGACTGCCCCCCCCCTCTGCCCCTTACAGGACACATACCTTTCCCATGCACCCACACTCCTTCACAGGGTGCCTTTCTCAGACTGCCGCCCCCTCTGCCCTTTACAAGACTCACACCTTTCCCATTCACCCAAACTCCTTTACAGGGTACCTTTCGCAGACTGCCCTCTCCTTCTGCCCTTTACAGGACACATACCTTTCCCATTCACCCACACTCCTTTACAGGGTGCCTTTCCCAGACTGCCCCCCCTCTGCCCCTTACAGGACACATACCTTTCCCATGCACCATACTCCTTTACAGGGTGCCTTTCCCAGACTGCCCCCTCCTTCTGCCCTTTACAGGACACATAGCTTTCCCATGCACCCACACTCCTTTACAGGGTGCCTTTCCCAGACTGCCCCCCCTTTGCCCCTTACAGGACACATACCTTTCCCATGCACCCACACTCCTTCACAGGGTGCCTTTCTCAGACTGCCCCCTCCTTCTGCCCTTTACAGGACACACACCTTTCCCATGCACCACACTCTTTTACAGGGTGCCTTTCTCAGACTGCCCCCTCCTTCTGCCCTTTACAGGACACATAGCTTTCCCGTGCACCCACACTCCTTTACAGGGTGCCTTTCCCAGACTGCCCCCCTTCTGCCCTTTACAGGACACATACCTTTCCCATGCACCCACACTCCTTCACAGGGTGCCTTTCTCAGACTGCCCCCTCCTTCTGCCCTTTACAGGACACACACCTTTCCCATGCACCATACTCCTTTACAGGGTGCCTTTCCCAGACTGCCCCCTCCTTCTGCCCTTACAGGACACATAGCTTTCCCATGCACCCACACTCCTTTACAGGGTGCCTTTCCCAGACTGCCCCCCCCTCTGCCCCTTACAGGACACGTACCTTTCCCATGCACCCACACTCCTTCACAGGGTGCCTTTCTCAGACTGCCCCCTCCTTCTGCCCTTTACAGGACACATAGCTTTCCTGTGCACCCACACTCCTTTACGGGGTGCCTTTCCCAGACTGACCCCCTTCTGCCCTTTACAGGACACATACCTTTCCCATGCACCCACACTCCTTCACAGGGTGCCTTTCTCAGACTGCCCCCTCCTTCTGCCCTTTACAGGACACATAGCTTTCCCATGCACCCACACTCCTTTACAGGGTGCCTTTCCCAGACTGCCCCCTCCTTCTGCCCTTTACAGGACACATAGCTTTCCCATGCACCCACACTCCTTTACAGGGTGCCTTTCCCAGACTGCCCCCCCCTCTGCCCCTTACAGGACACGTACCTTTCCCATGCACCCACACTCCTTCACAGGGTGCCTTTCTCAGACTGCCCCCTCTTTCTGCCCTTTACAGGACACATAGCTTTCCTGTGCACCCACACTCCTTTACAGGGTGCCTTTCCCAGACTGCCCCCCCCTTCTGCCCTTTACAGGAGACATACCTTTCCCATGCACCCACCTATCCTTCACAGGGTGCCTTTCTCAGAATGCCCCCTCCTTCTGCCCTTTACAAGACACATACCTCTCCCATGCACCCACACTCCTTTACGGGGTGCCTTTCCCAGACTGCCCCTCCTCCTGCCCTTTACAGGACACATACCTCTCCCATGCACCCACACTTTTACACGGTGCCTTTCTCAGACTGCCCTCTCCTTCTGCCCTTTACAGGACACATACCTCTTCCATGCATCCACACCTTTACAGGGTGCCTTTCTCAGACTGCCCTCTCCTTCTGCCCTTTACAGGACACATACCTCACCCATGCACCCACACTCCTTTACATGGTGCCTTTCCCAGACTGCCCCCTCCTTCTGCCCTTTACAGGACACCTACCTTTCCCATGCACCCACACTCTTTTACAGGGTGCCTTTCCCAGACTGCCCCCTCCTTCTGCCCTTTACATGGCACATACCTTTCCCATGCAGTCTGACTCCTTTACAGGGTGTCTTTCCCAGACTGCCCTCTCCTTCTTCCCTTTACAGGACACATACCTCTCCCATGCACCCCTTTACAGGGTGCCTTTCTCAGACTGCCCCCTCCTTCTGCCCTTTACAGGACACCTACCTTTCCCATGCAGTCTCACTCCTTTACAGGGTGTCTTTCCCAGACTGCCCCCTCCTTCTGCCCTTTACAGGACACATACCTTTCCCATGCACCCACACGCCTTTACAGGGTGCCTTTGCCAGACTGCCCCCTCCTTCTTCCCTTTACAGGACACAAACCTTTCCCATGCAGTCTCACTCCTTTCCAGGGTACCTTTCCCAGACTGCCCCCCTCCTTCTGCCCTTTACAGGACACATGCCTCTCCCATGCACCCACTCCTTTACAGGGTGCCTTTCCCAGACTGCCCCCTCCTTCTGCCCTTTACAGGACACATACCTCTCCCATGCACCCACTCCTTTACAGGGTACCTTTCCCAGACTGCCCCCTCCTTCTGCCCTTTACAGGACACATACCTCTACCATGCACCCACTCCTTTACAGGGTGCCTGTTGGAAATGGGATCCCTGGCTGGCCAGGGCTTTCGCCAAAGTCAGTCAGAGACCACCACACCCAAGTCAGGGCAAGGGAGTTACACACCAAGATAACCCCTACTCACCCTCTAGGTAACGTGGCGCGAGCAGCAAGGCTAAACTTGGAGGCGATGTAGGCTAAGTATTTGCGCACGCACCCCAGCAACAACAACCAAAGGCCCACCACAAAGGAAACTCCACACAAGGTTATATAAAAATAATAGCCTTTGTATTACACCAAAACACATTAGATAAAACACACACTTTACAATGTGCCAGAGGCACGGGCAGAATTTACAGGGGGATATTTACAAGACAGGGCCACCTGGACCACTGTCAGGAATCAGAAGTAGCACTTTCAGAAATAGCACTTAGAAGGTAAAATCACTGTAGCACACAATAAAAATAGAGCACACAACCAGTCACTACTGGTACCAGGACCTCACTAGCACCACCTGCACTAGGGAGAAAACAACCACCTATGTATTACAATACCTGTAGGGGTGTAAGAGGAAAACACATGATGCAATGCATAACATTCATTCAGAGGTGTAACAATAAAACACAGTTGCGCAAAAACTCACCAGTCACCACCTGTGACTGTCCCTGTGTCCCAATGTCAGGGCCTAAACGTGGCAGTTGCCCACAAAGTGCTGGGCAACTGGTGCAGGGAAAGTTAGGGCACTGTGGAGCCTCTCGGGCTCAGAAGTAAATCAAAATGCCCCCCTAGAGCCTCTCTGGACTCTTGCAAATGTGGCACCAACGTTGGAGTCCCCCCTCTGGGGACTCGAAATCAATGAAGGCCCCTTGAGCCCCTCTCAGGGCTCTAAACAACAATGGGGGCGCCTGAGCCCCTCGTGGGCTCTCAAAAAAATGATGTGGGCGCTCAAGAGCCTTTCTGGGGCTCATAAACAAAATAGGGCACGCAGGAGCCTCTCTCAGGCTCGTGGAAAGGACTGTGGCTGGAGCCTCATGGCTCAACGATCAACGGGGGGCCCTGGAGCCTCTCAGGCTCGAAATCGGGAATGCCCTGAGCCACTGGGGCTCGAAATGTACAATTTGCCCCCAGGAGCCTCGGGGCCACTCAACACAGAGGTGCGGCACGGTGGAGTCCCTCACGGGGGACTCGAAATGACGTAATGCCCCCGGAGCCCTTGTGGGCTTTGAAATCACTGTGGTGCCTCTCGCAGGCACCGGAGCACACCGAGAGCTTCCCTCCCTCATGGCACTCACCGGCTACTTGGACAAGCTGCTCCTCGGGCGGGACGGCAGTGCAGGGAGCTCCTCTCACTCTCCGGGGCTCTCAGACAGACCGGGGCTCTCAGGCTGGGCACTTCCGGGTCGCGGCTGTCGTCCAATCCCAGCGCGGCCCGGCAACCAATCACCAGGCGGGAATGCTTGCTCCGGGGCCGCCAATCACAGCGCGGCCCTGGATAGGGAGGCGGGCGCAGCGCCTCTCCCGCTGTCTCCGGGCTGAGACGGTGATTTCTGCACGGGGCAATGAAGCGGCAAAGTCCGCGGTAGCACACAAGGCAGGGTGGGCACCTGCGTGGACCAAGAAGCGCTCTCAGCGCTATAAGCATAAAATAAAGCGCTCGAAGCGCTAGCAGGCAAATAAGCGCTCCCAAGCGCTTAGGGGCTAAGCACAGCGCTCTAAAGCGCCAGAAATAAAAGCAAAGCGCTAGGGCTCAGGGAAAGCGCTCCTAGCGCTATAAATCAAGTAGAAGCGCTTCCAGGCACAGCAACAGCTCCAGCAGGGTCTGGAGGCAGGCAGAGGGGCAAGGCAGGGCCAGAGCCAGCACACTGGGTCTCCAGGCAGGGAGACAAGCCTAGTGGCGGTCCTCTTGGCCCCAGCAGCAGCAGCAGCCCCCTCTGGCAAGGATCCAAAAGTAGAACAATTTCAGTGGGGACACAGCCCCATTTTTATACAGTATTTCCCTTTGTCTGAAGGTGCAGAGTGGGGGCGGAACCAGTCGCAGCTGGTTCTTGAGTACTCTGTTTACCTCAACCACCCTCTCTATTCACTGGCAGGGCCTGGGTCATTAGACACACCACAGGGGGGCGGAGCCAGCATTGTGTGGGGAAAACCCAGCCCATCCAGGACACAGGTACACTCCTCCCACACATCACTCATGCTAATCTCCCACTCACCACCGGGCAGACCCATCCAGACTTCCTGGAGCCTGGCATGCCAGCCAGCTCCAGCCAATCACACGCCAGCACCCTCACAGCACACGTACAGCCATGTCTAGAAATGGCGCTTCTCTACTAGACACATACATGCTGCATACACCATCTCGCAGCATTCACTCTCACGAGTTCACACATACCAGACTCAAGCCTGTACACCCCACGCATCAGGAACTACCAGGGACACATACATTCCCCATGCATTCCTATGGGCGGGCAGGCCTAGCTCAGCACATGCACTCAGAGTGCGCACGCACTTTCCACTGGGACACAGTGAAAGTGCGCAGAATCCAAAAATCACCATCTCCAGGTCACCATTTCAAGCAAAAAGTCTAGGGGTGAACCTGCCCTAAGGGCCAAAGTCCAACACAACCCCCTTCCAGCCAAAACGCAGGGTAGAACAATCACCACCGTGATGGACTTCCCTGCTTGGGGCGATAGAACACGGACGCGGGCCCGCAACTGCAGGGACACCCTCCTGTTCTACGCCACGGTGAACCCATGGGATTCCTTCTAGAACCACTATCCGGACCAACTGGGCTACCCCACTGGTACTCCCGAGCTGTCCGCGGCCAGGACCAGGCCCTGGGCCACCCAGGTGCCACTGGTCCTTGCCAATTCGCAGAGCGGGGGGTAGTAACCCCTGGCACATAGCGGCCATTTTCCACTCTTCCTGTCTGCAAGACAGGACTAGACTGCCACTGGTTCTCCAGCCTAAGGCCTACAACCTCAGGCGGACCAGGAGTCTCAGGGAAGGCTCTCCTCCCCTTACCTCTTCTTCTAGGGTTCCTCCTCCCTCTGCGAGGGGTACCCCTAGAACGCCATTCCAACCCAGGACTTATCCACTCAGGTTGCACCGGGGTCAGAGGTGGGCTCTCCCACCCTCTGCACCCCCTTCCAGAGGTCTGCCCTCTCCCACCTGGAGAAGTTCCTCTGGAAGAAGAACCGGTCAGGACACTGGTTACAGTCGTCCTACCCTTCAGGTCAGGCTGATCCTGAACCTGGCCTTCCAACCTCTGGTCTACAACCTTCGGTGGAACAATTGCCTGGCACTCCAGGACTTCTGGGGACTTACACTCCATCCCCCTTAGGCTAACAAATGAGACATATGTTGTGTGACTGTCTGTCTGGCGCAGATCTCCCGCCCTCTGTCCACCTGACAGTGCGTGACGATCCCCCAGACCAGAAGTGGTGTTACCATGGTCACTACACGGGAACCTAGCCCAACTGGGTAGTCCCTGACCCACTGGTCCTTCCACTGGGGAACTCCCCCAATCACTCCTCACTCTGGACTCCTGTACCCTCCCTACCGGAGCGGTACTGCCAGACTCTAGAACCATAGGAGCTCTGGTTACAGACGCTCCAGGTCCTCTACTCACTAGGAGATCCTCCTCAAATGGACTAACAGGACAGCCTAGGTCCCCAACCTGGTGTTCCCTACAGAAACCATCCAAGTCCTGAGGCAGGGCTTCGGGCGTCCGGGGAACCTCGGTCTCCCCCTCACTCCTGCTCCACTGAGCCAGGCAGTGAGCCCCTACACCCTCCTCGCTATCCTGGGACCTAGCTGGGCTACACTGAGCCTCTTCCACCACGCTGGGCTGGAAGATACCTGAACCACTACTTTTGGAGTCACTCCCTAATGACCCTAGAGAACCTTTATCACTCTCCCAGCGCTCTGCTTCCTCAGCAAGCGCCCAAGGATTAAGGGATTCAGACTTCAACAGGTGCTGGCGCAACTCTGGACAAACAACACTGAGCAACTGCTCCTTGAGAAACATATTCAGTACTCCGTCTTTCTCATCATCCGAGCTAGCCGCCAGCCAATCCCACATTGCATCAGAACAGTCGTCCACAAAAAAACCCCACTTCTGTTGAGGCGGTTTCCTACTGCCCCTGAATTTTAACCTTAACTCCTCCTCTTGGGAACAAGGGACCATACGTTGGGCACGGGGTAGGGGACTTTCTGCACTGAAGTCTAAATAGCTGCCACCACTGGACTCAGCCCTCCCCGGGGAATCCAGAAAATTAAAACTGCGCGCAGGGGATAGTCTATCCTCCAGAGCTACTTTGCCTCTGGTGGAGGCCCTCTCAGCCTCCTCTATCCTTTCCTGCGCTAAGACCATCTCGGTCTCTAGCTGTTGCTTCCTAAGCTCCAGCTGCGCCATAGCCTGGGCATGCTCTAACCTGAGCTTCTCTAAGGCCAGCTGGTGCTCCCTTTCTTTCCTCCTATCTTCCAGCTCCTCTGGGGACAGGGAAAGGGATGAGGCGCTGCCTCCTACGCTGGACCCAGCAAGGGACTGCCTATCTAGGGGGTCCTCACTCTCTACTGGCATCCAGGTGCTGTCATCTTCTTCCTCCTCTTCTGAATCTTCAGGGCTCCCCACAGACCCACCACCCTCCTGGTGTGGGGCCCAGGCCCTTTCCTCACTGCGCTCACGATCCCAGTGACCCTCTTGCCATCTGACCAGGCGGTCCCTAAGGTCGTACCAGTTTGACTCACCCCTCCCTAGGTCTCTCTCCTCACAGAACCTTACCAGCTCCCACGTACTGTAGGTATCTAGATCACTGAAATCAAAAACAAGATCCATTCTGGCAGACGTTCTAGAGAAGAGATCACACAGGGAACCTAGGGGTCTGAGCTAACACAGGAGTACACAATTCACAAGGTATCAGCAAGCTCTCTACCCCAGAGAACTCACACTCACTTGCCTAGTGCCACCCACCATTCATCCACACACAACCCTCCCCTCGGACTGGTAAGGCAGTTTCTACCACCCCTGATTCCTCAACCTGACCACAAGTGACACAGGTACCGACTCTGGGCGCAGGGTAGGGGACAAATGCACTGGACACAATTGCACAATGATACCTTCAGGAGAAGAAAATGTGAAACTTCAAAAACAAACAATCCCCTAAAATGTGGTCATCTAAAATGCAGAGTTTTGTGGTGCAGCCAGCCGCTACTAAGGTACAAGGCAAACACAAATCCTTATCCCGCCGCTTGCCGCCAATGTTGGAAATGGGATCCCTGGCTGGCCAGGGCTTTCGCCAAAGTCAGTCAGAGACCACCACACCCAAGTCAGGGCAAGGGAGTTACACACCAAGATAACCCCTACTCACCCTCTAGGTAACGTGGCGCGAGCAGCAAGGCTAAACTTGGAGGCGATGTAGGCTAAGTATTTGCGCACGCACCCCAGCAACAACAACCAAAGGCCCACCACAAAGGAAACTCCACACAAGGTTATATAAAAATAATAGCCTTTGTATTACACCAAAACACATTAGATAAAACACACACTTTACAATGTGCCAGAGGCACGGGCAGAATTTACAGGGGGATATTTACAAGACAGGGCCACCTGGACCACTGTCAGGAATCAGAAGTAGCACTTTCAGAAATAGCACTTAGAAGGTAAAATCACTGTAGCACACAATAAAAATAGAGCACACAACCAGTCACTACTGGTACCAGGACCTCACTAGCACCACCTGCACTAGGGAGAAAACAACCACCTATGTATTACAATACCTGTAGGGGTGTAAGAGGAAAACACATGATGCAATGCATAACATTCATTCAGAGGTGTAACAATAAAACACAGTTGCGCAAAAACTCACCAGTCACCACCTGTGACTGTCCCTGTGTCCCAATGTCAGGGCCTAAACGTGGCAGTTGCCCACAAAGTGCTGGGCAACTGGTGCAGGGAAAGTTAGGGCACTGTGGAGCCTCTCGGGCTCAGAAGTAAATCAAAATGCCCCCCTAGAGCCTCTCTGGACTCTTGCAAATGTGGCACCAACGTTGGAGTCCCCCCTCTGGGGACTCGAAATCAATGAAGGCCCCTTGAGCCCCTCTCAGGGCTCTAAACAACAATGGGGGCGCCTGAGCCCCTCGTGGGCTCTCAAAAAAATGATGTGGGCGCTCAAGAGCCTTTCTGGGGCTCATAAACAAAATAGGGCACGCAGGAGCCTCTCTCAGGCTCGTGGAAAGGACTGTGGCTGGAGCCTCATGGCTCAACGATCAACGGGGGGCCCTGGAGCCTCTCAGGCTCGAAATCGGGAATGCCCTGAGCCACTGGGGCTCGAAATGTACAATTTGCCCCCAGGAGCCTCGGGGCCACTCAACACAGAGGTGCGGCACGGTGGAGTCCCTCACGGGGGACTCGAAATGACGTAATGCCCCCGGAGCCCTTGTGGGCTTTGAAATCACTGTGGTGCCTCTCGCAGGCACCGGAGCACACCGAGAGCTTCCCTCCCTCGTGGCACTCACCGGCTACTTGGACAAGCTGCTCCTCGGGCGGGACGGCAGTGCAGGGAGCTCCTCTCACTCTCCGGGGCTCTCAGACAGACCGGGGCTCTCAGGCTGGGCACTTCCGGGTCGCGGCTGTCGTCCAATCCCAGCGCGGCCCGGCAACCAATCACCAGGCGGGAATGCTTGCTCCGGGGCCGCCAATCACAGCGCGGCCCTGGATAGGGAGGCGGGCGCAGCGCCTCTCCCGCTGTCTCCGGGCTGAGACGGTGATTTCTGCACGGGGCAATGAAGCGGCAAAGTCCGCGGTAGCACACAAGGCAGGGTGGGCACCTGCGTGGACCAAGAAGCGCTCTCAGCGCTATAAGCATAAAATAAAGCGCTCGAAGCGCTAGCAGGCAAATAAGCGCTCCCAAGCGCTTAGGGGCTAAGCACAGCGCTCTAAAGCGCCAGAAATAAAAGCAAAGCGCTAGGGCTCAGGGAAAGCGCTCCTAGCGCTATAAATCAAGTAGAAGCGCTTCCAGGCACAGCAACAGCTCCAGCAGGGTCTGGAGGCAGGCAGAGGGGCAAGGCAGGGCCAGAGCCAGCACACTGGGTCTCCAGGCAGGGAGACAAGCCTAGTGGCGGTCCTCTTGGCCCCAGCAGCAGCAGCAGCCCCCTCTGGCAAGGATCCAAAAGTAGAACAATTTCAGTGGGGACACAGCCCCATTTTTATACAGTATTTCCCTTTGTCTGAAGGTGCAGAGTGGGGGCGGAACCAGTCGCAGCTGGTTCTTGAGTACTCTGTTTACCTCAACCACCCTCTCTATTCACTGGCAGGGCCTGGGTCATTAGACACACCACAGGGGGGCGGAGCCAGCATTGTGTGGGGAAAACCCAGCCCATCCAGGACACAGGTACACTCCTCCCACACATCACTCATGCTAATCTCCCACTCACCACCGGGCAGACCCATCCAGACTTCCTGGAGCCTGGCATGCCAGCCAGCTCCAGCCAATCACACGCCAGCACCCTCACAGCACACGTACAGCCATGTCTAGAAATGGCGCTTCTCTACTAGACACATACATGCTGCATACACCATCTCGCAGCATTCACTCTCACGAGTTCACACATACCAGACTCAAGCCTGTACACCCCACGCATCAGGAACTACCAGGGACACATACATTCCCCATGCATTCCTATGGGCGGGCAGGCCTAGCTCAGCACATGCACTCAGAGTGCGCACGCACTTTCCACTGGGACACAGTGAAAGTGCGCAGAATCCAAAAATCACCATCTCCAGGTCACCATTTCAAGCAAAAAGTCTAGGGGTGAACCTGCCCTAAGGGCCAAAGTCCAACAGTGCCTTTCCCAGACTGCCCCCTCCTTCTGCCCTTTACAGGACACATACCTCTCCCATGCACCCACTCCTTTACAGGGTGCCTTTCCCAGACTGCCCCTCCTTCTGCCCTTTACAGGACACATACCTCTCCCATGCACCCACTCCTTTACAGGGTGCCTTTCCCAGACTGCCCCCTCCTTCTGCCCTTTACAGGACACATACCTCTCCCATGCACCCACACCTTTACAGGGTGCCTTTCCCAGACTGCCCCTCCTCCTGCCCTTTACAGGACACATACCTCTCCCATGCATCCACACCTTTACAGGGTGCCTTTCTCAGACTGCCCTCTCCTTCTGCCCTTTACAGGACACATACCTCTCCCATGCACCCACACTCCTTTACAGGGTGCCTTTCCCAGACTGCCCCCTCCTTCTGCCCTTTACAGGACACCTACCATTCCCATGCAGTCTCACTCCTTTACAGGGCGTCTTTCCCAGACTGCCCTCTCCTTCTGCCCTTTACAGGACACATACCTTTCCCATGCACCCACACTCCTTTACAGGGTGCCTTTCCCAGACTGCCCCCCCCTCTGCCCCTTACAGGACACATACCTTTCCCATGCACCCACACTCCTTCACAGGGTGCCTTTCTCAGACTGCCGCCCCCTCTGCCCTTTACAAGACTCACACCTTTCCCATTCACCCAAACTCCTTTACAGGGTGCCTTTCGCAGACTGCCCTCTCCTTCTGCCCTTTACAGGAAACATACCTTTCCCATTCACCCACACTCCTTTACAGGGTGCCTTTCCCAGACTGCCCCCCCTCTGCCCCTTACAGGACACATACCTTTCCCATGCACCATACTCCTTTACAGGGTGCCTTTCCCAGACTGCCCCCTCCTTCTGCCCTTTACAGGACACATAGCTTTCCCATGCACCCACACTCCTTTACAGGGTGCCTTTCCCAGACTGCCCCCCCTTTGCCCCTTACAGGACACATACCTTTCCCATGCACCCACACTCCTTCACAGGGTGCCTTTCTCAGACTGCCCCCTCCTTCTGCCCTTTACAGGACACACACCTTTCCCATGCACCACACTCTTTTACAGGGTGCGTTTCTCAGACTGCCCCCTCCTTCTGCCCTTTACAGGACACATAGCTTTCCCGTGCACCCACACTCCTTTACAGGGTGCCTTTCCCAGACTGCCCCCCTTCTGCCCTTTACAGGACACATACCTTTCCCATGCACCCACACTCCTTCACAGGGTGCCTTTCTCAGACTGCCCCCTCCTTCTGCCCTTTACAGGACACACACCTTTCCCATGCACCATACTCCTTTACAGGGTGCCTTTCCCAGACTGCCCCCTCCTTCTGCCCTTACAGGACACATAGCTTTCCCATGCACCCACACTCCTTTACAGGGTGCCTTTCCCAGACTGCCCCCCCCCTCTGCCCCTTACAGGACACGTACCTTTCCCATGCACCCACACTCCTTCACAGGGTGCCTTTCTCAGACTGCCCCCTCCTTCTGCCCTTTACAGGACACATAGCTTTCCTGTGCACCCACACTCCTTTACAGGGTGCCTTTCCCAGACTGCCCCCCCCCCCTCTGCCCTTTACAGGACACATACCTTTCCCATGCACCCACACTCCTTCACAGGGTGCCTTTCTCAGACTGCCCCCTCCTTCTGCCCTTTACAGGACACATACCTCTCCCATGCACCCACACTCCTTTACGGGGTGCCTTTCCCAGACTGACCCCCTTCTGCCCTTTACAGGACACATACCTTTCCCATGCCCCCACACTCCTTCACAGGGTGCCTTTCTCAGACTGCCCCCTCCTTCTGCCCTTTACAGGACACATAGCTTTCCCATGCACCCACACTCCTTTACAGGGTGCCTTTCCCAGACTGCCCCCTCCTTCTGCCCTTTACAGGACACATAGCTTTCCCATGCACCCACACTCCTTTACAGGGTGCCTTTCCCAGACTGCCCCCCCCTCTGCCCCTTACAGGACACGTACCTTTCCCATGCACCCACACTCCTTCACAGGGTGCCTTTCTCAGACTGCCCCCTCTTTCTGCCCTTTACAGGACACATAGCTTTCCTGTGCACCCACACTCCTTTACAGGGTGCCTTTCCCAGACTGCCCCCCCCTTCTGCCCTTTACAGGAGACATACCTTTCCCATGCACCCACCTATCCTTCACAGGGTGCCTTTCTCAGACTGCCCCCTCCTTCTGCCCTTTACAAGACACATACCTCTCCCATGCACCCACACTCCTTTACGGGGTGCCTTTCCCAGACTGCCCCTCCTCCTGCCCTTTACAGGACACATACCTCTCCCATGCACCCACACTTTTACACGGTGCCTTTCTCAGACTGCCCTCTCCTTCTGCCCTTTACAGGACACATACCTCTTCCATGCATCCACACCTTTACAGGGTGCCTTTCTCAGACTGCCCTCTCCTTCTGCCCTTTACAGGACACATACCTCACCCATGCACCCACACTCCTTTACATGGTGCCTTTCCCAGACTGCCCCCTCCTTCTGCCCTTTACAGGACACCTACCTTTCCCATGCACCCACACTCTTTTACAGGGTGCCTTTCCCAGACTGCCCCCTCCTTCTGCCCTTTACATGGCACATACCTTTCCCATGCAGTCTGACTCCTTTACAGGGTGTCTTTCCCAGACTGCCCTCTCCTTCTTCCCTTTACAGGACACATACCTCTCCCATGCACCCCTTTACAGGGTGCCTTTCTCAGACTGCCCCCTCCTTCTGCCCTTTACAGGACACCTACCTTTCCCATGCAGTCTCACTCCTTTACAGGGTGTCTTTCCCAGACTGCCCCCTCCTTCTGCCCTTTACAGGACACATACCTTTCCCATGCACCCACACGCCTTTACAGGGTGCCTTTGCCAGACTGCCCCCTCCTTCTTCCCTTTACAGGACACAAACCTTTCCCATGCAGTCTCACTCCTTTCCAGGGTACCTTTCCCAGACTGCCCCCCTCCTTCTGCCCTTTACAGGACACATGCCTCTCCCATGCACCCACTCCTTTACAGGGTGCCTTTCCCAGACTGCCCCCTCCTTCTGCCCTTTACAGGACACATACCTCTCCCATGCACCCACTCCTTTACAGGGTACCTTTCCCAGACTGCCCCCTCCTTCTGCCCTTTACAGGACACATACCTCTACCATGCACCCACTCCTTTACAGGGTGCCTTTCCCAGACTGCCCCCTCCTTCTGCCCTTTACAGGACACATACCTCTCCCATGCACCCACTCCTTTACAGGGTGCCTTTCCCAGACTGCCCCTCCTTCTGCCCTTTACAGGACACATACCTCTCCCATGCACCCACTCCTTTACAGGGTGCCTTTCCCAGACTGCCCCCTCCTTCTGCCCTTTACAGGACACATACCTCTCCCATGCACCCACACCTTTACAGGGTGCCTTTCCCAGACTGCCCCTCCTCCTGCCCTTTACAGGACACATACCTCTCCCATGCATCCACACCTTTACAGGGTGCCTTTCTCAGACTGCCCTCTCCTTCTGCCCTTTACAGGACACATACCTCTCCCATGCATCCACACCTTTACAGGGTGCCTTTCCCAGACTGCCCCTCCTTCTGCTCTTTACAGGACACCTACCTTTCCCATGCACCCACACTCTTTTACAGGGTGCCTTTCCCAGACTGCCCCCTCCTTCTGCCCTTTACATGGCACATACCTTTCCCATGCAGTCTCACTCCTTTACAGGGTGTCTTTCCCAGACTGCACTCTCCTTCTTCCCTTTACAGGACACATACCTCTCCCATGCACCCACACTCCTTTACATGGTGCCTTTCCCAGACTGCCCCCTCCTTCTGCCCTTTACAGGACACCTACCTTTCCCATGCAGTCTCACTCCTTTACAGGAAGTCTTTCCCAGACTGCCCTCTCCTTCTGCCCTTTACAGGACACATACCTCTCCCATGCACCCACACCTTTACAGGGTGTCTTTCCCAGACTGCCCCCTCCGTCTTCCCTTTACAGGACACAAACCTTTCCCATGCAGTCTCACTCCTTTCCAGGGTACCTTTCCCAGACTGCCCCCTCCTTCTGCCCTTTACAGGACACATGCCTCTCCCATGCACCCACTCCTTTACAGGGTGCCTTTCCCAGACTGCCCCCTCCTTCTGCCCTTTACAGGACACATACCTCTCCCATGCACCCACTCCTTTACAGGGTACCTTTCCCAGACTGCCCCCTCCTTCTGCCCTTTACAGGACACATACCTCTACCATGCACCCACTCCTTTACAGGGTGCCTTTCCCAGACTGCCCCCTCCTTCTGCCCTTTACAGGACACATACCTCTCCCATGCACCCACTCCTTTACAGGGTACCTTTCCCAGACTGCCCCCTCCTTCTGCCCTTTACAGGACACATACCTCTACCATGCACCCACTCCTTTACAGGGTGCCTTTCCCAGACTGCCCCTCCTTCTGCCCTTTACAGGACACATACCTCTCCCATGCACCCACTCCTTTACAGGGTGCCTTTCCCAGACTGCCCCCCTCCTTCTGCCCTTTACAGGACACATACCTCTCCCATGCACCCACTCCTTTACAGAGTGTCTTTCCCAGACTGCCCCTCCTTCTGCCATTTACAGGACACACACCTTTCCCATGCACCACACTCTTTTACAGGGTGCCTTTCCCAGACTGCCCCTCCTTCTGCCCATTACAGGACACCTACCTTTCCCATGCACCCACACTCCTTTACAGGGTGTCTTTCCCAGACTGCCCCCTCCTTCCGCCCTTTACAGGACACATACCTCTCCCATGCACCCTCACTCCTTTACAGGGTGCCTTTCCCAGACTGCCCCCTCCTTCTGCCCTTTACATGGCACATACCTTTCCCATGCAGTCTCACTCCTTTACAGGGTGTCTTTCCCAGACTGCCCTCTCCTTCTGCCCTTTACAGGACACATACCTCTCCCATGCACCCACACCTTTACAGGGTGTCTTTCCCAGACTGCCCCCTTGTAGGAGAGTAGGGTCTGCAATCCTATGATCACCCAGATTTTTGCTTTTTGCTGCACTGGTTTACGACTTTCCCTGGCTGTGGGCCTGCTAATCAGACCCACAGCCTAGCTGTTCTCTCTATCCAAATTGTACCCAGGTACTGAATTGGCACTGGGCCCTCTCCAAGTCCCTGTACCCAGGGCTGAGGTGTACCCAGAAGTCTCCCAGGGGCTGAAGCATGTATTATGCCACCCCTGGGCTGACTAACTAAACTGACACAACTGGCTGCACGACAGCTGGGGCAAGGTGGTGTACTCACCCTTTGCTGTAGATATAGTATACCTATATCTAACCCTAAAATGGACACACAGATCCCCTATCAGTCACTCCTATGGCAGGCCTTAACAATCCTGAAGGCAGAGTGCTTGGAATCGTGTGAGATGGTGCTCTGGCATGAGCTGAGCCTGTCTGCGGCTTTCGGGATCCATCCCTTAGCCGTGTCCATGATATCGCATACCATATACTCTTAAGTGCATTATAACCCTCGCGGTTATCTGCCAACTCTGGTATCGCTTTATCAAAACATGTCGAGTAAGGTGTCATCCGAATTGGAATACTAACCCCTCGCCAATTCTGGCGACGGGGTTAGCATTCCACCCTTCTAGAGGGACACGACATGTATGTAACCCCGGTTAAAGTCAGACATAGCCTCAGCTCCACAAAATGGATGCTGCCACCGAGACACAAGTCTGCCCTCCTGCTGCTGGGAGCCCTCCCAGAGCAGGAGGCAAGGACAAAGGGTTTCCTGCCAGGGGCGGTGCCAGCACCGTCCCAGACAGGGTTTTGTGTATTCCAGGTAGGCAGGGCTACAGAGGAAGGTGACTGCAAGTGGCACCCCGGTGCTCACTGTGCATAGGCCGGCTGAAACCAGTTCCAGGGGCACTCCAGCCCCTGGCCTGGGGAAAGCCCGCCAAGGAAGTGGGTGTAACCACCCCCCTCCTGGTCCCACCCCTAGGGCAGGACTTAGTCGCGTGCCAGCCCCCTTTTCCCAGATAAAGGTAGGGACTGGCCCCCTTCCAAATCAGATCATCTTTGGAATCAAGATACCACTTTCCACGAAAGGACTTCACGATTTCTTCCTCAAGATTCTCCCTTGTGGCTAAGGAGTAGTCACCCTGCATCCGCAGGCACCATCCAAGAACACTGCGGTCTGCTGCACGTCCTTCCTCCGGAATCCGACTGCCCAGCTCGACGAGACCCGGCTTCCCTGGCACCTCTGACCTCTACCCACCTCTACAGCACAGCTGAGAACCGTGGGTGCGACGAGACCTCGAGGGACCGGCCATCGCCAAGACTGCACGACTTCTGCACAGCAAGCCCACCGAGTAATTTCCTGGTGAGTGCTTTGGGGTCCGAGAAGCCCCCACCCTGAGCAGCTCCAGCACCGAAGAGCAGCCCCCCAGCATCTCCACGATCGGCGTGGGGCCCTTCTGCTTTTTGCTGCTCACCGCGTTGTTTGGCTACTAGCCCGCTGGCTTGTGGCCTTCTGAACGACGCCCGACGACAACACTGCTGCTAGTCTGGTTGCTCCAGACTGGCCCTTGCTTCCCTCCATCGGAGAAGTACCCTGGACCCTCCTGGTCCGGCTAAGATGCCATTTTAGGTCCACCGCGTGGGCCTTGCATTTGCCAAGACTTGTTGCCCAATCCTGGGTCCAGCGACGTCGACAGCAAGAACCTTCGTGGGACAGCTCGCACCTCCATCCTGGTCGCCGACAACGCCTCCTGGTCCGAGAGACTGCAGAGCCCAGCAGCGCCCACTCACCTGACTGCGGTGACTTCGCCCGGTGCCATCCTGGTGCCCACTTAATCACTGGCTAGTGATTCAAGAACTTGGTCCCCTCTGCTTTCAGGTTTCCTTCTTCCTTGATCCAGGCTTGGATCCATCGAACTTTCCTTCACTGGTCGCCTGCCAGCAACTTCCTTCTTCCAGGCTCCTGGTCCGGCACGAGGATTCCCGACGTCTTTTCAGACCTATGCAGCTGCAGCCCCTGGGCTAGGTAACTTCGGCATTTCGGTGCCCCAGCATAGCCTCACTATCCAAGGGTCAGGATCCACTGTCGTTTTCTTCCTACCAGGTCGGGTTCGCCCGTAAACACTAACTTTGTGAATTCTAGCTTCCATAGACTTTGTCCCGCATCCCGCGTGAGAGTGCACACTCTGCACCCGAGTTCCCTAGGCCTCCTGCTAGTAATCTAAAGGTTCAGTAGTCCAGTCCTAGCGATCCCAAAGCCTCTGAGAATCGTTACTTACCTGCTAGTAATTCGCATTCCACTTTTAGAGTATATGGTTTTTCGTGCCCCTCGGGCATTTGTGTATAACGTGCTAACTTAAGTATTTTCATAAGAGTTTTGTTGTGTGCTTAGCACCCTGTCCTCATAAAGAGTACAGGGTTGTTGTGATTCTAATAAATACATTGTTTATTTTCATAACACTTGTGTGGTGTCCTTTCACTGGGTGTTCAAGGGGTAATGTGATGGTAAAACAGCTGGCTTAACACGCCCTCTAGAGTCTTAGCCTTAGACTGATCGTATCCATGCTACTAGGATAGCTGGTCTATAAGGTTGACTTACAACCAATCATCAATAAGGGTTGTTTGGACTGATATATAGTGATCACTAGAATAGTGAGCACTGCACATCAGGCCAACTTCTCACGTTGGTGAGCAGCGGTTGGGATTTGAGCTTGCTGTTGTTTTACCACACATGCCCTAAGAATATCTTGTGAAAGATCACATAAGTACTAAAGGTACATATAACTTAGCTTAGAATACTCTGAGTTCTACTGAACCAGCTGTTGTAGCTCCTAGGGCCTAGCACACCCTAAACTACAACTCTAGCAAGGGATCAGTAGGCAAACATATAGTGTAGGTAAGTGCACCACTTACACCTCACTAGAAAAGCATGTCTACCCAGGGAGAATCTACTGAGACTCCCCTGGTCAGTGTTGACCCTCCACAGGTCACTTCAAGATATGCAGCTCTCAGTTTCCAGGAGATGAGACAAATCTGTGTCTCCAGAAACCTGAAGCAGGGGTCTAACCCCACCATTCCCTTTTTAATAGGTCTCTTAGAGACTTATGATGCGAGAAAGCTTTCTCAGCTAGATGGGAATATGCCAGCCTTAGAGGGTACCTCTGGGGATCCAGACCTCCCCAACATTGCCAATGCAGTTGAGGAGGAGGATCAAGGGGAACTCTCTGGGGACGAGGTAGACAAAGGTCTTGAGGTAGTCAGAAGGCTAACTAGGGCCAACTTAGACTTGCTTGGGCTAGGATCTGGGGGACCCCCAGTACTGACCCTAAGTAGGCCTAACCTTGGAGTTAGGAGAGATAGATCTCTTTCTAGGGACTCCAACAGATCTCTGCACTCTAATGCCTCTTCTCAGAGGAGGAACTCTCCCCAGAGGAGATTGACTTCCCCTCAGAGAATGGAACATGAAGCTAGGATGAGACAGGCTACTCTGAGGATTGAAAGGGAAGAAATTGCCCTGGCCAAAGAGAAGCTTGCCCTGGCAAGAGAGCAGCAGATGAGTGGGTTAGCTCCCACTGGTGGCAGCAATCTCCCAAGAGATAGAGAGAAGGGTTTAGATACTAAACACCTGACTAAAATAGTGCCCCCCTTTAAGCAAGGGGATGATATCCAGAAATGGATGGCTGCTTTGGAGAGGGCCTGCACTGTGCAGTGCATTCCCCGAAGTCAGTGGGCAGCTATACTGTGGCTCTCCTTTGATGGCAAAGGTAGAGATAAGCTCCTCACTACAAGAGTGGAGGATGCTAATGATTACCAGGTCCTGAAAAATGCACTGATTGATGGGTTTGGTTTAACCACTGAGCAGTACAGGTTGCTGTTCAGAGACACCCAGAAAACTCAGTCTCAGGACTGGTCTGACTTTGTGGATAGTGCCACTAAGGCTTTGGAGGGCTGGTTGCTGGGTAGCAAGGTTACAGATTACACAGGATTGTATAATCTTATGATGAGAGAACACATTTTAAACAATTGTCAGAACCAGTTGTTGCACCAGCACCTTGTTGATTCAGATCTGACCTCTCCCCAAGAATTGGGAAAGAAGGCAGACAAATGGGTCAGGACAAGGATCAAGCAGAACCAGAACCAGAACCAGGGTGGTCAGAAGAGAGCAGACCAGAAGGGTAATGCAAAGAGTGAACAAAATGACCAGAAATCTTTACCAGGTCCCCAACAAACCAAAGAGGGTGGGGGTCAGGCTTCCCAGAAGAAGAAGACTCAAGAAGGCCAGTCAAAAAGGTGGTGCCAGTACTGCAAAAGTAAATCTCACTGGTTTAGTGAGTGCACCAAAAGAGGAGGACAAACTCCTGCCACTACAGCCCCTAAGGCAACTGCACCCCCTAGTACAGTCAGTAGTGGTAGTGTACCTCCCAAGGCATTAGTTGGGTTAACCTTGGGAACTGAGGGGTCTGACAACTTAGTTGGCACACTCACTCAGGCTGTCCTTGTCTGTACAGGGGATATGGATATAACCCCTGAGATAAGTCCCAATACTTTGGGCAAATACAGGCAGACGCCTTTGATTAATGGCAAAATGGCTCAGGCCTATAGGGACACTTGTGCCAGTGTCACCATGGTGACACCTAACTTTGTGGACCCTGGACAGATCATGCCAGGTACTGATTTCCTGGTGACCAATGCCAGCAATGTCACTACTAGTCATAGTGTGGCAATTGTGGCTTTCTCCTGGGGTGGAGTGAAGGGACAAAAGAAAGTTGTAGTCAGTTCAGACCTCCCAGTTGATTGTTTGTTGGGCAATGATTTGGAGTCATCACAATGGTCAGAAGTGGAGCAGGGGACTCACATGGAAATGTTAGGCTTGCCAGCACATGTGCTTGCTGTGACTAGGTCACAGGCCAGAAAATGCCCCACTGAACAGGTGCTGGATCCTGAAATGATGGACCAGATACCTTCCAAGAAGAAGAGCAGTAAGGGTAAGGCTTTGCCTTCCCCCTTGCCCCAGGTTGAGGATCAAGTCTCTGAGGAGGCTGATCTGGAAGAGCTGAGGGAAACTGAGCCTAAAGAGCTTGAACTTGATCAAGTTGAGTTTCTGGGCTCAGGGGGACCCTCCAGAGCAGACCTGGGGAAGGAACAGTTGAGCTGCCCTTCCCTTGAACCCCTCAGACAGCAGGCTGCTGCTGAGGCTGCAGGGAATGCCACAGGTGCCCACAGGGTATACTGGGAAGATGGACTCCTGTACTCTGAGTCAAGAGACCCCAAGCCTGGTGCAACCAGGAGGCTGGTCATCCCCTTGTCTCTGAGAGGTTTCCTTCTCACCTTGGCCCATGAGATTCCCCTTGCAGGTCATTTAGGTCAGACAAAGACTTGGGACAGGCTTGTCTCACACTTTCACTGGCCCCATATGAATGAGAATACCAAGGAGTTTTGTCGCTCCTGTGTCACTTGCCAAGCCAGTGGTAAGTCAGGTGGCACAACAAAGGCCCCCCTCATACCACTACCTGTGGTGGGGGTTCCCTTTGAAAGAGTGGGGATTGACATTGTTGGTCCAATGGAACCCCAGACAGCATCAGGGCACAAGTTTATACTGGTGGTAGTGGATCATGCCACCAGGTATCCTGAAGCTATTCCACTTAGGACCACTACAGCACCGGTAGTGGCAAGGGCCCTAGTTGGAGTGTTCTCCAGAGTGGGCTTCCCTAAGGAGGTTGTTTCTGACAGAGGTACAAACTTCATGTCAGGATATCTGACTGCAATGTGGAAGGAGTGTGGTGTGAACTACAAGTTCACCACACCCTACCACCCACAATGCAATGGGCTTGTTGAGAGATTCAACAGGACCCTCAAAGGGATGATTCATGGGCTACCTGAAACTCTTAGGAGAAGATGGGATGTCCTGATCCCCTGCCTCTTGTTTGCTTACAGAGAGGTCCCACAGAAGGGGGTTGGCTACAGCCCTTTTGAGCTTCTGTATGGGCATCCTGTAAGAGGACCCCTGTGTTTGGTGAAGGAAGGATGGGAGAGACCTCTCAAAAAGCCTGCAACCAACATAGTGGACTATGTACTTGGTCTCCGCTCCAGGATGGCTGAGTATATGGAAAAGGCATCTAAAAACCTTGAGGCCAGCCAAGAACTTCAAAAAGCTTGGCATGACCAAAAGGCTGTTCTGACTGTGTACCAGCCAGGACAGAAGGTGTGGGTGCTGGAGCCAGTGGCCCCAGCAGCTCTGAAAGATAAATGGTCTGGGCCCCACACCATCATTGAGCAAAAGGGAGAGGTTACCTACTTGGTGGACCTTGGAACTCCCAGGAGCCCTCTCAGAGTGCTCCATGTTAACAGGCTCAAAGCATATGTTGACAGGAAGGACATGAGCTTGCTCATGGCCACAGATGAGGGACAGGAGGAAGAGAGTGACCCTCTCCCAGACCTGCTCACTCAGAATCCTGATGATGGGTCAGTTGATGGTGTTGTCTTTTGTGGCAGCCTCACTGAACATCAGCAACAGGATTGCAGGCAAGTCCTGCAATCCTTCAGACATATGTTCTCTCTAACACCCAGCCAAACTGATTGGTGTACCCATGATGTTGACACTGGGGACAGTCTGCCTGTCAAGAGTAAAATCTACAGACAGCCTGATCATGTTAGAGACTGCATCAAAACTGAAGTGCAGAAAATGTTGGAGCTGGGAGTCATTGAGCCCTCAGATAGCCCTTGGGCTAGCCCAGTAGTTCTAGTGCCAAAGCCTCACACCCAGGGTGGCAAGAAAGAGATGAGGTTTTGCGTAGACTACAGAGGCCTCAATGCAGTCACTAAGACTGATGCCCACCCAATACCAAGAGCAGATGAACTTATAGATAAATTGGCTTCTGCCAACTTCTTAAGTACATTTGATTTGACAGCTGGGTATTGGCAAATCAGGTTAGCTGAGGAGGCCAAACCCAAGACAGCATTTTCTACCCCTGGAGGGCATTATCAATTTGTGGTAATGCCCTTTGGACTGAAAAATGCACCTGCCACCTTCCAAAGGTTGGTGAATCAAGTCCTCACTGGGCTGGATGACTTCTGTGCAGCATATCTAGACGATATTGCTGTCTTTAGCTCCACCTGGGAGGATCACCTGGTCCACCTGAGGAAAGTGTTAGAGGCCCTGCAAAAGGCAGGCCTCACTATCAAGGCCACAAAGTGCCAGATAGGGCAGACACAGGTTGTATACCTGGGCCACCTTGTAGGTGGAGGCCAGGTTCAGCCACTGGAGAGTAAGATACAGGCCATCAAGGACTGGACTCCTCCAATCACCCAGACTCAGGTTCGAGCTTTCTTAGGCCTGACTGGGTACTATAGGAAGTTTGTCAGAAATTATGGGTCCATAGTGACCCCTCTTAATGACCTGACAAGCAAAAAGATGCCAAAGAAAGTTCAGTGGACAGCAAGCTGTCAGAAAGCATTCAATGACCTAAAGCAGGCCATGTGCACAGCACCTATCCTAAAGAGTCCAGATTACTCCAAGCCATTCATTGTCCAAACAGATGCTTCTGAGTTGGGTGTGGGGGCTGTTCTGTCTCAACTGAATTTTGATGGTAATGATCAGCCTATTGCTTTCATTAGTAGGAGGTTGACACCCAGAGAGAAAAATTGGTCAGCTATTGAGAGGGAGGCCTTTGCTGTGGTCTGGGCCCTGAAGAAGCTGAGGGCCTACTTGTTTGGCACTCACTTCACCATTCAGACAGACCATAAGCCCCTCTTGTGGCTAAATCAGATGAAGGGTGAAAACCCCAAACTGCTTAGGTGGTCCATTTCCCTACAGGGGATGGATTTTACAGTGGAGCATAGACCTGGTACTGATCACAGCAATGCTGATGGGCTCTCCAGGTATTTCCACTTAGAGCAAGAAGACTCACCTGGTCAAGGTTAGTTTATTGTCCCAAAGTTTGGGGGGGGGTCATGTAGGAGAGTAGGGTCTGCAATCCTATGATCACCCAGATTTTTGCTTTTTGCTGCACTGGTTTACGACTTTCCCTGGCTGTGGGCCTGCTAATCAGACCCACAGCCTAGCTGTTCTCTCTATCCAAATTGTACCCAGGTGCTGAATTGGCACTGGGCCCTCTCCAAGTCCCTGTACCCAGGGCTGAGGTGTACCCAGAAGTCTCCCAGGGGCTGAAGCATGTATTATGCCACCCCTGGGCTGACTAACTAAACTGACACAACTGGCTGCACGACAGCTGGGGCAAGGTGGTGTACTCACCCTTTGCTGTAGATATAGTATACCTATATCTAACCCTAAAATGGACACACAGATCCCCTATCAGTCACTCCTATGGCAGGCCTTAACAATCCTGAAGGCAGAGTGCTTGGAATCGTGTGAGATGGTGCTCTGGCATGAGCTGAGCCTGTCTGCGGCTTTCGGGATCCATCCCTTAGCCGTTTCCATGATATCGCATACCATATACTCTTAAGTGCATTATAACCCTCGCGGTTATCTGCCAACTCTGGTATCGCTTTATCAAAACATGTCGAGTAAGGTGTCATCCGAATTGGAATACTAACCCCTCGCCAATTCTGGCGACGGGGTTAGCATTCCACCCTTCTAGAGGGACACGACATGTATGTAACCCCGGTTAAAGTCAGACATAGCCTCAGCTCCACAAAATGGATGCTGCCACCGAGACACAAGTCTGCCCTCCTGCTGCTGGGAGCCCTCCCAGAGCAGGAGGCAAGGACAAAGGGTTTCCTGCCAGGGGCGGTGCCAGCACCGTCCCAGACAGGGTTTTGTGTATTCCAGGTAGGCAGGGCTACAGAGGAAGGTGACTGCAAGTGGCACCCCGGTGCTCACTGTGCATAGGCCGGCTGAAACCAGTTCCAGGGGCACTCCAGCCCCTGGCCTGGGGAAAGCCCGCCAAGGAAGTGGGTGTAACCACCCCCCTCCTGGTCCCACCCCTAGGGCAGGACTTAGTCGCGTGCCAGCCCCCTTTTCCCAGATAAAGGTAGGGACTGGCCCCCTTCCAAATCAGATCATCTTTGGAATCAAGATACCACTTTCCACGAAAGGACTTCACGATTTCTTCCTCAAGATTCTCCCTTGTGGCTAAGGAGTAGTCACCCTGCATCCGCAGGCACCATCCAAGAACACTGCGGTCTGCTGCACGTCCTTCCTCCGGAATCCGACTGCCCAGCTCGACGAGACCCGGCTTCCCTGGCACCTCTGACCTCTACCCACCTCTACAGCACAGCTGAGAACCGTGGGTGCGACGAGACCTCGAGGGACCGGCCATCGCCAAGACTGCACGACTTCTGCACAGCAAGCCCACCGAGTAATTTCCTGGTGAGTGCTTTGGGGTCCGAGAAGCCCCCACCCTGAGCAGCTCCAGCACCGAAGAGCAGCCCCCCAGCATCTCCACGATCGGCGTGGGGCCCTTCTGCTTTTTGCTGCTCACCGCGTTGTTTGGCTACTAGCCCGCTGGCTTGTGGCCTTCTGAACGACGCCCGACGACAACACTGCTGCTAGTCTGGTTGCTCCAGACTGGCCCTTGCTTCCCTCCATCGGAGAAGTACCCTGGACCCTCCTGGTCCGGCTAAGACGCCATTTTAGGTCCACCGCGTGGGCCTTGCATTTGCCAAGACTGTTGCCCAATCCTGGGTCCAGCGACATCGACAGTAAGAACCTTCGTGGGACAGCTCGCACCTCCATCCTGGTCGCCGACAACGCCTCCTGGTCCGAGAGACTGCAGAGCCCAGCAGCGCCCACTCACCTGACTGCGGTGACTTCGCCCGGTGCCATCCTGGTGCCCACTTAATCACTGGCTAGTGATTCAAGAACTTGGTCCCCTCTGCTTTCAGGTTTCCTTCTTCCTTGATCCAGGCTTGGATCCATCGAACTTTCCTTCACTGGTCGCCTGCCAGCAACTTCCTTCTTCCAGGCTCCTGGTCCGGCACGAGGATTCCCGACGTCTTTTCAGACCTATGCAGCTGCCGCCCCTGGGCTAGGTAACTTCGGCATTTCGGTGCCCCAGCATAGCCTCACTATCCAAGGGTCAGGATCCACTGTCGTTTTCTTCCTACCAGGTCGGGTTCGCCTGTAAACACTAACTTTGTGAATTCTAGCTTCCATAGACTTTGTCCCGCATCCCGCGTGAGAGTGCACACTCTGCACCCGAGTTCCCTAGGCCTCCTGCTAGTAATCTAAAGGTTCAGTAGTCCAGTCCTAGCGATCCCAAAGCCTCTGAGAATCGTTACTTACCTGCTAGTAATTCGCATTCCACTTTTAGAGTATATGGTTTTTCGTGCCCCTCGGGCATTTGTGTATAACGTGCTAACTTAAGTATTTTCATAAGAGTTTTGTTGTGTGCTTAGCACCCTGTCCTCATAAAGAGTACAGGGTTGTTGTGATTCTAATAAATACATTGTTTATTTTCATAACACTTGTGTGGTGTCCTTTCACTGGGTGTTCAAGGGGTAATGTGATGGTAAAACAGCTGGCTTAACACGCCCTCTAGAGTCTTAGCCTTAGACTGCTCGTATCCATGCTACTAGGATAGCTGGTCTATAAGGTTGACTTACAACCAATCATCAATAAGGGTTGTTTGGACTGATATATAGTGATCACTAGAATAGTGAGCACTGCACATCAGGCCAACTTCTCACGTTGGTGAGCAGCGGTTGGGATTTGAGCTTGCTGTTGTTTTACCACACATGCCCTAAGAATATCTTGTGAAAGATCACATAAGTACTAAAGGTACATATAACTTAGCTTAGAATACTCTGAGTTCTACTGAACCAGCTGTTGTAGCTCCTAGGGCCTAGCACACCCTAAACTACAACTCTAGCAAGGGATCAGTAGGTAAGTGCACCACTTACACCTCACTAGAAAAGCATGTCTACCCAGGGAGAATCTACTGAGACTCCCCTGGTCAGTGTTGACCCTCCACAGGTCACTTCAAGATATGCAGCTCTCAGTTTCCAGGAGATGAGACAAATCTGTGTCTCCAGAAAACTGAAGCAGGGGTCTAACCCCACCATTCCCTTTTTAATAGGTCTCTTAGAGACTTATGATGCGAGAAAGCTTTCTCAGCTAGATGGGAATATGCCAGCCTTAGAGGGTACCTCTGGGGATCCAGACCTCCCCAACATTGCCAATGCAGTTGAGGAGGAGGATCAAGGGGAACTCTCTGGGGACGAGGTAGACAAAGGTCTTGAGGTAGTCAGAAGGCTAACTAGGGCCAACTTAGACTTGCTTGGGCTAGGATCTGGGGGACCCCCAGTACTGACCCTAAGTAGGCCTAACCTTGGAGTTAGGAGAGATAGATCTCTTTCTAGGGACTCCAACAGATCTCTGCACTCTAATGCCTCTTCTCACAGGAGGAGGAACTCTCCCCAGAGGAGATTGACTTCCCCTCAGAGAATGGAACATGAAGCTAGGATGAGACAGGCTACTCTGAGGATTGAAAGGGAAGAAATTGCCCTGGCCAAAGAAAAGCTTGCCCTGGCAAGAGAGCAGCAGATGAGTGGGTTAGCTCCCACTGGTGGCAGCAATCTCCCAAGAGATAGAGAGAAGGCTTTAGATACTAAACACCTGACTAAAATAGTGCCCCCCTTTAAGCAAGGGGATGATATCCAGAAATGGATGGCTGCTTTGGAGAGGGCCTGCACTGTGCAGTGCATTCCCCGAAGTCAGTGGGCAGCTATACTGTGGCTCTCCTTTGATGGCAAAGGTAGAGATAAGCTCCTCACTACAAGAGTGGAGGATGCTAATGATTACCAGGTCCTGAAAAATGCACTGATTGATGGGTTTGGTTTAACCACTGAGCAGTACAGGTTGCTGTTCAGAGACACCCAGAAAACTCAGTCTCAGGACTGGTCTGACTTTGTGGATAGTGCCACTAAGGCTTTGGAGGGCTGGTTGCTGGGTAGCAAGGTTACAGATTACACAGGATTGTATAATCTTATGACGAGAGAACAAATTTTAAACAATTGTCAGAACCAGTTGTTGCACCAGCACCTTGTTGATTCAGATCTGACCTCTCCCCAAGAATTGGGAAAGAAGGCAGACAAATGGGTCAGGACAAGGATCAAGCAGAACCAGAACCAGAACCAGGGTGGTCAGAAGAGAGCAGACCAGAAGGGTAATGCAAAGAGTGAACAAAATGACCAGAAGTCTTCACCAGGTCCCCAACAAACCAAAGAGGGTGGGGGTCAGGCTTCCCAGAAGAAGAAGACTCAAGAAGGCCAGTCAAAAAGGTGGTGCCAGTACTGCAAAAGTAAATCTCACTGGTTTAGTGAGTGCACCAAAAGAGGAGGACAAACAAACTCCTGCCACTACAGCCCCTAAGGCAACTGCACCCCCTAGTACAGTCAGTAGTGGTAGTGTACCTCCCAAGGCATTAGTTGGGTTAACCTTGGGAACTGAGGGGTCTGACAACTTAGTTGGCACACTCACTCAGGCTGTCCTTGTCTGTACAGGGGATATGGATATAACCCCTGAGATAAGTCCCAATACTTTGGGCAAATACAGGCAGACGCCTTTGATTAATGGCAAAATGGCCCAGGCCTATAGGGACACTTGTGCCAGTGTCACCATGGTGACACCTAACTTTATGGACCCTGGACAGATCATGCCAGGTACTGATTTCCTGGTGACCAATGCCAGCAATGTCACTACTAGTCATAGTGTGGCAATTGTGGCTTTCTCCTGGGGTGGAGTGAAGGGACAAAAGAAAGTTGTAGTCAGTTCAGACCTCCCAGTTGATTGTTTGTTGGGCAATGATTTGGAGTCATCACAATGGTCAGAAGTGGAGCAGAGGACTCACATGGAAATGTTAGGCTTGCCAGCACATGTGCTTGCTGTGACTAGGTCACAGGCCAGAAAATGCCCCACTGAACAGGTGCTGGATCCTGAAATGATGGACCAGACACCTTCCAAGAAGAAGAGCAGTAAGGGTAAGGCTTAGCCTTCCCCCTTGCCCCAGGTTGAGGATCAAGTCTCTGAGGAGGCTGATCTGGAAGAGCTGAGGGAAACTGAGCCTAAAGAGCTTGAACTTGATCAAGTTGAGTTTCTGGGCTCAGGGGGACCCTCCAGAGCAGACCTGGGGAAGGAACAGTTGAGCTGCCCTTCCCTTGAACCCCTCAGACAGCAGGCTGCTGCTGAGGCTGCAGGGAATGCCACAGGTGCCCACAGGGTATACTGGGAAGATGGACTCCTGTACTCTGAGTCAAAAGACCCCAAGCCTGGTGCAACCAGGAGGCTGGTCATCCCCTTGTCTCTGAGAGGTTTCCTTCTCACCTTGGCCCATGAGATTCCCCTTGCAGGTCATTTAGGTCAGACAAAGACTTGGGACAGGCTTGTCTCACACTTTCACTGGCCCCATATGAATGAGAATACCAAGGAGTTTTGTCGCTCCTGTGTCACTTGCCAAGCCAGTGGTAAGTCAGGTGGCACAACAAAGGCCCCCCTCATACCACTACCTGTGGTGGGGGTTCCCTTTGAAAGAGTGGGGATTGACATTGTTGGTCCAATGGAACCCCAGACAGCATCAGGGCACAAGTTTATACTGGTGGTAGTGGATCATGCCACCAGGTATCCTGAAGCTATTCCACTTAGGACCACTACAGCACCTGTAGTGGCAAGGGCCCTAGTTGGAGTGTTCTCCAGAGTGGGCTTCCCTAAGGAGGTTGTTTCTGACAGAGGTACAAACTTCATGTCAGGATATCTGACTGCAATGTGGAAGGAGTGTGGTGTGAACTACAAGTTCACCACACCCTACCACCCACAATGCAATGGGCTTGTTGAGAGATTCAACAGGACCCTCAAAGGGATGATTCATGGGCTACCTGAAACTCTTAGGAGAAGATGGGATGTCCTGATCCCCTGCCTCTTGTTTGCTTACAGAGAGGTCCCACAGAAGGGGGTTGGCTACAGCCCTTTTGAGCTTCTGTATGGGCATCCTGTAAGAGGACCCCTGTGTTTGGTGAAGGAAGGATGGGAGAGACCTCTCAAAAAGCCTGCAACCAACATAGTGGACTATGTACTTGGTCTCCGCTCCAGGATGGCTGAGTATATGGAAAAGGCATCTAAAAACCTTGAGGCCAGCCAAGAACTTCAAAAAGCTTGGCATGACCAAAAGGCTGTTCTGACTGTGTACCAGCTAGGACAGAAGGTGTGGGTGCTGGAGCCAGTGGCCCCAGCAGCTCTGAAAGACAAATGGTCTGGGCCCCACACCATCATTGAGCAAAAGGGAGAGGTTACCTACTTGGTGGACCTTGGAACTCCCAGGAGCCCTCTCAGAGTGCTCCATGTTAACAGGCTCAAAGCATATGTTGACAGGAAGGACATGAGCTTGCTCATGGCCACAGATGAGGGACAGGAGGAAGAGAGTGACCCTCTCCCAGACCTGCTCACTCAGAATCCTGATGATGGGTCAGTTGATGGTGTTGTCTTTTGTGGCAGCCTCACTGAACATCAGCAACAGGATTGCAGGCAAGTCCTGCAATCCTTCAGACATATGTTCTCTCTAACACCCAGCCAAACTGATTGGTGTACTCATGATGTTGACACTGGGGACAGTCTGCCTGTCAAGAGTAAAATCTACAGACAGCCTGATCATGTTAGAGACTGCATCAAAACTGAAGTGCAGAAAATGTTGGAGCTGGGAGTCATTGAGCCCTCAGATAGCCCTTGGGCTAGCCCAGTAGTTCTAGTGCCAAAGCCTCACACCCAGGGTGGTAAGAAAGAGATGAGGTTTTGCGTAGACTACAGAGGCCTCAATGCAGTCACTAAGACTGATGCCCACCCAATACCAAGAGCAGATGAACTTATAGATAAATTGGCTTCTGCCAACTTCTTAAGTACATTTGATTTGACAGCTGGGTATTGGCAAATCAGGTTAGCTGAGGAGGCCAAACCCAAGACAGCATTTTCTACCCCTGGAGGGCATTATCAATCTGTGGTAATGCCCTTTGGACTGAAAAATGCACCTGCCACCTTCCAAAGGTTGGTGAATCAAGTCCTCACTGGGCTGGATGACTTCTGTGCAGCATATCTAGACGATATTGCTGTCTTTAGCTCCACCTGGGAGGATCACCTGGTCCACCTGAGGAAAGTGTTAGAGGCCCTGCAAAAGGAAGGCCTCACTATCAAGGCCACAAAGTGCCAGATAGGGCAGACACAGGTTGTATACCTGGGCCACCTTGTAGGTGGAGGCCAGGTTCAGCCACTGGAGAGTAAGATACAGGCCATCAAGGACTGGACTCCTCCAATCACCCAGACTCAGGTTCGAGCTTTCTTAGGCCTGACTGGGTACTATAGGAAGTTTGTCTGAAATTATGGGTTCATAGTGACCCCTCTTAATGACCTGACAAGCAAAAAGATGCCAAAGAAAGTTCAGTGGACAGCAAGCTGTCAGAAAGCATTCAATGACCTAAAGCAGGCCATGTGCACAGCACCTATCCTAAAGAGTCCAGATTACTCCAAGCCATTCATTGTCCAAACAGATGCTTCTGAGTTGGGTGTGGGGGCTGTTCTGTCTCAACTGAATTTTGATGGTAATGATCAGCCTATTGCTTTCATTAGTAGGAGGTTGACACCCAGAGAGAAAAATTGGTCAGCTATTGAGAGGGAGGCCTTTGCTGTGGTCTGGGCCCTGAAGAAGCTGAGGGCCTACTTGTTTGGCACTCACTTCACCATTCAGACAGACCATAAGCCCCTCTTGTGGCTAAATCAGATGAAGGGTGAAAACCCCAAACTGCTTAGGTGGTCCATTTCCCTACAGGGGATGGATTTTACAGTGGAGCATAGACCTGGTACTGATCACAGCAATGCTGATGGGCTCTCCAGGTATTTCCACTTAGAGCAAGAAGACTCACCTGGTCAAGGTTAGTTTATTGTCCCAAAGTTTGGGGGGGGGGTCATGTAGGAGAGTAGGGTCTGCAATCCTATGATCACCCAGATTTTTGCTTTTTGCTGCACTGGTTTACGACTTTCCCTGGCTGTGGGCCTGCTAATCAGACCCACAGCCTAGCTGTTCTCTCTATCCAAATTGTACCCAGGTACTGAATTGGCACTGGGCCCTCTCCAAGTCCCTGTACCCAGGGCTGAGGTGTACCCAGAAGTCTCCCAGGGGCTGAAGCATGTATTATGCCACCCCTGGGCTGACTAACTAAACTGACACAACTGGCTGCACGACAGCTGGGGCAAGGTGGTGTACTCACCCTTTGCTGTAGATATAGTATACCTATATCTAACCCTAAAATGGACACACAGATCCCCTATCAGTCACTCCTATGGCAGGCCTTAACAATCCTGAAGGCAGAGTGCTTGGAATCGTGTGAGATGGTGCTCTGGCATGAGCTGAGCCTGTCTGCGGCTTTCTGGATCCATCCCTTAGCCGTTTCCATGATATCGCATACCATGTACTCTTAAGTGCATTATAACCCTCGCGGTTATCTGCCAACTCTGGTATCGCTTTATCAAAACATGTCGAGTAAGGTGTCATCCGAATTGGAATACTAACCCCTCGCCAATTCTGGCGACGGGGTTAGCATTCCACCCTTCTAGAGGGACACGACATGTATGTAACCCCGGTTAAAGTCAGACATAGCCTCAGCTCCACAAAATGGATGCTGCCACCGAGACACAAGTCTGCCCTCCTGCTGCTGGGAGCCCTCCCAGAGCAGGAGGCAAGGACAAAGGGTTTCCTGCCAGGGGCGGTTCCATCACCGTCCCAGACAGGGTTTTGTGTATTCCAGGTAGGCAGGGCTACAGAGGAAGGTGACTGCAAGTGGCACCCCGGTGCTCACTGTGCATAGGCCGGCTGAAACCAGTTCCAGGGGCACTCCAGCCCCTGGCCTGGGGAAAGCCCGCCAAGGAAGTGGGTGTAACCACCCCCCTCCTGGTCCCACCCCTAGGGCAGGACTTAGTCGCGTGCCAGCCCCCTTTTCCCAGATAAAGGTAGGGACTGGACCCCTTCCAAATCAGATCATCTTTGGAATCAAGATACCACTTTCCACGAAAGGACTTCACGATTTCTTCCTCAAGATTCTCCCTTGTGGCTAAGGAGTAGTCACCCTGCATCCGCAGGCACCATCCAAGAACACTGCGGTCTGCTGCACGTCCTTCCTCCGGAATCCGACTGCCCAGCTCGACGAGACCCGGCTTCCCTGGCACCTCTGACCTCTACCCACCTCTACAGCACAGCTGAGAACCGTGGGTGCGACGAGACCTCGAGGGACCGGCCATCGCCAAGACTGCACGACTTCTGCACAGCAAGCCCACCGAGTAATTTCCTGGTGAGTGCTTTGAGGTCCGAGAAGCCCCCACCCTGAGCAGCTCCAGCACCGAAGAGCAGCCCCCCAGCATCTCCACGATCGGCGTGGGGCACTTCTGCTTTTTGCTGCTCACCGCGTTGTTTGGCTACTAGCCCGCTGGCTTGTGGCCTTCTGAACGACGCCCGACGACAACACTGCTGCTAGTCTGGTTGCTCCAGACTGGCCCTTGCTTCCCTCCATCGGAGAAGTACCCTGGACCCTCCTGGTCCGGCTAAGACGCCATTTTAGGTCCACCGCGTGGGCCTTGCATTTGCCAAGACTTGTTGCCCAATCCTGGGTCCAGCGACGTCGACAGCAAGAACCTTCGTGGGACAGCTCGCACCTCCATCCTGGTCGCCGACAACGCCTCCTGGTCCGAGAGACTGCAGAGCCCAGCAGCGCCCACTCACCTGACTGCGGTGACTTCGCCCGGTGCCATCCTGGTGCCCACTTAATCACTGGCTAGTGATTCAAGAACTTGGTCCCCTCTGCTTTCAGGTTTCCTTCTTCCTTGATCCAGGCTTGGATCCATCGAACTTTCCTTCACTGGTCGCCTGCCAGCAACTTCCTTCTTCCAGGCTCCTGGTCCGGCACGAGGATTCCCGACGTCTTTTCAGACCTATGCAGCTGCAGCCCCTGGGCTAGGTAACTTCGGCATTTCGGTGCCCCAGCATAGCCTCACTATCCAAGGGTCAGGATCCACTGTCGTTTTCTTCCTACCAGGTCGGGTTCGCCCGTAAACACTAACTTTGTGAATTCTAGCTTCCATAGACTTTGTCCCGCATCCCGCGTGAGAGTGCACACTCTGCACCCGAGTTCCCTAGGCCTCCTGCTAGTAATCTAAAGGTTCAGTAGTCCAGTCCTAGCGATCCCAAAGCCTCTGAGAATCATTACTTACCTGCTAGTAATTCGCATTCCACTTTTAGAGTATATGGTTTTTCGTGCCCCTCGGGCATTTGTGTATAACGTGCTAACTTAAGTATTTTCATAAGAGTTTTGTTGTGTGCTTAGCACCCTGTCCTCATAAAGAGTACAGGGTTGTTGTGATTCTAATAAATACATTGTTTATTTTCATAACACTTGTGTGGTGTCCTTTCACTGGGTGTTCAAGGGGTAATGTGATGGTAAAACAGCTGGCTTAACACGCCCTCTAGAGTCTTAGCCTTAGACTGCTCGTATCCATGCTACTAGGATAGCTGGTCTATAAGGTTGACTTACAACCAATCATCAATAAGGGTTGTTAGGACTGATATATAGTGATCACTAGAATAGTGAGCACTGCACATCAGGCCAACTTCTCACGTTGGTGAGCAGCGGTTGGGATTTGAGCTTGCTGTTGTTTTACCACACATGCCCTAAGAATATCTTGTGAAAGATCACATAAGTACTAAAGGTACATATAACTTAGCTTAAAATACTCTGAGTTCTACTGAACCAGCTGTTGTAGCTCCTAGGGCCTAGCACACCCTAAACTACAACTCTAGCAAGGGATCAGTAGGTAAGTGCACCACTTACACCTCACTAGAAAAGCATGTCTACCCAGGGAGAATCTACTGAGACTCCCCTGGTCAGTGTTGACCCTCCACAGGTCACTTCAAGATATGCAGCTCTCAGTTTCCAGGAGATGAGGCAAATCTGTGTCTCCAGAAAACTGAAGCAGGGGTCTAACCCCACCATTCCCTTTTTAATAGGTCTCTTAGAGACTTATGATGCGAGAAAGCTTTCTCAGCTAGATGGGAATATGCCAGCCTTAGAGGGTACCTCTGGGGATCCAGACCTCCCCAACATTGCCAATGCAGTTGAGGAGGAGGATCAAGGGGAACTCTCTGGGGACGAGGTAGACAAAGGTCTTGAGGTAGTCAGAAGGCTAACTAGGGCCAACTTAGACTTCCTTGAGCTAGGATCTGGGGGACCCCCAGTACTGACCCTAAGTAGGCCTAACCTTGGAGTTAGGAGAGATAGATCTCTTTCTAGGGACTCCAACAGATCTCTGCACTCTAATGCCTCTTCTCAGAGGAGGAGGAACTCTCCCCAGAGGAGATTGACTTCCCCTCAGAGAATGGAACATGAAGCTAGGATGAGACAGGCTACTCTGAGGATTGAAAGGGAAGAAATTGCCCTGGCCAAAGAGAAGCTTGCCCTGGCAAGAGAGCAGCAGATGAGTGGGTTAGCTCCCACTGGTGGCAGCAATCTCCCAAGAGATAGAGAGAAGGGTTTAGATACTAAACACCTGACTAAAATAGTGCCCCCCTTTAAGCAAGGGGATGATATCCAGAAATGGATGGCTGCTTTGGAGAGGGCCTGCACTGTGCAGTGCATTCCCCGAAGTCAGTGGGCAGCTATACTGTGGCTCTCCTTTGATGGCAAAGGTAGAGATAAGCTCCTCACTACAAGAGTGGAGGATGCTAATGATTACCAGGTCCTGAAAAATGCACTGATTGATGGGTTTGGTTTAACCACTGAGCAGTACAGGTTGCTGTTCAGAGACACCCAGAAAACTCAGTCTCAGGACTGGTCTGACTTTGTGGATAGTGCCACTAAGGCTTTGGAGGGCTGGTTGCTGGGTAGCAAGGTTACAGATTACACAGGATTGTATAATCTTATGACGAGAGAACAAATTTTAAACAATTGTCAGAACCAGTTGTTGCACCAGCACCTTGTTGATTCAGATCTGACCTCTCCCCAAGAATTGGGAAAGAAGGCAGACAAATGGGTCAGGACAAGGATCAAGCAGAACCAGAACCAGAACCAGGGTGGTCAGAAGAGAGCAGACCAGAAGGGTAATGCAAAGAGTGAACAAAATGACCAGAAGTCTTCACCAGGTCCCCAACAAACCAAAGAGGGTGGGGGTCAGGCTTCCCAGAAGAAGAAGACTCAAGAAGGCCAGTCAAAAAGGTGGTGCCAGTACTGCAAAAGTAAATCTCACTGGTTTAGTGAGTGCACCAAAAGAGGAGGACAAACAAACTCCTGCCACTACAGCCCCTAAGGCAACTGCACCCCCTAGTACAGTCAGTAGTGGTAGTGTACCTCCCAAGGCATTAGTTGGGTTAACCTTGGGAACTGAGGGGTCTGACAACTTAGTTGGCACACTCACTCAGGCTGTCCTTGTCTGTACAGGGGATATGGATATAACCCCTGAGATAAGTCCCAATACTTTGGGCAAATACAGGCAGACGCCTTTGATTAATGGCAAAATGGCTCAGGCCTATAGGGACACTTGTGCCAGTGTCACCATGGTGACACCTAACTTTGTGGACCCTGGACAGATCATGCCAGGTACTGATTTCCTGGTGACCAATGCCAGCAATGTCACTACTAGTCATAGTGTGGCAATTGTGGCTTTCTCCTGGGGTGGAGTGAAGGGACAAAAGAAAGCTGTAGTCAGTTCAGACCTCCCAGTTGATTGTTTGTTGGGCAATGATTTGGAGTCATCACAATGGTCAGAAGTGGAGCAGAGGACTCACATGGAAATGTTAGGCTTGCCAGCACATGTGCTTGCTGTGACTAGGTCACAGGCCAGAAAATGCCCCACTGAACAGGTGCTGGATCCTGAAATGATGGACCAGACACCTTCCAAGAAGAAGAGCAGTAAGGGTAAGGCTTTGCCTTCCCCCTTGCCCCAGGTTGAGGATCAAGTCTCTGAGGAGGCTGATCTGGAAGAGCTGAGGGAAACTGAGCCTAAAGAGCTTGAACTTGATCAAGTTGAGTTTCTGGGCTCAGGGGGACCCTCCAGAGCAGACCTGGGGAAGGAACAGTTGAGCTGCCCTTCCCTTGAACCCCTCAGACAGCAGGCTGCTGCTGAGGCTGCAGGGAATGCCACAGGTGCCCACAGGGTATACTGGGAAGATGGACTCCTGTACTCTGAGTCAAGAGACCCCAAGCCTGGTGCAACCAGGAGGCTGGTCATCCCCTTGTCTCTGAGAGGTTTCCTTCTCACCTTGGCCCATGAGATTCCCCTTGCAGGTCATTTAGGTCAGACAAAGACTTGGGACAGGCTTGTCTCACACTTTCACTGGCCCCATATGAATGAGAATACCAAGGAGTTTTGTCGCTCCTGTGTCACTTGCCAAGCCAGTGGTAAGTCAGGTGGCACAACAAAGGCCCCCCTCATACCACTACCTGTGGTGGGGGTTCCCTTTGAAAGAGTGGGGATTGACATTGTTGGTCCAATGGAACCCCAGACAGCATCAGGGCACAAGTTTATACTGGTGGTAGTGGATCATGCCACCAGGTATCCTGAAGCTATTCCACTTAGGACCACTACAGCACCTGTAGTGGCAAGGGCCCTAGTTGGAGTGTTCTCCAGAGTGGGCTTCCCTAAGGAGGTTGTTTCTGACAGAGGTACAAACTTCATGTCAGGATATCTGACTGCAATGTGGAAGGAGTGTGGTGTGAACTACAAGTTCACCACACCCTACCACCCACAATGCAATGGGCTTGTTGAGAGATTCAACAGGACCCTCAAAGGGATGATTCATGGGCTACCTGAAACTCTTAGGAGAAGATGGGATGTCCTGATCCCCTGCCTCTTGTTTGCTTACAGAGAGGTCCCACAGAAGGGGGTTGGCTACAGCCCTTTTGAGCTTCTGTATGGGCATCCTGTAAGAGGACCCCTGTGTTTGGTGAAGGAAGGATGGGAGAGACCTCTCAAAAAGCCTGCAACCAACATAGTGGACTATGTACTTGGTCTCCGCTCCAGGATGGCTGAGTATATGGAAAAGGCATCTAAAAACCTTGAGGCCAGCCAAGAACTTCAAAAAGCTTGGCATGACCAAAAGGCTGTTCTGACTGTGTACCAGCCAGGACAGAAGGTGTGGGTGCTGGAGCCAGTGGCCCCAGCAGCTCTGAAAGACAAATGGTCTGGGCCCCACACCATCATTGAGCAAAAGGGAGAGGTTACCTACTTGGTGGACCTTGGAACTCCCAGGAGCCCTCTCAGAGTGCTCCATGTTAACAGGCTCAAAGCATATGTTGACAGGAAGGACATGAGCTTGCTCATGGCCACAGATGAGGGACAGGAGGAAGAGAGTGACCCTCTCCCAGACCTGCTCACTCAGAATCCTGATGATGGGTCAGTTGATGGTGTTGTCTTTTGTGGCAGCCTCACTGAACATCAGCAACAGGATTGCAGGCAAGTCCTGCAATCCTTCAGACATATGTTCTCTCTAACACCCAGCCAAACTGATTGGTGTACCCATGATGTTGACACTGGGGACAGTCTGCCTGTCAAGAGTAAAATCTACAGACAGCCTGATCATGTTAGAGACTGCATCAAAACTGAAGTGCAGAAAATGTTGGAGCTGGGAGTCATTGAGCCCTCAGATAGCCCTTGGGCTAGCCCAGTAGTTCTAGTGCCAAAGCCTCACACCCAGGGTGGTAAGAAAGAGATGAGGTTTTGCGTAGACTACAGAGGCCTCAATGCAGTCACTAAGACTGATGCCCACCCAATACCAAGAGCAGATGAACTTATAGATAAATTGGCTTCTGCCAACTTCTTAAGTACATTTGATTTGACAGCTGGGTATTGGCAAATCAGGTTAGCTGAGGAGGCCAAACCCAAGACAGCATTTTCTACCCCTGGAGGGCATTATCAATTTGTGGTAATGCCCTTTGGACTGAAAAATGCACCTGCCACCTTCCAAAGGTTGGTGAATCAAGTCCTCACTGGGCTGGATGACTTCTGTGCAGCATATCTAGACGATATTGCTGTCTTTAGCTCCACCTGGGAGGATCACCTGGTCCACCTGAGGAAAGTGTTAGAGGCCCTGCAAAAGGCAGGCCTCACTATCAAGGCCACAAAGTGCCAGATAGGGCAGACACAGGTTGTATACCTGGGCCACCTTGTAGGTGGAGGCCAGGTTCAGCCACTGGAGAGTAAGATACAGGCCATCAAGGACTGGACTCCTCCAATCACCCAGACTCAGGTTCGAGCTTTCTTAGGCCTGACTGGGTACTATAGGAAGTTTGTCAGAAATTATGGGTCCATAGTGACCATAGTGACTAGTGAAATTATGGGTCCATAGTGACCATAGTGACTCTTAATGACCTGACAAGCAAAAAGATGCCAAAGAAAGTTCAGTGGACAGCAAGCTGTCAGAAAGCATTCAATGACCTAAAGCAGGCCATGTGCACAGCACCTATCCTAAAGAGTCCAGATTACTCCAAGCCATTCATTGTCCAAACAGATGCTTCTGAGTTGGGTGTGGGGGCTGTTCTGTCTCAACTGAATTTTGATGGTAATGATCAGCCTATTGCTTTCATTAGTAGGAGGTTGACACCCAGAGAGAAAAATTGGTCAGCTATTGAGAGGGAGGCCTTTGCTGTGGTCTGGGCCCTGAAGAAGCTGAGGGCCTACTTGTTTGGCACTCACTTCACCATTCAGACAGACCATAAGCCCCTCTTGTGGCTAAATCAGATGAAGGGTGAAAACCCCAAACTGCTTAGGTGGTCCATTTCCCTACAGGGGATAGATTTTACAGTGGAGCATAGACCTGGTACTGATCACAGCAATGCTGATGGGCTCTCCAGGTATTTCAACTTAGAGCAAGAAGACTCACCTGGTCAAGGTTAGTTTATTGTCCCAAAGTTTGGGGGGGGGGGTCATGTAGGAGAGTAGGGTCTGCAATCCTATGATCACCCAGATTTTTGCTTTTTGCTGCACTGGTTTACGACTTTCCCTGGCTGTGGGCCTGCTAATCAGACCCACAGCCTAGCTGTTCTCTCTATCCAAATTGTACCCAGGTACTGAATTGGCACTGGGCCCTCTCCAAGTCCCTGTACCCAGGGCTGAGGTGTACCCAGAAGTCTCCCAGGGGCTGAAGCATGTATTATGCCACCCCTGGGCTGACTAACTAAACTGACACAACTGGCTGCACGACAGCTGGGACAAGGTGGTGTACTCACCCTTTGCTGTAGATATAGTATACCTATATCTAACCCTAAAATGGACACACAGATCCCCTATCAGTCACTCCTATGGCAGGCCTTAACAATCCTGAAGGCAGAGTGCTTGGAATCGTGTGAGATGGTGCTCTGGCATGAGCTGAGCCTGTCTGCGGCTTTCGGGATCCATCCCTTAGCCGTTTCCATGATATCGCATACCATATACTCTTAAGTGCATTATAACCCTCGCGGTTATCTGCCAACTCTGGTATCGCTTTATCAAAACATGTCGAGTAAGGTGTCATCCGAATTGGAATACTAACCCCTCGCCAATTCTGGCGACGGGGTTAGCATTCCACCCTTCTAGAGGGACACGACATGTATGTAACCCCGGTTAAAGTCAGACATAGCCTCAGCTCCACAAAATGGATGCTGCCACCGAGACACAAGTCTGCCCTCCTGCTGCTGGGAGCCCTCCCAGAGCAGGAGGCAAGGACAAAGGGTTTCCTGCCAGGGGCGGTGCCAGCACCGTCCCAGACAGGGTTTTGTGTATTCCAGGTAGGCAGGGCTACAGAGGAAGGTGACTGCAAGTGGCACCCCGGTGCTCACTGTGCATAGGCCGGCTGAAACCAGTTCCAGGGGCACTCCAGCCCCTGGCCTGGGGAAAGCCCGCCAAGGAAGTGGGTGTAACCACCCCCCTCCTGGTCCCACCCCTAGGGCAGGACTTAGTCGCGTGCCAGCCCCCTTTTCCCAGATAAAGGTAGGGACTGGCCCCCTTCCAAATCAGATCATCTTTGGAATCAAGATACCACTTTCCACGAAAGGACTTCACGATTTCTTCCTCAAGATTCTCCCTTGTGGCTAAGGAGTAGTCACCCTGCATCCGCAGGCACCATCCAAGAACACTGCGGTCTGCTGCACGTCCTTCCTCCGGAATCCGACTGCCCAGCTCGACGAGACCCGGCTTCCCTGGCACCTCTGACCTCTACCCACCTCTACAGCACAGCTGAGAACCGTGGGTGCGACGAGACCTCGAGGGACCGGCCATCGCCAAGACTGCACGACTTCTGCACAGCAAGCCCACCGAGTAATTTCCTGGTGAGTGCTTTGGGGTCCGAGAAGCCCCCACCCTGAGCAGCTCCAGCACCGAAGAGCAGCCCCCCAGCATCTCCACGATCGGCGTGGGGCCCTTCTGCTTTTTGCTGCTCACCGCGTTGTTTGGCTACTAGCCCGCTGGCTTGTGGCCTTCTGAACGACGCCCGACGACAACACTGCTGCTAGTCTGGTTGCTCCAGACTGGCCCTTGCTTCCCTCCATCGGAGAAGTACCCTGGACCCTCCTGGTCCGGCTAAGACGCCATTTTAGGTCCACCGCGTGGGCCTTGCATTTGCCAAGACTTGTTGCCCAATCCTGGGTCCAGCGACGTCGACAGCAAGAACCTTCGTGGGACAGCTCGCACCTCCATCCTGGTCGCCGACAACGCCTCCTGGTCCGAGAGACTGCAGAGCCCAGCAGCGCCCACTCACCTGACTGCGGTGACTTCGCCCGGTGCCATCCTGGTGCCCACTTAATCACTGGCTAGTGATTCAAGAACTTGGTCCCCTCTGCTTTCAGGTTTCCTTCTTCCTTGATCCAGGCTTGGATCCATCGAACTTTCCTTCACTGGTCGCCTGCCAGCAACTTCCTTCTTCCAGGCTCCTGGTCCGGCACGAGGATTCCCGACGTCTTTTCAGACCTATGCAGCTGCAGCCCCTGGGCTAGGTAACTTCGGCATTTCGGTGCCCCAGCATAGCCTCACAATCCAAGGGTCAGGATCCACTGTCGTTTTCTTCCTACCAGGTCGGGTTCGCCCGTAAACACTAACTTTGTGAATTCTAGCTTCCATAGACTTTGTCCCGCATCCCGCGTGAGAGTGCACACTCTGCACCCGAGTTCCCTAGGCCTCCTGCTAGTAATCTAAAGGTTCAGTAGTCCAGTCCTAGCGATCCCAAAGCCTCTGAGAATCGTTACTTACCTGCTAGTAATTCGCATTCCACTTTTAGAGTATATGGTTTTTCGTGCCCCTCGGGCATTTGTGTATAACGTGCTAACTTAAGTATTTTCATAAGAGTTTTGTTGTGTGCTTAGCACCCTGTCCTCATAAAGAGTACAGGGTTGTTGTGATTCTAATAAATACATTGTTTATTTTCATAACACTTGTGTGGTGTCCTTTCACTGGGTGTTCAAGGGGTAATGTGATGGTAAAACAGCTGGCTTAACACGCCCTCTAGAGTCTTAGCCTTAGACTGCTCGTATCCATGCTACTAGGATAGCAGGTCTATAAGGTTGACTTACAACCAATCATCAATAAGGGTTGTTTGGACTGATATATAGTGATCACTAGAATAGTGAGCACTGCACATCAGGCCAACTTCTCACATTCCCTCCTTCTGCCCTTTACAGGACACATACCTTTCCCATGCACCCACACTCCTTTACATGGTGGCTTTCCCAGACTGCCCCCTCCTTCTGCCCTTTACATGGCACATACCTTTCCCATGCAGTCTCACTCCTTTACAGGGTGTCTTTCCCAGACTGCCCTCTCCTTCTGCCCTTTACATGGCACATACCTTTCCCATGCAGTCTCACTCCTTTACAGGGTGTCTTTCCCAGACTGCCCTCTCCTTCTTCCCTTTACAGGACACACACCTCTCCCATGCACCCACACTCCTTTACAGGGTGCCTTTCCCAGTCTGCCCCCCCCCTCTTCCCTTTACAGGACCCATACCTTTCCCATGCACTCCTTTACAGGGTGCCTTTCCCAGACTGCCCCCTCCTTCCGCCCTTTACAGGACACATACCTTTCCCATGCACTCCTTTACAGGGTGCCTTTCGCAGTCTGCCCCCCCTCTTCCCTTTACAGGACCCATACCTTTCCCATGCACCCCTTTACAGGGTGCCTTTCCCAGACTGCCCCCTCCTTCCGCCCTTTACAGGACACATACCTTTCCCATGCACCCCTTTACAGGGTGCCTTTCCCAGACTGCCCCCCCCCCTCTTCCCTTTACAGGACCCATACCTTTCCCATGCACTCCTTTACAGGGTGCCTTTCCCAGAATGCCCCCTCCTTCTGCCCTTTACAGGACACATACCTTTCCATGCAGCCCCCCCCCTCCTTTGCATATGGCTTGCACAGCCTAGCGCCCTCTAGCTGTACACGGGACCCATGATGCTCGGGAAACATCCTTTACAACGGAACTTTTACAACGCAGTGCTTTTACAACGCAGGTTTTACAACGAAAACCATTACAACGCATTGCGCTGGGGGGTGCTCTAGGATAGGGAATAGATTTAATTTACTATCCAACACCTTCCCTAGTGTCCACGGGGATTGGAGTTGGAATAGTAAATTAAACTATTCACTATCCAGCACCCCAAAGCGCTATGCGTTGTAAAGGTTTGCGTTGTAATACTTGCGTTGTAACAGCATGCGTGGTAAAAGCATGCGTTGTAACGTCATACATCCATGATGCACCCTCCCTCTACGGGACCCCCGCTTTTCCCAGACTTGCTCCCCCCTCTGATGAGTTCAGGCCTCAGCAAGGCCCAAAGGTACCGAAAGGGTTCGCCCTTCTGTGTACAAAGTCCTTAGACTTACAAATGAAGTTGGCAAGGAAACTGGAAATACAAAAACATAGTTTAATAAACCTTTAAAGGTGGTGATACAACCTCCACAACACTTCTACAGTATTGTACAGAGTAGCACACTGAATACAAGCACATGGCCCCTTTTATACACAGTGGAAGGGGTTCAGCTTACAGCTTAGACAGAGGTTACAACCACGTAAGGACATTTCCAAATATATCAGTGGGTGGAGCTAACAGTATTTCTAGAACATGGGAGGGCTATGCTAATAAGGAACAACTGTTACTTCTGCTGAGCATGCGCTACACTCTCAAGAAGGACTAATAATAACTGTTGCTAGGTAGAATCCACAGTGTAACTGGCAGAGAGGTAGGACAATCAGAACATTGAGCACATGGCAATGTAGGGCATGAAAATGGTGGACTCGAAATACAAAATGAAATCCCTATACTAGATATTTGGACTGATGCATTATGGCTTCAGCTAATGCTTAATAATACCGCTGTTTTATTTACAACAGACGACCCTTTCAGCGTTAGCTGAAGCCATTCCATTTCATAGGGTAGTCATCAAACTCATCTTGAATGTCAATGCTCATAATGTTAGAAATCTCTTTAGTTAGACTCTTTTGATAAGCAGCTTCGGAAACAGCTTTCTTATTGGGTATACAAGAGGTAATGCAAAGAGAACATATCATAGGACCACATTGAATACACATACAGCAAGTAAAAATAATTACTACTATTATACAAAGGCCAGTGAGGATCTTCCAACCCCATGTAGTAAATAAGGTCCAAAACCAACTAGAGAAGGTCCATGTACCATTATCTACATGTATGTCAGCAGCTATTTTATGCAGTTTATTTATGGCATTATAAACAGAAGGCAAGTTGTCTGGGATGAAGACACAACAGCTACTTCCAATAAGTCTACAAGCTCCTCCTTTTTCTGCTAATATGACATCTAACACCATTCTGTTTTGCAGGGCAACAATTCTAGTAATTTGCAACTCTTCAGTTACGTTTCCTAGTGCTGCAGCAGTTTGGTTGGTCACTGCCTCTACAACTCTAGTTAATCTTCTTATCTTTCTACTGTTTAGGGCAGCTCCAACAAAAAAGAATAACCCTAGGTTAAAATCTACATATTGCTGCAAACTAGTGTCGGTCTGGTCCACATCATCGATAGATAAAGTACGTTTGTATCTATTCACAGTGGCATTATTCAACAATTTCAAGTCTTTATGATAAGTGGCAGGTGCTAAAAACACTGGTGGTAATAAAAACGATACATAGCATACTCCTGACCAGCCAGCTGGTAATCGATAATATCCTCTATTACCGCATACAAAATATGTATTATGGGATGCTAAAAATGTGCTATTATTCAGACCATCTATATTTAAGACTTTAATACAATCACTAACACCTACAGGGATGTACCCAACACTTTGTACGCATAAGTCCGCTTGTGCTTGTGCAACTGAGATCACAAATTTTTCACTTTCGACAGTGTCTCTAGTGTTCGTAAAAATGTAGGGAGTAGACTCATTGTCCGGTCGATATTCTTCCCACTCCCATATAGTTCCATTGGCTTGTGGATAGCCTTCTTTATTCTGGTGACATTCTTTGTTTAGTCTAAAAAGTAATCTTCCAACAGCAGGCTTTCTTGTGGCAAATAGAAGAGTATACCAGGCACGACAAGAACCATTATGAGAGAAAGGGAGAGGTATAAACGGTGTTCCCCCCTTCTTCTGGTGCGCTGGCATCATACCACATATCCAGCAATTTGTTTCATTTGTAGCAGTGTGGGTATGATGTAGCATCTGAATGAAGGTGTTATTTACAAAGGACAAGCGGTGTTTTGATTCCTGATAGGGGAGCGTATAAAAGAAATGCTCCTCTGGCACCGGTGTAGAAACCACATATAGATCACGGGCAGGAATTACATCCTCAACAAACCACGTGATAATGGCAACAACTGCCACACTAGCAATAAATCCGAAGGCGCAGATCACTTTCTTTCTCTCCATGTTGAACAAATGTCTCGCAAATCTTCCTGAAACAAAAAAAAAGGCTGTCAGAACTCTTCCCCCAAGACGGCTGTTGTTTTCTTCACCAACGGGCCAAGACGGGCCAAGACGGGCTGATCCCCCCCTTGCCTCATCGGCTCTCCGTTGCACCAACCAAGAGGCCGTTCTGACAGCAGTCTAAACAGCAGAAAACTTCTTCCTGGGTCGAAGGTTGTATTTTCTTACTCCAGAAGTCGTCGGGTCCGGGAAGAACTCCTCTTGCTCATCAGGTACCACAGCAGGGCCTTTCTCTGTAGTCAGGATTTCTCGATGGTCAGTCAACACGGCAGGCTCCACCAATCCGGGTTGCACTCTGCGACAATGAAGGGAGTGAATCCAGTTCTTCCGGTTGGTCACTCGGACGGCCGTTCTTGTTGCGAGCAGAACCTGCTCGGGACCGCACCATCGGGGCTCCAGGCCACTCGTCCTCTCGAACGCCTTGATGAGGACGAAGTCACTGGGTCGGAGACTATGACCCTCACCTGTGGACCGGTCAGGGAGTGCTTCTCGAACCTGTTGATGAATAGAAACCAAGTTATCAGTTAATTGTGCCAGATAGTCATTCATCAATACACAAGGTACATCATATACGGAACTTGGTTTGGGCACTCCCCAAATATTCATGGGACGACCAAACACCACTTCATACGGTGTAAGGCCGGTTCAGGAGTGTGGTACTGATCTTATTGACAACAATGCCAAAGGCAAAGCGTCGGGCCAAGTCAGAGAAGTGGAAGCCTGGATCTTTGCTAGTTTAAGCTTCAGTGTTCCATTGTAGCGTTCCACCAAGCCAGCCAACTGTGGATGGAACACTGCATGAAACTTCTGTTTTATCCCCAGACCTCTCAGAACGTACTTGATAACGTCTGCTATAAAATGAGGCCCGTTATCACTCCATAATAGTCTACAAACACCATACCTAGGGAAGAACTCCTTCAGTAGCACCTTTGCTGTAGTCATTGCAGTATTGTCCTTAGTAGGGTAGGCTTCAATCTATTTACTGAAAGCACACACCACCACCAAGACGTACTTCAGATTATTACAGCGTTCAAGTTGGATATAGTCCATTTGCAGGACTTCAAAAGGTGCAGTAGGTATTTCAAATCCTCCTGCTGGAGTCCGTGTTCCTTTCCCTGGGTTGTATTTAAGACAGATCATACAGGTCTGTACCACTCTCTTGGCCGTGCTAGCAATCTCTGGATGCTCCCAAACTTACGCAAGCAATTTCACAATCGCTGAAGCTCCAACATGTGCTAGCCCATGTGCCATTTGAACCATAGGTTGGACAAAAGCTGTGGGCAACTTCCACCTATCCATTTGTTTGTTGCGCCACCAACCTTCATCATCCAGTTCTCCATTTTCAGACCATTGCTCTCGTTCTTTATCAGAAGCAACTCTCTGTATTTCCCTCACTTCTTTCCTAGCATCATGCCATCGTTCTGCTTGTGACTTCACAACATACATTGAAGTGGAGTCAGGTCTCATTGCAGTTTCTCGTGCTACTTGGTCAGCGAAAGCATTTCCTTGCCCTACTTTGTCAATAACTTTCTTATGTGCACTGCATTTCACTATAGCTATCTTCTTAGGAAATGTCAGGGCAGTCAAAAGATTGTGCACCAAAACCTCTTTCCTTCCAGAGCAGGCCAAAGTCGTGCGCTACTCCGAAAGCATAGCGGCTATCTGTATAAATATTCACACACAACTCTGCACTAAGCTCACATGCTCGTGTCAATGCTATCAGCTCCGCTGCCTGGGCTGATTTCTGTGGTATGCGTGCTGTTTCCACGATAGTATACAAAGTAGTGATGGCATATGCTGCCGAAGTCGTACCATCCGGTAGCTTCAGGCAGGAGCCATCCACCCATAATTCTCCATCTACATCTGAGAAAGGCGTATCCTGGAGATCGATACGACCCTTTGTCTGTTCCTCAGTCACAAAAATACAATCATGTGCTTCTTGTGCCTCAGGCTGAGTCGTCAGGAATGGTAACAATGTTGCTGGATTTAACGTAGCACATCTCCTCAATGTGATATGGGGAGCCAGCAACGTTAGTTCATATCCGGTCAGACGGGCACTTGTTAAATGCTGCGTCTTTGTTTGATTCATAGGGCGTCAACAGCATGGGGAACCAACACTAACAGCTTGTGAGATAACACTATTCCCTCACTCTGACGTATTGACACAGCTGTCGCTGCAACCGAACGAAAACACCCCGGCAATGCCCGAGCGACAGGTTCGAGCAATGCCGAGAAATATGCACACGGACGCTGCCTGTCCCCGTGCATCTGTACTAACACAGATGACGCACATCCATCTCTCTCATGTACATATAATGTGAAAAGTTTCGTGTAATCAGGAGTGCCTAACACTGGTGCTGAACAAAGGGCCTGACGTAACTGTTGGAAAGCGTTTTCACATTCATCTGTCCAAGGAAGGGGAATTGGAGTGTCTTTTGTCAATAGCGCTAACAGTGGTTTGACTATATGTGAAAACCCCAGTATCCACTGCCTACAAAAGGACGTAAGACCCAAAAATGCTCGAACATCTTTCTGTGTAGAAGGTGTTGGTGTGTCCAGGATGGCTTGGATACGATCTGATGTAAGTGCACGCCCCTCCTTAGACAAAAGGTGGCCTAGGTAGGTCACCTTAGGTCTACAGAATTGCAATTTCTTCTTAGATACCTTATGATTGTGAGAAGCCAAAAAGGAAAGCAAAGACAACGTACAAGTCTCACATTGCTCAGGGGTGTCAGCAGCCAACAAAATATCGTCGACATATTGAATAAGCACTACCCCCTCAAGCAAGACAAAGGAATCCAACTGTCTTTTCAATGCCTGACTGTAGATACTAGGGCTCTCAGTATAGCCCTGTGGAATTCTACAAAATCTATACGATCGATTATTCAAAGTGAAGCCGAAAAGGTAACGGCTATCAGGGTGAATAGGGATCGAAAAGAAGGCGTTCTTCAGGTCGACAACCGAGAATGTTGTCGCTGTTGGTGGGACCAAGGTAAGGAGTGTCGTGATGTCAGAAACAACACGGTATTGGGGCACCACTATCTTGTTCACCTCCCTCAAATCAATAATAAATCGATATACCCTAGTATCAGTGTCTTTCTTCAAGATTGGTAAAATAGGACTGTTACAAACATTGTATGGGACTTCTTCCACCACCCCCACTCGAATGAGATCCTGCACAATCTGTATGAGCGCCTCCTCACCCTCCTGTGAAATCCTATATTGAGGCAGGCGTGGCAACACAGCTCCCTCCTTTACACTAATGCGAACCGGGGGAATGACCATCTGTCCCACATCAGTGTCTGAAGTAGCCCACAACGTGTGAGGTAAAGAGGCTAATGCAGCACTTTCAGCGACCATACACACTCTCTCTTTTGCAGGGTAATTGTCATTTAAAATCACGCGTACTCCTTCAGGGGAGCAGCGGATTGTGGCTCTAAAATGTTTCAGCATGTCTAGACCCACAATGTTGTCAGGCGTGTTTGAGGAAAGCAAGAATGGACATGGTGCTGTAAATTTGTCGACATGAAATGCAAGGGGTTGGGATAATGGGCTAAGAGAAGGTGTTCCATCGAACCCTACAGATGTGATTGTTAAGCCAGACAGGGGAGCCCTCGGAACCAATTGTTTAGACAAAGCGCTACGAGTAGCCCCTGTATCAACCAGAAACTGATCAGTAGAACCCAAAACATGTGCTGTAACATAAGGACCCCTCTGATCTACTGGTACTTCAACTGATTCCTCCCTCCATCCTACGCAATCCTATGCATATTGGGAATCATGACTTTCGGGGTGCACATAGTCAGACATCTGATACTGATTTCGTCTATCAAAGGTATTAGACCCTCCTTGTTGTTGCTCCCTAGATTCGAATCTAGTCCTGTCATTTAGGTTACCTCGTGGTCCAGAAAACCCCCCACGATTTCTCTCAAAACCTCTACCCCGTCCCATAGCCCTGTGTTCTCGCGCTAAAGGACACTCATTGGCCCAGTGGCCTCGTTGCTTACAATATGCACATTGATCTTTAGCCAAGTCTGTGCGGTTATATGTAGAATCATAAAAACCCCGACCACCTCTATTATTTCCTCTCTGGGGTGGTCCATACACTTGTGCTAACATAACTTTTGTTTTCAAATCCTTAGATTTCTTATCTTCATTACTTTTTGCTTCTAGTTCCTGACGCTCGTAATACTGAGCCATTGTCAGGAGGGATGCCGGAGTCGAAGTCGTCCAGGAGCTTTCACTTGCTTTCAACCGAGCTGCTACTCCCGGTAATAAATTCGAAACATATTTGTCTACAAACAGATGTCGACCCGTGTCATCCGTCAGAGACTGACCACTGAAATCGTGAAAAGTTTCTTCAAATCGCGTAAAGAAGTCAGAAACTGATTCATCTATCTTTTGCTTGCAAGATGCTAACATAGTCCAGTCAATCTTTTTAGGGGGAATAATCGTCTTTAATTTAATCAAAATAGCAGCAGGGAGGTCTAGAATGAGCTGGGGTGGTTTCTGCGCAGGTTTCCTAGCTCTGTCCTCCTCCTCAATGTCTTCCCATTTAGCTTTAAACGTCACTAAATCATCAATTTTCCGTACTGATCTCCACATGTCAGGGGGTAATATAAGACCAAAGAATAAATCAATGTCAGCTAATGTCATAGTACAAGAATTCAAAGCCCCCTCAACTTCCTCATAAAAGGCAGCAGGATTTTTCCGTGGGTCAGGTAACGCTTTCTTTAAGGCCATAACATCCGCTCTATTCCAAGGAGTATATACCCAATTATAGATAAAATACCCTCGGGCATCAGCTGAATCTTTATCTGAACTAGTACCCGCTCCTTTAGGAGGAACATACAAAGGCGCTGCCTCTCGCATAGGTTTAACATGCACAATATCGACTTTATCTGAAGAAAAGATAGGTGATTGTTTCCCGTCGCCACTCAAACCCGTCTCTTTGTCGTCCACCGTCTTTTGTCGCTTTTCTTCTCGTAACCGAGACGCCTCATCCCGCAATACGAATAACCGTTGAACTGCATCAGCTGCCTGGGAAGGAGAAAAGAGACCTTTACGCAATTCTTTCTTATCTTGTATTATGTCATCAGGTTCAAGAACAGGAGAATATTTTCGAAAAGCCCCGACTACTTCATCAGAAAAGGTTTCAAGAAAATAAATTTTTTCCCTGTCCGGCCATTTTTCAAGAGACAACAATATTTCAGCAAGAGGAATTGTACCCTTAAGAATACGATAAGAAATTTGTCGGAGCTCCGCCATACGATCAGATGTTAGCTTAGACCGCGTGTCTACCTTATCTTTAAATGATCCAGAATCCTTATCTTCCCCTTTCGGAGCAGACGGGCCAGCATACGGAGGCGGACAACGATCTAGTAATGAAAAATCATCATCAGCATTATTAAGGACAGGATAAAGAGGCCGACGAATGGGATATTGGCCAGATATCTGCAATCTACGTTCCTTTTCCCGTTTTTCTTCCGCATCTTTTTGTTCACGTTGTCTCATTTCTTGCGCCTTCTCACGCACATTCTTCCTCTGCTCTTTCTCAATCAGCGCATGTTCACGTTTCTCACGCTCACGTACTTCTTTCACCCACATTCGCACACTCTCAAACATATCTTGTCTCGCTCGGCGCTTACACAGGCACTGTTCCACATACTCAATTTTGCGCACATCACACGAACCATACAAAGGCAATCTCAACTCAGGATCCTTCTTGGTATACTTCCTCCACAATGTGCTGTACATTATAGGGGAAAGACCAAACTTAATATACATGTCCCTATTCGGCGTCCCTTCTGGGGGAGCCGGCTGCGATTCTTCAAGACTTAACCGGTTTCCACAGCAGCACCACTTACGTAGTGCGCTAAAAGCAGGCATGCTAGAAATAGTGCGAAATACACAATATTATACAGAAAAATGGCACTTAATCGTTGCGCCGCTCACAACCATATGTTGGAGAAAAATCTCCACATTGCCTACCTATATGTGTTGCAACGCATATATACCCATATTCATAATCATAATATGATCGATCATCCAAACATCTCCATATCCATATCCATATCCATAAGCCACAGCAAGCGTATCCTAAAACTGCCTTGCTAATCACTGGCTACCATAAACACTCACAGTAATTACCATACATTGGTCCTTACCAAGCACGAGCGTCCAGATTCCACTTGCCAAGTTCCACAATTTGCTCAAACAGCTTATCCACAGCAAACCGACAGACGAGGTCTCAGTCGAAGACCGGCGCCACCCAGATGGTCAGATCGGAAGGAAGGAAGAAATACCTCAGGATGCCAGGACTAAAGACGCCGCTGGCAGTGATCACTTCCCCGGCAGAGTTCCACTCCTTCGTCACGACCAGTCCTTCGAGCCTCCGAGTCGCCGATGAGCCCCACGTGACGGGCGCCAATTGATGAGTTCAGGCCTCAGCAAGGCCCAAAGGTACCGAAAGGGTTCGCCCTTCTGTGTACAAAGTCCTTAGACTTACAAATGAAGTTGGCAAGGAAACTGGAAATACAAAAACATAGTTTAATAAACCTTTAAAGGTGGTGATACAACCTCCACAACACTTCTACAGTATTGTACAGAGTAGCACACTGAATACAAGCACATGGCCCCTTTTATACACAGTGGAAGGGGTTCAGCTTACAGCTTAGACAGAGGTTACAACCACGTAAGGACATTTCCAAATATATCAGTGGGTGGAGCTAACAGTATTTCTAGAACATGGGAGGGCTATGCTAATAAGGAACAACTGTTACTTCTGCTGAGCATGCGCTACACTCTCAAGAAGGACTAATAATAACTGTTGCTAGGTAGAATCCACAGTGTAACTGGCAGAGAGGTAGGACAATCAGAACATTGAGCACATGGCAATGTAGGGCATGAAAATGGTGGACTCGAAATACAAAATGAAATCCCTATACTAGATATTTGGACTGATGCATTATGGCTTCAGCTAATGCTTAATAATACCGCTGTTTTATTTACAACACCTCCACCCCTTTAAAGGATACATACCTTGTCCACGCACCCCTCCCTGTCCTTTTTGGAGCGTGTACCTCTCCAGTCTTCTCGCTCTTTCTCTCTGACCTCCCCCCCCCCGTCTACCTGGCCCCCACCCGTCTTTGCACCCCCTGCCAGGGCGAGGCCCTGGTGATCGCCTGGCACTGCATGAATGTGCGAGCAGAGGAGGGCTGGTCAGGGGTCCGACGCCGCTGTACCCTTGTCACATCACCTGGAGGATAAAGTTCTCCGCTGTTAAATAACGCGAGCACACTGCGCCTCTGCGAAGTTTTTGGTCTGCCTGCGTAATTCTATCTACTTCCCAAATTTCGCGTTCCATGAAATGTGTAAAACCATTTCACACAGTTGGACATTTAATTGAATGTTACCCTGCGCAAGACTGCCCTGAGATACAATTTCTCCAGGAAAAATATAATTTTTCCTCAAACTAGTCTCTTTTCCGTATCTCACATGAGTCTTTGCGCGGGGTATAGTCTTTTGGAGAAAAGTTACTCGAGATAATGCTGAAATGTATTTTGCATATAATACGTCATTTTGTGAAAATGACACACAGATCGCAAATTTCGCTCACCCATAGCACCCACCCACGGTAATCCTACTAGAAGGGAGGAAGTCGAAGAGTTAATCCTCCCCATATAATAAGGTACCATATTTTATCCATCTGGGACACCTCCTATACACCTGGAATTGCAGCAACAGCAGCTAATTCATCCTGCCGGATCGTCCTGTAGTTCAAGGCATTAATTAGCCTGCAGCGCTTACAAATGTCATTACGCCACTGCAAGCACTCTCTGATAGTCTTTCTTCCCTTTCCTTTGATAAAATATCTGAGGGCCAAGCTAAATGTCCTGCCTAGGCTTCCATAGGCTCTCTGGCCTACCTTGCGGCCAATCATGTCCCACTCAAGGTTGCTCCCTTCCTGAGTTCCACCCTATTGAGACCAGCGGTTTTCCTGCTCTCATGTCCTCAGTTGAGTCAGGTCCTTTGCTAGACCATGTCCTACTCGCGCCACTGACCCAAATGTTATTGTTCCAACCCTAGTTAAAATGTCTAATTCTTCTCTAGTTACGGTTATTGCTTCCCCAATTTGGAAGCGTGCCATCGTCATACCCGTGTTGAAGAAACCCTTTGCCAACCCTTCGGATCTCAAGGACTACCGTCCCATCTCACTGCTTCTCTATCCATCGAACGTCTCAGAGCTCGTCCTATTATTTGGCGTCCCAAGACCACCCAGACTACTCTCAATCTAGCTTCTGGTCGGACCATAGCACCGACACTGCTCTATCAGGAGCCATCGAGCATCTTCGAGAAGCCAATATCAAGCTGGACGCACAGATCTGGTCCGTTTGGACGCATCGGATGCTTTCGATGTGGCACCCCACGCTTCATTGAATATTAGGCTACGGGGGTTGGGTATTTGGATGTAAGTCCTTCCATGGTTAGCCTCCTTTCTTGGAGGACAGGTCACAGTCTGTGTCATGAGTCTCCTCTCAGCCCGCTACGCCATCCATTTCCTGTGGGGTCCCGTAAGGATCATCATTGAGTCCTACTTCGTTCAATGATGCCCAAAGCATCATTAGAACATTGGAATGTTGGGAGCTCCATTGAAAACAATGGAGTGCTCCGGGCTTATAATGGCTGGTACAAGCCCGGAGCTCAAACATTCCAATGTTTCTTTGTTCACAGCTCTGGCTGTGAGCAAAGAATATTTGATTTAAGAATATTTCACACAACGACACATAAATCACCCTCTACACTTCAATCAACTCCTCCTCTGCAGAATCTGCTCTTAGATCCTTTCAATTTCTTTAGAAACTTCCTAAAATTGAACAGTGGGAAAACTGAGGTCATTCTATTTGGTAATGAATCTTTTCCATGTTCACCAGGCAGGTGACCCTCGGAGTTAGGTACTCAACCCTTCCAGCAACAGTGTCTAGAAACCTTGGTCTTATGTTTGATCAGAAGCTTTCCTTTTCTAACCAATCAAGTCATAACTGTCGGCTTCTCCCTAATAAAAATGCTAAAAACCATCTTCGTTTAGCTGCCATTGCCTAACCGAAGATCTTCAACCCATGCCCGCATCAACTCCTGGCTCGATTAGTACGCCTCGTTACGCATAGGGTACATAGCCAATCTTCTCCAATGTTTCCAAATAGTTCAAATTCTCGACTTGCGTATTCATAAGTCGTCTACCTCAAGCTGTCACCACCTCCCCCCCTCAAGGAACTTCATGGGCAACCCTCAGACAAAATCTCATCTTTAAATCTTTCTGGAAGTTTTTTACAGCCCTTCATACCACTGGTCCTTCCCGTCTTTCTGACAAATGTATCCGCGATCAACCCCCACACGACTCTTGCAGTCCTCTTCACTCACTCTCTTGGTCATCACCCACATACACCGCAGCCAGTGGAGGTAAATTTTTCAATCAGGCAGCTAAAGCTTGGAATCCCCTCCGCCTGTAAATCAAATCACAGCCGAAATATAAATCCCTAAGGATATAATGTAATTTATATTTAGGCGGTCGGGATATCCGTCCCCGTTGTGATGGAGTAACCCGTCCGTCGAGATCTGAGTCGGGTTCTTCGTCTCTTTAAAAAGAGATTTAAAACTTGGCTTTTTACTTGTTCTTAAGCTTCTTCACCATCTTTGTGTCCTATATACCACCAGGACGCCGACTTTGTAGGCATCAGTGGTGGTTACAAATAGTCACAATGATATTAGTCATAAGACAATGTGACTTGGCCACGTGACTTGGCCAAGGAAAGATGTGTCTGATGAGTGGGAAAAAGAAGGATTGAAGTCTCACGCTAGGAGATATAGGTTTTAATCCTGGCTCTGCCACTTGACAAAATTCTGTTGTGTAATCTTGGTCAAATCCCTTTTTTTGACATTTACTGCAGTGTGCCAGCGAGCAATTCTTACGGAAGACATAAGCAGTGGCAGCTCACAGAAGGAGTGCTGCGGGGCCTCTCAGGTCACCTTGTTAGATCATGTATGGCCTGCACAGTGCTGAAAGTTTTAACGCCATTCATTGGTCGTTGCTACCCTGCTACTCTCAGCCCTCAAGCTGCCAATGGGAGCTGAGGGCAGGAGGCCTCTCCTGCACCAGGGGAGTGCTGTAACTGGCAATGACCTTTTGAATTAAACCTGTAAAGTACAAAACTGGGCGAGTGCAAGCGCATTCTTCGGTGGTGGATATATATATATACATATACATACATGATCACTTCTTATGCGCACCACTTCGTCTGCACTATGTTTTCACTGTACATAGTTCACAGTACTTTGATCAAATGAATGACAGAATCTGAAGCAAAGAGAACAAAGGCTGTGTTTGAACCCTTCCCATGGATTCATTCCAACTCCATTATCGAATGTTCCATATTAAAGAGAGCTCATATGTGACAGTGATTACATTACCGTAGAACTACACCATAACAATCGATCTGAATGAGTTCTGTGGGACAATTGTTGTTAAGTATAATTACTCTGGTCTCCTGGCATAGAGGGTCATTCTTGTTTTTGTTACACATGCCTGGGCGTGGCCTTGATGCGTGGGAATAGTCGTGACATCGGAGAGCGCGGCGGGTGGCACCCCCGCTCTGTCACTATAGTTTACATTGTAGGATTGGTGGGAGCTGATTGGCTGATTTGAGGTCTCACCGTCATTAGGATGGAAAAGCCCAGCTATGCCCGTGATCAGAGTGAATTCCTGCCATGGACGCCTCTTAGAGGTCTGCTCTGCCTTGGCGGAGGTCCAAGGGGCACAGAATACTTAAAATACCGCATTTCCGGATGTTTAGTTTCTCAGGTGTGAACATGTAATGCAGGAGCATACCTCTGGTACAAAAGTCACGCCAGATACCGCTGGGAGTGCCGTTCGCGCAGACACGGTCTCCAGGCTGCAGCTCGCGTCAGTTTCACTTTCAGTTTCTAGAGGAATCAGCATCCCGCAGGAGAAAAATGATTACAAAAACAGAAATGACTATAGATAAAATCCACCCCACCCTATATAGTATATACCCGTGGCCATGTCACTCTGAAGAATGCTATGGTCATGTGACCGAGGTGACATCATCTACCACCTAGGAGCGGGCGGTGCGGCGCTATGAAAAGGCACCGAGAGTGGAGAAAGGAGATCTATATTGTGGCAGACCCCGTGCAGCTAGGAAACTATCCTATCAGGATGCTGGATCTCGGACGATAGGACGAATAAGTAAATATGACGTGGGCCGCGAGCGCATCATAATATGGGGCTAGGGTGACCAACTGGCATGGGTGCAAATTCAGGACGGGGAGTGTAAAAATTCAGGTCAAAGGGTCAAAATTCAGGACAAAAATTCAGGACAGAAGGTCAAAATTCAGGACAAAACTTTGGGACAAAAGGTATGTTTTACAGACACATCAGAGGAGGTAGAGCGATAATATGTAAGGAAAGAGACAACCAACATAAGTACAAGTCAAAATATTTTTATATTAGGTTGAGACAATTATGCACGTCACAGTTTTTCGTGCAGCTTTGAGCAACTGGGTAGGTGTTTTTGTGGTATTTCATATGTTCATGATCTATTTATAAGGTTACTGCGCTGGGTTGTCCAGTCTGATATTTCGTTTACAGTTCATGGTCCTGAGAAGGCATGTTTGGTGAGAGAACTGGTTGGATGGCTGGACTTAGTTACCAGCATCTCATATCGGAGTTCCATTGTGAGATGTAAAGCAGCACGCATAGAATGTAACTAATTGGGATCTGCAGTACTGGACTAGAATGCAATACTCCGAATGCCCAGCATTATGTGTCAGACTGAGTCAGGTATTCCATTTCAGTTCAGCTGGTGATGATTGGTTATGGGGCTGGTAAAGTATTGAAAGATGGATAAGACCTGTAGCGCACAGGTCTTATGTGAGGGTAAGAGCATGAAGCAGGAAAACAGAGTTATTAACCACCCTGCATGAGCTATGCTTGGCTGCACACTGCTGAGTGGTATGGCATTATTAGGGGCCAGAACAATTAGATAGTAGTTGACATTACTATATAATGTCCTGGCTAGCCATATATCAGCCCTCCTTATTTTACCTATATATGATTGGGCTGTTTTATTTCTGTAAGGTTTAAACTGCAGATTCTCGCTAATGCACAGAAGTGTGCTATAGACTAGAAACTGTATACGTTGTTGAGGCATTATTGTAGGTCAAAAGGAGACACTTTCCTTTACATACAGAACATTTTCTTTTGAAATAGAAGAACAATACCAACATGCAGTTTTACTGATAAAACCAAGTAGCGCACAAATAATAATGTTTGGAAATGTGGTTTCAGCAAATATGTATCATTTGAACATCACCAAGTAAAGTTCCTTGAATGTTTTTATCCTATTAAAACTTTGTTTTGAGCACACTTCTGAATTACAAACAAGTGGTGCATTTGTGGTTTCCTAACTGTTGACATGTTTTGAGACATTTGCACAGTTCATCGACTCCACAGCCAACCACACAAAGGAACTCTTCAAAATAGTCAAATAATTCTCCAAACCGACAGCCATGGAGACCACTCACCCCTCTCAGACTACTTCCACAGCAAGACCACCATCTACCACAATTTCAACATCCAACCTATCACCCTCAACCACGACGGCCTCAACCAACAAGCCAAACCATCACCACCTGGTCACGGCTCTCCACCCTGACCACCTCAGCCATCTTGTCTTCCATCCACTCAGGGACGCCCACCAACTGCTGCCCCCACCACCTCTACAATCGCGCAACAAACCCAATCAACATGCAACTCACCAGCAACCTTGACTCCTCCATCTCCCCAGACAGAGGAAAACACAGAGACCTAAAACCCCTCCAAGAGAAACCCTCGGCTGACCCCAACGATCTAAAAAATGATCATCCAATCTTCCTGCTCCCTACCTGGCCAAGTTCTTGAGAAAGCCATTAACCAACAGTTCACCGAATTCCTGGAACAAAACCATTCACTGGATGCGGTTAAAAAAAAAAAGACAAAAAATGGTCAATGTGCGTCCATGATTTGGACTTATTAAGACTTAGCAACATAAATAAACAAAATTACATACAAGGAACGTCAAGTGCTAAGTCTGTTCGATTATATATTATCCATTGACTTGTTGTGGAATGGTGAGTGTGGCCGGGCCTCCTCTTTAAATGCTACGTCTCCCTTCCTGCCTTTTACATTCGCATGACGTCATCGTTTATCCGGAAATGATGAAGGATGTGCAGTGCCACTGGAATTGTGCGGTTCTGTGGCCACGGTGTTTTCCGCATTATTATGGATTCGCCACATACTCCACCATCTGCTGCATACTCTGCAGATTTTAACAAAAGAAAAAAGTTTCTAGCAGTGGAAGGCCCTTTACAAAGGTTGCTGTTTTTGGTATTTATACTGTATTTGGTATTTAAACTAGTACTAAGGGGGTGAACAGATAGTGTTACCATGGGTAAAATTTGCAAAACAATGAAGATATACTGCAACTACTTGTACCACATTACACCGCATAAGTTGCATTTTGTTGCCACATAATTGAATCAATCCTGCCTCATAAATTGCCCCTCCCCTGCTGCTTAATTCCAGTGGCCCTGGGTATGTCTCTGCTCCTGTTCTTTGTTAAGCATGATAGCAACTCTTGGGGCAGTCTGCATTATATTACACGGTTGAATAAATAAATAAAAATGGTGGTGTAGAGAAGGGTTCATTAATGCTGGTACCTTATCAGGGCTTCGAATGGATGACTGGATTAATGTCTCCTTGGGAATAACAGAGATGGAAGGGCTTATGAGTAAGTTAAAGCTGCCCTCTCAGTGCCACAGGCTTGGTAGTGACTGCTGGGTCCATATCTGAGCAGCAGCCACGCAGAGGACCTTGGGGGTTACAAGAACCCTCCAAAATTACACTTCCCACCTCACCTCTGTGACCCTGGAGAGGAAATTTGCTTCCTACTTCCTCAGTTAAAAGCACCTCTGCAGAATCCGAACACCTCCCATTGCACGTTCAACCACAGAGGTCCTGGTGTGAGGCCTGTAACTAAAAATGCAGACTGGAGATCTCAGGAGGGACAGACGCGCAGGAAGAGACCTCATTACGAGAATTAAAGAGATTTTTATGCAGAGGGGCCTGGCTCGTCGTGCAGGGTTTGGAAACAGCAACAACCAATCCACACTCTCATGAGAAGAACTCTGCAAGCCCAACTCACTGGAGACAAGCACAAGGGAGCCCGAAGACCTTTGACCTCATAATGTAAGGCCTTATATACCCTCCCAGGGAAGGTCCATAAATGCTCAATTCCTGTAGGACTGTCCGCGTCATCCTTCACTCAAGGTCACCTCCACCGAGCCAGTGTAATGACTGCAGAGCTATGTGTAACCTCGAGGTCAGAGGTTAGAAGCCCAATCATTCGTTCTCCTGCAGTCAATAACATCTCAACTATAAATAACTATTGCTGTAATAAGTGCACTTCCGGTGCCCTCCAGGCTTCCGCAGCACGGTGTCGCTGCGCTGCAACAACTACACTTCCGGTGCCCTCCAGGCTTCCGCAGCACGGTGTCGCTGCGCTGCAACAACTACACTTCCGGTGCCCTCCAGGCTTCCGCAGCACGGTGTCTCTGCGCTGCAACAACTGCCCTTCCGGTGCCCTCCAGGGTTCCGCAGCTCGATGTCTCCACACTGCAACAACTGCACTTTCGGTGTGCTCCAGGCACCTTCAGCACGGTGCTTCTACGCTGCAACAACTGCACTTCCGGTGCCCTCCAGGCACCCACAGCACAGTGTCGCTGTGCTGCAACAACTGCCCTTCCGGTGCCCTCCAGGGTTCCGCAGCACGATGTCTCCACACTGCAACAACTGCACTTTCGGTGTGCTCCAGGCACCTTCAGCACGGTGCCTCTACGCTGCAACAACTGCACTTCCGGTGCCCTCCAGGCACCCACAGCACAGTGTCGCTGTGCTGCAACAACTGCACTTCCGGTGCCCTCCAGGCTTCCGCAGCACGGTGTCTCTACGCTGCAACAACTGCACTTCCGGTGTGCTCCAGGCACCTTCAGCACGGTGTCGCTGCGCTGCAACAACTGCCCTTCCGGTGCCCTCCAGGCTTCCGCAGCACGATGTCTCTACGCTGCAACAACTGCACTTCCAGTGCCCTCCAGGCACCTTCAGCACGGTGTCGCTGCGCTGCAACAACTGCCCTTCCGGTGCCCTCCAGGGTTCCGCAGCACGATGTCTCTACACTGCAACAACTGCCCTTCCGGTGCCCTCCAGGCTTCCGCAGCACGATGTCTCTACACTGCAACAACTGCACTTCCAGTGCCCTCCAGGCACCTTCAGCACGGTGTCTTTACGCTGCAACAACTGCACTTCCCGTGTGCTCCAGGCACCCGCAGCACAGTGTCGCTGCACTGCAACAACTGCACTTCCGGTGCCCTCCAGGCTTCCGCAGCACGGTGTCTCTACGCTGCAACAACTGCACTTCCGGTGTGCTCCAGGCACCTTCAGCACGGTGTCGCTGCGCTGCAACAACTCCACTTCCAGTGCCCTCCAGGCACCTTCAGCATGGTGTCTCTACGCTGCAACAACTGCACTTCCGGTGCCCTCCAGGCTTCCGCAGCACGATGTCTCTACGCTGCAACAACTGCACTTCCGGTGTGCTCCACGCACCCGCAGCACGGTGTCTCTGCGCTGCAACAACTCCACTTCCAGTGCCCTCCAGGCACCTTCAGCATGGTGTATCTACGCTGCAACAACTGCACTTCCGGTGCCCTCCAGGCTTCGCAGCACAGTGTCTCTGCGCTGCTACAACTGCACTTCCAGTGCCCTCCAGGCACCTTCAACACGGTGTCTCTACGCTGCAACAACTGCACTTCCGGTGCCCTCCTGGCTTCCGCAGCACGGTGTCTCTACGCTGCAACAACTGCACTTCCGGTGTGCTCCAGGCACCCGCAGCACGGTGTCGCTGCGCTGCAACAACTGCACTTCCAGTGCCCTCCAGGCACCTTCAGCACAGTGTCGCTGCGCTGCAACAACTGCACTTCCGGTGCCCTCCAGGCACCTTCAGCATGGTGTCTCTACGCTGCAACAACTGCACTTTCGGTGCCCTCCAGGCTTTCGCAGCACGGTGTCTCTGCGCTGCAACAACTGCACTTCCGGTGCCCTCCAGGCACCTTCAGCACAGTGTCTCTACGCTGCAACAACTGCACTTCCGGTGCCCTCCAGGCTTCCGCAGCACAGTGTCTGTATGCTGCAACAACTGCACTTCCAGTGCCCTCCAGGCACCTCAGCACGGTGTATCTATGCTGCAACAACTGCACTTTCAGTGCCCTCCAGGCACCCTCAGCACGGTGTATCTACGCTGCAACAACTGCACTTCCGGTGCCCTCCAGGCTTCCGCAGCACGGTGTCTCTACGCTGCAACAACTGCACTTCCAGTGCCCTCCAGGCACCCTCAGCACGGTGTCTCTACGCTGCAACAACTGCACTTCCGGTGCCCTCCAGGCACCTTCAGCACGGTGTCGCTGCGCTGCAACAACTGCCCTTCCGGTGCCCTCCAGGCTTCCGCAGCACGGTGTCTCTACGCTGCAACAACTGCACTTCCAGTGCCCTCCAGGCACCCACAGCATGGAATCTCTACGCTACCATAACTGCCCTTCCTATTCCCTCCAGGCACCCGCAGCACGGTATCGCTATGCTGCCATAGGCACGCCTCCAGTGCTCCCCCAGGCACCCGCAGCACGGTATCTCTACGCTGCCATAGCCACACCTCAGGAGGCACCCGCAGCACGGTATCTCTACGGTGCCATAGCCACGCCTCCTGTGCTCCCCCAGGCACCCGCAGCACGGTATCTCTACGCTGCCATAGCCACGCCTCCGGTGCGCCCCCAGCCACCTGCAGCACAGTATCTCTACGTTGCCAAAGGCACGCCTCCGGTGCTCCCCCAGGCCCCCGCAGCTCCGGTATACCTACTGTGCCATAGCCACGCCTCCGATGCTCCCCCAGGAACCCGCAGCACGGTATCTCTACGCTGCCATAGCCACGCCTCCGGTGCGCCCCCAGCCACCTGCAGCACAGTATCTCTACGCTGCCAAAGGCACGCCTCCGGTGCTCCCCCAGGCCCCCGCAGCTCCGGTATACCTACAGTGCCATAGCCACGCCTCCGATGCTCCCACAGGAACCCGCAGCACAGTATCTCTACGCTGCCAAAGGCACGCCTCCGGTGCTCCCCCAGGCCCCCGCAGCTCCGGTATACCTACAGTGCCATAGCCACGCCTCCGATGCTCCCCCAGGAACCCGCAGCACAGTATCTCTACGCTGCCAAAGGCACGCCTCCGGTGCTCCCCCAGGCCCCCGCAGCTCCGGTATACCTACTGTGCCATAGCCACGCCTCCGATGCTCCCCCAGGAACCCGCAGCAGGGTATCTCTACGCTGCCATAGCCACGCCTACGTTGCTCCCCCAGGCACCCGCAGCTCCGGTATACCTACTGTGCCATAGCCACGCCTCCGATGCTCCCCCAGGAACCCGCAGCACGGTATCTCTACGCTGCCATAGCCACGCCTACGGTGCTCCCCCAGGCACCCGCAGCACGGTATCTCTACGCTGCTATAGCCACGCCTACGGTGCTCCCCCAGGCACCCGCAGCACGGTATCTCTACGCTCCCATAGCCATGCCTCGGGTGCTCCCCCAGGCACCCGCAGCACGGTACCTCTACGGTGCCATAGCCACACCTCCTGTGCTCCCCCAGGCACCCGTACCATGGTATCTCTGTGCTGCCATAGCCACGCCTCTGGTGCCCCCCAGGCACCCGCAGCACGGTATCTTCATGCTGCCATAGCCACGCCTCCGGTGGCCCCCCAGGCAACCGCAGCACAGTATCTCTACGTTAACATCGCCACGCCTCTGGTGCCCCCCAGGCATCTGCTGCACGGTATCTCTACGCTGCCATAGCCACGCCTCGGGTGTGCTCCAGGCACTCATATCATGGTGTCTCTACACTGTCATAACTGCACTTCTGGTGCGCTGTAGGTACCCACAGCACTGTCTCTCTCACGGTATCTCTACGCTGCTAAACTGCACTTCCTGTGCCCTCCAGGCACCCGCACCGCGGTATCCCTACGCAGCGATAACTGCACTTCCGGTGTCCTCCAGGCACCCATTGCACAGTATCTCTACGCTGCCATAGCTGCACTTTTTGTGTCCTCCAGGCACCCGTAGCACAGTATCCCTGCCTAAAACTGCATTTCCGGTGCTCTCCAGGCACCAGCAGCACAGTATCCCTATGCTGAGATAACTACACTTGCAGTATTTATTTATTTATTTATTGTGATTTATATAGCGCACTATAACCCAGAGGTCTCTAAGCGCTTTGTTAGGATCAGCTAGACAATAAAAGGATGCATCGGATTACAATTAGCGGCCACCCCACGCTTGCTGGAAAAGCACAGTTTTTAATTTCTTACGGAAGGGCATTAGGTTCGTCTCATTACGAAGTTCCAACGGTAATTTGTTCCACATAGCTGGGAGAGTATGTGAAAAGGCACGCCCGCCCACAGTGATCAGTCTGCAGCGTGGCTGGACAAGATAGGTGGAGTCAGCAGATCTAAGCACCCTCCCTGGTTTATAGAGGGTCAGGCGTGATTTCAAATAGGTAGGTGCCCTTCCATAGAGAGCGTTGTGGGCAATGCAGAGCCCCTTGAACATTAACCTCTGTCTAACAGGCAGCCAGTGAAGTTCCCGCAAGAGGGGGGATGCCTGGGTGTTCCTCGGTTTCTTAAAGATGAGCCTAGCGGCGTCATTCATGACCGTCTGCATTCTATTTAAAAGACCCTGTGGAAGTCCTATGTACAACGAATTGCCATAGTCCAACCTGGCCAAAATCATTGCAGAGACCGCACTCCTTAAAGTGGAAAAAGAGAGCAGCGAAGAAACTTTCCTGAGTTGTCGGAGGAGGCCGACACAGCTGCCCACCACAGCTGTTACTTGCTTTTTCATGGACAGCTTACTGTCCACCTGGATGCCCAGGCTCTTCACCACCTCCGCCGGTTCCGGAGGCATGCCCAACTCCCCAGGCCAGAAACGATCGCACCAAGGGTTGCCAGCGATAGTAATTGGCAGCACCTCGGTTTTGTCCGGGTTGATTTTTAGGGAGTTACTGGACATCCAGTTAGCTGTACTTCTCAGAATGTTTTGCAATCTAGCAAAAGCATTCTGGCTATCATCCAATTGGATGATGATCTGGGTGTCATCTGCGTAGTTATATACCTGTCAGTCCATTTGATTAAGCATTAGGATCAAAGGCTGCAGATATAAATTGAACAATAGGGGTGACAGAGCAGACCCTTGTGGGACTCTGCAAGTGATCGAAGTTGCGGTAGAAAGCATGTCACCTAATTGCACTCTCTGCGTCCTCCCTCGAAGGAAGGAAGTGAACCATGCCAATGCTATGCCCTGAATGCCGAAATCCCACATCCGCGACAATAGTTGTTCATGACACACGGTATCAAATGCCGCAGAGAGGTCCAGCAGCACCAGGGCCCCCGGGATTTTCCTGTCTGCTCTGTTCCTAAGCTCATCTACGATTGACAGCATAACCAGCTCCGTGCTATGATTAGCACGGAAGCCTGCCTGATTCGGCTCTAGTAGCGTGTTACTTTCCAGGTGTTCCGATAGAGTGGTGAGGACGTGCTGCTCCAGTACCTTCGCCAGGAACGGTAACTGGGAAATTGGTCTGAAATTTTTCAGACATTTCGCGTCCGCCCCCGTTTTTTTTTTAGCAAAGGAATCAGGCGGGCTTCCTTAAAGGAGGAGGGCACTTGTCCAATCGGTAGAGAAAGGTTTAGGAGACTCAGCACATCTTCCTCTATACCAGGGAGTGCGAGTTTAAACACTTCAGGTGGACATGGATCCAACCTGGAGCCCGACTTGACCCGCCTCATAAGAGAGGCTAACCTATCCTTTGTAATCAAGGGTAGAATGGAGAGCAAAGTTATAGCTGGCATTCTAGCTGGGATGGCCACCGGTGGACAGTCAATTTGCGAGGTTGCCATAATTTCAGTGACCACGTCGATGATTTTGTTGGTAAAAAAGTCCTGGAATTTCTGGCAATCCTCCTGACTAAAATCCGGAGACTGTTCCTTATTCTTCCTGAGCTCCGTAAGGACCCGGAAGACTTCTTTCTGTGGATTCGTAGCAGTAGAGATCCTCTCCTCGTAAAACTCGGACTTCCTAGCTATAATAGCTTGCTTATAGCTAATAGCTAGCGAGAGCCAGTATATAACTGCTCCGAGAATCAGGACTATAATTTTTGCGCAATATTCTTTCCAATTTACGTAACCCACGTTTCTTTGCTCTGAGTGAATCGTTATACCATGGGGCCCCTCGTTTCCTATCCACTAGGTTCACCCTACAAATTGGTGCTACTTTGTCCGTGGCCTTCCGTATTTTATCCATGAGTGCCTCACAAAGAACCTCTGGGTTATGGGGGCGATTGTTGAGAAGGGAGTTGGTGCGAAGTAGCTGTATCATTTTATCATTGTCAATTTTATTCCACTTTCTAACTGCCTTCCACCCTCCTTTAGTTGTTGTTCTCTGTCTGTCCACCAATAGCTTACCTCCCACCAAATGGTGATCAGACCATACACATGGCTGGGCTGTTGCCATGTCCTGAGCAGGAACTGTCGTCCATACCAAATCCAGGGTATGTCCCTTGACATGGGTATGTCTGCGCTGCAATTCCTGTGCCCTCCATGCACCATAGTATGATAGCTCTACTTAGAAACCTAAAGCTCTGTTTTTACACTTACCCATCAGGAAAGGCATAAATGGGTCTTCGTGCCAACTGGCTCACACAGGAACGCCTCCACTCTGCCGCTCTTGTGCCCCTCTTCATAACTTACCATCAGGTTTGTCATTACCATAGAATTCATTCTGGGCATGGACACCCTCTAACTCTCAACAGAACAAACTATCCAAAGATTGCACTGACATCCAGCAGAGATATGCCATACACTGTGGTGCCACCGCGCTCACCACAGCATCTTAGACCAGGACACACAACAGAACACAGGACTCCTAGACACATCAAACACAGGCCAAGCATGCAGTGGGGCTGGAACTAGGTGTGTGGTAGGAGCTGCTGCATCCCAAGAAAAGTAGAAAAAGTTGAGCTAGGAAATAAACAATGAAGGGGCCTTTCAGATGTTTTTCTTCCAGCAGCATTTGTTGTGTTTTCAAAGACAGACGGTCACTTATCCCCTATGCCTTTAGTGAGATCTTGTTAGAGGCCAGCAGCCCCCACGCTAAAGCTTGCAACGTACCATGAATTGGCTATTTCGGCACCAGCAGTATTCAACCCCACCCCTGTCATACATGCACTTCTGCTGTGCAGTGTACATGATGTCTTCCTGGCAGATGTGCAGATACTTCATTGCAACCCTACAGTGTCACTCATGGAACATCAAAGACGTTCATACACAATGGATTGATGGGTACGCACTCAGACCTGATTTGATTTGTTTTGGCAATTTATAAAGCGTGAACAAATGCCCAAAGCCATCAAGGCGCTTATATTTTCCAGCAGAAGGCAGCTGTCTAGATGGTGTATATCTAGACTATCCTGTTTTAGGTTTAAACCTTTAATAATTGATAAAACCCCACTGAAAGGAAAATAGATCTCACCACCAGTATGAACATGTAAACACTGAAAAAAAACATTTGCAACCACAAACCAATACAATTCAAAGAAAGGAAAAGGTGAGTGAAAGAGTCATTTTTATTTCTTCCTGAATGAGCCAATTCAATGTAACTTTGTTAAACAAGGCAGCAGTAAGAAAGACTGGGCTAACATTGTTCTGCTTGAGTTTTGTTGTTTAGGGATGTCACTAAAATAGTGTTTATTCTTCCTTTTGCTTTCTCAGTTTTGAGGTCTTTGGTCTAAAGATGCATGGTTTAGAAGCATGTTTTAGGTATTATTTAATTATTTTATATACTGTAGAGAATCAGAAAATATCACAATCATATTTGACATTTTGGCTATGTCTGATTCTTTCACTGATAGGTAAAATGGCTGGTTTCCAAAGAATCTTTTGCCAATATGTACCATAACGTTTACCTACAGACAGAGAATGGGTGAAACCCTTTGCTACATCAGCCCTCTTTTCTAGGGAGTCAGTATTGCTAGTAGGTGAATTGCCAAACACCCCAGGTTTTCAACATTCAATGCAAGGTGTAGTGACAAGTATATGTGAAAAGAGTGCTGTCACTGATCATCTGGGATAGTGGTGGCATGGAACGTAGTGTCACTTGGAATGCTGCTGCAATTAAAGATTGGAGTGATATTGTTTATATTTGAAACAATTCAGCTATGTATTTGAAAAAGCTGTGTGATGACTTGTCAAAATCGATACCTAAGCTGAAGTTCTTCCCTGTAAGAGATCCTTGTGACTTGCTAGATGGTATGCTGAAAGCATCCTTACAATCTTCAGAGTTAATGAAGAATGCTATTGACTTTGTAGTCCATTCTTGTGCACTCTTTCGTTATGCGTGGGAACCAAAACGCAAATATTTCTCATTTTGTGCTTTTTATGGCATAAGAGAAAGAGTCATCCCAACTGTGTCATTTAACCAATGGTTCTCAGTCCTAGAGGCCGTGAATGCTACATTATCCATGTGGCCTTTTTACAGAATCTTTGTCTATACACATGCACTATTCAGTGCAGAAAGCAAGCAATAATAAAAGCAAAACATTTCATAAACACCGGAAAAACACTATTTCTGTTGTTTGTAATGGTTCGAAAATGTGTAACCACTGTTTTTATAAGGTATTGAAAACACTGAAAAACCCCACAGAATCGACCAAAAATAGAAACTGAAAACAGGAAAGCCAATTATTGAAAGAGATGCTTAACTCCCTCAGGGCCTGTATTGTGAAGTGCCTTACGGACAATGCAAAAGGCTTGGAAGGTAATTAGTTTAGAGGCACGGAGCCAATGCGGTTTCCGAATAGCAGCAGAGAGAGAATGATATTTAGGAAGATTCAGAATGAGTCTCGCTGCCGCATTCTGGACAAGCTGCAACTTGGCAATGGCTGTCTTATTAATGTCCAGGTAGAGCACGTTGCAGTGATCCATCCTGGATATAATCAGTGCCACGGCCGCTTGTTTCCTGAAGGAAAGGAAAGAAATGGAAACATCTTCCTACGGGTCTTAATCACCTAGAAGCAGAATGATACCGTCCTTTTAACCTGGAGATTAAGGGCCAGATGTAGGTAGCCAAGTACTATAAAAGTATTTGGCTTTTGACATGTAGGTGGGTCGGAATTTACAGAATCGGTATATTTACCGATTCGGTAAATTTACCATTTCGGTATTATTCCGAATCGGTAAATATACAGAATCTGTAAATCCATATGTAGGTGGCACAGTTTGCAGTGCCACAGGCCCTTAGGAATTCTTATTTTACCACCCAATCCTATTGGGTGGTGAAATACCGAATTCCAGTGTACATGCACATCTGTGCATGTACACCTATGCCATGTGACACACAGACATGCCCTTAGGGCATGTATGTGTGCCACATGGCACACACGCCTGCAATTGGGGTGCTACAGGGTGTCAAAGTGACACCCCGTTCCCCCTGCCAGGATTCGGTATTTACAGATTCTGTAAATACAGAATCGGTATTTCTCATTGATTCCTGTGGTCTTCAAGGCCCATAGGAATCAATGTGAAATACTGATTCGGTATTTACAGAATCGGTAAATACCGAATATTACCGAATCGGTATTTAAAAAATTAGATTTACCTACATATGCCTCCTTCCTATTTACCTACTCTTAAATACCGAATCGGTATGAGTCGGTATTTAAGAGTCGGTAAATAGGAATTACCTACATCTGGCCCTCAAGGACAGCTTGTTATCAACCCAAACGCCAAGATGTTTTGCAGAGTCAGCAGGACTGGGAAGTTGACCTGCCAACCTGTAAATGCATTTCACTGTGTGAGGAGGGGCGGAACCTCGGAGGGACCGGAGCCTCATGTTGAGAGCTACCTAAAGGGTGATCTGCCCTCCACCATTTCCACCACCCCAACCCCCAAAAAAACAAAGGGTCCTGGGGTGTTTACATACCTTTTAATGGTTACAGCCTCAAAATAGAAGCCAGAAATCCACTTTATGCTGTGGTTCCCAGCTCACCTTGCCTTCCACCATGTGATTTGTGCTCCTCACCTGGGGCCAGATGTAGGTCACCAAATACCGGTCGGTAACGGCCGATTTCGGCTGTTACCGACCGGTATTTGGTGATTGAGATGTAGGGGGCCTATATTGTACAGAATCGGTAAATTTACCGATTCGGTAAATTTACCGATTCTGTAAAATACCGCATCGGTAAATTTACAGAATCGGTAAATCTATATGTAGGTGGCACTGGAAACAGTGCCACAGGCCCCTAAGAACTCGTTATTTACCATGTAATACTATTCCATGGTAAATAACGAATTCCTGTGTACATGCACATCTGTGCATGTACACCTGTGCCATGTGACACACATACATGCCCTGAGGGCATGTCTGTGCCATGAGACACACATACATGCCCTGAGGGCATGTATGTGTGTCACATGGCACATGGCACAGACATGTATGTGTGTCACATGGCACACAAGCCTGAATCAGGGGTGCAACAGGGTGTCAAAGTTACACCCTGTCCCCCTTGTAAATTCGGTAATTTTACCGAATCGGTATTTACCGATTCGGTAATTGACATTGGTTCCTATGGGCCTCAAGGCCCACAGGAATCAATGGCAATTACCGAATCGGTAAATACCGATTCGGTAATTACCGAATGTTACAGATTCGGTAAAAAAATCGGTAAAAATACCTACATAGCATTTACCGATTTGTAATTACCGAATCGGTAAAATTCGGTATTTACGAATCGGTAAATGCCATTTACCTACATCGGGCCCCTGGTGAGGTGATCGTGTGAAGGGAGCCAAAATCATGTGACACACAATGGCGCTGTGTGAGCTGGTGAGTGTGAGATTCACCTAACATAGGAAGACGCCCATTCACGCCACAAGAGCACATCTTCACAAGCAGAATCAGACTTGTGTCCTCACAGAAACCTTAGACAGCCATGCACAGAGAAATGAAAGTGCTGTGATGCCCTACAAGGGACAGTCTGTGAGCTACACACCTGTAAGCAGAGCAAGACTCTTGTCCCCAACAGAAACCTTACACAGCCATGCTCAGAGGATTGAAAGTGCTGTGATGCCCTACCAGTGGATGTCTGTGTGCTACACACATGCACATAACAAAAACGTGATATAGTGACAGGATGAAGAAAGGGAACGGGGGCAGTTATAGGGACAAGAGATAAAGTAATAAAAGATTAAAGTAAAGGCTTCCTTGAGAATGAATGTTTTCTAAGGACACTTTTCACAACAGGCTCGGGGAGTGGGGCTCAGTCACTCTAGCAGCATAGGACACTTTTCACAACAGGCTGAGTGAGTGGGGCTCAGTCACTCTAGCAGCATAGGACACTTTTCACAACAGGCTGAGTGAGTGGGGCTCAGTCACTCTAGCAGCAAAGGACACTTTTCACAACAGGCTGAGTGAGTGGGGCTCAGTCACTCTAGCAGCATAGGACACTTTTCACAACAGGCTCGGGGAGTGGGGCTCAGTCACTCTAGCAGCATAGGACACTTTTCACAACAGGCTGAGTGAGTGGGGCTCAGTCACTCTAGCAGCATAGGACACTTTTCACAACAGGCTGAGTGAGTGGGGCTCAGTCACTCTAGCAGCATAGGACACTTTTCACAACAGGCTGAGTGAGTGGAGCTCAGTCACTCTAGCAGCAAAGGACACTTTTCACAACAGGCTGAGTGAGTGGGGCTCCGTCACTCTAGCAGCAAAGGACACTTTTCACAACAGGCTGAGTGAGTGGGGCTCAGTCACTCTAGCAGCATAGGACACTTTTCACAACAGGCTGAGTGAGTGGGGCTCAGTCACTCTAGCAGCATAGGACACTTTTCACAACAGGCTCGGGGAGTGGGGCTCAGTCACTCTAGCAGCATAGGACACTTTTCACAACAGGCTGAGTGAGTGGGGCTCAGTCACTCTAGCAGCATAGGACACTTTTCACAACAGGCTGAGTGAGTGGGGCTCAGTCACTCTAGCAGCATAGGACACTTTTCACAACAGGCTGAGTGAGTGGAGCTCAGTCACTCTAGCAGCAAAGGACACTTTTCACAACAGGCTGAGTGAGTGGGGCTCAGTCACTCTAGCAGCATAGGACACTTTTCACAACAGGCTGAGTGAGTGGGGCTCAGTCGCTCTAGCAGCATAGGACACTTTTCACAACAGGCTCGGGGAGTGGGGCTCAGTCACTCTAGCAGCATAGGACACTTTTCACAACAGGCTGAGTGAGTGGAGCTCAGTCACTCTAGCAGCAAAGGACACTTTTCACAACAGGCTGAGTGAGTGGGGCTCAGTCGCTCTAGCAGCATAGGACACTTTTCACAACAGGCTCGGGGAGTGAGGCTCAGTCACTCTAGCAGCATAGGACACTTTTCACAACAGGCTGAGTGAGTGGGGCTCAGTCACTCTAGCAGCATAGGACACTTTTCACAACAGGCTGAGTGAGTGGGGCTCAGTCACTCTAGCAGCAAAGGACACTTTCCACAACAGGCTGAGTGAGTGGGGCTCAGTCGCTCTAGCACCATAGGACACTTTTCACAACAGGCTGAGTGAGTGGGGCTCAGTCACTCTAGCAGCATAGGACACTTTTCACAACAGGCTCGGGGAGTGGGGCTCAGTCACTCTAGCAGCATAGGACACTTTTCACAACAGGCTCGGGGAGTGGAGCTCAGTCACTCTAGCAGCAAAGGACACTTTTCACAACAGGCTGAGTGAGTGGGGCTCAGTCACTCCAGCAGCAAAGGACACCTTTCACAACAGGCTGAGTGGGTGGGGCTCAGTCACTCCAGCAGCAAAGGATACTTTTCACAACAGGGTGAGTGAGTGGGGCTCAGTTACTCTAGCAGCAAAGGACACTTTTCACGACAGGCTCAGTGAGTGGGGCTCAGTCACTCCAGCAGCAAAGGACACTTTCCACAACACGATGAGTGAGTTAGGCTCAGTCACTCTAGCAGCAAAGGACACTTTTCACAACAGGCTGAGTGAGTGGGGCCCAGTAACTCCAGCAGCAAAGGACACTTTTCACAACAGGCTGAGTGAGTGGGGCTCAGTCACTCCAGCAGCAAAGGACACCTTTCACAACAGGCTGAGTGGGTGGGGCTCAGTCACTCCAGCAGCAAAGGATACTTTTCACAACAGGGTGAGTGAGTGGGGCTCAGTTACTCTAGCAGCAAAGGACACTTTTCACAACAGGCTCAGTGAGTGGGGCTCAGTCACTCCAGCAGCAAAAGACACTTTATACAACAGGCTGAGTGAGTGGGGCTCCGTCACTCTAGCAGCAAAGGACACTTTTCACAACAGGCTCAGTGAGTGGGGCTCAGTCACTCCAGCAGCAAAGGACACCTTTCACAACAGGCTGAGTGAGTGGGGCTCGGTCACTCCAGCAGCAAAGGACACCTTTCACAACAGGGTGAGTGAGTGGGGCTCAGTCACTCCAGCAGCAAAGGACACTTTTCACAACAGGCTGAGTGAGTGGGGCTCAGTCACTCCAGCAGCAAAGGATACTTTTCACAACAGGCTCAGTGAGTGGGGCTCAGTCACTCCAGCAGCAAAGGACACTTTTCACAACAGGCTGAGTGAGTGGGGCTCAGTCACTCCAGCAGCAAAGGACACTTTTCACAACAGGCTCAGTGAGTGGGGCTCAGTCACTCCAGCAGCAAAGGTCATTTTTCACAACAAGCTCAGTGAGTGGGACTCAGTCACCACAGCAGCTAAGGACACTGTTCACAACAGGCTCAGTCACCACAGCAGCTAAGGACACTGTTCACAACAGGCTCAGTGAGTGGGGCTCAGTCACTCCAGCAGCAAAGGTCATTTTTCACAACAAGCTCAGTGAGTGGGACTCAGTCACCACAGCAGCTAAGGACACTGTTCACAACAGGCTCAGTCACCACAGCAGCTAAGGACACTGTTCACAACAGGCTCAGTGAGTGGGGCTCGGTCACTCCGTTCTGCTAAGGACTCTTTTCACAACAGGCACTGTTGGACTTGGCCCTCTTGGCAGGGTCATCCCTGAACTTTTTGCCTTCCTCCAATATTCTCTCTGACCTGTTTTTGTTGGTTTAATGACTCTGGGCACTTTACCACTGCTGACCAGTGCTAAAGTGCATATGCTCTCCCTATATAAAGTGTAACTGTGATTGATATTCCTGATTGGTTCATTGGACTTACTGTCAGTACCCAGTAAAGTGCACCAGGAGTGCCAGGGCTTGTGAATGCCAATACTGCTAGTGGGCCTGCAGCGCTGGTTGCGCCACCCACAGAAGCAGCCTTAAAATGTGTCTAGGGTCTGCCATTGCAGAACCTGCGTGCAGTCTGGTACTGTCATGCTGGCTGGGCAAGTGCACACACTTGCCAGCACCTAAACCTTCCCTTAACTTCATATTAGTCACCCCTATGGTAGGCCCAAGGGCAGGGTGCATTGTAAGTGTAAGGTAGGACATGCTCTGATGAGTGTGGCATGTCCTAATAGTGAATTACTGCCAAATTCGTTTTTCACTATTGTAAGGCTACCTGCTCCCTTTAGGCCAGGTGGGTTGCTGGAATTATTAAACTCTATAATCCCAGCAGGCTCAAGGAACATGGTAGAAAATAATGTTTAGTATGCCTGAACTCAGAATAATAAAATACTTATTTTAGTAAAGTTTATTTTAATATCCTGTGTTTGCAAATGCTACTTTTAGAAAGCTAGCATTTGCTTGCCTAACCATTTCAGCCCGCCTCTGCAGTATGTGTATCGGACTGTCTGGGTTGTGTGAGTGACAGGGCTGGGGGATGACAGGTGGTGAATGCAAGGATTACACCTTAGTGGGAGGGAGGAGTGCCCCTGGACTCTTAATCAGGCTGTGCTCTGCCACCACAATGCTGGCTCCGCCCCCCTGGGGAGGGACTGATGACTCAGCCGGCCCCTGGCCCAGGAAGGGCGAAGCACTGTCAACAAGGTACTCCTGGCTGCCCCTGTCCACACAATGCTGGCTCCACCTCCCTGTGGAGCGTCTGATGTGCCTGCCCTCACACTGAAAGCAGAAGCCAGAAGCACACCCAACAAGTGCTCAGAGACTGGAAGCAGTTATGCGAAGGCCCCCCTGGCCTGGGAGAACAAAGGAAATACAGTATAAAAGTAGGAGCCCTGCTCCTTGAGAATCAGAATCCTGTTTCCCACAAAGAACCTCTGCCCGAATAGAAGGAGAAGAAGACGCTGGAAGGACTGGCCTGCTGCTTGCCTTGCTGAGGAAGGAGAGGAGAAGACTTTGCTAAAAGACTTTGCTGACTTGTGCTTGAGACATTCTCCAAGGGCTTGATTGAGCTTGCCCCCTGAACTGAACCCCAGGACCAGTGGGTTCTCCTGTGCTTTGGCTCATCCCCTGCCTGAGGCCGAGTATTTCCTCCCGCCGGAGGTGAAGTCTGCCCCCTCTCGCCCCCTCCTAGGGCCGTGGTACCCGGGAGCCAGCCTGCCCTCTTGCCCTTGAGAGCCTCGCTCCACTCGGAGTCGCTCTCTGCCCCAGGGCTAAGGCCGGCCGCTCCTCTACCCCCGCCTGCTTACGGAGCCCTTGAGTGAGACTTCAGCCCCTCCCGCCGGAATCCCGGGGACGCGAGCTGTCTGCATCCTGGACGGCCGCCCGTGCATTCCTTTGCACCCGGCCGCCCCGCTTTGCTCTGCCCCCCCAGGAGAGGCCACGCCACACTGAGAAGGGAGCCCCCTCGCTGTACCGTCGGTACTGAGGGCCCCCGTGCTGCGTGTCACCCCCGGAGATCCTCCGCTGTCAGAAGGGATCCCAAAGTGCTATCCGGACCGAGTCGCGCTGCCGTGCCCGACTCGGCCCAACCCCATCAAGAAAGAAGTCTCCGTGAGTGCATCCAATCATCATCGGGCTCGGGGCCCGCAACTTGTTCTTTCCCCGTTCACCGGAGCCGCTCCTTGCCTTGGTGTCAAAGGAGGAAGTCTGCGCGACCCCACGGGTGAGTGAGAGCTGTGCGCTCCGTCCACACTCCCCGTCTGGGACCCCTAGCTCCCCCTGACTGCCGCTCCTTCCTCGGAGCCCTCCCGCACCGCCGAGCCGGCCCGCGTCTGACTCTGTCCCCAAGCCGTGGGGAAGAGCCGCCCCCGGCACAGGCGTGCCCACGCCCAATGCGTGAGCCGCGGTAGGGCCGAGGTCAATTTCCTCGCAGTCACCCCTAAAGCTAAGGACACTTTTCACAACAGGATCAGTGAGTGGGGATCAGTCGCCCCAGCAGCTAAGGACACTTTTTACAACAAGCTCAGCAAGTGTTCTACTAAGGTCAGTTTTCACAATGGGCTCAGTGAGTGGTGCTCAGTCACTCCAGCAGCTAAGGACACTTTTCACAAGAGGCTCAGTGAGTGGAGCTCAGTCACTCCAGCAGCTAAGGACACTTTTCAAAAGAGGCTCAGTGAGTGGAGCTCAGTCACTCCAGCAGCTAGGGGCACTTTTCACTACAGGCTCAGCGAGTGGTGCTTTGCCACTCCAGTCTGCTTAGGACAGTTTTCACAACAGGCTCATTGAATGGGGCTCAATCACTCCTGCAGCTAAGGACACTTTTCACAACAAGATCAGTGATTGGGGCTCAGTCGCCCCAGCAGCTTAGGGCACTTTTTACGTTCTACTAAGGTCAGTTTTCACAAAGGGCTCAGTGAGTGGTGCTCAGTCACTCCAGCAGCTAAGGACACTTTTCAAAAGAGGCTCAGTGAGTGGAGCTCAGTCACCCCAGCAGCTAAGGACACTTTTCACAACAGGCTCAGTAAGTGGAGCTCAGTCACTTTTGCAGCTAAGGGCACTTTTCACTACAGGCTCAGCGAGTGGTGCTTTGCCACTCCAGTCGGCTTAGGACAGTTTTCACAACAGGCTCAGTGAATGGGGCTCAGTCACCCCTGCAGCTAAGGACACTTTTCACAACAGGGTCAGTGAGTGATGCTAGGCGGGCTCATTTTGGAAACAATCACTCCCGACACATACTGTTGTCTCTTCTCTGGAGTGGAGGAGAGAGGAGTCTTGGGTGGGGTGAAATCAGGATGTGTAATTGCAGGCCGTGCTCAACATCTCTGCATTTTCATTTCACCGTTATGGCCCAGGGTGAGCCATTAAGTATATTGCTCTTAAATATTTCAGTTCATAACATCCATATCATTTTATGAGAACTGTAAAAATGTTGATGGCTTCACAAGGTCCAAAGCTGCCTCTCTAGATCCACTTGCAATGAATATAACATCAGTAATTCTGTTTCAAAGACCCCCAGAGGAGGGACTCACCCTGCAGATGAAAGAGGTGGGTCTAGAACCAGATGAAATGAGGGCCCAGGACAGAGGGCTGGAGGGTCTATAACAGATGGGGTGCAGCCCCTGAGAGAGGGGTGCTAGAGCGATGACCCCCGGGACAGAGGGCTGCGGGGTCTATAACAGATGGGGTGCAGCCCCTGGGAGGGGGGTGCTAGAGCGATGACTCCTGGGACAGAGGGCTGGAGGGGTCTATAACAGATGGGGTGCAGCCTCAGAGAGAGGGGTGCTAGAGCGATGACTCCTGGGACAGAGGGCTGGAGGGGTCTATAACAGATGGGGTGCAGCCCCTGAGAGAGGGGTGCTAGAGCGATGACTCCCCGGGACAGAGGGCTGGAGGGGTCTATAACAGATGGGGTGCAGCCCCCTGAGAGAGGGGTGCTAGAGCGATGACTCCCCGGGACAGAGGGCTGCGGGGTCTATAACAGATGGGGTGCAGCCTCTGAGAGAGGGGTGCTGGAGCGATGACTCCCAGGCACAGAGGGCTGGAGGGGTCTATAACAGATGGGGTGCAGCCCCTGAGAGAGGGGTGCTAGAGCGATGACTCCCCAGGACAGAGGGCTGGAGGGGTCTATAACAGATGGGGTGCAGCCTCAGAGAGAGGGGTGCTGGAGCGATGACTCCCAGGCACAGAGGGCTGGAGGGGTCTATAACAGATGGGGTGCAGCCCCTGAGAGAGGGGTGCTAGAGCGATGCCTCCCGGGGACAGAGGGCTGGAGGGGTCTATAACAGATGGGGTGCAGCCCCTGAGAGAGGGGTGCTAGAGCGATGACTCCCCGGGACAGAGGGCTGAGGGGTCTATAACAGATGGGGTGCAGCCCCTGAGAGAGGGGTGCTGGAGCGATGACTCCCCAGGACAGAGGGCTGGAGGGGTCTATAACAGATGGGGTGCAGCCCCTGAGAGAGGGGTGCTAGAGCAATGACCCCCGGGACAGAGGGCTGGAGGGGTCTATAACAGATGGGGTGCAGCCCCTGAGAGAGGGGTGCTAAAGCGATGACTCCCCGGGACAGAGGGCTGGAGAGGTCTATAACAGATGGGGTGCAGCCCCTGAGAGAGGGGTGCTAGAGCGAAGACTCCCCAGGACAGAGGGCTGGAGGGGTCTATGACAGATGGGGTGCAGCCCCTGAGAGAGGGGTGCTAGAGCGATGACTCCCCAGGACAGAGGGCTGGAGGGGTCTATAACAGATGGGGTGCAGCCCCTGAGAGAGGGGTGCTAGAGCGATGACTCCCCAGGACAGAGGGCTGGAGGGGTCTATAACAGATGGGGTGCAGCCCCTGAGAGAGGGGTGCTAGAGCGATGCCTCCCGGGGACAGAGGGCTGGAGGGGTCTATAACAGATGGGGTGCAGCCCCTGAGAGAGGGGTGCTAGAGCGATGACTCCCCGGGACAGAGGGCTGAGGGGTCTATAACAGATGGGGTGCAGCCCCTGAGAGAGGGGTGCTGGAGCGATGACTCCCCAGGACAGAGGGCTGGAGGGGTCTATAACAGATGGGGTGCAGCCCCTGAGAGAGGGGTGCTAGAGCGATGACCCCCGGGACAGAGGGCTGGAGGGGTCTATAACAGATGGGGTGCAGCCCCTGAGAGAGGGGTGCTAAAGCGATGACTCCCCGGGACAGAGGGCTGGAGGGGTCTATAACAGATGGGGTGCAGCCCCTGAGAGAGGGGTGCTAGAGCGAAGACTCCCCAGGACAGAGGGCTGGAGGGGTCTATGACATATGGGGTGCAGCCCCTGAGAGAGGGGTGCTAGAGCGATGACTCCCCAGGACAGAGGGCTGGAGGGGTCTATAACAGATGGGGTGCAGCCTCTGAGAGAGGGGTGCTAGAGCGATGACACCCCAGGACAGAGGGCTGGAGGGGTCTATAACAGATGGGGTGCAGCCCCTGGGAGGGGGGTGCTAGAGCGATGACTCCCCGGGACAGAGGGCTGGAGGGGTCTATAACAGATGGGGTGCAGCCCCTGAGAGAGGGGTGCTAAAGCGATGACCCCCGGGACAGAGGGCTGGAGGGGTCTATAACAGATGGGGTGCAGCCCCTGAGAGAGGGGTGCTAGAGCGATGACTCCCCGGGACAGAGGGCTGGAGGGGTCTATAACAGATGGGGTGCAGCCTCGGAGAGAGGGGTGCTAGAGCGATGACTCCCCGGGACAGAGGGCTGAGGGGTCTATAACAGATGGGGTGCAGCCTCGGAGAGAGGGGTGCTGGAGCGATGACTCCCCAGGACAGAGGGTTGAGGGGTCTATAACAGATGGGGTGCAGCCTCAGAGAGAGGGGTGCTAGAGCGATGACTCCCTGAGACAGAGGGCTGGAGGGGTCTATAACAGATGGGGTGCAGCCCCTGAGAGAGGGGTGCTAGAGCGATGACTCCCCAGGACAGAGGGCTGGAGGGGTCTATAACAGATGGGGTGCAGCCCCTGGGAGGGGGGTGCTAGAGCGATGACTCCCCGGGACAGAGGGCTGGAGGGGTCTATAACAGATGGGGTGCAGCCCCTGAGAGAGGGGTGCTAAAGCGATGACTCCCCAGGACAGAGGGCTGGAGGGGTCTATAACAGATGGGGTGCAGCCCCTGAGAGAGGGGTGCTAGAGCGATGACTCCCTGAGACAGAGGGCTGGAGGGGTCTATAACAGATGGGGTGCAGCCCCTGGGAGGGGGGTGCTAGAGCGATGACTCCCCGGGACAGAGGGCTGGAGGGGTCTATAACAGATGGGGTGCAGCCCCTGAGAGAGGGGTGCTAGAGCGATGACTCCCCGGGACAGAGGGCTGGAGGGGTCTATAACAGATGGGGTGCAGCCCCTGAGAGAGGGGTGCTAGAGCGATGACTCCCCGGGACAGAGGGCTGAGGGGTCTATAACAGATGGGGTGCAGCCTCTGAGAGAGGGGTGCTAGAGCGATGACTCCCCGGGACAGAGGGCTGAGGGGTCTATAACAGATGGGGTGCAGCCCCTGGGAGGGGGGTGCTAGAGCGATGACTCCCCGGGACAGAGGGCTGGAGGGGTCTATAACAGATGGGGTGCAGCCCCTGAGAGAGGGGTGCTAGAGCGATGACTCCCCGGGACAGAGGGCTGGAGGGGTCTATAACAGATGGGGTGCAGCCTCGGAGAGAGGGGTGCTAGAGCGATGACTCCCCGGGACAGAGGGCTGAGGGGTCTATAACAGATGGGGTGCAGCCTCGGAGAGAGGAGTGCTGGAGCGATGACTCCCCAGGACAGAGGGTTGAGGGGTCTATAACAGATGGGGTGCAGCCTCAGAGAGAGGGGTGCTAGAGCGATGACTCCCTGAGACAGAGGGCTGGAGGGGTCTATAACAGATGGGGTGCAGCCCCTGAGAGAGGGGTGCTATAGCGATGACTCCCCAGGACAGAGGGCTGGAGGGGTCTATAACAGATGGGGTGCAGCCCCTGAGAGAGGGGTGCTAGAGCGATGACTCCCCGGGACAGGGGGCTGGAGGGGTCTATAACAGATGGGGTGCAGCCTCGGAGAGAGGGGTGCTAGAGCGATGACTCCCCGGGACAGAGGGCTGAGGGGTCTATAACAGATGGGGTGCAGCCTCGGAGAGAGGAGTGCTGGAGCGATGACTCCCCAGGACAGAGGGTTGAGGGGTCTATAACAGATGGGGTGCAGCCTCAGAGAGAGGGGTGCTAGAGCGATGACTCCCTGAGACAGAGGGCTGGAGGGGTCTATAACAGATGGGGTGCAGCCCCTGAGAGAGGGGTGCTATAGCGATGACTCCCCAGGACAGAGGGCTGGAGGGGTCTATAACAGATGGGGTGCAGCCCCTGAGAGAGGGGTGCTAGAGCGATGACTCCCTGGGACTGAGGGCTGGAGGGGTCTATAACAGATGGGGTGCAGCCTCTGAGAGAGGGGTGCTAGAGCGATGACTCCCCAGGACAGAGGGCTGGAGGGGTCTATAACAGATGGGGTGCAGCCCCTGAGAGAGGGGTGCTAGAGCGATGACTCCCCGGGACAGAGGGCTGGAGGGGTCTATAACAGATGGGGTGCAGCCTCTGAGAGAGGGGTGCTAGAGCGATGACTCCCCGGGACAGAGGGCTGGAGGGGTCTATAACAGATGGGGTGCAGCCCCTGAGAGAGGGGTGCTAAAGCGATGACTCCCCGGGACAGAGGGCTGGAGGGGTCTATAACAGATGGGGTGCAGCCTCGGAGAGAGGGGTGCTAGAGCGATGACTCCCGGGACAGAGGGCTGGAGGGGTCTATGACAGATGGGGTGCAGCCCCTGAGAGAGGGGTGCTAGAGCGATGACTCCCCGGGACAGAGGGCTGGAGGGGTCTATAACAGATGGGGTGCAGCCTCTGAAAGAGGGGTGCTAGAGCGATGACTCCCCGGGACAGAGGGCTGGAGGGGTCTATCACAGATGGGGTGCAGCCCCCGAGAGAGGGGTGCTAGAGCGATGACTCCCCGGGACAGAGGGCTGGAGGGGTCTATAACAGATGGGGTGCAGCCTCAGAGAGAGGGGTGCTAGAGCGATGACCCCCGGGACAGAGGGCTGGAGGGGTCTATAACAGATGGGGTGCAGCCCCTGAGAGAGGGGTGCTAGAGCGATGCCTCCCGGGGACAGAGGGCTGGAGGGGTCTATAACAGATGGGGTGCAGCCCCTGAGAGAGGGGTGCTAGAGCGATGACTCCCTGGGACTGAGGGCTGGAGGGGTCTATAACAGATGGGGTGCAGCCCCTGAGAGAGGGGTGCTAGAGCGATGACTCCCGGGACAGAGGGCTGAGGGGTCTATAACAGATGGGGTGCAGCCTCAAGAGAGGGGTGCTGGAGCGATGACTCCCCGGGACAGAAGGCTGGAGGGGTCTATAACAGATGGGGTGCAGCCTCAGAGAGAGGGGTGCTAGAGCGATGACTCCCCGGGACAGAGGGCTGAGGGGTCTATAACAGATGGGGTGCAGCCTCAGAGAGAGGGGTGCTAGAGCGATGACCCCCCGGGACAGAGGGCTGGAGGGGTCTATAACAGATGGGGTGCAGCCCCTGGGAGGGGGGTGCTAGAGCGATGAGACCCGGGACAGAGGGCTGGAGGGGTCTATAACAGATGGGGTGCAGCCCCTGAGAGAGGGGTGCTAGAGCGATGACTCCCCGGGACAGAGGGCTGGAGGGGTCTATAACAGATGGGGTGCAGCCTCAGAGAGAGGGGTGCTAGAGCGATGACTCCCCGGGACTGTGGGCTGGAGGGGTCTATAACAGATGGGGTGCAGCCTCAGAGAGAGGGGTGCTAAAGCGATGACTCCCGGGACAGAGGGCTGGAGGGGTCTATAACAGATGGGGTGCAGCCTCAAGAGAGGGGTGCTAGAGCGATGACTCCCCGGGACTGAGGGCTGGAGGGGTCTATAACAGATGGGGTGCAGCCCCTGAGAGAGGGGTGCTAGAGCGATGACTCCCCGGGACTGAGGGCTGGAGGGGTCTATCACAGATGGGGTGCAGCCTCTAGAGAGGGGTGCTAGAGCGATGACTCCCCGGGACAGAGGGCTGGAGGGGTCTATAACAGATGGGGTGCAGCCCCTGAGAGAGGGGTGCTAGAGCGATGACTCCCCGGGACAGAGGGCTGAGGGGTCTATAACAGATGGGTTGCAGCCTCAGAGAGAGGGGTGCTAGAGCGATGACTCCCCGGGACAGAGGGCTGGAGGGGTCTATAACTGATGGGGTGCAGCCTCAGAGAGAGGGGTGCTAGAGCGATGACTCCCCGGGACAGAGGGCTGAGGGGTCTATAACAGATGGGGTGCAGCCCCTGAGAGAGGGGTGCTAGAGCGATGACTCCCCAGGACAGAGGGCTGAGGGGTCTATAACAGATGGGGTGCAGCCCCCGAGAGAGGGGTGCTAGAGCGATGACTCCCCGGGACAGAGGGCTGAGGGGTCTATAACAGATGGGGTGCAGCCCCTGAGAGAGGGGGGCTAGAGCGATGACTCCCTGGGACAGAGGGCTGAGGGGTCTATAACAGATGGGGTGCAGCCCCTGAGAGAGGGGTGCTAGAGCGATGACTCCCCGGGACAGAGGGCTGAGGGGTCTATAACAGATGGGGTGCAGCCTCAAGAGAGGGGTGCTAGAGCGATGACTCCCCAGGACAGAGGGCTGGAGGGGTCTATAACAGATGGGGTGCAGCCCCTGAGAGAGGGGTGCTAGAGCGATGACTCCCCGGGACAGAGGGCTGGAAGGGTCTATAACAGATGGGGTGCAGCCTCAGAGAGAGGGGTGCTAGAGCGATGACTCCCCAGGACAGAGGGCTGGAGGGGTCTATGACAGATGGGGTGCAGCCTCGGAGAGAGGGGTGCTAGAGCGATGACTCCCCGGGACTGAGGGCTGGAGGGGTCTATAACAGATGGGGTGCAGCCTCGGAGAGAGGGGTGCTAGAGCGATGACTCCCCGGGACAGAGGGCTGAGGGGTCTATAACAGATGGGGTGCAGCCTCGGAGAGAGGGGTGCTAGAGCGATGACTCCCTGGGACAAAGGGCTGGAGGGGTCTATCACAGATGGGGTGCAGCCTCAGAGAGAGGGGTGCTAGAGCGATGACTCCCCGGGACAGAGGGCTGGAGGGGTCTATAACAGATGGGGTGCAGCCCCTGAGAGAGGGGTGCTAGAGCGATGACTCCCCAGGACAGAGGGCTGGAGGGGTCTATAACAGATGGGGTGCAGCCCCTGAGAGAGGGGTGCTAGAGCGATGACTCCCTGGGACTGAGGGCTGGAGGGGTCTATAACAGATGGGGTGCAGCCTCTGAGAGAGGGGTGCTAGAGCGATGACTCCCCAGGACAGAGGGCTGGAGGGGTCTATAACAGATGGGGTGCAGCCCCTGAGAGAGGGGTGCTAGAGCGATGACTCCCCGGGACAGAGGGCTGGAGGGGTCTATCACAGATGGGGTGCAGCCCCCGAGAGAGGGGTGCTAGAGCGATGACTCCCCGGGACAGAGGGCTGGAGGGGTCTATAACAGATGGGGTGCAGCCTCAGAGAGAGGGGTGCTAGAGCGATGACCACCGGGACAGAGGGCTGGAGGGGTCTATAACAGATGGGGTGCAGCCCCTGAGAGAGGGGTGCTAGAGCGATGCCTCCCGGGGACAGAGGGCTGGAGGGGTCTATAACAGATGGGGTGCAGCCCCTGAGAGAGGGGTGCTAGAGCGATGACTCCCTGGGACTGAGGGCTGGAGGGGTCTATAACAGATGGGGTGCAGCCCCTGAGAGAGGGGTGCTAGAGCGATGACTCCCGGGACAGAGGGCTGAGGGGTCTATAACAGATGGGGTGCAGCCTCAAGAGAGGGGTGCTGGAGCGATGACTCCCCGGGACAGAAGGCTGGAGGGGTCTATAACAGATGGGGTGCAGCCTCAGAGAGAGGGGTGCTAGAGCGATGACTCCCCGGGACAGAGGGCTGAGGGGTCTATAACAGATGGGGTGCAGCCTCAGAGAGAGGGGTGCTAGAGCGATGACCCCCCGGGACAGAGGGCTGGAGGGGTCTATAACAGATGGGGTGCAGCCCCTGGGAGGGGGGTGCTAGAGCGATGAGACCCGGGACAGAGGGCTGGAGGGGTCTATAACAGATGGGGTGCAGCCCCTGAGAGAGGGGTGCTAGAGCGATGACTCCCCGGGACTGTGGGCTGGAGGGGTCTATAACAGATGGGGTGCAGCCTCAGAGAGAGGGGTGCTAAAGCGATGACTCCCGGGACAGAGGGCTGGAGGGGTCTATAACAGATGGGGTGCAGCCCCTGAGAGAGGGGTGCTAGAGCGATGACTCCCCGGGACTGAGGGCTGGAGGGGTCTATCACAGATGGGGTGCAGCCTCTAGAGAGGGGTGCTAGAGCGATGACTCCCCGGGACAGAGGGCTGGAGGGGTCTATAACAGATGGGGTGCAGCCCCTGAGAGAGGGGTGCTAGAGCGATGACTCCCCGGGACAGAGGGCTGAGGGGTCTATAACAGATGGGTTGCAGCCTCAGAGAGAGGGGTGCTGGAGCGATGACTCCCCAGGACAGAGGGTTGAGGGGTCTATAACAGATGGGGTGCAGCCTCGGAGAGAGGGGTGCTAGAGCGATGACTCCCCGGGACAGAGGGCTGGAGGGGTCTATAACAGATGGGGTGCAGCCCCTGAGAGAGGGGTGCTGGAGCGATGACTCCCCGGGACAGAGGGCTGGAGGGGTCTATAACAGATGGGGTGCAGCCTCAGAGAGAGGGGTGCTAGAGCGATGACTCCCCGAGACAGAGGGCTGGAGGGGTCTATAACAGATGGGGTGCAGCCTCTGAGAGAGGGGTGCTAGAGCGATGACTCCCCGGGACAGAGGGCTGGAGGGGTCTATTACAGATGGGGTGCAGCCCCTGAGAGAGGGGTGCTAGAGCGATGACTCCCCGAGACAGAGGGCTGGAGGGGTCTATAACAGATGGGGTGCAGCCCCTGAGGGAGGGGTGCTAGAGCGATGACTCCCCAGGACAGAGGGCTGGAGGGGTCTATAACAGATGGGGTGCAGCCCCTGAGAGAGGGGTGCTAGAGCGATGACTCCCCGGGACAGAGGGCTGGAGGGGTCTATAACAGATGGGGTGCAGCCTCAGAGAGAGGGGTGCTAGAGCGATGACTCCCCGGGACAGAGGGCTGAGGGGTCTATAACAGATGGGGTGCAGCCCCTGAGAGAGGGGTGCTAGAGCGATGACTCCCCAGGACAGAGGGCTGAGGGGTCTATAACAGATGGGGTGCAGCCCCCGAGAGAGGGGTGCTAGAGCGATGACTCCCCGGGACAGAGGGCTGAGGGGTCTATAACAGATGGGGTGCAGCCCCTGAGAGAGGGGGGCTAGAGCGATGACTCCCTGGGACAGAGGGCTGAGGGGTCTATAACAGATGGGGTGCAGCCCCTGAGAGAGGGGTGCTAGAGCGATGACTCCCCGGGACAGAGGGCTGAGGGGTCTATAACAGATGGGGTGCAGCCTCAAGAGAGGGGTGCTAGAGCGATGACTCCCCAGGACAGAGGGCTGGAGGGGTCTATAACAGATGGGGTGCAGCCCCTGAGAGAGGGGTGCTAGAGCGATGACTCCCCGGGACAGAGGGCTGGAAGGGTCTATAACAGATGGGGTGCAGCCTCAGAGAGAGGGGTGCTAGAGCGATGACTCCCCAGGACAGAGGGCTGGAGGGGTCTATGACAGATGGGGTGCAGCCTCTGAGAGAGGGGTGCTAGAGCGATGACTCCCCGGGACAGAGGGCTGGAGGGGTCTATTACAGATGGGGTGCAGCCCCTGAGAGAGGGGTGCTAGAGCGATGACTCCCCGAGACAGAGGGCTGGAGGGGTCTATAACAGATGGGGTGCAGCCCCTGAGGGAGGGGTGCTAGAGCGATGACTCCCCGGGACAGAGGGCTGGGGGGGTCTATAACAGATGGGGTGCAGCCCCTGAGAGAGGGGTGCTAGAGCGATGACTCCCCGAGACAGAGGGCTGGAGGGGTCTATAACAGATGGGGTGCAGCCCCTGAGGGAGGGGTGCTAGAGCGATGACTCCCCGGGACAGAGGGCTGGAGGGGTCTATAACAGATGGGGTGCAGCCTCAGAGAGAGGGGTGCTAGAGCGACGACTCCCCGGGACAGAGGGCTGGAGGGGTCTATAACAGATGGGGTGCAGCCCGTGAGAGAGGGGTGCTAGAGCGATGACTCCCCAGGACAGAGGGCTGGAGGGGTCTATAACAGATGGGGTGCAGCCTCAGAGAGAGGGGTGCTAGAGCGAAGAGTGCCCGGGACAGAGGGCTGGAGGGGTCTATCACAGATGGGGTGCAGCCCCTGAGAGAGGGGTGCTAGAGCGATGACTCCCCAGGGACAGAGGGCTGGAGGGGTCTATAACAGATGGGGTGCAGCCCCTGAGAGAGGGGTGCTAGAGCGATGACTCCCCGGGACAGAGGGCTGGAGGGGTCTATAACAGATGGGGTGCAGCCCCTGAGAGAGGGGTGCTAGAGCGATGACTCCCAGGGACAGAGGGCTGGAGGGGTCTATAACAGATGGGGTGCAGCCTCTGAGAGAGGGGTGCTAGAGCGATGACTCCCCAGGACAGAGGGCTGGAGGGGTCTATGACAGATGGGGTGCAGCCCCTGAGAGAGGGGTGCTAGAGCGATGACTCCCCGGGACAGAGGGCTGGAGGGGTCTATAACAGATGGGGTGCAGCCCCTGAGAGAGGGGTGCTAGAGCGATGACTCCCCAGGACAGAGGGCTGGAGGGGTCTATCACAGATGGGGTGCAGCCCCTGAGAGAGGGGTGCTAGAGCGATGACTCCCCGGGACAGAGGGCTGGAGGGGTCTATAACAGATGGGGTGCAGCCTCAGAGAGAGGGGTGCTAGAGCGATGACTCCCCGGGACAGAGGGCTGAGGGGTCTATCACAGATGGGGTGCAGCCCCTGAGAGAAGGGGGCTAGAGCGATGACTCCCCGAGACAGAGGGCTGGAGGGGTCTATAACAGATGGGGTGCAGCCCCTGAGAGAGGGGTTCTAGAGCGATGACTCCCCGAGACAGAGGACTGGAGGGGTCTATAACAGATGGGGTGCAGCCCCTGAGAGAGGGGTGCTAGAGCGATGACTCCCCGGGACAGAGGGCTGGAGGGGTCTATAACAGATGGGGTGCAGCCCCTGAGAGAGGGGTGCTGGAGCGATGACTCCCCAGGACAGAGGGCTGGAGGGGTCTATAACAGATGGGGTGCAGCCTCAGAGAGAGGGGTGCTAGAGCGATGACTCCCCGGGACAGAGGGCTGGAGGGGTCTATAACAGATGGGGTGCAGCCTCAAGAGAGGGGTGCTAGAGCGATGACTCCCTGGGACAGAGGGCTGGAGGGGTCTATAACAGATGGGGTGCAGCCCCTGAGAGAGGGGTGCTAGAGCGATGACTCCCCGGGACAGAGGGCTGGAGGGGTCTATAACAGATGGGGTGCAGCCCCTGAGAGAGGGGTGCTGGAGCGATGACTTCCCGGGACACGGGGCTGGAGGGGTCTATAACAGATGGGGTGTAGTCTCGGAGAGAGGGGTCCTAGAGTGATGACTCCCCGGGACAGAGGGCTGGAGGGGTCTATAACAGATGGGGTGCAGCCTCGGAGAGAGGGGTGCTAGAGCGATGACTCCCTGGGACAGAGGGCTGGAGGGGTCTATCACAGATGGGGTGCAGCCTCGGAGAGAGGGGTGCTAGAGCGATGACTCCCTGGGACAGAGGGCTGGACAGATCTCATGGGAACAGTCCAGCCCGATGCTTGTTTCTGGTCCAGGGAAGACATGGCTAGGCAGTCTATGGTCTATGACAGATGCAGCCCACCCTCGGAGGGCAGAGCTAGAGCAAAGCACCCAGGTTGAGGAGTCTGTGATCACAAATGTGCCAAGGTGCCTGCCAGTGTAATTAAATAAGAGGCTTGCATCACATCAGGGAAGCAGGAGCCTGACTAATGGAAGGAGCAGAGAGCCATTAAGAGAAGAGAACCAGGGTTTGTTTCTGGACACTACTGGGCATTCTTAGAGGCTTGTACGAGTGTATGCATGGGTTTTATTGTCTGCCACAAAAAGACATCTCGTGGCAGACTACACTTTCTCCTGGGTTAGGAGAGCCCAGATGATGAATAGGGCGGTACCGAGTGGTAACTGATGGGCATTGTTTCCTACTCAAGGAATTCAGTGCGTTCTGTTGCACTTTTGCATTAGTCATTCTTTTGGTTCTCCACTGTTGTGCTACACTTTAGGATACACAGAGGAACCTTATTTCTTCTTTTTTGACCCACAGACATTTTTAGGTCTCGCCTGTCGATGCGCATGCGCATCGAGCTTGCGAGACTATTGGGGCTTAACCACTCTTTAACTAACTTGCAAGGAATCGTGGCGATTCCTTGCAGTGCCCGTGACTTTTAAGCTCAATGCGCATGCTCATTGAGCTTAAAAGCGTGTGCACATCAGTTCCCTCAGGCGCACTCCAGTCCCCTGCTGCTTTCACACCCTCTCCCCGCTCCGCCCCCTCCCCTGCCCGCCGTGTCGCATTTCTCCTCCCCCCTCCCCTTATCTGCCTTTCCCTCCGTCTTGTTTTTTTTTTTACCCGCTCCGCCCCCTCCCCTGCCCGCCGTGTCGCATTTCTTTTCTCCTCTTTGCTCCTCCAGCAGTTCTCTGTCACCTTTCCTTCTCTCCTCCCTTGTCCACCTTTTCATTGTTTTTGCCCACCTCTCCTCCAGTTGAACTCTGTCACTAGCTCCTTTCAGCCCCTTCTCATTCCAGTGTTTTCGGGTCCCATCTCATGCTTGGGGTTAAGCTACCTTTGCCTGCAAATGCACGGGAAAACGGACAGACACGCACCAGGAAACACCACACAGACGCAGTACAAGCATTGATTAATCACTCGCACACATCACGTTTTACTCCTTTGCTAGTGTTCTCGTTGTTTACATCAGAAAGAAACAGACCTTAAAACGATTGAATAATTGACAGAATCCTCAAATATTGTTAATTCCATTGAAGTCTAGTGAAAACGCTGCTCGAAGATGATATGTTGCTAAAATTACCGTAACAAAATCAATCCACTCACTGTAATATTCTTAATGTAATTGTATGTGCTAGCACCAGAAGGTATGGAGTGAAATTACTTAACTTGTGAGTAAACATATTTGTTCACACCCTCTCCCCGCTCCGCCCCCTCCCCTGCCCGCCGTGTCGCATTTCTCCTCCCCCCTCCCCTTATCTGCCTTTCCCTCCGTCTTGTTTTTTTTTTTACCCGCTCCGCCCCCTCCCCTGCCCGCCGTGTCGCATTTATTTTCTCCTCTTTGCTCCTCCAGCAGTTCTCTGTCACCTTTCCTTCTCTCCTCCCTTGTCCACCTTTTCATTGTTTTTGCCCACCTCTCCTCCAGTTGAACTCTGTCACTAGCTCCTTTCAGCCCCTTCTCATTCCAGTGTTTTCGGGTCCCATCTCATGCTTGTTATAAAGGGGCTGCCAAAATGCGGACACTCCTCAACCCTCTGCTTCACATGAGACTCTGCGGCTCTCCTGGGACAATAAACCACTCCAGAACAAACATGGAGTTGTCATACGCGGCCATCTATCTCAATTAAAGGCCACATAGCTTCTCTAACCTCTAGGAAAATCTAGCCCTGCTATTTAATTTTGGTGCGGGATTACTGTGTAAAGAAGGTTTGCATAACGTCTCATCTGACTAACTAGTGCTTTAGTTTAGCATTGTATGTGTTTTCATAGGCTTGTGTGTATGTCCTTTAATGCATGTGCATGCTTGTCTTTTTCTGTTCAGTTCCCGTGTCAGTGTGTGCTTACCTGGATTTCCGTTTGTCTAATTTATGTGGCCTTTGTCAACGAGGCAATCCGCTACTCTGTCCAACGTTTATGAAGACGAGACACTCAACCACGCAATGCCACTCACACACACAACGCCACTCACACACACAACGCCACTCACACACGCAACGCCACTCACCCACGCAACGCCACTCACCCACGCAACGCCACTCACCCACGCAACGCCACTCACCCACGCAACGCCACTCAGCCACGCAACGCCACTCAGCCACGCAACGCCACTCACACACGCAACGCCACTCACACACGCAACGCCACTCACACACGCAACGCCACTCAACAACGCAACGCCACTCAACCACGCAACGCCACTCAACCACACAACGCCACTCAACCACGCAACGCCACTCACACACGCAACGCCACTCACACACGCAACGCCACTCACACACGCAACGCCACTCACCCACGCAACGCCACTCAACCACGCAACGCCACTCACCCACGCAATGCCACTCACCCACGCAACGCCACTCAGCCACGCAACGCCACTCACACACGCAACGCCACTCACACATGCAATGCCACTCACACACGCAACGCCACTCACACAGGCAACGCCACTCAACCACGCAACGCCACTCACCCACGCAATGCCACTCACCCACGCAACGCCACTCAGCCACGCAACGCCACTCACACACGCAACGCCACTCACACATGCAATGCCACTCACACACGCAACGCCACTCACACAGGCAACGCCACTCATCCACGCAACACCACTCACACATGCAACGCCACTCAACAACGCAACGCCACTCAACCACGCAACGCCACTCACACATGCAACGCCACTCACACACGCAACGCCACTGAAACAACAGCGCCACTCAAACAACAGCGCCACTCACACACGCAACGCCACTCACACAAACAACGCCACTCACACAAACAACGCCACTCATCCACGCAACGCCACTCATCCACGCAACGCCACTCATCCACGCAACGCCACTCATCTATTTGCAAAACGAAAAATGTTAAACTCTTCTATTGCGAGACCTATTGCATTTTCAATGCTTGTTTTTATTATGAATATGAGTGTGGCCGGACATGGCCGAGGAGCTGCCCGGAGGCAGCAGACTCAGAGGTGACTGGCGTGGGCAGCTTCCACCAAAATTATTGAATCTTTTTGGTTCACTAGGGTGCTCTGATGGGGGTCGTATTACTAGCCACCTGTTGGAAATGGGATCCCCGGCTGGCCAGGGCTTTCGCCAAAGTCAGTCAGAGACCACCACTCCCAAGTCAGGGGAAGGGAGTTACACGCCAAGATAACCCCTACTCACCCTCTAGGTAACGTGGCGCGAGCAGCAAGGCTAAACTTGGAGGCGATGTAAGTTAAGTATTTGCGCACGCACCCCAGCAACAACACCCAAAGGCCCACCACAAAGGAAACTCCACACAAGGTTATATAAAAATAGCCTTTGTATTACACCAAAACACATTAGATAAAACACACTTTACAATGTGCCAGAGGCACGGGCAGAATTTACAAGGGATTATTTACAAGACAGGGCCACCTGGACCACTGTCAGGAATCAGAAGTAGCACTTTCAGAAATAGCACTTAGTACATAGAATATAGCACATAACACAGTAATCACTGGTAACCAGGACCTCACTAGCACCACCTGTACTAGGGAGAAAACAACCACCTATGTATTACAATACCTGTAGGGGTGTAAGAACATAACACATGATGCAATGCATAACATTCATTCAGAGGTGTAAAGAGGAAAACACATGATGCATCAACAATACATTCAGAGGTGTAACAATAAAACACAGTTGCGCAAAACTCACAAGTCACCACCTGTGACTGTCCCTGTGTCCCAATGTCAGGGCCTAAACGTGGCAGTTGCCCACAAAGTGCTGGGCAACTGGTGCAGGGAAAGTTAGGGCAAAGTTTGGAGCCTCTCTGGGCTCAAGAACCACCACTGTGGCACTGGTGAGCCTCTCTTAGGCTCTCTGACCAGTAAGGGGGGCTGCTGAGCCTCTCAGGGCTCCAGCAACAAAAAGGTGCAGCCTCGCTGGGCTGTGGGGTCCCCCTCTCTGGGGACCCAAAGGGATGAAGTTTGCCAAGAGCCTCGCTGGGCTCTAACTCAACTGGTGCCCCCGGGGCCCCTCGTGACTCAACAGGAGCGCTGAGGTGCTCTCTCTCGTTGGAGCCTCTCTTAGGCTCGGGACGCGGGGCTGGCAATCGAGCCTCGCAAGGCTCGCCAAGGGAAAATGCCCCCAGAGCCTCTCTGGCTCTTGCTGACTACAGGCGCGAGGTCGCGCTACAGAGAGGGGGCGGGGCGGACACCGGCAATGTGTCCCGACGCTCCCCCCCTCCTCTGCAGGCACCTGCACTCACCGGGCTCGCGCTGGGCTCTCCAGCGACGGCGGGTCTCTCCCGCTGGTCCCGGGGCTCTCCTCTTCACACGGGAGCCTCGGGGACCCGGCCGGCAGCTTCTCTCTCCCCGGCTCGTCGGAGGAGGCGGGACTTCCGGTCGGCCTTTCCTGGGCCGCGCTGCGATTGGCCGGGCCGCTTTACTACTTCCGGGTCGCCGCGGGCAGCGCGGCGGCCCGCTTCCTAGGCAGGCAGGCGGCTTCCCAGGATCCGAGGAGTGGGCTCCCTCGTGAATCCACAACAACGGGCACAATGAAGCGGAAATGAGCGGGGTGGCACCCGCGCCGCCCAATCGCCACACGGGCCAATTTGATGCCGGTAGGGTGGGCACCGGCCTTCCCAAATAAATACTCCAATCGAGGTGGGCACTCGATCTGGCAGGCCAAGCGCCCCCAAGCGCCAGAGGGGCAATCACAGCGCTCCAGGCGCTACAATCAGAAAACAAAGCGCTTCCAAGCGCTAGAGGGCATAAAGCGCGCTCCTAGCGCTACAAACAGGATCAAGCGCTCCCAGGGGCAAGGACAGAGCACAAGTCCAGTCAAAAGTCCTTGGGAAGGCAGGGGGGGGCAAGGCTGGGCCCAGAGCCAGCACACTGGGTCTCCAGGCAGGGAGACACCCCAAGTGGCGGTCCTCTGGCCCAGCGACAGCAGCAACAGCCCCCTCAGGATCCTGGAAGAGAACAACTTCAGTGGGGACACAGCCCCATTTTTATACAGTGCATTCCTTTGTTCAAGGGTGTAGAGTGGGGGCGGAACCAGTCGCAGCTGGTTCTTGAGTACTCTGTTTACTTCAACCACCCTCTCTATTCACTGGCAGGGCTTGGGTCATTAGACACACCACAGGGGGGCGGAGCCAGCATTGTGTGGGGAAAACCCAGCCCATCCAGGACACAGGTACACTCCTCCCACACATTACTCATGCAGATCTCCCACTCACCACCGGGCAGACCCATCCAGACTTCCTGGAGCCTGGCATGCCAGCCAGCTCCAGCCAATCACACGCCAGCACCCTCACAGCACACGTACAGCCATGTCTAGAAATGGCGCTTCTCTACTAGACACATACATGCTGCATACACCATCTCGCAGCATTCACTCTCACGAGTTCACACATACCAGACTCAAGCCTGTACACCCCACGCATCAGGAACTACCAGGGACACATACATTCCCCATGCATTCCTATGGGCGGGCAGGCCTAGCTCAGCACATGCACTCAGAGTGCGCACGCACTTTCCACTGGGACACAGTGAAAGTGCGCAGAATCCAAAAATCACCATCTCCAGGTCACCATTTCAAGCAAAAAGTCTAGGGGTGAACCTGCCCTAAGGGCCCAAGTCCAACACAACCCCCTTCCAGCCAAAACGCAGGGGAGACCAATCACCACCGTGATGGACTTCCCTGCTTGGGGCGATAGAACACGGACGCAGGCCCGCAACTGCAGGGACACCCTCCTGTTCTACGCCACGGTGAACCCATGGGATTCCTTCTAAACACACTGTCTGGACCAACTGGGCTACCCCACTGGTACTCCCAAGTTGTCCACGGCCAGGACCAGGCCCTGGGCCACCCAGGTGCCACTGGTCCATGCCAATTCGCAGAGCGGGGGGTAGTAACCCCTGGCACATAGGAGCCATTTTCCACTCTTCCTGTCTGCAAGACAGGACTAGACTGCCACTGGTTCTCCAGCCTAGGGTCTACAACCTCAGGCGGACCAGGAGTCTCAGGGAAGGCTCTCCTCCCCTTACCTCTTCTTCTAGGGTTCCTCCTCCCTCTGCGAGGGGTACCCCTAGAACGCCATTCCAACCCAGGACTTATCCACTCAGGTTGCACCGGGGTCAGAGGTGGGCTCTCCCACCCTCTGCACCCCCTTCCAGAGGTCTGCCCTCTCCCACCTGGAGAAGTTCCTCTGGAAGAAGAACCGGTCAGGACACTGGTTACAGTCGTCCTACCCTTCAGGTCAGGCTGACCCTGAACCTGGCCTTCCAACCTCTGGTCTAAAACCTTCGGTGGAACAATTGCCTGGCACTCCAGGACTTCTGGAGACTCACACACAATCCCCCTGAGGCTGACACATGGCCCATGTGTCGTGTGACTGTCTGTCTGGCGCAGATCTCCCGCTCCCTGTCCACCTGACAGTGCGCGAAGATCCCCCAGACCAGAAGTGGTGTCACCATGGTCACTACACGGGAACCTAGCCCAACTGGGTAGTCCCTGACCCACTGGTCCAGCCACTGGGGAACTCCCCCAATCACTCCTCACTCTGGACTCCTGTACCCTCCCTACCGGAGCGGTACTGCCAGCATCTAGAACCACAGGAGCTCTGTTTACAGACACTCCAGGTCCTCTACTCACTAGGAGATCTTCCTCAAGTGGACTAACAGGACAGCCTAGGTCCCCAACCTGGTGTTCCCTCAAGAAACCATCCAAGTCCTGAGGCAGGGCTTCGGGCGTCTGGGGAACCTCGGTCTCCCCCTCACTCCTGCTCCACTGAGCCAGGCAGTGAGCCCCTACACCCTCCTCGCTAACCAGGGACCTAGCTGGGCTACACGGAGCCTCTTCCACCACGCTGGGCTGGAAGATCCCTGACCCACTACTTTTGGAGTCACTCCCTAATGACTCTACAGAACCCCTGGTACCTTCCCAGCGGTCTGCTTCCTCTGCAAGGTCCCAAGGACAAAAACATTTCAACTTCAGCAGGTGCTGGCGCAACTCTGGACACACAACACTGAGCAACTGCTCTTTGAGGAACATATTCACTACTCCGTCCCTCTCATCGTCCGGGTTAGCCGTCAGCCAATCCTCCATTGCATCAGAACAGTCATCCACAAAATACCCCCACTTCTGGTGAGGCGGTTTCCTATGGTTCCTGAACTTCAACCTGTTCTCCTCCTCTTGGGAAACAGGTTCCAGACTGGGGGAACTGGGACTGGGATTTCCTACACTGAAATCTAAATAGCTGCCACCACTGGACTCAAACCTCCCTGGGGGATCCAGAAACTCAACACTGCGCGCAGGGGATAGTCTACCCTCCAGAGCTACTTTGCCTCTGGTGGCGGCCCTCTCAGCCTCCTCTATCCTTTCTTGCGCTAAGACCCTCTCGGTCTCCAGCTGTTGCTTCTTAACCTCCAGTTGTTGCTTTCTAACGCCCAGCTGTGCCATAGCCTGGGCATGCTCCAACCTGAGCTTTTCTAAAGCCAGCTGGTGCTCCCTTTCTCTCTTCCTATCTTCCAGCTCCTCTGGGGACAGGTAAAGGGATGAGGCGCTGCCTCCTACGCTGGACCCAGCAAGGGACTCCCTATCTATGGGGTCCTCACTATCTGCTGGCGTCCCTGTGCTATCATTTTCTTCCTCCTCCTCAGACTCTTCAGGGCTCCCCTCTGACCCACCACCCTCATGGTGTGAGACCCGGGCCCTCTCCGCACTGTGCTCACGCTCCCAGTCATCCTTCTGCCATTGGATCAGGTTACCCCTAAGTTGGGACTGGGTGTCTGACTCATTCACTGCAATGTCTCTCTCTTCGCAAAACTCTCTCAGTTCATGCAAAAACAGACCCCAGACATTAAAAGCAGACTCCATCTTGGCAAGATGATCACAGACACGTGCGACACAGGGGACTGAACAATCTGAAGTAAGAGTACACAATTCCAAAACTTCCACACTCTCCTTATCAAAGAGAACTCATACTCATGCGTCCAGGAAAACACACCATTCATCCACACACACCCTCCCCTCGGATCGGTAAGGCAGTTTCTACCACCCCTGACTTCTCAACCTGACCAAAAGCGACACAGGTACCAAACTCTGGAAGCAGGGCGGGGGACAAATGTACTGAACACAATCAAATGACACTCTTCAGGAGAAGAAACAATGGAATTTCAAAAACACAATCCCCTTAAAATGTGGTCATCTAAAATGCAGAGTTTTGTGGTGCAGCCAGCTGCTACTAAGGTACAAGGCAAACACAAATCCTCATCCCACCGCTTGCCGCCAATGTTGGAAATGGGATCCCCGGCTGGCCAGGGCTTTCGCCAAAGTCAGTCAGAGACCACCACTCCCAAGTCAGGGCAAGGGAGTTACACGCCAAGATAACCCCTACTCACCCTCTAGGTAACGTGGCGCGAGCAGCAAGGCTAAACTTGGAGGCGATGTAAGTTAAGTATTTGCGCACGCACCCCAGCAACAACACCCAAAGGCCCACCACAAAGGAAACTCCACACAAGGTTATATAAAAATAGCCTTTGTATTACACCAAAACACATTAGATAAAACACACTTTACAATGTGCCAGAGGCACGGGCAGAATTTACAAGGGATTATTTACAAGACAGGGCCACCTGGACCACTGTCAGGAATCAGAAGTAGCACTTTCAGAAATAGCACTTAGTACATAGAATATAGCACATAACACAGTAATCACTGGTAACCAGGACCTCACTAGCACCACCTGTACTAGGGAGAAAACAACCACCTATGTATTACAATACCTGTAGGGGTGTAAGAACATAACACATGATGCAATGCATAACATTCATTCAGAGGTGTAAAGAGGAAAACACATGATGCATCAACAATACATTCAGAGGTGTAACAATAAAACACAGTTGCGCAAAACTCACAAGTCACCACCTGTGACTGTCCCTGTGTCCCAATGTCAGGGCCTAAACGTGGCAGTTGCCCACAAAGTGCTGGGCAACTGGTGCAGGGAAAGTTAGGGCAAAGTTTGGAGCCTCTCTGGGCTCAAGAACCACCACTGTGGCACTGGTGAGCCTCTCTTAGGCTCTCTGACCAGTAAGGGGGGCTGCTGAGCCTCTCAGGGCTCCAGCAACAAAAAGGTGCAGCCTCGCTGGGCTGTGGGGTCCCCCTCTCTGGGGACCCAAAGGGATGAAGTTTGCCAAGAGCCTCGCTGGGCTCTAACTCAACTGGTGCCCCCGGGGCCCCTCGTGACTCAACAGGAGCGCTGAGGTGCTCTCTCTCGTTGGAGCCTCTCTTAGGCTCGGGACGCGGGGCTGGCAATCGAGCCTCGCAAGGCTCGCCAAGGGAAAATGCCCCCAGAGCCTCTCTGGCTCTTGCTGACTACAGGCGCGAGGTCGCGCTACAGAGAGGGGGCGGGGCGGACACCGGCAATGTGTCCCGACGCTCCCCCCCTCCTCTGCAGGCACCTGCACTCACCGGGCTCGCGCTGGGCTCTCCAGCGACGGCGGGTCTCTCCCGCTGGTCCCGGGGCTCTCCTCTTCACACGGGAGCCTCGGGGACCCGGCCGGCAGCTTCTCTCTCCCCGGCTCGTCGGAGGAGGCGGGACTTCCGGTCGGCCTTTCCTGGGCCGCGCTGCGATTGGCCGGGCCGCTTTACTACTTCCGGGTCGCCGCGGGCAGCGCGGCGGCCCGCTTCCTAGGCAGGCAGGCGGCTTCCCAGGATCCGAGGAGTGGGCTCCCTCGTGAATCCACAACAACGGGCACAATGAAGCGGAAATGAGCGGGGTGGCACCCGCGCCGCCCAATCGCCACACGGGCCAATTTGATGCCGGTAGGGTGGGCACCGGCCTTCCCAAATAAATACTCCAATCGAGGTGGGCACTCGATCTGGCAGGCCAAGCGCCCCCAAGCGCCAGAGGGGCAATCACAGCGCTCCAGGCGCTACAATCAGAAAACAAAGCGCTTCCAAGCGCTAGAGGGCATAAAGCGCGCTCCTAGCGCTACAAACAGGATCAAGCGCTCCCAGGGGCAAGGACAGAGCACAAGTCCAGTCAAAAGTCCTTGGGAAGGCAGGGGGGGGCAAGGCTGGGCCCAGAGCCAGCACACTGGGTCTCCAGGCAGGGAGACACCCCAAGTGGCGGTCCTCTGGCCCAGCGACAGCAGCAACAGCCCCCTCAGGATCCTGGAAGAGAACAACTTCAGTGGGGACACAGCCCCATTTTTATACAGTGCATTCCTTTGTTCAAGGGTGTAGAGTGGGGGCGGAACCAGTCGCAGCTGGTTCTTGAGTACTCTGTTTACTTCAACCACCCTCTCTATTCACTGGCAGGGCTTGGGTCATTAGACACACCACAGGGGGGCGGAGCCAGCATTGTGTGGGGAAAACCCAGCCCATCCAGGACACAGGTACACTCCTCCCACACATTACTCATGCAGATCTCCCACTCACCACCAGGCAGACCCATCCAGACTTCCTGGAGCCTGGCATGCCAGCCAGCTCCAGCCAATCACACGCCAGCACCCTCACAGCACACGTACAGCCATGTCTAGAAATGGCGCTTCTCTACTAGACACATACATGCTGCATACACCATCTCGCAGCATTCACTCTCACGAGTTCACACATACCAGACTCAAGCCTGTACACCCCACGCATCAGGAACTACCAGGGACACATACATTCCCCATGCATTCCTATGGGCGGGCAGGCCTAGCTCAGCACATGCACTCAGAGTGCGCACGCACTTTCCACTGGGACACAGTGAAAGTGCGCAGAATCCAAAAATCACCATCTCCAGGTCACCATTTCAAGCAAAAAGTCTAGGGGTGAACCTGCCCTAAGGGCCCAAGTCCAACACCACCCATGAAAGAAGCCGAGTCTACCTACCGCAGGAGCTGTAGTGTTTCAGACCCCATCCTCTTACCCTGATTGCCTCAACCTGTGAGGGTCTCACTCCCCCTCTGGTCTGCCCCACTGCTGACCCCAGGAGAACCGCTCTCCAACACCAGAGTCTGGCCTAGCTCATCTCCCGACGGCTGGCGCCATCTTGTCTCCTAGCACCTGAGAGGAAGGGTCCTCCTAGACGCTGATTTCCTCAAATTCTGTTGCAGACTAATTGGCGAATGCAGCCTGGGTATTTCTCGTGGATATTAAAGAACAGCCTCATTTAATGATCAGCAGTGAAATTACTAGACAGCGCTAGTCCATTTCCATGAAAAACTGCAAAAATAACAGTTGATGGACAGAATGCAGAGCAATGTCATACATTAACCCCAGTACAGAGATCTGGACCTAAATCCATCGTTTTTTGCTCACCATGCCATTCCAGTTTGAACCCAGCCATATGCGAATCAGTCTCGACCCTGTGCCTCATGGGAACAGTCCAGCGCGAACTGCCAAGCCAGGCCCTCCCTGGACTGGAAACAAGCATCCTAGGACCGGTTTCTGGGTTTCACCCCTCTTCAGCCAGGCTAGCTTGACTCCAGTGGCATGGAGAGCACAGAAACCCACGTCTGGTCATACCTGTCCCACTCGGGGTGACAAATGCAAAAACAACAGTTGATGGACAGACTGCAGAACAATGTCATACATTCACCCCAGTACATAGATCTGGGCCTAAATCCATCGTTTTTTTGCTCACCGTGTCATTCCAGTTTTAATTCAGGCATATGCAAATCAGTCTTGACCCTGTGCCTCATGGGAACAGTCCAGCCGGAACTGCCAAGCCAGGTCCTCCTTGGACTGGAAACAAGAATACTAGGACCGGTTTCGGGGTTTCACCCCTCTTCAGCCAGGATGGCTTGATTCCAGTGGCATGGAGAGCACAAGACCCACAAAACAACAGTTGATGGACAGAATGCAGAACAATGTCATATATTCACCCCAGTACAGAGATCTGTGCCTAAGTTCATTGTTTTTTTGCTCACCATGCCATTCCAGTTTGTACCCAGTCACATGCAAATCAGTCTTGTCCCTGTGCCTCATGTGAACAGTCCAGCCCGATGCTTGTTTCTAGTCCGGGGAAGACATGGCTTAGCTGCTCAGGCTGGACTGTTCCCATGAGGCACAGGGTCAAGACTGATTTGCATATAGCTGTTTCTGAACTGGGGTGGCAAAGCGAACTAAAGAATGATGATGGATTCAACCCAGATCTGTGACTGGGGGTGGGGGTTTGAAAAGTTTCAGCACTCCGTCCATCATCTCCATGTGGTTGCTTTGTTCGCCCTAAGTTGGCAGGGTATGCGCAGACGTGGGTACCTTGCTCTCTTTGCCACTGGATTCAAGCTAGCCTCGCTGATGAGGGCTATTAGTCCAAAACCGGTCCCAGGATGCTTGTTTCTGGTTCAGGGAAGACATGGCTTGGCAGTTTGGGCTAGACTGTTCCCATGAGGCACACGGTCAAGACTGATTTGCATATAGGTGTGTCTGAACTGGGGTGGCAAAGTGAGCTAAAGAATGATGATGGTTTCAACCCAGATCTGTGAGTTGGGGTGAGTGTTTGAAAAGTTTCAGCACAACGTCCGTCATCTCCTTGTGTTTGCATTTCCATGAAAGGCAAATAAAAGAAATACTTAAATGGCCTGCCCGTAAATCAGAGCAGTGTCAGTTGGGCAAGAGTAGGAGCCACTCTGAGTAAGAAGGCTTTCATTTTAATCAAAGACAAACAACGGAATATACAGAAACTTTGCACATCTGATAATGGAGGACGATACATTTCATCAGATTAACAGAATATATATATCTTTGTGCGCCCAGGATATGCTTGCAGGGGTATACTGCTGGCCCCCCCTACCAATAACTTGTACCCACTCCGTCCATATACCATTACGTGGAATGAAGCTAGTTTTGGTAGTCAGGGCAGCCATCTTGTTTTGTTATTCATATCTCCATCTCCTATAGCTCCATGTTGGCATAGACAAGGAAATAGATCTGGTGGCTACAGTTTCTTCAACAGACCATAGATAATGAAGTGGGACTAGAGCCACTTTGAACTCAGACAAATATATAGGACTGGTGGAAAGAGAACTTACTTTAGGTCAGGACATAAACACCACATTTATCTGGATTCTCTTCCAAAGCAAAGTGGTCTTAAGCCAAACCTCAAAGCCTCAGCCAGAGAACACTTCTGTTTACTGGCCTCTTATTTTTGCCTGTCCCATCTGAGCACACTTGAATTATGTGTCTTTGCTTTCTTTTACTTTTCCATGCTCCTATTGCCTTCGTGACTCTCTCCCCTCCCCACCTTACCACACTACCATATGACTATGTCTACCAAGTGGATAAAAGCTGGAGCCAACTACTACAAGATTTATTTACCAACCCAACCTTTTCAAAGCCTCTGAAAAAAAGCTCAAAAACAACACCCGTGAACAATTTCATGACACCCTTTTTATCATTCAGTGCCACAGTGGGCGGTACGGGAGGCTCAAAACTGATCTAATTTTCTTCTCCCACAAATTTTCGTCTTGGATTATTATCTGCCACAACTCACTCAACGTGACTTGTCACCCAGAATCTCACACAGCTACCAGCTAAGTCTCCCCTCCAGTCTGCTTCAATTGAACAATCACTATCTCTTTATAAATGATAAGGTTGTGATTCAAGCTAAAGACACCTGTCTCTCTCTGTTTGACCACATATTTCCATCCCTCCTCACTCCCCCTGGTACTCCGGCCCCCCTCGACTCACCAATGGACTCCTACACACTCCCCAACCCCAATCCACCTGGGCAACATAAGGCCGATCCCCCAGGAGGTACAGGTTTCCCCTTTGACCCACCCGCTCCCTTCTATCCCACTAGCCTTCTCTCCTCCCAATCTCTACAGCCTGGACTTCACCCTCAACTCTCCGTCCCAACCATTGGCCATCACTCTCATCTCCCACCACGCACCATCCTGGGACTTCGAAGAAACCGCCTACCCCAACTGGGACAATTTACCCCTTATTCAGATAATACTTCCAACAATCAGACTCACATATTGCCCTCTCTTCCATATTATCTTCCTCCTTTTCTATCCTTCCTACCTTCTCCTGCTCCCTTTCCTCTTACCCTGAGTCTATCACATTCCCCATACACCACTCTCCCCATCTTCATTCATGTACAGCCCCTCGACCCTATCTTCCCCCATGCTAACCACTACCTCTCCCCTTCTCTCTATTCAAGAAGAACTCTCTACATTCTCCATATATCCTCCTGGACACTCACACAACCAAGCTCGTGTGCTGCCACCCCACCTCTCTCCTTTCACTTCCAACTACTCAGAACTTTTGCCCCAATCTCCTCCCATCCCACCCCTCAAACCCACATGCCTACGTCCCACAACAGCTACCACCCATCCTCACCCCAACCACTACATAATATGTCTGTTTCTGTCAATGAATGCCCTGAGAACTTCATTTAGACCACAGCAGCACCCACTCTCACCTCCAACCAACACCACTTGACTTTGCACCCTCCTCAACACCATAATCTAATATCCTCCCTCATCACCTTACTCCCCCCACTCTGCCTTTTAAAAAGAAGTCTCCCCAGAACCTGCCGCCCCTACCCAGCATCACAACATTCCCTGCAGAGCTCTGCACATCCTTGAAAGCAAACTAGATCAAATCAACTCTACAATCTCCCAGCTTGAAGCCACTATCTCCGACTTAAGCTCTAAAATGTCAGCTGAATTTGACTCCTTACTCCCCTTGGCAGGAACCCAGTACCCTAAACACTTAATCCCGAGAAGTACTCTTCTCTCGCACCCCAAAAGAGCTGTGCACAATCCCTCCCAAACTGAAATTTTTACTTGCTAGCTATAATGCCTCTATTTCCCCTACCAGCTCCTCTCCAAACAACACAAAACTATTCACTATACCCACTATCTCCCTGGTCTGAACCAAACGGCAGCCATTTACAAACCAGGCAACAAGATCTGCAACAAAACACAAGCTGGAAATCTCAGACACCATCATTCACTACAACCTTGACCTACTAATCTTCACAGAGACTTGGTTCAATGGCACGTCACAACATTATCGATTTTCTGCTCTCCCCTGACTAGTCCATTATCAGGAGTGATAGACTTGGTAGAGTCGGGGAGGCATCGCTGCCATCTTCAGGAACTCCCTTAAATGCAGGGAATTGCCCAGTAGCTACTTCTCTACACTTGAATGCCTTACTCTGGAACCACCTGTGTAGCACAATTCTCCTATCAGTATTAATGGGGAACATCGTTTACAACGCGGTGAAAACCATTACAATGCAAGTCGTTACTACGACTTGCGCTGGATGGCGCTGTTGTATAAGGAATATTGCAATTTTATATTCCAACACCTTCCCTACTGTTACGTGGACTGGTATTGGAATATAAAATTATAATATTCCACAATCCACGCCCTACAACGCAAGTCGTTGTAACGACTTGCGTTGTAATGGCAGCGTTGTCATGTACCGCGATCTAAAAGATCGCGTTGTACTTACATACATCCGTATTAATGCCATTTACAACCTACCAGGTGACAACACCTCATTTACTGAGGAATTAATTGACTTTGCAAGCGACCAATCTTTACAAAGCGATAAACTAATCTTTCCAGGCGACTTTAACCTTCACTGGGGCACCTCAGAAGACTTGGCTGCCAATTAGCTTGCCATATTTCTCTCCGGAAATGATCTTGTACAACACAACTCTAAACCAACACACTCCAGGGTGTTAGGTTTGAAAAGTCCTTTACCATTATGCACTTGTTCTTAGCTATATTAGGTTAGCAGTGTGCGGCTAAATTAGGCATCATTCATATTCATTTTATGCAACCCACTGAGTTATCCCTGCAATGTGTAAGCTTCAGTTAGCGCGTGTGACTCCATTTTGTATTTCATAATCACTATTAGGCTGTGTCTGAACTAGGCCTCATTATTGGTATTTCTTGCCTCAGCAGAATACTGTATTCAGTTATTATTTTCCCTTTCTGTTCAAGGTTGGAGTCTGACTTACTAATGAATAGGCCATTCTGCCCTCGCATGCCTATCCCTGTGTGTAACTCTGCTCCCATGTTAGCAGACACTGAGCCCCAGCAAGGCAACCTTGAGATAGTGATAGCGTGTACCCATCTAGCAGGTGGTAGCTCATCCTTCTGTGCCCCCTTTGTTCATGTTCGGCCTGAGTTGGTAACTTTCCACTGTGGGCGTGGTTGGGGGTTCTTGGAGGAATGATTATGCGCTGCAGACTGTTAGGGGGCCAGTCCCTCGGCAGACATATTGCGGTGCAGGTCAGAGTGGGCTCCTCTGCAGAGTATTACTAATAAATAGCTGTTTGTAGTCTCTACTGTCTGCCCGACTCTTCATTTGTACAGAAGGCGATTAGGTGGGTGTAGATGACCCGGATGGCCCTTTTTGGGTCACTTCCTTCAAGGGGCTCCCAAGCTTGACATTATTTCCAAAATGATCGTCTCACAGTCGATAATCATATACCAGTTGACTGGTCCAACCACTTCCTCATTCCTTCCTCACTTTTTCTCTCATATGTAGCAATCCAAAAAGGGCAACTACCTGGTTTCACAACACAAAGAACATCAACCTCAACACTCTCTCTCAGCAACATCGGCAAGAAGATACCACCAGAAATCAACCCAGGCTCTGACATCAATGGCTTGACTACTCACTGTTTCACCAGTTTATCTGTCTTGATGGGCGATGTAGCTTCTCTACAAAGCAAGAAGAACAGCTCCACACCCTCTGACCCATGGTTCAATAAGTCTTTCTATGATGAAAGGCAAAATCTAAGAATCCTGGAGAAGAAATGAAGACAATCACCCTCTGTCAATAACCTTGCTTACCTCCGACACGTAAAATAGCGCTATCACAAACATGTCATTAGAGAAATATCAAATTACTTCAAAACCCTCCTCAATTTTGCCAACAACATACCAAAGAAACATTTTGACCTAATCAAAACGACCAGCAACCTCACAGCATCTTCAAACATCAAATCTGATGACCCTGCCAAGAAAGCAGAAGAATTTATACAATTCTTCAATGCAAAAGTTAAATCGCATCTTGATACACATCCAACCTAACATGAGAAATGCAAATCTAAATTCTCCTGGCACAGTTTTGACATCATCACTGAACATCTTGACAACCAAACCTTTGAGTCCTTCTCTCAACCCTATCTCAATTGACATTGCTATAGACCTCTACATCCACACGCTCCTCTACTGGACAAATCTAGTTCAACTTTTTTTCAGCCAAGGATCCATACCTGATGCCCTCAAAACTGGTGAATCCACCTCTAAAGAAACCCTCCGCTGATGTGGGTGACTGTGACAACTTCTGCCCGTACACAAGCCTCCCTTTCCTCACCAAAATCACTGAAAGATGTGTAGTGGAGCAAGTCACCCAACACCTCAAAGACAACGATCTTCTAGATGAATTTCAATTTGGCTTCAGTCAAGGTTGCAGCATCAAAGCAGCACCGCCACAGGTTATCGATGATGCCCTCGACTCCTAAACTGAAGCAGCTCCTGCCTCCTGATCCTTCTTGACCTTTCCGCAGCCTTTGATACTGTAAAGAATCACAAACTCCTTAACATGCTAAAACAAAGAATGAGATTTGAAGACGTAGTACTTAAGTGGTTTGAATCTTACCCCAAGGGGAGATCTCAGATTATTACAATTGAAAAGTGTCCCTCAAGGCCCTATCTTCGCTCCGACACTTTTTAATCTCTACACTGAACCACTGAGAACCCTATTAAAAGAGGTCAGCTTCGTTTATCACCTCTATGCTGATGACACCCAACTCTACCTCAAAGTGTCCTCCACCCACAACAATTCGGTTCACTGACAGAATATCGAACACACAAATATCGTGTGGACAGAATATCATGTCAAAAATTTCGAGGACAAGAATATCGAGTAGGTAAGTGCAAATAGATAGGTATAAAAAGTACTATTCTTAACTCTAGATCTACGTACCTTGAAGATATATATATCGTCAAAGTACATATATGTGGAGTTATATATAGTAAATCTTTACTTACCCATAAGAAATGACCTTCACAATATTCTTATCCTCAATATTTTTGACACGATATTCTGTGCCACGATATTTGTGTTTTCGATATTTTGTCCACATACCAACAATTCACTTCTCGCCACCACCCTGATTCTATTTTGAATAGACTACGGCAACACCCTCTACTTTGGTGCCCCCAGTTCAGCAGTCATGAAACTACAGATTGTGCAGAACAAGGCTGCAAGGCTTCTTACGGGGACATCCAATCACTGCTCGGCAAGACCTTCCTTGCGTATCCTCCATTGGGTCCGGGTACAGGAAAGGATCTACTTCAAGTCCTTTTTTGTAGCCCATAAGTCTCTGAGAGGAACCGGACCACCTATCATTAAAAATGTGATCCGCCCCTACAGAGCCAACAGAAGACTTCGCTTAGATGAGCTTCATCTAGCAGTGACCCCCATGATCAAGAAAGCTAGAAGTGGGGGACGGCTTTTCTCCTTCAACGCTGCTAAACTCTGGAACACCCTCCCTCTGAGCCTCCGTAAAATACCCAACCACCACACATTCCAAAAACATCTAAAGACCTGGCTTTCCCGTAGAGGCTGGCTCCCTCTCTGGTCACCGCCATAGCGCTGGGGGGCCTCTGGGTAGCCATGCCCTTTATAAAAACCCTTTTCATTTCATTTCATTTCATTTCACCACCCTCAACTCCATCCAAGATTGGATGATGTCTTATAACCTAAAACTGAAGCCCTCTAATACTGAATTCCTTCTTACCGCTACCTCAAACGCTCCACCTCCTGTTCATTCATTGATGGATAATCGTAACTTTCTCAACAGTATGCCTGACATCGTTAACAGTGCGATATCCCTAGATGTCATTCTGGACAAAAGACTTACCCTCCAATCCCAAACTAAAACCAAGGCCAAGAATGCATTCTTCCACCTGCGTCTTCCCTGGGGAATCCTATGGTACATTCCTGAGCAAAGCCTGAAAACTCTTGTCCAATCTTTGGAACGCTCCAGATTAGACTACGGTAATTCTCTCCTTACAGGCCTCCTCCCTAAGACCCACCTGTCACCTTTAAAATCCATCCTCCACTCGGTTGCACGTCTTATCTATGAGGCCAAAGGAAATGACCATATAACACCTATGCTGGGATGTATGACATTACAACGCATGCTTTTACCACGCATGCTTTTACGACGCAACTTTTACAACGCATACCATTACACCGCATAGCGCTTTGGGGTGCTGGATAGTGAATAGTTTAATTTACTATTCAAACTCCAGTCCCCGTGGATAGTAGGGAAGGTGTTGGGTAGTAAATTAAATCTATTCCCTATCCTAGAGCGCCCCCCAGCGCAATGCGTTGTAATGGTTTACGTTGTAAAAGTTGCGATTTAAAAGCACTGCGTGGTAAAAGTTGCGCTGTAAAGGATGTTTCCCCCTATGCTGTTAGCTCTTCCCTGGCTTCCTATTGACGCTAGGACTATTTACAGGACTGCTTGTATCAGCCATAAAGCCATTGATACTTTCACCCCTTGCTACCTGGCAAACAAAATCAAGATATCAGGAGGCATATAAAGCTGACAATCTGATCCTCAGATATCCAACTTCCAAAAGGGAAAGACTTATGATGCAATCTTTCTTAGGTAGTGCGACTAGAATTTGTAATTCGCCACCTCCAAACCTTCGCACCACCATCTCGTTTCAGATCTTCAAAACTGACTTTAAAACCCTTCTCTTCTGAAGAGACGCTTGAGTTTGGAGAGTTAGCAACAGAAATTGCAGTTCAAGACTAAAGCGCACTTGAAACAGATTTAATTTTGATGATGAATATCATCCTTTCCAAATTTCAGCTCCTACTGTCACATGAGATACAATAGAGCACTTTTCTGCAGGGAATTTGTTGACTTGAGCTACCTCCTTGAGGTCCGATTCACACTGAGCCAGTGATGTACACATGATTTCACAGAGCTTATATACCTTCTATCCAAAATAACATGTATGAATACTTCTTTTGAAAACTGTTTGAAGCCTGATGTTTAAAGACTCTCTTGATTGGTGGACTAATTGCCCCAATCAGTTGGTATCTCCTTTATACTTCTGCATCCTGATGATGACTCCATTTTAAATAATCTAAGTCCAGGGGTCGAAACGTCGACAAAAATGATATAAGTGGACTGTTTTTCAAGAAACTAATGGTAGCTATCAACACTCGCTTAGCAGGGGTTGATCTCTAACACTCTATTTTCCCTATCAGCCACATGTATATATTTCTGTACCTAGCTCATATGCACTTTCTGCACTTATAGTCACTTTCACTGCAGTGTCACCATTTTGTTTTTTGAGCACCTTGTGTTCGATAGAGCAATTATAAGTTTTACTTCTCACTGTCAACAATCAAAACAAAAGGTGTTAAAATGAAATAAAAAGATAAATATGTAATGCTGAGTTATTTTTTGTTAGAGGTGTTTGTATCCCCTTTTTGACACTTTGCAGTGGAAGTCAAGAGCTACACTTCCCCATAGGGACCACCTTTTTGTTAAAAACACTCACCGCTGGGAAGCTGGCAGACACCAGCTCTTGTTGTGCAGGGGTCCTCAAGCAAGCTTCCTAGGACCTTTTTCTGGCATTTCAGCCGTCTTCAGCCAGGCTTGCTTGAATTACCTTTTGTACTGCTTTGTTTGCCATAAGTTGGCAGGGTATCCTCAGACGTGAGTCCCTTGCTCACTTTGCCACTGGATTCAAACAAGCCTGGCTGAAGACAGCTGAAATGCCAGAAACCGGTCCTAGGAAGCTTGTTTCCGGTCCAGGGAAGGCATGGCTTGGCAGTTCGGGCTGGACTGTTCCCATGAGGCACAGGGTCAGACTGATCTGCATATGGCCATGTCTGAACTGGGGTGGCAGAGTGGGCTAAAGAACGGTGATGGATTAAACCAGATCTGTTGACTGGGTGTGAGTGTTTGATTGGTTCAGATGCTCCGTCCATCACAACCCCCTTTTGTACCGCTTGTATAACTGTTTGCATATACATTAGTGTGTGTGTATTAGCGTTTAGTGGAGTGTGTCATTTTGTGTGTGTGTGAGCATTCTTCCAATGGATTGTATTTCTCTGTGTGAGTGTGTGAGTGCACATATGCCGAATTTACAGCTGGATTTGCACGTCGAATAAAACTACTGCTACGTGCATGATGCTGTTACGCATGTTGCGTAAAATTCTGCCCCTCCTCCCCGCCCATGCGAGGCCGGAAGTAGTTCGCGGTACTATACTAAGTCGTTTAGATTATTGTAACGCACTACTTCTGGAGGCCCCAAAATATCTGGTGGGGAAGTTACAACGAGTGCAGAACATGGCCGCCAAGCTGGCCCTCTCATGGCCTAGGTCTAGCTCTTCTACCCTAGCGTTGAGAGAATTACATTGGCTCCCGGTACATCTGAGAGTGCTGTACAAAGCTGCTTGCTTAGTATTCAAAGCTATACATCACCTGGGCCCGATACCTTTGCAGAATATGTTCTCTTGGTATTCTGCCCCGCGACTCCTTCGATCCTCCTCTGCGCATTTGTTGGTAGTCCCGAGGTTCCAGAGAGCCAGGATGGGTGGCCGCTCATTCAGTGTGGCAGCAGCCAAACTCTGGAACTCCCTGCCTCTCTCTTTGAGAAACCACAGCAACTATCTTCCGTTCAGGAAAGCTCTTAAAACGCACTTATTTCCAAAAAATGCTGTGTAAGTGAATAGTGCTGTCGCTCAAGTTCCAAGCGCCAGGATGCCCTTTGGGTGACAGGTTTGCGCTCTATAAATATACTACATAATAAATAAATAAATAATAATGCCCTTGTGTCCCTTTGTATGATACCGCGTGCTGGTGTGTCTGTTCTTGTGTAAGAGACACGGCGGTATGTGTGTCTGTGTATACTTGCATGTTTATGTGGATGAGCTCTGGCAGGAGAGCAGGATGTGAGCAGAAGTCACCACACATATGCCTCACTAGGGTTCACTAACACAGCCAGGTAAGGGGGTGACCTTACACAGGGGTAACGGAAAGAGCCCTCTGGAGAGTTAGTGCAGGGTTCACCAGTCTAACCCTGGCTCTAGGCTGGGTCTCTGCGCCCCGCTTCCAGAAACAGAACCTTTATGGGTCAATACATTGGAACATGGACTCAATTTGGCGCGTGGAGAACGCTCTGGTCCAATACTGACAGCACACTATGTCAGGGACACTGGAATTATGCGGCAGAGGACCAAAGTATATGGCAGGGTTGACTAAATAATGCGGCTGGAAAACTCAAATTGTGTGTCATAATGCGGCACATTTTGTGATAGTATTACTTCATTATTTTGACATTTTTACACCTGGTGACAGTTTCTGGGCAAAGATTTTACCTCATTAGAACCAGTTTAACAACCAAATAATGCAATAAGCAACTGAAAGCCAACTAGTCAACTTTTGCAAACAGCCTTCCAATGTGCGGTAACACTTGACGCAACGTTTTTAGTAACTTTTGATCCATTTGATATAGAAACCATTCTTTGCCCTTAAATCTGCAGACTATGCAGCAGATAATGGTTTATATAGAATGCTGCAAATCCATAATGATGCTTGCGGCTGCAGAACTGCATAGTTCAAGCGGCCCTGAATATATCATAAACAATATTTATCATTGCATCATCACAGGGCCGCCCAGTTCCCACTCATGCATGCGTCCTACCTGTACAGGCGCCACAGTTCCTAGTAATGCAAATCCCTCTGCCCTGCTCGGCTTTGACCTTTTGTGGAGAAATAACTATGGGGCATATTAGCAACGGCCAGCGATAATTATCTCTGGTCGTGCTTAGCGATAATTTTTTTTATCACAGGCTATCTCAGGAATTTATCGCCCTGGTAGCGCGTTATTAACAACGCGTTACTCCAGGGCGATAAAAATTCCAGAGACAGCGAGGTTATCACCCTTTTGCAGGGAACATCACTGGTTTTCCAGTGGTGTTCCCTGCAAAACGGCGATAACTTTGCTGATACGACCCACAGGGTCGTATCAGCATAATCCACCCCAATGTTGGGGATAGGTAAGTCTGCATTTTAGCAGACGTTAGTTTTTGGAGAAAACGGCTGTTTTCTCCAAAAACTAACGTCTGCTAAAATGTTGGGGCAGCCTTGTAAATATTGTGATATGAACATCAGCGATATTTGCAAGGTTGTCCATCCGGGGTACGCCCAGTGACGCCCACTTTGCATCTCATTAGAGATGCAAAGGGAGGCGTTGGGTAAAATGTGATTATGCATGTTAGCACCCTCTTGTAAATAGGGTGATAGTTTTATGTCTGCTTTTTTGGCTTTTTAAGCTAAAAAGGCGGAGATAAAGCCCTTGCAAATATGCCCCTACATTGGCATCTGCTTGGGAAGCTGCGGTTCTATCTTTGTCGACAGGGGGCACTATGCTGTAGCCCTAGGAGCTGAGGGGGCCACAGAAGAGTAACACAATACCACCTCACCTCTGCCTGTGAGCTGATACTTCTTTCATGATATTAACCTGCATACAAAAGGCCTTTAAACTGGAGGCGGTGGTGGGAGGGGCGGTGCCCCTAAGCATCCTATATTTATTTCCTCATGATGAAGTGTGCTTTGGTTTTAGAAAGAAGCAGCAGAGAGTCGGTGAGCCGCTCTGCAATCGGTTTAGTGACATCTTCTGACATTCACATGCTGGGAGTGGGGGGGGGGGGGCTGCAAAGGCTCCTTAAAAGCCCACCCCACCAACACCATTTCTGAAAATGAATGACCCTGTGGACACTTTTACCCTTTAATAAGCTGCCCATAGCATGCTGGTAATCCTGTATTTGATTGTGTTTTTTAAAGGGTGAACATAACTGCAATGTTCGAATTGTTAAATATCTTTTGAGCTGCCAATTTTAGAGAGTAGCGGGCAGATTTCCGAGCCCCCAGCGCCACCAGTACGTCACTTTTTGTGGCGTACTGGTGGCGCATGTTACTACCGCATGTTACTGCGTGGCTTTTCCTGGCCTTGTAAATATGGCCCCTTTACACGCAGTACTTTGCGTAAAAGGGGCGTTCCATAGGTGTTGCTGTGGGTGTTGCCACGCAACACCCATGGAACTAGACACACTTCCAAATTGTAAATCTGGAAGTGCGTCTGAATGTGGGATGGCGTATTGAGGCGCAACGCAGAGAAATGTTTTAATTTCTCCTCGATTTTCCCTCTTTAATGCGTGCTGCATTCTACAGTACACATTGAAAGAGGAAAATGCCTGTAGTGATTGTTTTTGTGCAGGAAGGTGCCTCTTCCTGCACAAAAACAATCTCCCCATGACACAGGCATCCTTGCACCATGGTGCAAGGGTGCCTACGCCGGCGCATTGCTACAGTTTGTGCGCCAGCGCAGGGGAGAGCACAGGAATGCAACATATTATTGTAAATATGTCAGATTCCTGTGGTTTGGAAGTGCTCCAGCGTGGCGCAGCCACAGGGCTTGCGTTGCCGCGCTGCGGCACTTCTTTGTAAATCTGCCCCTAGTTCTTTAAAAATAAGTCTGCTTCTAGGGCGGGTCCCATTAATTCCTCTACAAAAGGGGGCATGACGTTAGAACGTGTGAGGACCACTGTTTTATATTTCTTTCTTGCTGTATCCTCCAGGAGCAGAACTGCTAGAACATTAGGACCCAGGAAACAAAACCCTGCAGTTTGACTCAATATGAACACATCTGTGAGCTGTTCTGGGCTCAGTGCAATATATCGATTGTTTTTCCTGAATCCCTTCCACTCCCCACTAGTTGGATTATTACAATATATTTCATGCAGCTTTGGAAAGCTCTTGGCCTGTCCCAACCCAAGAGAAACACATTTTATGAGCATCAATACTTGGATCAATAATCCGGCTCTTGGCACATTCTAAATTGATTACATTCATGTGATAAATGAACAAACATTTCACTGGCGAGATGACTGAGAACAGTAATTGCTTTTGGCCGCTTTAAAATGTTCCATAAGTGAAACAAATGTATTTTATTTGGTTTGATTGTATTTACATTTAGCCCGAGCCTTGAGGTTGTGCAACCCACAGCTTCACATAAAAGAGTAACATTGGAAAAGGACAAAGTTTGAGGAAGGCGGTGAGGGCAGGAGGAGAGAGCAGGTTAGCATTGAGGAAGGAAAAGAGGGCAGGAGGAGAAAGCAGGTTAGCATCGAAGAAGGAAAAGAGGGCAGGAGGAGAGAGGAGGTTAGCATTGAGGAAGGGGGCGAGGGCAGAAGGAGAGAGCGGGTTAGCATTGAGGAAGGCAGGGAGGGCAGGAGGAGAAAGCAGGTTAGCATTGAGGAAGGAAAAGAGGGCAGGAGGAGAAAGCAGGTTAGCATCGAAGAAGGAAAAGAGGGCAGGAGGAGAGAGCAGGTTAGCATTGAGGAAGGAAAAGAGGGCAGGAGGAGAAAGCAGGTTAGCATCGAAGAAGGAAAAGAGGGCAGGAGGAGAGAGGAGGTTAGCATTGAGGAAGGGGGCGAGGGCAGAAGGAGAGAGCGGGTTAGCATTGAGGAAGGCAGGGAGGGCAGGAGGAGAAAGCAGGTTAGCATTGAGGAAGGAAAAGAGGGCAGGAGGAGAGAGCAGGTTAGCATTGAGGAAGGAAAAGAGGGCAGGAGGAGAGGGCAGGAGGAGAGAACAGGTTAACATGGAGGAAGGGGCGAGGGCAGGAGGATAGAGCAGGTTAGCATCGAGGAGGGTGGCGAGGGCAGAAGGAGAGAGCAGGCTAGCATTGAGGAAGGAAAAGAGGGCAGAAGGAGAGAGCAGGCTAGCATTGAGGAAGGCGGCGAGGGCAGAAGGAGAGAGCAGGCTAGCATTGAGGAAGGCGGCGAGGGCAGGAGGAGAGAGCAGGTTAGCATCGAGGAAGGCGGCGAGGGCAGGAGGAGAGAGCAGGTTAGCATCGAGGAAGGCGGTGAGGGCAGGAGGAGAGAGCAGGTTAGCATCGAGGAAGGCGGCGAGGGCAGGAGGAGAGAGCAGGTTAGCATTGAGGAAGGGGGCGAGGGCAGGAGGAGAGAGCAGGTTAGCATCGAGGAAGGCGGCGAGGGCAGGAGGAGAGAGCAGGTTAGCATGGAGGAAGGCGGCAAGGGCAGAAGGAGAGAGCAGGTTAGCATGGAGGAAGGCGGCGAGGGCAGAAGGAGAGAGCAGGTTAGCATCGAGGAAGGCTGCGAGGGCAGGAGGAGAGAGCAGGTTAGCATTGAGGAAGGCGGTGAGGGCAGGAGGAGAGTGCAGGTTAGCATCGAGGAAGGCGGCGAGGGCAGGAGGAGAGAGCAGGTTAGCATCGAGGAAGGGGGCGAGGACAGGAGGAGAGAGCAGGTTAGCATGGAGGAAGGCGGCGAGGGCAGGAGGAGAGAGCAGGTTAGCATGGAGGAAGGCGGCGAGGGCAGAAGGAGAGAGCAGGTTAGCATCGAGGAAGGTGGCGAGGGCAGGAGGAGAGAGCAGGTTAACATGGAGGAAGGGGGCGAGGGCAGGAGGAGAGAGCAGGTTAGCATCGATGAAGGCGGCGAGGGCAGGAGGAGAGAGCAGGTTAGCATCGATGAAGGCGGCGAGGGCAGAAGGAGAGAGCAGGTTAGCATTGATAAAAGGCGGTGAGGGCAGGAGGAGAGAACAGGTTAGCATCGAGGAAGGCGGCGAGGGCAGGAGGAGAGAGCAGGTTAGCATCGAGGAAGGCGGCGAGGGCAGGAGGAGAGAGCAGGTTAGCATGGAGGAAGGCGAAGAGGGCAGGCGGAGAGAGCAGGTTAGCATCGAGGAAGGGGCCGAGGGCTGGAGGAGAGAGCAGGTTAGCATCGAGGAAGGCGGCGAGGGCAGGAGGAGAGAGCAGGTAAGCATTGATAAAAGGCGGTGAGGGCAGGAGGAGAGAGCAGGTTAGCATCGATGAAGGCGGCGAGGGCAGGAGGAGAGAGCATGTTAGCATTGAGGAAGGCGGCGAGGGCAGGAGGAGAGAGCAGGTTAGCATCGAGGAAGGCGGCGAGGGCAGGAGGAGAGAGCAGGTTAGCATGGAGGAAGGCGGCGAGGGCAAGCGGAGAGAGCAGGTTAGCATCGAGGAAGGGGGCGAGGGTAGGAGGAGAGAGCAGGTTAGCATCGAGGAAGGGGGCGAGGGCAGGAGAAGAGACCACGTTAGCATCAAGGAAGGCAGCGAGGGCAGGAGGAGAGAGCAGGTTAGCGTCGAGGAAGGCGGCGAGGGCAGGAGGGGAGAGCAGGTTAGCATGGAGGAAGGCGGCGAGGGCAGGAGGAGAGAGCAGGTTAGCATCGATGAAGGCGGCGAGGGCAGGAGGAGAGAGCAGGTTAGCATGGAGGAAGGGGGCGAGGGCAGGAGGAGAGAGCAGGTTAGCATCGATGAAGGCGGCGAGGGCAGGAGGAGAGAGCAGGTTAGCATCGATGAAGGCGGCGAGGGCAGAAGGAGAGAGCAGGTTAGCATTGATAAAAGGCGGTGAGGGCAGGAGGAGAGAGCAGGTTAGCATCGAGGAAGGTGGCGAGGGCAGGAGGAGAGAGCAGGTTAGCATTGATAAAAGGCGGTGAGGGCAGGAGGAGAGAGCAGGTTAGCATCGAGGAAGGGGGCGAGGGCAGGAGGAGAGAGCAGGTTAGCATCGAGGAAGGCGGCGAGGGCAGGCGGAGAGAGCAGGTTAGCATGGAGGAAGGCAGCGAGGGCAGAAGCAGAGAGCAGGTTAGCATTGAGGAAGGCGGCGCGGGCAGGAGGAGAGAGCAGGTTAGCATTGATAAAAGGTGGTGAGGGCAGGAGGAGACAGCAGGTTAGCATCGAGGAAGGCGGTGAGGGCAGGAGGAGAGAGCAGGTTAGCATCAAGGAAGGGGGCGAGGGCAGGAGGAGAGAGCAGGTTAGCATCGAGGAAGGCGGCGAGGGCAGGCGGAGAGAGCAGGTTAGCATGGAGGAAGGCAGCGAGGGCAGAAGCAGAGAGCAGGTTAGCATCGATGAAGGTGGCGAGGGCAGGAGGAGAGAGCAGGTTAGCATTGATAAAAGGCGGTAAGGGCAGGAGGAGAGAGCAGGTTAGCATCGAGGAAGGCGGTGAGGGCAGGAGGAGAGAGCAGGTTAGCATCGAGGAAGGGGGCGAGGGCAGAAGGAGAGAGCAGGTTAGCATTGAGGAAGGCGGCGAGGGCAGGCGGAGAGAGCAGGTTAGCATGGAGGAAGGCAGCGAGGGCAGGAGGAGAGAGCAGGTTAGCATCGATGAAGGCGGCGAGGGCGGAAGGAGAGAGCAGGTTAGCATTGATAAAAGGCGGTGAGGGCAGGAGGAGAGAGCAGGTTAGCATCGAGGAAGGCGGCGAGGGCAGGCGGAGAGAGCAGATTAGCATCGATGAAGGTGGCGAGGGCAGGAGGAGAGAGCAGGTTAGCATTGATAAAAGGCGGTGAGCGCAGGAGGAGAGAGCAGGTTAGCATCGAGGAAGGCGGTGAGGGCAGGAGGAGAGAGCAGGTTAGCATCGAGGAAGGGGGCGAGGGCAGGAGGAGAGAGCAGGTTAGCATCGAGGAAGGCGGCGAGGGCAGGCGGAGAGAGCAGGTTAGCATGGAGGAAGGCAGCGAGGGCAGAAGCAGAGAGCAGGTTAGCATTGAGGAAGGCGGCGCGGGCAGGAGGAGAGAGCAGGTTAGCATTGATAAAAGGCGGTGAGGGCAGGAGGAGAGAGCAGGTTAGCATGGAGGAAGGCAGCGAGGGCAGAAGCAGAGAGCAGGTTAGCATCGATGAAGGTGGCGAGGGCAGGAGGAGAGAGCAGGTTAGCATCGAGGAAGGCGGCGAGGGCAGGAGGAGAGAGCAGGTTAGCATCGAGGAAGGCGGCGAGGGCAGAAGGAGAGAGCAGGTTAGCATCGAGGAAGGCGGCGAGGGCAGAAGGAGAGAGCAGGTTAGCATCGAGGAAGGGGGCGAGGGCAGGAGGAGAGAGCAGGTTAGCATCGAGGAAGGCGGCGAGGGCAGAAGCAGAGAGCAGGTTAGCATCGAGGAAGGCGGCAAGGGCAGAAGGAGAGAGCAGGTTAGCATCGAGGAAGGCGGCGAGGGCAGAAGGAGAGAGTAGGTTAGCATCGAGGAAGGCAGGAGGGCAGGAGGAGAGAGCAGGTTAGCATCGAGGAAGGCGGGAGGGCAGGAGGAGAGAGCAGGTTAGCATCGAGAAAGGCGGCGAGGGCAGAAGGAGAGAGTAGGTTAGCATCATGGAAGGCGGCGAGGGCAGGAGGAGAGAGGAGGTTAGCATCGAGGAAGGCGGTGAGGGCAGGAGGAGAGAGCAGGTTAGCATCGAGGAAGGCGGTGAGGGCAGAAGGAGAGAGTAGGTTAGCATCATGGAAGGCGGCGAGGGCAGGAGGAGAGAGCAGGTTAGCATCGAAGAAGGCGGTGAGGGCAGAAGGAGAGAGCAGGCTAGCATTGAGGAAGGCAGCGAGGGCAGGAGGAGAGAGCAGGTTAGCATCGAGGAAGGCGGCGAGGGCAGAAGGAGAGAGCAGGTTAGCATCGAGGAAGGCGGCGAGGGCAGGAGGAGAGAGCACGTTAGCATTGAGGAAGGCGGCGAGGGCAGAAGCAGAGAGCAGGTTAGCATTGAGGAAGGTGGCGAGGGCAGAAGCAGAGAGCAGGTTAGTGTTGGACTTTGGCCCTTAGGGCAGGTTCACCCCTAGACTTTTTGCTTGAAATGGTGACCTGGAGATGGTGATTTTGGGATTCTGCGCACTTTCACTGTGTCCCAGTGGAAAGTGCGTGCGCACTCTGAGTGCATGTGCTGAGCTAGGCCTGCCCGCCCATAGGAATGCATGGGGAATGTATGTGTCCCTGGTAGTTCCTGATGCGTGGGGTGTACAGGCTTGAGTCTGGTATGTGTGAACTCGTGAGAGTGAATGCTGCGAGATGGTGTATGCAGCATGTATGTGTCTAGTAGCGAAGCGCCATTTCTAGACATGGCTGTACGTGTGCTGTGAGGGTGCTGGCGTGTGATTGGCTGGAGCTGGCTGGGATGCCAGGCTCCAGGAAGTCTGGATGGGTCTGCCCGGTGGTGAGTGGGAGATTAGCATGAGTGATGTGTGGGAGGAGTGTACCTGTGTCCTGGATGGGCTGGGTTTTCCCCACACAATGCTGGCTCCGCCCCCCTGTGGTGTGTCTAATGACCCAAGCCCTGCCAGTGAATAGAGAGGGTGGTTGAGGTAAACAGAGTACTCAAGAACCAGCTGCGACTGGTTCCGCCCCCACTCTGCACCCTTGAACAAAGGAATGCACTGTATAAAAATGGGGCTGTGTCCCCACTGAAGTTGTTCTCTTCCAGGATCCTGAGGGGGCTGCTGCTGCTGTCACTGGGCCAGAGGACCGCCACTTGGGGTGTCTCCCTGCCTGGAGACCCAGTGTGCTGGCTCTGGGCCCAGCCTTGCCCCCCCCTTGCCTGCCTGAAGGACTTTTAACTGGACTTGTGCTCTGTCCTTGCCCCTGGGAGCGCTTGATCCTGTTTGTAGCGCTAGGAGCGCGCTTTATGCCCTCTAGCGCTTGGAAGCGCTTTGTTTTCTGATTATAGCGCCTGGAGCGCTGTGATTGCCCCTCTAGCGCTTGGGAGCGCTTGGCCTGCCAGATCGAGTGCCCACCTCGATTGGAGTATTTATTTAAGAAAGCCGGTGCCCACCCGGCATTGCCCCGGTGATTTGCCGCTGTTTTTAAATTTACCTCGAGGGAGCCATCGGTTAATTAAGCCCCCGCCTAGAAGTGCCGGAGACGGGCCGCCGCGCTGCCCGCGACGACCCGGAAGTGCTCCTGCCGGCCGGCCAATCCGAGCGCGGCCCGGCAGAAGTCCCGCCCCCACAGCCGCGACCCGGAAGTCAGGCAGGCCGGGGGCAGGACAGAGAAGCAACCGGAAGCGGACGGGAGGCCACCCCGCGCTCCGGTGAGGGCGGAAGCCGGCGTCTTTTCTTGTCTCCCCTCCCAGGCTCCCTAAGCGAGGGAGAGCCCAGGAGAGGGAGGGAGAAGTGTGGAGGGAGCCCCCGAGGAGCGGGAGCTCCCGTGCAGAGCTGCCCGAAGCAGAGGAGCTGCAGCCGCCAGAGACCGGTGAGTGCCCGCCCCTCCCCTTCGGAGCGCGTCCCTTGTGCTAAGAGGCCCGGGTGGGCCTCAAGTGATTCCCGAGTCCCCAGGAGGGGGACTCCAACGAAGCCTGAGAGAGGCTCCAACGAGCGGGAGCTTTTCTGTGAGCCCGAGAGGCTCTGGGGCATTTCCTTGTGTCCTGAGTCCCCCGTGAGGGACTCCCAGACCCCGCAGTTGATACAGAGCCAGGAGAGGCTCCAGGTGCCCCAATTGTGCTTCGAGTCCCCAGGAGGGGGACTCCAACGGCGGCCATTGTTGCTTAAGAGTCCAGAGAGGCTCTATGGGGGCAGTTTGATTTACTTGTAGCCCAGAGAGGCTCGAGGCGCCAAATTGTTTTGCGAGCCAGAGAGGCTCAGGGGGCATTTATTTCACGAGCCCAGAGAGGCTCAGGAGACAGTCAGTGGGGCAGAGCCTAGAGAGGCTCCCACGTTGGCCCCATCAATTGCCACACAGCTGCCCAGCACTTTGTGGGCAACTGCTACGTTTAGGCCCCTGACTTTGGACACAGGGCGTCCTAGCCCCAACAAGGCCAGAGGGCCTAGGGACAGTCACAGGTGGTTACTTACGTGAGTTTGGCGCAATTGTACTTTCTATGCACCTCTGAATGTATTGTTTATGCGTCATGTGCCTTTACACCTCTGAATGAATGTTATGCATTGCATCATGTGTTTTCCTCTTACACCCCTACAGGTATTGTAATACATAGGTGGTTGTTTTCTCCCTAGTACAGGTGGTGCTAGTGAGATCCTGGTTACCAGTAGATACTGGTTGTGTGCTATTTTGTGCTAAAGATTTTACATGCAAAAGTGCTATTTCTGAAAGTGCTACTTCTGATTCCTGACAGTGGTCCAGGTGGCCCTGTCTTGTAAATAATCCCTTGTAAATTCTGCCCGTGCCTCTGGCACATTGTAAAGTGTGTGTTTTATCTAATGTGTTTTGGTGTAATACAAAGGCTATTTTTTATATAACCTTGTGTGGAGTTTCCTTTGTGGTGGGCCTTTGGTTGTTGTTGCTGGGGTGCGTGCGCAAATACTTAGCCTACATCGCCTCCAAGTTTAGCCTTGCTGCTCGCGCCACGTTACCTAGAGGGTGAGTAGGGGTTATCTTGGCGTGTAACTCCCTTGCCCTGACTTGGGGGTGGTGGTCTCTGACTGACTTTGGCGAAAGCCCTGGCCAGCCGGGGATCCCATTTCCAACATTGGCGGCAAGCGGTGAGGATAAGGATTTGTGTTTGCCTTGTACCTTAGTAGTAACTGGCCATACCACAAAACTCTGCATTTTAGATGACCACATTTTAGGGGATTGTTTTTGAAATTCCATTGTTTCTTCTCCTGAAGAGTGTCATTTGATTGTGTTCAGTACATTTGTCCCCCGCCCTGCTTCCAGAGTTTGGTACCTGTGTCGCTTTTGGTCAGGTTGAGAAGTCAGGGGTGGTAGAAACTGCCTTACCGATCCGAGGGGAGGGTGTGTGTGGATGAATGGTGTGTTTTCCTGGACGCATGAGTATGAGTTCTCTTTGATAAGGAGTTGTTGAAGTTTTGGAATTGGGTACTCTTACTTCAGATTGTTCAGTCCCCTGTGTTGCACGTGTCTGTGATCATCCTGCCAAGATGGAGTCTGCTTTTAATGTCTGGGGTCTGTTTTTGCATGAACTGAGAGAGTTTTGCGAAGAGAGAGACATTGCAGTGAATGAGTCAGACACCCAGTCCCAACTTAGGGGTAACCTAATCCAATGGCAAAAGGAGGACTGGGAGCGTGAGCACAGTGAGGAGAGGGCCCGGGTCTCACACCATGAGGGTGGTGGGTCAGAGGGGAGCCCTGAAGAGTCTGAGGAGGAGGAAGAAGATGATAGCACAGGGACGCCAGCAGATAGTGAGGACCCCATAGATAGGGAGTCCCTTGCTGGGTCCAGCATAGGAGGCAGCGCCTCATCCCTTTCCCTGTCCCCAGAGGAGCTGGAAGATAGGAGAAGAGAAAGGGAGCACCAGCTGGCTTTAGAGAAGCTCAGGTTGGAGCATGCCCAGGCTATGGCACAGCTGGGCGTTAGAAAGCAACAGCTGGAGGTTAAGAAGCAACAGCTAGAGACCGAGAGGGTCTTAGCGCAGGACAGGATAGAGGAGGCTGAGAGGGCCGCCACCAGAGGCAAAGTAGCTCTGGAGGGTAGACTATCCCCTGCGCGCAGTGTTGAGTGTCTGGATCCCCCAGGGAGGGTTGAGTCCAGTGGTGGCAGCTATTTAGATTTCAGTGTAGGAAATCCCAGTCCCAATTCCCCCAGTCTGGTACCTTTTTCCCCAGAGGAGGAGTTAAGGTTGAAGTTCAGGGACAGTAGGAAACTGCCTCACCAGTCTTGGGTAGATTTTGAGGATGAATGTTGTGATACACTGTGGGCTTGGGTGCAAGTTCACACAAAAGATGATTTTGATGTATTGTTTGGTCTGATTGTCAAAGAGCATCTGCTCAGTTGTTGCTCACCAGGGTTGCGCACACACCTGTTGGGGTGTGGATTGTCTGAGGCATGTGAGCTTGCAGATGAAGCAGACCGCTGGGAAAGGGCCAGAGGTTCTCTAGAGTCATTGGTGAGTGACTCCAAAAGTAGTGGTTCAGGGATCTTCCAGCCCAGCGTGGTGGAAGAGGCTCAGTGTAGCCCAGCTAGGTCCCAGTATAGTGAGAAGGGTGGAGAGGCTGACTACCTGGCTCAGTGGAGCAGGAGTCAGTGGGTGGCTGAGAGTCTCCAAAGGCCTGAAGCCCTGTCTCAGAACCTGGGTGGTTTCTTGAGGGAACACCAGGTTGGGGACCTAGGCTGTCCTGTTAGTCCACTTGAGGAGGATCTCCTAGTGAGTAGAGGACCTGGAGTGTCTGTAACCAGAGCTCCTGTGGTTCTAGAGTCTGGCAGTACCGCTCCGGTAGGGAGGGTACAGGAGTCCAGAGTGAGGAGTGATTGGGGGAGTTCCCCAGTGGAAGGACCAGTGGGTCAGGGACTACCCAGTTGGGCTAGGTTCCCGTGTAGTGACCATGGTAACAACACTTCTGGTCTGGGGGATCATCACGCACTGTCAGGTGGACAGAGGGCGGGAGATCTGCGCCAGACAGACAGTCACGCAACAGATGTGTCATGTGTCAGCCTCAGGGGGATTGTGTGTGAGTCCCCAGAAGTCCTGGAGTGCCAGGCAATTGTTCCACCGAAGGTTTTAGACCAGAGGTTGGAAGGCCAGGTTCAGGGTCAGCCTGACCTGAAGGGTAGGACGACTGTAACCAGTGTCCTGACCGGTTCTTCTTCTAGAGGAACTTCTCCAGGTGGGAGAGGGCAGACCTCTGGAAGGGGGTGCAGAGGGTGGGAGAGCCCACCTCTGACCCCGGTGCAACCTGAGTGGATAAGTCCTGGGTTGGAATGGCGTTCTAGGGGTACCCCTCGCAGAGGGAGGAGGAACCCTAGAAGAAGAGGTAAGGGGAGGAGAGCCTTCCCTGAGACTCCTGGTCCGCCTGAGGTTGTAGGCCCTAGGCTGGAGAACCAGTGGCAGTCTAGTCCTGTCTTGCAGACAGGAAGAGTGGAGAATGGCTCCTATGTGCCAGGGGTTACTACCCCCCGCTCTGCGAATTGGCAAGGACCAGTGGCACCTGGGTGGCCCAGGGCCTGGTCCTGGCCGCGGACAACTTGGGAGTACCAGTGGGGTAGCCCAGTTGGTCCAGACAGTGTGTTGAGAAGGAATCCCATGGGTTCACCGTGGCATAGAACAGGAGGGTGTCCCTGCAGTTGCGGGCCCGCGTCCGTGTTCTATCGCCCCAAGCAGGGAAGTCCATCACGGTGGTGATTGTTCTCCCCTGCGTTTTGGCTGGAAGGGGGTTATGTTGGACTTTGGCCCTTAGGGCAGGTTCACCCCTAGACTTTTTGCTTGAAATGGTGACCTGGAGATGGTGATTTTGGGATTCTGCGCACTTTCACTGTGTCCCAGTGGAAAGTGCGTGCGCACTCTGAGTGCATGTGCTGAGCTAGGCCTGCCCGCCCATAGGAATGCATGGGGAATGTATGTGTCCCTGGTAGTTCCTGATGCGTGGGGTGTACAGGCTTGAGTCTGGTATGTGTGAACTCGTGAGAGTGAATGCTGCGAGATGGTGTATGCAGCATGTATGTGTCTAGTAGCGAAGCGCCATTTCTAGACATGGCTGTACGTGTGCTGTGAGGGTGCTGGCGTGTGATTGGCTGGAGCTGGCTGGCATGCCAGGCTCCAGGAAGTCTGGATGGGTCTGCCCGGTGGTGAGTGGGAGATTAGCATGAGTGATGTGTGGGAGGAGTGTACCTGTGTCCTGGATGGGCTGGGTTTTCCCCACACAATGCTGGCTCCGCCCCCCTGTGGTGTGTCTAATGACCCAAGCCCTGCCAGTGAATAGAGAGGGTGGTTGAGGTAAACAGAGTACTCAAGAACCAGCTGCGACTGGTTCCGCCCCCACTCTGCACCCTTGAACAAAGGAATGCACTGTATAAAAATGGGGCTGTGTCCCCACTGAAGTTGTTCTCTTCCAGGATCCTGAGGGGGCTGCTGCTGCTGTCACTGGGCCAGAGGACCGCCACTTGGGGTGTCTCCCTGCCTGGAGACCCAGTGTGCTGGCTCTGGGCCCAGCCTTGCCCCCCCCTTGCCTGCCTGAAGGACTTTTAACTGGACTTGTGCTCTGTCCTTGCCCCTGGGAGCGCTTGATCCTGTTTGTAGCGCTAGGAGCGCGCTTTATGCCCTCTAGCGCTTGGAAGCGCTTTGTTTTCTGATTATAGCGCCTGGAGCGCTGTGATTGCCCCTCTAGCGCTTGGGAGCGCTTGGCCTGCCAGATCGAGTGCCCACCTCGATTGGAGTATTTATTTAAGAAAGCCGGTGCCCACCCGGCATTGCCCCGGTGATTTGCCGCTGTTTTTAAATTTACCTCGAGGGAGCCATCGGTTAATTAAGCCCCCGCCTAGAAGTGCCGGAGACGGGCCGCCGCGCTGCCCGCGACGACCCGGAAGTGCTCCTGCCGGCCGGCCAATCCGAGCGCGGCCCGGCAGAAGTCCCGCCCCCACAGCCGCGACCCGGAAGTCAGGCAGGCCGGGGGCAGGACAGAGAAGCAACCGGAAGCGGACGGGAGGCCACCCCGCGCTCCGGTGAGGGCGGAAGCCGGCGTCTTTTCTTGTCTCCCCTCCCAGGCTCCCTAAGCGAGGGAGAGCCCAGGAGAGGGAGGGAGAAGTGTGGAGGGAGCCCCCGAGGAGCGGGAGCTCCCGTGCAGAGCCGCCCGAAGCAGAGGAGCTGCAGCCGCCAGAGACCGGTGAGTGCCCGCCCCTCCCCTTCGGAGCGCGTCCCTTGTGCTAAGAGGCCCGGGTGGGCCTCAAGTGATTCCCGAGTCCCCAGGAGGGGGACTCCAACGAAGCCTGAGAGAGGCTCCAACGAGCGGGAGCTTTTCTGTGAGCCCGAGAGGCTCTGGGGCATTTCCTTGTGTCCTGAGTCCCCCGTGAGGGACTCCCAGACCCCGCAGTTGATACAGAGCCAGGAGAGGCTCCAGGTGCCCCAATTGTGCTTCGAGTCCCCAGGAGGGGGACTCCAACGGCGGCCATTGTTGCTTAAGAGTCCAGAGAGGCTCTATGGGGGCAGTTTGATTTACTTGTAGCCCAGAGAGGCTCGAGGCGCCAGATTGTTTTGCGAGCCAGAGAGGCTCAGGGGGCATTTATTTCACGAGCCCAGAGAGGCTCAGGAGACAGTCAGTGGGGCAGAGCCTAGAGAGGCTCCCACGTTGGCTCCATCAATTGCCACACAGCTGCCCAGCACTTTGTGGGCAACTGCTACGTTTAGGCCCCTGACTTTGGACACAGGGCGTCCTAGCCCCAACAAGGCCAGAGGGCCTAGGGACAGTCACAGGTGGTGACTTACGTGAGTTTGGCGCAATTGTACTTTCTATGCACCTCTGAATGTATTGTTTATGCGTCATGTGCCTTTACACCTCTGAATGAATGTTATGCATTGCATCATGTGTTTTCCTCTTACACCCCTACAGGTATTGTAATACATAGGTGGTTGTTTTCTCCCTAGTACAGGTGGTGCTAGTGAGATCCTGGTTACCAGTAGATACTGGTTGTGTGCTATTTTGTGCTAAAGATTTTACATGCAAAAGTGCTATTTCTGAAAGTGCTACTTCTGATTCCTGACAGTGGTCCAGGTGGCCCTGTCTTGTAAATAATCCCTTGTAAATTCTGCCCGTGCCTCTGGCACATTGTAAAGTGTGTGTTTTATCTAATGTGTTTTGGTGTAATACAAAGGCTATTTTTTATATAACCTTGTGTGGAGTTTCCTTTGTGGTGGGCCTTTGGTTGTTGTTGCTGGGGTGCGTGCGCAAATACTTAGCCTACATCGCCTCCAAGTTTAGCCTTGCTGCTCGCGCCACGTTACCTAGAGGGTGAGTAGGGGTTATCTTGGCGTGTAACTCCCTTGCCCTGACTTGGGGGTGGTGGTCTCTGACTGACTTTGGCGAAAGCCCTGGCCAGCCGGGGATCCCATTTCCAACATTGGCGGCAAGCGGTGAGGATAAGGATTTGTGTTTGCCTTGTACCTTAGTAGTAACTGGCCATACCACAAAACTCTGCATTTTAGATGACCACATTTTAGGGGATTGTTTTTGAAATTCCATTGTTTCTTCTCCTGAAGAGTGTCATTTGATTGTGTTCAGTACATTTGTCCCCCGCCCTGCTTCCAGAGTTTGGTACCTGTGTCGCTTTTGGTCAGGTTGAGAAGTCAGGGGTGGTAGAAACTGCCTTACCGAGCCGAGGGGAGGGTGTGTGTGGATGAATGGTGTGTTTTCCTGGACGCATGAGTATGAGTTCTCTTTGATAAGGAGATTGTTGAAGTTTTGGAATTGTGTACTCTTACTTCAGATTGTTCAGTCCCCTGTGTTGCACGTGTCTGTGATCATCCTGCCAAGATGGAGTCTGCTTTTAATGTCTGGGGTCTGTTTTTGCATGAACTGAGAGAGTTTTGCGAAGAGAGAGACATTGCATTGAATGAGTCAGACACCCAGTCCCAACTTAGGGGTAACCTAATCCAATGGCAGAAGGAGGACTGGGAGCGTGAGCACAGTGAGGAGAGGGCCCGGGTCTCACACCATGAGGGTGGTGGGTCAGAGGGGAGCCCTGAAGAGTCTGAGGAGGAGGAAGAAGATGATAGCACAGGGACGCCAGCAGATAGTGAGGACCCCATAGATAGGGAGTCCCTTGCTGGGTCCAGCATAGGAGGCAGCGCCTCATCCCTTTCCCTGTCCCCAGAGGAGCTGGAAGATAGGAGAAGAGAAAGGGAGCACCAGCTGGCTTTAGAGAAGCTCAGGTTGGAGCATGCCCAGGCTATGGCACAGCTGGGCGTTAGAAAGCAACAGCTGGAGGTTAAGAAGCAACAGCTAGAGACCGAGAGGGTCTTAGCGCAGGACAGGATAGAGGAGGCTGAGAGGGCCGCCACCAGAGGCAAAGTAGCTCTGGAGGGTAGACTATCCCCTGCGCGCAGTGTTGAGTGTCTGGATCCCCCAGGGAGGGTTGAGTCCAGTGGTGGCAGCTATTTAGATTTCAGTGTAGGAAATCCGAGTCCCAATTCCCCCAGTCTGGTACCTTTTTCCCCAGAGGAGGAGTTAAGGTTGAAGTTCAGGGACAGTAGGAAACTGCCTCACCAGTCTTGGGTAGATTTTGAGGATGAATGTTGTGATACACTGTGGGCTTGGGTGCAAGTTCACACAAAAGATGATTTTGATGTATTGTTTGGTCTGATTGTCAAAGAGCATCTGCTCAGTTGTTGCTCACCAGGGTTGCGCACACACCTGTTGGGGTGTGGATTGTCTGAGGCATGTGAGCTTGCAGATGAAGCAGACTGCTGGGAAAGGGCCAGAGGTTCTCTAGAGTCATTGGTGAGTGACTCCAAAAGTAGTGGTTCAGGGATCTTCCAGCCCAGCGTGGTGGAAGAGGCTCAGTGTAGCCCAGCTAGGTCCCAGTATAGTGAGAAGGGTGGAGAGGCTGACTACCTGGCTCAGTGGAGCAGGAGTCAGTGGGTGGCTGAGAGTCTCCAAAGGCCTGAAGCCCTGTCTCAGAACCTGGGTGGTTTCTTGAGGGAACACCAGGTTGGGGACCTAGGCTGTCCTGTTAGTCCACTTGAGGAGGATCTCCTAGTGAGTAGAGGACCTGGAGTGTCTGTAACCAGAGCTCCTGTGGTTCTAGAGTCTGGCAGTACCGCTCCGGTAGGGAGGGTACAGGAGTCCAGAGTGAGGAGTGATTGGGGGAGTTCCCCAGTGGAAGGACCAGTGGGTCAGGGACTACCCAGTTGGGCTAGGTTCCCGTGTAGTGACCATGGTAACACCACTTCTGGTCTGGGGGATCGTCACGCACTGTCAGGTGGACAGAGGGCGGGAGATCTGCGCCAGACAGACAGTCACGCAACAGATGTGTCATGTGTCAGCCTCAGGGGGATTGTGTGTGAGTCCCCAGAAGTCCTGGAGTGCCAGGCAATTGTTCCACCGAAGGTTTTAGACCAGAGGTTGGAAGGCCAGGTTCAGGGTCAGCCTGACCTGAAGGGTAGGACGACTGTAACCAGTGTCCTGACCGGTTCTTCTTCCAGAGGAACTTCTCCAGGTGGGAGAGGGCAGACCTCTGGAAGGGGGTGCAGAGGGTGGGAGAGCCCACCTCTGACCCCGGTGCAACCTGAGTGGATAAGTCCTGGGTTGGAATGGCATTCTAGGGGTACCCCTCGCAGAGGGAGGAGGAACCCTAGAAGAAGAGGTAAGGGGAGGAGAGCCTTCCCTGAGACTCCTGGTCCGCCTGAGGTTGTAGGCCCTAGGCTGGAGAACCAGTGGCAGTCTAGTCCTGTCTTGCAGACAGGAAGAGTGGAGAATGGCTCCTATGTGCCAGGGGTTACTACCCCCCGCTCTGCGAATTGGCAAGGACCAGTGGCACCTGGGTGGCCCAGGGCCTGGTCCTGGCCGCGGACAACTTGGGAGTACCAGTGGGGTAGCCCAGTTGGTCCAGACAGTGTGTTGAGAAGGAATCCCATGGGTTCACCGTGGCATAGAACAGGAGGGTGTCCCTGCAGTTGCGGGCCCGCGTCCGTGTTCTATCGCCCCAAGCAGGGAAGTCCATCACGGTGGTGATTGTTCTCCCCTGCGTTTTGGCTGGAAGGGGGTTATGTTGGACTTTGGCCCTTAGGGCAGGTTCACCCCTAGACTTTTTGCTTGAAATGGTGACCTGGAGATGGTGATTTTGGGATTCTGCGCACTTTCACTGTGTCCCAGTGGAAAGTGCGTGCGCACTCTGAGTGCATGTGCTGAGCTAGGCCTGCCCGCCCATAGGAATGCATGGGGAATGTATGTGTCCCTGGTAGTTCCTGATGCGTGGGGTGTACAGGCTTGAGTCTGGTATGTGTGAACTCGTGAGAGTGAATGCTGCGAGATGGTGTATGCAGCATGTATGTGTCTAGTAGCGAAGCGCCATTTCTAGACATGGCTGTACGTGTGCTGTGAGGGTGCTGGCGTGTGATTGGCTGGAGCTGGCTGGCATGCCAGGCTCCAGGAAGTCTGCATGGGTCTGCCTGGTGGTGAGTGGGAGATTAGCATGAGTGATGTGTGGGAGGAGTGTACCTGTGTCCTGGATGGGCTGGGTTTTCCCCACACAATGCTGGCTCCGCCCCCCTGTGGTGTGTCTAATGACCCAAGCCCTGCCAGTGAATAGAGAGGGTGGTTGAGGTAAACAGAGTACTCAAGAACCAGCTGCGACTGGTTCCGCCCCCACTCTGCACCCTTGAACAAAGGAATGCACTGTATAAAAATGGGGCTGTGTCCCCACTGAAGTTGTTCTCTTCCAGGATCCTGAGGGGGCTGCTGCTGCTGTCGCTGGGCCAGAGGACCGCCACTTGGGGTGTCTCCCTGCCTGGAGACCCAGTGTGCTGGCTCTGCGCCCAGCCTTGCCCCCCCCTTGCCTGCCTGAAGGACTTTTAACTGGACTTGTGCTCTGTCCTTGCCCCTGGGAGCGCTTGATCCTGTTTGTAGCGCTAGGAGCGCGCTTTATGCCCTCTAGCGCTTGGAAGCGTTTTGTTTTCTGATTATAGCGCCTGGAGCGCTGTGATTGCCCCTCTAGCGCTTGGGAGCGCTTGGCCTGCCAGATCGAGTGCCCACCTCGATTGGAGTATTTATTTAAGAAATCGGTGCCCACCCGGCATTGCCCCGGTGATTTGCCGCTGTTTTTAAATTTACCTCGAGGGAGCCATCGGTTAATTAAGCCCCCGCCTAGAAGTGCCGGAGACGGGCCGCCGCGCTGCCCGCGACGACCCGGAAGTGCTCCTGCCGGCCGGCCAATCCGAGCGCGGCCCGTCAGAAGTCCCGCCCCCACAGCCGCGACCCGGAAGTCAGGCAGGCCGGGGGCAGGACAGAGAAGCAACCGGAAGCGGACGGGAGGCCACCCCGCGCTCCGGTGAGGGCGGAAGCCGGCGTCTTTTCTTGTCTCCCCTCCCAGGCTCCCTAAGCGAGGGAGAGCCCAGGAGAGGGAGGGAGAAGTGTGGAGGGAGCCCCCGAGGAGCGGGAGCTCCCGTGCAGAGCCGCCCGAAGCAGAGGAGCTGCAGCCGCCAGAGACCGGTGAGTGCCCGCCCCTCCCCTTCGGAGCGCGTCCCTTGTGCTAAGAGGCCCGGGTGGGCCTCAAGTGATTCCCGAGTCCCCAGGAGGGGGACTCCAACGAAGCCTGAGAGAGGCTCCAACGAGCGGGAGCTTTTCTGTGAGCCCGAGAGGCTCTGGGGCATTTCCTTGTGTCCTGGGTCCCCCGTGAGGGACTCCCAGACCCCGCAGTTGATACAGAGCCAGGAGAGGCTCCAGGTGCCCCAATTGTGCTTCGAGTCCCCAGGAGGGGGACTCCAACGGCGGCCATTGTTGCTTAAGAGTCCAGAGAGGCTCTATGGGGGCAGTTTGATTTACTTGTAGCCCAGAGAGGCTCGAGGCGCCAGATTGTTTTGCGAGCCAGAGAGGCTCAGGGGGCATTTATTTCACGAGCCCAGAGAGGCTCAGGAGACAGTCAGTGGGGCAGAGCCTAGAGAGGCTCCCACGTTGGCCCCATCAATTGCCACACAGCTGCCCAGCACTTTGTGGGCAACTGCTACGTTTAGGCCCCTGACTTTGGACACAGGGCGTCCTAGCCCCAACAAGGCCAGAGGGCCTAGGGACAGTCACAGGTGGTGACTTACGTGAGTTTGGCGCAATTGTACTTTCTATGCACCTCTGAATGTATTGTTTATGCGTCATGTGCCTTTACACCTCTGAATGAATGTTATGCATTGCATCATGTGTTTTCCTCTTACACCCCTACAGGTATTGTAATACATAGGTGGTTGTTTTCTCCCTAGTACAGGTGGTGCTAGTGAGATCCTGGTTACCAGTAGATACTGGTTGTGTGCTATTTTGTGCTAAAGATTTTACATGCAAAAGTGCTATTTCTGAAAGTGCTACTTCTGATTCCTGACAGTGGTCCAGGTGGCCCTGTCTTGTAATAATCCCTTGTAAATTCTGCCCGTGCCTCTGGCACATTGTAAAGTGTGTGTTTTATCTAATGTGTTTTGGTGTAATACAAAGGCTATTTTTTATATAACCTTGTGTGGAGTTTCCTTTGTGGTGGGCCTTTGGTTGTTGTTGCTGGGGTGCGTGCGCAAATACTTAGCCTACATCGCCTCCAAGTTTAGCCTTGCTGCTCGCGCCACGTTACCTAGAGGGTGAGTAGGGGTTATCTTGGCGTGTAACTCCCTTGCCCTGACTTGGGGGTGGTGGTCTCTGACTGACTTTGGCGAAAGCCCTGGCCAGCCGGGGATCCCATTTCCAACAGTTAGCATTGAGGAAGGCGGCGAGGGGAGAAGGAGAGAGCAGGTTAGCATCGAGGAAGGCGGCGAGGGCAGGAGGAGAGAGCAGGTTAGCATCGAGGAAGGTGGCGAGGGCAGAAGCAGAGAGCAGGTTAGCATTGAGGAAGGCGGCGAGGGGAGAAGGAGAGAGTACGTTAGCATTAAGGAAGGCTTCGAGGGCAGAAGGAGAGAGCAGGTTAGCATCTAGGAAGGCTTCGAGGGCAGGAGGAGAGAGGGGGTTAGCATCGACGAAGGCAGCGAGGGCAGGAGGAGAGAGCAGGTAAGCATCGAGGAAGGTGGCGAGGGCAGGAGGAGAGAGAGGGTTAGCATCGAAGAAGGCAGCTAGGGCAGAAGGAGAGAGCAGGTTAGCATTAAGGAAGGCTTCGAGGGCAGAAGGAGAGAGCAGGTTAGCATTGAGGAAGGCTTCGAGGGCAGAAGGAGAGAGCAGGTTAGCATCGAGGAAGGCTTCGAGGGCAGGAGGAGAGAGCAGGTTAGCATTAAGGAAGGCTTCGAGGGCAGAAGGAGAGAGCAGGTTAGCATCGAGGAAGGCGGCGAGGGCAGGAGGAGAGAGCACGTTAGCATTGAGGAAGGCGGCGAGGGCAGAAGCAGAGAGCAGGTTAGCATTGAGGAAGGCGGTGAGGGCAGTAAGAGAGAGAGGGTTAGCACCAAGGAAGGCGGCGAAGGAAGGAGGAGAGAGCAAGTTAGCATAGAGGAAGACGGTGATGGCAGGAGGAGAGAGCAGGTTAGCATTGAGGAAGACGGTGATCGCAGGAGGAGAGTGCAGGTTAGCATCGAGGAAGGCGGCGAGGGCAGGAGGAGAGAGCAGGTTAGCATGGAGGAAGGCGGCGAGGGCAGAAGGAGAGTGCAGGTTAGCATCGAGGAAGGCGGCGAGGGCAGGAGGAGAGAGCAGGTTAGCATTGAGGAAGGAGGCGAGGGCAGGAGGAGAGAGCAGGTTAGCATCGAGGAAGGCAGCGAGGGGAGAAGGAGAGAGTAGGTTAGTATAAAGACACAACATGTTCTATGATGATGGTTGAAGTAATTCATCCAAGGACATGCAGCATAGAAGAAATGGTTTATCTGCAGAGAAGCAGTAGTTTCAAGAAGAGTAGACAGCCTCAAGGACCTTGGATGCATGTTGTTCATCAGGTGAAGGACTGTAGCACTACGACCCAGATTATCAAAAGTGTACCCCTCTCCCTAGCGCCAGTGCATAATCAGACAGCAGTGCGCCATGCACCCTCCTTTGCACCATAGTGGAAGGGTATCTGCGTGAGACTACCATGGTTTTTCTTTGTAAGGGTATCCTTCCAGTCCAAAATACTATGCTTAGAGTAGCTTTAATACTTTTCCACCATCGTATGTGTGCTTTTCAGTGCAACACACATGCAATATAGGAAAAGAAAGGAGAAATACAAGCATTTTTTTCAGGTCTGTTTGAAAGTGGTGTTACTTTTTATGCAAATCACTGTCTGCTATTGTAAGTAGATAGGGCATTGGCTAAAAACCCATGGAACGCCCCTTCGATGCTCAAAAACCCAGCGGCACATTGATCTGGGGGCAACGGCAGTGGATTAGAGGTCCCAGGGCGGCCAAGAGAAGCATCATGATGAAAAGTGTGTGTTGGTTTTAGTGAGAGAAAACAGAGAGGCAGTGAGCCGCTCTGTAATAGGTTCAGTAACATCTTTTGCCTCTCACATGGCTGGTGTAGGTGTCAAGCCTGGGCAGGGGGGGGTGGTGTCTTGTGTTACTTTGACAGAACTTTCCAGTGCAAAACTAAAGTACATACAAACAATATTTTGCGCAGGTTTGCGTTACCTTTGTGACGCAAACCCACTGCGAAATGTTTGTTGATCGGGGCCTCTATTCCAGCCAAAGCAGAGTATGACACAGACGATTTTAGCAATCATACGACGAGGAGATGTAAAGAGACTTACTGCTGCCCATCATAGCCTTATGAATAGGTGATCCTTTAGAGTCTCCCGGAAGGAACACATGCCGTGTCGATTCTTAATCTTGCTTAAATGAAGGTAGACATTAAGGTGCAATCTGAACAGGTATGTCTTGCATTTTTAGGAAAGGATAGCAGGTTAGTGTTGAGTCTTCGATTGACAAATCTTTTGAGTATCCCAACCTTACGAATGGAATCGAGAAGATGACTGAGTAGCGAGGCCTCTGCCAGTTGAGTTTTGTGCTCCCCATGTGAACTATAAATCCTCATTATTGCTTTGAAGTGTTGGATGGAAAAGACCCACTCACTCACCTCTACGGGCCTTTTATCTCAACATTTATATTTCGCTGTCCTACTTCGATGTCTTTAGTTGTGAGAAGGAACACACCGTGAAAAGAGATTATAAAACCCACACGCCTCAATTTACGCCTACAATTGGAGGTAGAGTTTCACACATTTGGAATTCTCAGTGGTGTGGTTTCCAGGATCATCCTGTGATCTACAAGATCACACATTCCTGAAGCTCATTTTGAAAATCTAATGCTGTTGCTAAGGCATTTTGTGTGAGTGGTTGGACATGGTGTGCACTCCAGCCTGTAGAAAGGTCTCATACGATACATCTGCACTTACTAACTTTCTTTTCTGTTTTTATTTACAGGGATTTTTCACTATGGAGAAGCCTCATCTCCAACCTTACCTTGGTCTTTACAGGAGTAAGGGCCATATGTATCAAGATACCTATTTGCGATTCTCAAATAGCGATTTTTAAGAAATCACTATTTGAGAATCGCAAATGGGTATGTATGTACAAAATCACATTTTTTTGCGATTTATAAAAATTCCTTAATTGCGATTAGCAAATTGCGAATTGCAATTAAGGAATACTTTCCCATTCATCTCTATGGGCCAGGAGGCCCTTAGGAATGTATGGGAAGTTATTCTCAATTTGCGATTCGCAATTTGCTAATCGCAAATTGAGAATAATTTCAAGGGTGCAGGGGTGTCTAAAGGACACCCTGTTGCACCCCTGAAACATGCATGGGTGCACATGTGGCACACATACATGCCATAAGGGCATGTATGTGCGTCACAGGGCACTTTGAAAAATGCATAAATTTGCATTTTTCAAGGAATTCGCAATTTACCACCAACTAGAAGTTGGTGGTAATTTGCGATTCCTTAAGGGTATTTTGCTCATTTTTTTTGCTACATACATTGCATTTAAGGAATCGCAAAATTTGCGATTCCTTAAATGCAATTGCAAAATAAGGAATCGCAAATTTTGCGATTCCTTATTTTGCACCAGATTTTGCTTAATACATTCCATTTAGCAAATTCGCATTCGCAAATTTGTCAGTGCTCACAAGTTCACATGTTTGTGGCTGTGCTTGGACTTTCTTGCCCTCCCTGCCCTGGAATTCCCCTTCCCTGTCCTGGAAAAAGATTAAATACCCAGTAACAGTACAGCATCCTTGCCTAATATCAAATGTGTGGTATTCTTTTTATGGGGTTGCAATAATTTTTCTGAATACCGAAATTACTTTCCACTTGTGAAATGGCCTCAACCTGCTGAACTCTCATGACCCTTTGTTTACTGTACTATGCACTGCACTTTCCTACCAACATTTCTGTAATAACAAAATTGATTTCAAGTTATTACAAAAGGACACCAAGCACTATAAAAAAATCAATAAACAAGTATTTGTACATGTAAGGAGACTAGGGGCCAGATGTAGGTAAATTCAATTTAGCGATTCTTTAATAGGGATTTTTACCGAATCGCTATTAAGGACTCGCTAAATTGAATGTAGGTAGAAATCGCTAAAATATTAGCGATTCCTAAATATTCCTTAATAACTAATCGCTAATTGAGATTCATTAATAAGGAATACCTAGCCATTTATTCCTATGGTCTAGGAGGCCCATAGGAATGAATGGGAAGATATTCACTATTTGTGATTCAGTATTACAGAATCGCAAATAGCGGGAGCTATTTCAAGGGTGCCAGGGTGTCAAAAGGACATCCTGTTGCACCCCTGAAATGTGCATGTGCGCACATGTGGCACACATACAAGCCCTAAGTGCATGAATGTGTGCCACATGGCACATTTAAAAAAGCAAAAAAGTGTTTTTTTAAAGGAATTTGCTACTTACCACCAACTTGAAGTTGGTGGTAATTAGCGATTCCTTAAGACTGAAGTGCACTTTTTTTTAGTGCTACTTACATTGCATTTAAGGAATCGCTATTTCCGATTCCTTAAATGCAAGAGCAAAATAAGGAATCGCAATTTTGCGATTCCTTATTTTGCAAGTAGGTTGATACTCACCTACATTGCTCTCAGCCAAATACTGGTCGGTAACGCAGAAATTCTGCGAATTTCTGCGTTAACGCTCGGTATTTGGCCACCTACATCTGGCCCTAGGTTTGTTACCCAAGCCCTGTTTCCAGTGGCTGCGCTGCGGGTTGGTAGAAGGGATCTGTGTGAATAAGCAGTCTTCTAGTGGCCCAGAGCTCTGCTTGCCTCTGTTAGCTGTGCGGGAGACAGCAGCATACATTGCCAGCATGGTCATGAGCCTTGGGCTTTGATTAGCATGTTAAACCTGTGACCAGTAGACTCTGTTAGAACCAGCAGCTGTCTTCACACTCCAAGAAGGGGACACAGCTCCTTTGCCCTGCCTCCAGCTCCTGGAAATGCTGTGAAATGTACCATTTCCCAGCTGTGGACAGGGGAAGTTCAGACTCTATTAATGAATCATAAGATGCAAAGAGAGATGCACGAGCCTCGCCTCCGGTTCCTGACACAGGAACCCAGCCTCTTGCATGACAGACGCCTCCTTGATTAATGTGAGAGCTAAAGCTGTAGTGTTGTCTAATGGTGGTCTCTGCTAATGTGTGGGGGGGTGACAGCACAGGCCTCATTCATCAGCTGGCTCTTTGTTGCAGGAACAGAGTGACCTAGAAGGGAAACTGCTTCATGTCCAGACAGGGTAATGCCTCTGAAGGAGGAGTGGGGCAGTCAGTCACATGTCCAGTGTGTGACCCCCCCATCCATACTGAGGGTACTGGCCTCTTGGGAAATCTCTCTATCCCCCCAAATACAGCTTGATATCATGAGTGTACTAATCTTTTCTTCCCACATCCTCACATGTAAAGAACAGGCCATCCTATGGTGAATGTATGACATTACAACGCACACATTTACAATGCATGCCTTTACAACACAGTTTTTACATCGTAACATCCTTTACAACGCATTGCTTTACATCGTATGCCATTACATCGCATTTTCAGAAACTACCTTTACAAAGCATTCCATTACATCGCATTATACTTTTACAACGCAAACCATTACATCGCATTTAACGTAAGTGTTGAATAGTATAGAGGTAATAATTACTATTCTAACTCCAATGAGTGCAACAGTAGGGTAAGTGTTGGATAGTATAAGGGTACTATGTGTTGTAATGGTATGCATTGTAATGACTTGCGATGTAATGCCTGCGTTGGAGTGACATGCATTGTAATGACATGCACTCCAAATCATCTACCCATCCGCCTTTTTTCTCTGTCCTTGCGGGCACCATGTGTATATACAGTTTTATATGCTAAAAAATTCTTTTTATGTAGCAATGTGATTAAATAACATTTGCCTTTGACGAAAGTCCTTACGGCTGGAAAATATTTGTAATTTGCTATATAAGTTTAGACAGTCCTTAATTACTGGGGCCACTATCCACTGTACTACTAACTACCCAGGTCCCAGTACCATTGGGTCTACCCTTTCTATGTAAAACTAATGTGAGAATATGGCACTGATATGAGACAATATTCCCTGTTGCATTTAGTAAATGTGCTTCAAAAATGACTGCATTTTTCGCCACTATTTAGACCAATCATTCAATGACGAGATGAGGGAAGCGCGCTGAACTCCATTCAGTTAACGTCATTATATTTCAACAAGTTCAAGGACCATATAACACATAGAGTGCACTGTCTCTATTTAACGAAGTGCGCCGTGGGCAAACAGGGACCGTGCGCCCTGTTACATACAATGATTCATAAAGGGGGTGGTGATGGACAGAGTATCTGAATTAAGCAGAACACTCCTACCCAGTCAAAAGATCAGGGCTTGATCCATCACCGTTTTTTAGCTCACTGCACCATCCCAGCTCAGAACCTGGCTACATGCAAATTAGTCTGACCCTGGCCCAGTGCATCATGGGAACAGGGCAGACCAAACTACCAAGCCAATTCTTTACTGGAAAGGAAACAAGCTTCCGGGGACCGGTTTCTGGCATTACAGCCATCTTCGGCCCGGCTTGCTTGAATCCTGATGGTGCAGTGAGCAAGGGACTCACATCTGAGCATACCCTTCCACACTTGTGGTGGCCAAAACGATTCATAAAGGGTGTGGTGATGGACAGAGTATCTGAATTAAGCATTACACTTCTACCCAGTCAAAAGATCAGGGCTTGATCCATCACCGTTTTGTAGCTCACTGCACCATCCCAGCTCAGAACCTGGCTACATGCAAATTAGTCTGACCCTGGCCCAGTGCATCATGGGAACAGGGCAGACCAAACTACCAAGCCAATTCTTTACTGGAAAGGAAACAAGCTTCCGGGGACCGGTTTCTGGCATTACAGCCATCTTCGGCCCGGCTTTCTTGAATCCTGATGGTGCAGTGAGCAAGGGACTCACATCTGAGCATACCCTTCCACACTTGTGGTGGCCAAAACGATTCATAAAGGGGGTGGGGATGGACAGAGTATCTGAATTAAGCAGAACACTCCTACCCAGTCAAAAGATCATGGCTTGATCCATCACCGTTTTTTATCTCACTGCACCATCCCAGCTCAGAACCTGGCTACATGCAAATTAGTCTGACCCTGGCCCAGTGCATCATGGGAACAGGGCAGACCAAACTACCAAGCCAATTCTTTACTGGAAAGGAAACAAGCTTCCGGGGACCGGTTTCTGGCATTACTGCCATCTTCGGCCCAGCTTGCTTGAATCCTGATGGTGCAGTGAGCAAGGGACTCACATCTGAGCATACCCTTCCACACTTGTGGTGGCCAAAACGATTCATAAAGGGGGTGGTGATGGACAGAGTATCTGAATTAAGCAGAACACTCCTACCGAGTCAAAAGATCAGGGCTTGATCCATCACCGTTTTTTAGCTCACTGCACCATCCCAGCTCAGAACCTGGCTACATGCAAATTAGTCTGACCCTGGCCCAGTGCATCATGGGAACAGGGCAGACCAAACTACCAAGCCAATTCTTTACTGGAAAGGAAACAAGCTTCCGGGGACCGGTTTCTGGCATTACAGCCATCTTCGGCCCGACTTGCTTGAATCCTGATGGTGCAGTGAGCAAGAGACTCACATCTGAGCATACCCTTCCACACTTGTGGTGGCCAAAACGATTCATAAAGGGGTGGTGATGGACAGAGTATCTGAATTAAGCAGAACACTCCTACCGAGTCAAAAGATCAGGGCTTGATCCATCACCGTTTTTTAGCTCACTGCACCATCCCAGCTCAGAACCTGGCTACACACAAATTAGTCTGTTATGTTACGTTATGTTATGTTAAAGGTATTTAGTACCGCGCACATACACCAATTGGTTTCTTGGCGCTCGGAGACCAGTGGGTAAGGACACAGGGGAGAGGGTACAGCTAGCCGTAAGCAAGACGGAACAGATATGTTTTCAAAAATTTACGGAAAGTAGGATAGTCAGGGGTGAGCCGGATTGAGAGAGGGAAGGAATTCCAAGTGGACGGAGCAAGAAAAGAGAAACAAGCACCACCATGCTTCTTACGTTTGAACCTAGGAGTGATCAGGAGGTTGTGAGCGGAGGAACTGAGGTGTCGAGAAGGGACGTAGGGGTGCAGACAGAGAGAAATAAAGACAGGAGCAAAAAGAGATTTGAAAATGGTGCATCCCAATTTAAAGATACAGCGTTGCGCAACCGGGAGCCAGTGTAGGGTTTTTAGCATCGGGGTGACGTGTTGGTGTTTGGGCTGCTGAAAAATTAGTCTGGCGGCCTGGTTTTGCACCAGTTGGAGTCGGTGAAGATGGTATGCAGGAATCCCCACGTATAGACAGTTGGCGTAGTCTAAACGGGAGGTGACCAGCGCCATAATGACAAGGGTGAGAGCCTCTGGTGATAGGAACCTTCGGATCTTCCCGATTCTGCGAAGATGGTAAAAGCAGGCCGAGGTAACAGCATTGATGTGCGGCCGCATCGAAAGGTCACTAGAGATGGTAACACCTAGGCTCTTCACAGAGTTGACTGGGCAGGGAGGGGGACCAAGGGCAGGGGGCCAAAAATTGGGGGTCCAAGGATGTGGGAGCCCGCCAATCAAGACCAGCTCTGTCTTGCTAGGATTGAGCTTCAGCTGGCTGAAGTTCATCCACTCGTAGATGGTAAGCATTGTGGTTTGGAAATTGGAGCAGGAGAGAGGGGAGGGGTCAATGGGAAAAATAAGTTGCAGATCATCTGCATAGTTAAAAGTGGTAACAGAGAAGTGACGAAGAGAGACAAGGAGGGGCTGCATATAGAGATTAAACAGAAGAGGAGACAATGCAGAACCCTGGGGAACACCACAGGAAAGTGAAATTCGGGGAGCAGAGAAAGAAGACAGGTGAACCGATTGGGAACGGAGTTGGAGAAAGGACACAATCCAGGACAGGGCCAGGCCCGAGATGCCAGCATTTCTGACACGGTCGACCAAGATGTCATGGTCGACCGTGTCAAAAGCGGCCGAGAGATCAAGTAGCACTAGGGCCTGGGCCAGGTTCTTATCAGCCCCCTGTCTCAGCGTGTCCATAACCGCCACCACCACTGCCTCCGTGGAATGGGCCGGTCTAAAACCGGCCTGTTGGTCATCGAGGAAGTGAGTTTCCTCAATGAAGGTGCTCAGGCAGCGGGTGACGTAAGTCTCCAAGACCTTCCCCAAATAGGGAAGGAGGGAGATAGGTCGATAGTTACCCAGGACCACAGGGTCAGAACCGTTTTTTTTTTAAAATAGGTACCACCACAGCGCTTTTGAAAGCATTGGGGACAGAGCCTGTAGAGAGTGAGCGATTTAGAAGGTCAAGAGGAGGGCCAGGACTAGCCATGAAGGCATCTCTAAGGATTTGAGGAGGGCAACAGTCATTGGGGGAACCAGAGCCGACAACCTGGAGTAGTGAAAGAAAAGTATCCAGGGAGATAGGGGGAAACTCATGCAGGGAAAGAGGATTCGGCGGAGGGAGGGCACTGACCTGAGACAAGGTGGTAGGGGGGATATTATTTTTAATCATGGAGATTTTATCGATAAAAAAAGAATTAAGGGAGTCGCACAAAGCTTGCGAGGGTAGAGGCTGGGGTGTAACACGGTCGGGTAGGGAAAGTTCAGCTACAATGGAAAAGATTTCTTTTGTTTTGGATACAGAATTGATAACTTTCTGGGAATAATGGGAGGATTTGGTCAAAATTATAGATTTTTTGTAGGATTTTAATAAATCAATATAAATAGACTTTAATAAAGGATCATAATTACGCCTCCAACGGCGCTCAGCCTGTCTAAGAAGGAGTTTGTCAGCCTTCAGTTGGTCAGTGAACCAGCGCTGAGCGTCGTGAGGGCGTTTTGATTTAATGATTTTAACAGGAGCGACCACGTCGCTGGCTTGAGACAGCCATTGATCCAATGTGGCTGCTTGAGAATTCAAGTCAGGGAGGTCAGGGGGGAGTGTAGAAGCAAGAGTCGAATGAAGGAGGGAAATGTCGGCATGCTTCCAACTACGTGCCGAGAAATTGGAAACTGGTGGGGGACGGGTAGGGACTGAGAGTTTTAGGGAAAAAGAAATAAAAAAATGATCGGACCAGGTGCAGGGATAGACCGAAGGGAGGGAAATATCCAGGTTGGTGGTCCATACCTGGTCCAAGGTATGGCCCTTGTTGTGAGTAGCAACAGAGATATGTTGTGAGAAGTTTAAGCTGAGTAGCAGACCAGAGAATTCGAGTGAGAGAGAGGATTCAAGGGGGTCTAGTGGCCAATAATTAAAATCGCCAATGATCAAGACCCTGGCGGAATTAATGGCCATCTGCGAAATTAGATCGCTAAACAAGGATGGAAAGGAGGGCATGTTAACCGGAGGACGATACACTAAGACACAAATGAAAGAATATTTGGGAGATGTGAATTTCAACGTGAGGATGTCGGAATTTAATATAGGGGTGGTTGCGAGGCAAGTGAATTGTAGATTGGAGCGGATGATGGCAGCAACTCCACCGCCAGGTCTACCAGAAGCCCTGTTAGAATGAAGGATGTAGTAGCCCGAGGGTATAGCGGCCAAGATGTCAGGATAGGAATCTGCATGGAGCAAAGTTTCAGCGAGGAGCAAGATGTCAATATTGCCACCCTCCAGGAGTTGAAATACATCAAGTTGATGTTTCGAGAGAGAGCGGGTGTTGAAATAAACTAGAGAGATAGGACGAGTGCCAGAGGAGCTTGGCTTGATAAACATGGGGGCGGCAGAGTTGAAGGAGGAGGTGGCAGGGAGAGGAGCCTGGGGAATAGTAGGAGGGAGGGAAGAGAAAATGACGTTTTTCTGAGCAATAGCAATTATATGAGGAGCAAGAGGGCCACGGGGGAATAGGGAGCGAAGTTCGTGTGAGGAGTAAATAATGCGACGGACAGCATGCCTGGCCCCGGGCCTCGGACGGCCGCGGACGGGCGCAGACGGGCTCGACTTATGCGCGACTTCGGCGCGAAGTCGGCGCTCCCGCTGCGCTCGTCCGCTGCGCTTCCTCCAGGTCGCCATTTATGCTGGCCAACGTGAACCACTAGACCGCTCACATGCACGGTGGAGAGGCAGGACGGAAGTGGTGCAGAACCGGAAGTGGCGCTCGTGCAGGGACCCTCCGCGCAAACTGCACACTGCCGGGGTGGACCGGGGTCAAGAGCGAGGTAAGTAAGGTGAGCGTGACAATCAATGGATAGTGCGGGCGCTGTAGGGCATAACACACAAATTTAGCAGTAAAGTATAAAAATGCGCAAGCAGCTCGTAATCAGCTGGGTTACACACAAAATAACAATGAAGTCTTTAAAATTGCGCAAGCAGCTGGTAATCAGCTGAAAGAAGGTTAAGAATCCACAGCAGCGCTGGTGCACGCCCGCGGCCTTGAGCCACGTTTGTCTACCAGCGAGGCCAAGATGAGGCAAGATATAGACCTAAGCTCTGCAGCCACTAGACCGCTCACCTGCACGGTGGAAAGGCAGGGCGGAAGTGGTGCAGAACCGGAAGTGGCGCTCGTGCAGGGACCCTCCGCGCAAACGGCACACTACCGGGGCGGACCGGGGTCAAGAGCGAGGTAAGTAAGGTGAGCGTGACAATCAATGGATAGTGCGGGCGCAGTAGGGCATAACACACAAATTTAGCAGTAAAGTATAAAAATGCGCAAGCAGCTCGTAATCAGCTGGGTTACACACAAAATAACAATGAAGTCTTTAAAAATGCGCAAGCAGCTGGTAATCAGCTGAAATAAGGTTAAGAATCCACAGCAGCGCTGGTGCAGTCTGACCCTGGCCCAGTGCATCATGGGAACAGGGCAGACCAAACTACCAAGCCAATTCTTTAATGGAAAGGAAACAAGCTTCCGGGGACCGGTTTCTGGCATTACAGCCATCTTCGGCCCGGCTTGCATGAATCCTGATGGTGCAGTGAGCAAGGGACTCACATCTGAGCATACCCTTCCACACTTGTGGTGGCCAAAACGATTCATAAAGGGGGTGGTGATGGACAGAGTATCTGAATTAAGCAGAACACTCCTACCCAGTCAAAAGATCAGGGCTTGATCCATCACCATTTTTTAGCTCACTGCACCATCCCAGCTCAGAACCTGGCTACATGCAAATTAGTCTGACCCTGGCCCAGTGCATCATGGGAACAGGGCAGACCAAACTACCAAGCCAATTCTTTACTGGAAAGGAAACAAGCTTCCGGGGTTCGGTTTCTGGCATTACAGCCATCTTCGGCCCGGCTTGCTTGAATCCTGATGGTGCAGTGAGCAAGGGACTCACATCTGAGCATACCCTTCCACACTTGTGGTGGCCAAAACGATTCATAAAGGGGGTGGTGATGGACAGAGTATCTGAATTAAGCAGAACACTCCTACCCAGTCAAAAGATCAGGGCTTGATCCATCACCGTTTTTTAGCTCACTGCACCATCCCAGCTCAGCTTCCAGTAAAGAATTGGCTTTCTTAGTTTGGTCTGCCCTGTTCCCATGATGCATTGGGCCAGGAACAGACTAATTTGTATGTAGCCAGGTTCTGAACTGGGTTGGTTCAGTGAGCTAAAAAACAGTGATGGATCAAGCCCTGATCTCTTGACTGGGTAGGAGTGTTCTGCTTAATTCAGATGCTCTGTCCATCACCACCCCCTTTATGAATCGTTTTGGCCACTATAGGAGTGGAAGGGTATGCTCAGACATGAGTCCCTAGCTCACTGCACCATCAGGATTCAAGCAAGCCGGGCCGAAGACGGCTGTAATGCCAGAAACCGGTCCCCGGAAGCTTGTTTCCGTTCCAGTAAAGAATTGGCTTGGTAGTTTGGTCTGCCCTGTTCCCATGATGCATTGGGCCAGGAACAGACTAATTTGCATGTAGCCAGGTTCTGAACTGGGTTGGTTCAGTGAGCTAAAAAACGGTGATGGATCAAGCCCTGATCTCTTGACTGGGTAGGAGTGTTCTGGTTAATTCAGATGCTCTGTCCATCACCACCCCCTTTATGAATCGTTTTGGCCACTATAGGAGTGGAAGGGTATGCTCAGACATGAGTCCCTAGCTCACTGCACCATGAGGATTCAAGCAAGCCTGGCCGAAGACGGCTGTAATGCCAGAAACCGGTCCCCCGAAGCTTGTTTCCTTTCCAGTAAAGAATTGGCTTGGTAGTTTGGTCTGCCCTGTTCCCATGATGCATTGGGCCAGGAACAGACTAATTTGCATGTAGCCAGGTTCTGAACTGGGTTGGTTCAGTGAACTAAAAAACGGTGGTGATGGATCAAGCCCTGATCTCTTGACTGGGTAGGAGTGTTCTGCTTAATTCAGATGCTCTGTCCATCACCACCCCCTTTATGAATCGTTTTGGCCACTATAGGAGTGGAAGGGTATGCTCAGACATGAGTCCCTAGCTCACTGCACTATCAGGATTCAAGCAAGCCGGGCCGAAGACGGCTGTAATGCCAGAAACCGGTCCCCGGAAGCTTGTTTCCTTTCCAGTAAAGAATTGGCTTGGTAGTTTGGTCTGCCCTGTTCCCATGATGCATTGGGCCAGGAACAGACTAATTTGCATGTAGCCAGGTTCTGAACTGGGTTGGTTCAGTGAGCTAAAAAACGGTGATGGATCAAGCCCTGATCTCTTGACTGGGTAGGAGTGTTCTGCTTAATTCAGATGCTCTGTCCATCACCACCCCCTTTATGAATCGTTTTGGCCACTATAGGATTGGAAGGGTATGCTCAGACATGAGTCCCTAGCTCACTGCACCATCAGGATTTAAGCAAGCCGGGCCGAAGACGGCTGTAATGCCAGAAACCGGTCCCCGGAAGCTTGTTTCCTTTCCAGTAAAGAATTGGCTTGGTAGTTTGGTCTGCCCTGTTCCCATGATGCATTGGGCCAGGAACAGACTAATTTGCATGTAGCCAGGTTCTGAACTGGGTTGGTTCAGTGAGCTAAAAAACGGTGATGGATCAAGCCCTGATCTCTTGACTGGGTAGGAGTGTTCTGCTTAATTCAGATGCTCTGTCCATCACCACCCCCTTTATGAATCGTTTTGGCCACTATAGGAGTGGAAGGGTATGCTCAGACATGAGTCCCTAGCTCACTGCACCATCAGGATTCAAGCAAGCCGGGCCGAAGACGTCTGTAGTGCCAGAAACCGGTCCCCGGAAGCTTGTTTCCTTTCCAGTAAAGAATTGGCTTGGTAGTTTGGTCTGCCCTGTTCCCATGATGCATTGGGCCAGGATTAGACTAATTTGCATGTAGCCAGGTTCTGAACTGGGTTGGTTCAGTGAGCTAAAAAACGGTGATGGATCAAGCCCTGATCTCTTGACTGGGTAGGAGTGTTCTGCTTAATTCAGATGCTCTGTCCATCACCACCCCCTTTATGAATCGTTTTGGCCACTATAGGAGTGGAAGGGTATGCTCAGACATGAGTCCCTAGCTCACTGCACCATCAGGATTCAAGCAAGCCGGGCCGAAGACGGCTGTAATGCCAGAAACCGGTCCCCGGAAGCTTGTTTCCTTTCCAGTAAAGAATTGGCTTGGTAGTTTGGTCTGCCCTGTTCCCATGATGCATTGGGCCAGGAACAGACTAATTTGCATGTAGCCAGGTTCTGAACTGGGTTGGTTCAGTGAGCTAAAAAACGGTGATGGATCAAGCCCTGATCTCTTGACTGGGTAGGAGTGTTCTGCTTAATTCAGATGCTCTGTCCATCACCACCCCCTTTATGAATCGTTTTGGCCACTATAGGAGTGGAAGGGTATGCTCAGACATGAGTCCCTAGCTCACTGCACCATCAGGATTCAAGCAAGCCGGGCCGAAGACGTCTGTAATGCCAGAAACCGGTCCCCGGAAGCTTGTTTCCTTTCCAGTAAAGAATTGGCTTGGTAGTTTGGTCTGCCCTGTTCCCATGATGCATTGGGCCAGGATTAGACTAATTTGCATGTAGCCAGGTTCTGAACTGGGTTGGTTCAGTGAGCTAAAAAACGGTGATGGATCAAGCCCTGATCTCTTGACTGGGTAGGAGTGTTCTGCTTAATTCAGATGCTATGTCCATCACCACCCCCTTTATGAATCGTTTTGGCCACTATAGGAGTGGAAGGGTATGCTCAGACATGAGTCCCTAGCTCACTGCACCATCAGGATTCAAGCAAGCCGGGCCGAAGACGGCTGTAATGCCAGAAACCGGTCCCCGGAAGCTTGTTTCCTTTCCAGTAAAGAATTGGCTTGGTAGTTTGGTCTGCCCTGTTCCCATGATGCATTGGGCCAGGAACAGACTAATTTGCATGTAGCCAGGTTCTGAACTGGGTTGGTTCAGTGAGCTAAAAAACGGTGATGGATCAAGCCCTGATCTCTTGACTGGGTAGGAGTGTTCTGCTTAATTCAGATTCTCTGTCCATCACCACCCCCTTTATGAATCGTTTTGGCTACTATAGGAGTGGAAGGGTATGCTCAGACATGAGTCCCTAGCTCACTGCACCATCAGGATTCAAGCAAGCCGGGCCGAAGACGTCTGTAATGCCAGAAACCGGTCCCCGGAAGCTTGTTTCCTTTCCAGTAAAGAATTGGCTTGGTAGTTTGGTCTGCCCTGTTCCCATGATGCATTGGGCCAGGAACAGACTAATTTGCATGTAGCCAGGTTCTGAACTGGGTTGGTTCAGTGAGCTAAAAAACGGTGATGGATCAAGCCCTGATCTCTTGACTGGGTAGGAGTGTTCTGCTTAATTCAGATGCTCTGTCCATCACCACCCCCTTTATGAATCGTTTTGGCCACTATAGGAGTGGAAGGGTATGCTCAGACATGAGTCCCTAGCTCACTGCACCATCAGGATTCAAGCAAGCCGGGCCGAAGACGGCTGTAATGCCAGAAACCGGTCCCCGGAAGCTTGTTTCCTTTCCAGTAAAGAATTGGCTTGGTAGTTTGGTCTGCCCTGTTCCCATGATGCATTGGGCCAGGAACAGACTAATTTGCATGTAGCCAGGTTCTGAACTGGGTTGGTTCAGTGAGCTAAAAAACGGTGATGGATCAAGCCCTGATCTCTTCACTGGGTAGGAGTGTTCTGCTTAATTCAGATGCTCTGTCCATCACCACCCCCTTTATGAATCGTTTTGGCCACTATAGGAGTGGAAGGGTATGCTCAGACATGAGTCCCTAGCTCACTGCACCATCAGGATTCAAGCAAGCCGGGCCGAAGACGGCTGTAATGCCAGAAACCGGTCCCCGGAAGCTTGTTTCCTTTCCAGTAAAGAATTGGCTTGGTAGTTTGGTCTGCCCTGTTCCCATGATGCATTGGGCCAGGAACAGACTAATTTGCATGTAGCCAGGTTCTGAACTGGGTTGGTTCAGTGAGCTAAAAAACGGTGATGGATCAAGCCCTGAATCTCTTGACTGGGTAGGAGTGTTCTGCTTAATTCAGATGCTCTGTCCATCACCACCCCCTTTATGAATCGTTTTGGCCACTATAGGAGTGGAAGGGTATGCTCAGACATGAGTCCCTAGCTCACTGCACCATCAGGATTCAAGCAAGCCGGGCCGAAGACGGCTGCAATGCCAGAAACTGGTCCCCGGAAGCTTGTTTCCTTTCCAGTAAAGAATTGGCTTGGTAGTTTGGTCTGCCCTGTTCCCATGATGCATTGGGCCAGGAACAGACTAATTTGCATGTAGCCAGGTTCTGAACTGGGTTGGTTCAGTGAGCTAAAAAACGGTGATGGATCAAGCCCTGATCTCTTGACTGGGTAGGAGTGTTCTGCTTAATTCAGATGCTCTGTCTATCACCACCCACTTTATGAACTGTTACATACAATGTGCTGCCCACCAGGCAGCCGCTAACGCACACCATCCTGGGGGCGGGGCATTAGTGAAAGGCAGAGCGCGGTTTAAAACAGCCAAACCATCTTTCACAGTGAAGGCAGCACCCGCTGCACTTCAGAGCTCCCCCTACAGGTGGGTGCAATAAAGGACTGAGACAATCAGCAAGCAGATGTCTCTAGGGGTCCAGCACCCTGTCAGAGAGTGCCCTCGGGCGATGCGCTAACTGTACTCTTGACGGCCCCTTTAACTCTCCGCCTGCGACTGTAACACAGTGCGGGCTCCGAGGCGGAGTGTTTCCCTCATTTGGATGGGGCCACGCCCCCCAGTGGCGTAACACAGGCCCCCGCTGCCCACGCAGTGCGGGGGGCCCCTAGCTCCAAGGGGCCCCCTCGGCACGGCACTCTGGCCGGAAAGCTCCTGATTGAGCCCGGAGGGGCCCCCCTAAGTACCATGCAGGGAGGCCCCCTCACTTTTCGTTATGCCAGTGATGCCCCCATGCAAATGAGGGTACACCCCCTTAAGATAGCGCATAGCGTGTGCTGACACTATGTGTATTAAAAAGGCATCCACGCAAGCATCTTCAGCCCCTTCTGTAATACTACAGTGCATGGAAAATGGGCGCACACGCCCCATGTGTCACGGGAGAATTGTGTGTAACACGGTACCTGGGGCTGCATAATGTAAAGTGTGCACTGTCCCTGTCTGCACCATGGCACACCTTTAATGAGGCATGGCAGTCACAAAGACGGACAGTGCATCCTATACCATGTAATGCGCTGTCCTCAGGGCAAACGCAAACCACAGCTCCCCTAGGCAAAGTATGTTTGAAGCAGCTGCTCTGCCTTTCTCAATGCAGGTAGCACACGTCCTGTTTTACAAGGGGTGCAGAGATACCCCTGCAGGCGAGTGCAGTGAGGGACTTCCCCCTCCAGCCGAAGGATGTCTGGGGGTCCATGGGACCCCCTCCTCCCCTTTCAGAGGGGAGGAGGGGGAAGAAGCTCAGGTTCTGGTGTGAAGGACATCAAACCTGGGCTTCTATGGGAATTCACAAAGGCGTATTATCAAGCCCCTTATCGCCGATTTAGTGGCAGTTTCCTGACGCTAAAGCGGCGATAATGTTATTGCCGTTCTTGATAATATGGTCTCAAGAGTTTCTCAGCCTCTGGAGCCAGGAGTTCCTACCAGGCTCGATGGTCTGTGTCCTCTTTGGACCGGAAGGATGCACCTTCTGAACCCTCCCCGGGGACGCGGAAGGACATTGGCAAAGGAGCTTCACCAGCATGGCCTGCTCCCCCATCACTGAGGAGCTGTCAATCAATAAATGGGAACTTTTCTATTGGTTGAAAGAGCAGGTGGGCAGGATTTGTGTGAGGCTTGATATTGATTTTGTCTAAAAAAGAGACGTACAAATCAATGTTTCCATCTTGCTCTTTGCACAGACCTCAACCTTATTTAACATGGACCGTCGAGCATGGAGCGCGACGTCTATTATTGTCAAAAACAATGAACATAGTGCAGCTGAAATATGAATCAGGTGCTTGGGGAAATCCCTCATAGCAGAAATAATCTGTGATTTATGTAATGATAATAATATTCAAGATTCAAATCATGTGATTTTTATTTCTCCGGGCTAACACTTTTCTCGATGTTACTTTTTAAAGCCTCTGTTTATAAGATCTAATATTCGTTCTATTGATAAAGGTCAACAATAGCTATTTCTCCAAGAAAAGGCAATGTAGAGGCAGGTTTACTAAGATTTTACGCCGTGTTTCAGACACAAAAGTGACGCAAATCGGCACAAAATCTTTTTTTTCCGATTTACTTTCCAGCGCTAAACTTGTTTGGCGCTGGAAATAACGTCAAAATAATGAGAAGCATCGCAAAGACTATGTTGTTTTACCCAGGGAACAAGTCCTAAAAACAGAAGTGGGGGGACGCTGACGTCACAACAGGAAGTGACGTCACGAAAGGTGGCTTGCACCATCAGACTCATTGCCTCCCTTCGCTCACCCCTTAGATGCGATTGCATCAGAGAAGCCAGAGCGTGACATACAGCTGAGACACTACATGTGTACTGTATTTTAAAGATCAAAGGAGGTGTCACTATGGCCGTGAACAAGCACGCACATTAGACTCTGGCAGTAGTTTGTTATCGAGCTCCCGGTAAAATAAGTGGGGGGACGTCGTCCACCCACGTGGTACCCCGACTCGAGCCCTGGTTTTACTGCCACAAGTAATATCCCACTCATAATTAGGACTTAAATATACGTTTATATCCTGTAACTGCCACCATATGTGACAGTTTATAACTAGCTGACGCCACTCATGAGAGAGCCAACTCCAAAGCAGGAACTCTACTGCTGAAGGAATGGGCCAGGAACTCTACTGCCGAAGGATCGGGCCAGGAACTCTACCGCCGAAGGAACGGGCCAGGAACTCTACTGCCTAAGGAACGGGCCAGGAACTCTTCTGCCGAAGGAACACAGCAGGAACTCTACTGCTGGAGGAATGGAGCAGGAACTCTACTGCTGAAGGAACACAGCACAAACTCTATCACCGAAGGAACACAGCAGGAACTCTATCGCCGATGGCACTGACCAGAAACTCTACTGTCGAAGGAATGGAGCATGAATTCTACTGCAGAAGGAACAGAGCAGGAACTCTACTGCCGAAGGAACACAGCAGGAACTCTATCGCCGATGGAACGGACCAGGAACTCTACTGCCGAAGGAAGGAGCAGCTCTTCTTGCCCTGATTGTAGGAGATCAGCATAAGCCTCTTAACTCTACTCCTGAACTCTACTGCTGTATGGAAGGAGAAGCTCCTCAAATGGTGATTATTGGAGAGAGACCTGAAGCTCTAACCCAAGGACTCTACTCCTGAAAGAAGGATCAGCTCCTCCAGCAGTGCTTTTAGAAGATAAACCTAAAGCTGTCACACAGGTACTCTACCACCAAAGAGAAGGGGCAGCTCCTCCGGCAGTGGTTGTAGGAGACCATCTTGAAGCTCACACAGGAACTCTACCGATGAAGGGAAGGGGGAGCTCCTACGGCAGTGCTTGCGATCGATAAGCTGGAAGCTCGCTCCCAAGAGCTCTACCACTGAAAGAGAGGAGCAAATCCTCTAACCCTGCTTGTAAGAGATCAGCCTAACCCTGTAAACTCCACCCAAGAAGCCAAGGAGCAGCTCCTCAAGTAGTGTCTGTAGATCAGCCCGGAAGATCCTACCTAAGAACTCTACCTTTGAAGAGAAGCGATCCTCTCACCGTGCTCGCAGTAGATCCAGCCGAAGCTGCTCCTAAGAGCTCTACGGCCGAAGGGAAGGGGCAGCTCCCCCTGCCCTGTTTGTAGGAGATCAGCTTAAACCTCTTACCTCTACTAATGAACTCTACTGCTGTAGAGATGGAGCACCCCAACTTATGGGGCTCGTAGATCGTCATGAAGAGTTACCTAAGAACTCTACGGCTTAGCGGAAGGGTGGGCTTCTTCGGCCATGCTTGTAGGTGAGCGGTCTGAGGCTCCTACTTCAGAGTGAAGCTTCCACTCAAGAACCCAACCCGTGAACCCCAGAAGAAGCTCCTGTGAGAGTCCTCATTAGAGATAGACTCAGCTGTTTTTTCTGTGTCCCTTTTCTATGTTTCCCCTGCCGCGTCACAGGTGGTATAACACCTGTGATTTCCTGGCCTTGGGGTAGGAATGTTCCCAGTCCTATGCAGCCACCCCCCCCCCCCACAGATGCCAGGAATCACACAGTCCATCAGCCTAGACAGGGACAGGGTGAGTCAGTGAGCAGAGGAGTAGTTAGAGAGCAGGAAGTAGGAAGCGATGGGCCCATTAGAAGGCACGAAACCCCTGGACCAGGCTGCTCCGCAGGGAGTCTGAGAGCAGCCGGTTCTCTCAATGAATCGCTGCGCGCCAGGTGCATTTCCAAGTGAAATGAGTAATGAGTATTGATTTTTCATCTTTCCTGTGGATGTGCCAGTGACGTCGACGTCCATTGGTCCTCCCCATCACCGGGCGGACTCCGCCACTCACCGAGGCAGAGAGGTAGTGGGGGCTCATTATACAGGCACGGGTGAGACCTGGGGTTGGAACCTAGGATTTTACACTGTTTGTATAAAAATAGACCAACCCCTTATGAATTAAGAGACACCCATTTCATTTGCAGTAGTGACATTTCTTTTTTTAACCCCTTCTCTACGGGGGTAATTCCCCTGCTGTGCTGGGGGGCGCGCACAGCGCCCGCATGCTCATGACGAGCTCAGCTCGTCATGAGCGACAGCGCTCCTGTGCTCATGCGAGCTGAGCTCGTCACAGGTGCACCGGCTCCCGTGGAATGCTCAGCACCCGCACCGGAGCGTTCCACGGCTCATGACGAGCTGAGCTCGTCATGAGCACCGGAGCACTGTGCCTCATGACGAGCTCAGCTCGTCATGAGCATGGAAAAGGTTAGAGTAAACCAAGAAACCATTGAAAATTGTACAATGTCATGTGAGGCACAGTTCAACCCTCTGTAAGAACCTGTATAGATCCATGACTTTGTATGTCTCTCTAGGGCACTGCATAGCATCATTGAGGTCGCACTGTGGGAATCTACAGCACTGGATGGGTTTGTATGAAGCACTGTAGGATTCACTGTTGCTGGTGCTGAATAGGTCCCTGTAAAGAATTGAGCAGAGTCACAAAGGGCACAATATAGGTCTATATGGGGTAGAGTATAGGTTTATCTAAGGCATTCTGTGGTTCTCTATACTGCCTCTGCCCCTAGCTGGTTCTTACCTGTAATATCACATATATATGAGTTTTTAATGAGTTTAAAAATGAATCGCGCTTTTTAGACATTTTTAAAATAATTTTAACATGTTTTGAGGACTAATGGCCCCAATAATGTGTATTGAATCTGGAGATATTACTTATTGCATAGTTCACTATTTGCATGTGCAGGTCGCTGAACTGACCGGTTTGTATTTGTGACAGTATGAACTATAGGGTAGGATGTTATTTTATTTCTTTTATCCACTTATTTTATCGAATGATATGTTGACTATAATTGTATACTTTTATGGTTGTAAAAGACCGAATAAAGTTTCTATTGAACTGATACTGAATATCACAAAAGGGCTGGGTTTTACAGAGGAAGATACCAACTGTATTAAAACCTAAAGGTGAGCAATAAAAGGGTTGATAATGTTTACAACGATTAATTACAACAGGCTGTCTGAAGATGTGGGCGTCTAGAGCTTCAGCCCCACCTGGGAGGGAGAGGGGTGACCTTTTGCATCAAAGGAGAACTGTCTCTGTTCCCACCTAAAGGGTGGCCTTTCCTATCTCAGAAGGACTGTCTGGAGGAGTCTAATTACATTTAATAAAATTAGGATCAAATGACCCCATTCATTAATGGGGGGGCAGCTTGCGCTCTAGACATCTTACAACTGTTGCCCCTCTTCTCAAATGAATTTTAAATCTTCTTGAAGTGAAGCAGGACCCTCCTGTCCTGTTATAAACATGAAAATGAAATTAAACCATACACTCAGATCCCTACTTTGGGCACAGAAGAGCGGAGGGCAGGCTTGGTCACAGGGCAGGCCCGCCATCTTGCATGCTTTTGTCACTGGGCTACTTCTCATGCTGCCCCTGCTAAGTATTCGGCAGTTGGTTTTAGCCTCCCATATTTTTGCCTATAAGAGATTGCAATTTTTTTTATTTATCACTTATCGTCTGATTTGGATGTCAGGATTCTGAACCAGGTTCAAGATCCACAATGTGCTTATTCGACCAGCTCCAATGCTCATTACCGATTACACAGTGCAGAGACGCAGGGAAATCAGAGGAAACAGGGGAATAAAACTAGCAAAACTCCAAGTATCATGTGTGGCTGTATGTTTTTAATATTTCCATCTGTATTTATCCATATTTATTTTTTGGCCATCTTATCAGTATTCATCCATATTAATTTTTTCCCCATCTTATCAGTATTCATCCATATTAATTTTTTGCCCATCTTATCAGTATTTATCCCTATTATTTTTTGGCCATCTTATTAGTATTAATCCATATTTATTTTTGGGCCATGGCATCAGCATTTATCCATAATAATGTTGTATTTTAAGAACAAATGAAGTCATATAATCGTATATTTTCACATTTATGTAACTGATAAACCTGCTCTCATACTTTCACACCTGTCGGGTTTTAGCAAATTAAAGCTCCAAATGCAACAACAATAGACCCACAGGTAAATATTAGCATTATACTACAAATGTTTGTTGCTGGAACATAAGGACATTTTATACTGTTTTTTAACTCCCTGTGCTGTCTCTCTGCTCAGCTGTTGACTGGATCTCATGAATGTGAGCATGGAGAGTCACTTAAAAGAAGCCCAATTTTCTGTATTTTTCTGCTTTTAAAATTAAATGTAGACTTAAAACGCATTGTTTTCTGTCCTTATTCATTTGTAAAAATCAATAAAAACAGAAAACTGGGAGCCTTATTTATACACAGATTTATTTTTAGCTTCGTCACCAGAGGGGGAGAGGTACTTTATGGGTTTTATTTGCATGTTGGCTGTTCTTGGTTTTCAACTGGTTGGCCTTCCTGTCCCTTTCACTTAGAGGAGCCCTACAATTGCTGCAAGCTTTGTCTATACCCTGAAGTGGGGCATGTTTGCCAAGTTCTGCTCCACCAGCGACGCGTTGGACTTTTCTATGGACTTTAAAAATATGCTTACAAAACAGCAGATGCGTCTTTTCCGCTTACATCATGTCCAATTGAACACTGTCTTGGTTCTTGGCATGTCCCCAGACATCACTGCCAAGCAGGAGAATTGGTTTAATGATGCAGTCACAGAGTAAGCCATCGCTGTGCTGGCTGATGAATACCAGCGCGTTGTCCTTTCAGTGTCTTTGTGACTTGTGGAACGGTGAGCATGGCTCACTGTGGGTTCCAAGGGCTTGTCCCTGAAATATAAAGTGTTTTTCTCATTGTTGTTTCTTTTTTCTGATCAATTTTTTTGATTGTTTTTGCCTTGTTTTATTTAGGTTCCAAAGGGCTTAGTATGTTTCCAGAAGCCCAGGCTTTGTTTTACTGCTTTGTCGCAGGGATCCTGCTCTCACACAGAACTGTGCATAGAGACTTGGAAACTCAGTGAATTAGGGTTTGCCAAAACTCACCTTAGTACCCAAAATCCCCTAACAGACTAGCAATCAGTGTCTCATTGGTTCTTACAAACTCCCTATGTTTAGACAACCCAGAACATGGACTTAGAACACCTCAGGTAACGTGGAACACATGAACACTCTTTTGTTATACCAACATATCAATCCAGAACGAGGAGTAAATGAAGACACGTGCAAGTTTGAAATGTTTATTTCTAATGCAGTGTTCTCAAGCGCAGTATCTTAGCTAATACAAGCAGCATAGTTACTAGTCCATAAAATACAAAGGGAGAAAGCATGTTAAAATGCTAGAGGGAAGAAGGCTAAATTGCACCTCAGTCTTACCCTCCCTTCCTAGTATATTATATTATATCTAAAGAAGGTCTCTTTGGGTTTTTGAAGGGTGGCCCCTTACCTCTGATCTTAGAGGAAAGGGATCACATCATCTTCCACCAGCTTTCTGCATGCAAATATTCATCAAGTGTGTTTGCATGCTCTGCGAAGTGCAATATTAAACGCGCCTAAAGCCAGAGTTGGCCGCAGCTGCATATATGTTATGTCTAGAACGTGCGAAGATCAGACCTCGCAACAACCACTGTGTTGAAATAACCTTGAAGGCCTCGGCACTCACTGTTCAGACATAGCTTACCAAGCAAAGCTGATACAATAGCAAAACATATTATTCTCGTGTGAAGCAAAATATTCTACTAGGCTCAAAGCTCTAATAACAATATGTGCCGTGTGCAGAAGCAGCAGAAAGGTAAAATGGCGTTTAAACTTCTAATAAGCTCATGCTAACTTAACACAGTGTGGAGGCAAAGCATATCTATATGACAGCTTCTTTTGTAGATGACAGGAGTAACCCGTCCTCGGCACACAGTAGGACATTTGGGGCAGATGTATCAAAGGATTTTAGCCATTCTGTGTCTATGGGAAAATGAGTTCATACATATGGCCCTTTATCTTTTCACCACTTAGAAACAGACCTGGGGGTGATGATTTAAGTGTGAGTTGATCTATCAATGCAGGTAAAGTGCCCATGTTGTCTGTTCTGTATTTGGCAGGAAAATCCCTTTATTATGGCCACGGAGGCGTCTTGTATGGTCGCGAGGTGGTGCCTCATTGTCCTGTAGATCTACGCTGCTTTGAACACAGATCATCACTAGAGCTGGTTTGGTGATGGGAGAAGCTTTCGGGGATTGGAGAAGTCACCTCCACCTAGAGGCATCACACCTGCGGTAAGCAGTTAAGTAGCGCCCCAAGACTAGTTGGCTTCGGAGGATGGTGATAACTTCTCACCTCTACAGCTCACGGTTGAATTAAGACTACTAGAGGGGGCTTCTCTGCGCTCCAGAGGATACCTTTGGTACAGTTCCTGCATTTGTTGGGCGAAGACCTCCCTTTCCCAAGGTGCCATCCAAGCATACGGAAAATGTTGTCCTTGGAAAGCTCTCACTTAGTTCAAATTTTTGTATTGAACTTTTTGGCCACCTTCGGTCAGCCTCCATTTTTAGGGGAGATTTTGAAAAGATGGGTCAAGCCCACATCGTCAACCTGAACTAAGATTTAAAACTTTTTAAAACGCCAGCTGTGTAATAGAGAACGAGCGAGCGAGAAAGAGCTGCCGTGTGGTTAGCATCTGTTGGTTCTCAGGCCTTTTGCTAAATGTTTCAGCTTCAACAACATGACTGATCCAAACGAGACCAACCAGCATTGTGTTATCTTATCCTGGAGAGCTTTGGATGGTAATAGCGGATAGGCGCTTTCTTTTGAGGTGGAATACAAGTCAACGCGGTCACTCTATCATCAGAAGAAATGTGCACCATTCTGTCACTATGCTTGTGGCATACAACTTTGTTTGGTCGTAATATATAAATAACAATAAATACTTTTTTAAATTTCGTACTTAAATGAGAACTTATCAAAAAGACTACTTGAAAATACAATATTTTAGTTTGAAAAAAACACCTGCATAAGAGAAACTTTTAACAGTTAATAAATATACAATGTTAAAAACATAATTATCAAAACATACAGTTAATTCAGTTTCTGTAAATTATTTAAATAATATTTAAATACATATCGAAACTTTAGTAAATTCCTTACCAAGTTACATAAACATCTGCAAAGTAATTATAAAATTTAATAGTCAAAAATGTTTTTAAACACTCAAAAATGTGCTCTTTCAATTACAATCCTGCAAACATTGTAAAAAACTATACATAATTGTGTGTAGATGAGATTTCATATCCTTCATCCAGTCCTCAAAAAAGCATTATTAAAAAAGCAGATGGGCGGTGGGGAGGAGTGTTTAAATTTACTACTACTATCCTGGAAAAGCACACATATCCGAGGAAGAAATATTTACTATTCTAACTCCAGTCCCAGGAAGACTGGGGAAGTGCATAAACTTTGGGTAGAGAGAGTGGACAACTCAGCAGAAATAATAGGCCCTTTATGAATAAAGAAAAAAAAACATTTCATTATGGATATTTACCCCAAGTCAGTAGCATTTATGGCCAGAATACCCATTTGAAATATTTTGTAAATTCACTTAATTTTGTTCCAGAGAATCCGCTCTTTCTTTTATGAAATACACTCTTGCCCCCCCCCCCCCTGGCCTCCCCCCCTCCCCCAAACACTAGCTTTGTTCTGTCAGTAATTAAATGCATTTATCCCCAAGTAGCATATTGGCATTCTTCTATAAAACACGCTAACTCTGCCCACAAACACGAGTGATTCAGTTTCAGTATCTACATTTCTTTTGATAAATCATTAACTGTTTTCCCTCCTGTCCCCTCTGTTTCTACAACTTTGCATTAAAACCCTAAATTGAGAACTTGCCTATGTCTTTTAATGAAGCTCAGTGGGTCAAGCAGCTCCACCTGAGACCAATAGGTGACCTGCAGCCAAACACTGAGATCCTGGCCTGGTCATCAAGGTCTCTCAGTCTTCTAACTTCAGAGAAATGGGGTTCAGTTTAGACTGAATATCAACTGCATAAAATGTATGTACTATCACCCAAGTATGGATTAGTCACTGCTCGTCGGTGGTTTTGTTTCTTGCTATTATTTACACTTAAACCAAAGTCTAAAGAAAGCACTTTCAAATGCAAAAGTGGAAAACCTTGGAATGGAATTTGACCCTTTGCTGACCTTTACCCCTAAAATCAACCAGTTAATCTAAAGCATCTTTTACCGACTAAATCCAGAATCCAGCTCATGACCTAATAACTTGCTTTTGGCTACTCCAGGACTAGATATACAAAGCCTTTTTGGGATCACAAACAGTTCGATTTGCATAATCGGGCTGTTTATGTTCGCAAAAAGGCATTTCTAAATGCACAAACCTCAAATTGTGATTCTGTAATCTGCTGCCAAATCACAATTTGGGTTGGCAAATCGGTATTTGGAAAGGGTGTGTTTATGGCGTCCCTTCCAAATACTGATTCGCTTTGGTACGTACGAATGCTTTGCGACCAAAATGCAGCTGCAAAACATTTACACTTTACCGCTAACTCAAAGTTGGTGGTAAATGTTTGCAAATGGGATGGGGGGGCAACATTTTTTTTAAGAGCAGTCTAAGGATCCACTGCCTACTCTGAAAAAATGAAACTTAAACACTTTGGGCCTGATGTAGGTAGGCAAATACCGGTCGGAAACGGACGAAAATACCGATTTTCGGGCGTTTCCGACCGGTATGTGGATATTGAGATGTAGGGGCATCTAAAATTACAGAATTGGTAATTTTACCGATTCTGTAATTTTACCGATTCGGTCAAATACCGAATTGGTAAAATTACCGAATCTGTAATTTCAGATGTAGGTAGCACTGTTTTCAGTGCTACAAGGGTTTAAGAATTCTTAATTTACCACCAACTAGTAGTTGGTGGTAAATTAAGAAAACCATTTAAAACGCATTTTTTTTTGCTTTTTAAACAGTGCCATGTTGCAGACATACATGCCCTAAGGGCATGTATGTCAGCAACATGTGCACCCATGCACAATTGAGGGGTGCAACAGGGTGTCAAAGTGCCACCCTGCCACCCTTCAATGTTTCCCCCAATTACTGAATCGGTATTTACCGATTCGGTAATTGACATTGATTCCTATGGGCCTTAAGGCCCATAGGGATCAATGGCAGTTACAGAATTGGTAAATACCAATTAATTAATTACCGAATCATACCGATTCGGTAATTAATTCGGTAAATATACCTACATCCCGATTGCCAGTTCTTAAATACCAAATCGGTATGATTCGGTATTTAAGAATCGGTAATCGGGGATTACCTACATCTGGCCCTAGATCTTTTTTCGTTTCAAATGCATCCCATTTTTCTTTTTTTTTTAAAGAAAAATGAGCTGCATTACAAAAAAATCATTTATTTAAAAGAAATCACAAACATGGTTGTCTGCTGACCCCAGCAGGACATCATCCCTGTGATGACAGTGAATCGTAGTGGGTTACAAATTGTGACCTACCTCATTAATATTCATTAGTTAGGTCTATTAGTGACCCACTATGAATCGCTAAATGAAACTCAATGAGTTTCACACATTAGGAATAGAGATTTCCTAACCGTGATTTGCAAAAAAATGCAATTAAGTGAGCACTCTTCCTAATCTTTGTGCATTTAGCCACAAGTCCTCTTGATACAATTTGAGGTCTTGTTAAGACATTTCTATCATGTGTTCTATTTTACTCTCCCTCAAACTAAATAAAAAAGTTGCAAAAAGTTTTAAACCAAAACACTCAACTCATTCAACTGGTTCGCCATCATGTTCACGGAGAACATGTGTTAACCTCAATTTAATTTCTTCTTTAACTATTAGTCACACAAAGTATGAACTTCAAAGAACTCTTCCTCATCTTCAAAATCTTCCACACAAGCACCTCATTCTCTAAACTCAATTACTTCTCACTCCAAACCTACATAAAAAATGCGTTCTCACCTTGTCACTGGACAAAGTAGGACATTTGGATCCAAAGTCGAATAACCATGGAAAGTACTCTCTTCTTCATTGAAATCAATTCCCCTTCGATCGAGGGATGTACAGGACAGATGCCTAGTGGACGAAGGTATCTGTTGGCCTTATAAGAATAACTTTATTTGTCTCAATGTCAGCGGTTATAATTGATGAATGATAATTTGAAGCCAACATGGAGTCCCAGTCCTATCACCAAATTCTTCAAAATAACTCTTTAAGTATCTCACGTCTTTCTTTTCTGTTCCTTTTCTTCAGTTGAGCCTTCTTCTGCATGAATTCACTGTCAAAGTGGGAACTGCTTGCATCTTCCCTGTAGGAAGCTCACTCGGATGGAATTGGTGTAAACGCCAAAGGTTACTGAGAAGAAATCTGTGTTATAGGTCGACTTTTGCATGTGTTCGCCATGGGCCGGAAAGACGGGACGTGCCAGCCGGAGAACTTGGTGTATCAATATTGGATTCAGAAAAGTTCAAAGAGATGTTGTGGTGGTGGTCCAAAGCCACACGTAAGGGTGCGGCGACCAGGAACCAACTTATTCACAAACACAGCTGGCCCTAATTGGCTCATTGAGGAAATGTGCAAGTGGAATAAGTCTCAGATTCACTCAGTCGATGAGTGGGCTTGGCTGTGTTAGGAACCTCACTGTCTATCCATGTGGGGTGCCATCTTCAGACTGAAGGTTGACATCCATTGGCCAAGCCCTCTGGGAAGAGATCTAGGCTACCCCAGAGGCCATTCTTGGTTCCAATTGCAAGAATGGGAGAGGTTGTATTCAATTTAAGCTTTCTCTTCGGTTACGAAGGCTAAAACTATATATTATGAAATATTATGCATACTTTGTACATTAGTCTCTATGTTGCTTTGGGTTGGGTAAACCAAAATGAATTTATGTCGCTTATATGGTATGGAAGAGACATTTCTTCATTCATTTTGGGTTTGTCAAGCCTCGCAAGGGCGATGGAACTTAAGTTGAAGAGAACTTTTGATAAGCATAATGTTAGAAATACGAAGGAGGCTTTAGAATTGTTTCCATCAATGAAATCTGTTTTAAAACTGTAAACTTGCACACTATGTATAGTGAAAATCGATGTGGTTCCAGAGGAATGGTCATTAAGTAATATTTTTAGATTTTGTATGATAGGAACAGTCCCTCTCTTTTATAGTAGTTTGTTTGATTTTATATCATAATGCCTGGATACTGATTGCTAACAAAATCATTTGAATTTTAGTAGGCAATGCAAGTTTCAAACACAAACGCGACGTGAAGTGGATAGAATGGGTGAATGTTTGTAGAAGTATCAGCATTCTCTTTATACTGTATATATTTCTTTAGTCTTTTTCCAGCATGCGGCAATAAAGGTGACAGTCTCTCCTGCTGCAAAAAGTAATAAGAGAGGTGTGGGTTGTTGGGAAGAGCTGTGCGCCGTACAGTGCCTGGAGCCCTAAACGCAAAGACACAGTCGTGCTCACCAGAGGCGCCCGGCGGAAGGGTAATATTCACGAGACAGACTGAGATTATTAACTTTTTCCTTCAGCATGCAGCATAGAAAGCTTGCTGGGAAAGATCTAAGTATATGGAAAAACAAGCATTGGAAAAGCCAATAGGTCTAGCTTTTGGAACCTGTTACTTTGCCTATGGCTTCTGGAGGTGCTCTACAGCATCAGCTCCTGTGCAGCATGGCCAAAATAAACAAATAAAAAAGGCACAGTGACGCGGCCAGCCACAACATTTATCACCACCTCACCATACATGCACGCCTACAAATTGAAGGGGGCACACATTTGTATATTTACCGATAAGAGATGGATTGGTAAATATGAAAATCAGAAATTAAAGAAGTGTGACAATGCTTATTAAAGGAAACATAGACCAGCAGCAATTTGCTGCTTGGCCCTCCCCAAAAAATTATATATATATATATTGTAATTGTCATAATGGGAGTTAAATTTATGCTCGTATGTCATATGTGATCAATTTTAGATCGATAAATGTGTTTTCATATGAAGGATATAGTCACATAGTATGTCGTTTGTTTCTATGGTCACATGACCAACTTAGAAGCTGGATGGAGGCGGTTTGTTAGCATTATAAAATCCAAAAAAATGCATTCAGTCTTTGCATGTGAACAAGGGCTTGCTTAGCCCGAAACGCGTCTTGCTTGACCAACTGAACTGAAATAAAATACCTGAAAACCGATCTGGTGGTCCGTCTCCTGCTTCGCCGGTCCGAATGGGTTGGAAGTTGCGCTGTGGAGTTTTTTTCGAACATATATATATATATATATATATATATATATATATATATATATATATATATATATATATATATATAGAGAGAGAGAGAGAGAGAGAGAGAGAGAGAGAGAGAGAGAGAGAGAGAGAGAGAGAGAGAGAGAGTATGCAGTACATGAGGAAGAAGCAAAACAGAGGGCAAGGAGAAGCACACGAGGGAGACAGCAAAAGAGAGCATGGGGGAATGAAGCATATGGGCAAGAAAAAACAACATGTGGTGCACAAGAGGTTGAACAACACAGGTGAGAGAGAGAGCAACACAAAGTGTGGGGAGGAGGAGAGAAGCACACGAGTGAGACAGTTGGAAAATACATGCACTCTCATGGAGGGCTTAGCAAAAAGAAAAATGTTTCCTAAAAGTGAGCAGTGGAAGTAAAAAGGCTATGCTCCAGGGGAGGTACATGTACAAGATGGACAAGGCAAACCATTGAGTAAGAAGCATGCAAATAAGAGTGACACTAAAGCCAACCAATGGTAGGCAATTGGTTGACTTTCAGTATCTCAGTTCTCAGACTTAAACCACAGCCACACCCTCGCTATGTGGTAAACAGACCTAAAAAGCTCAAATGGAACCTCAGAAGACCTGGTCTGATATTTGGATGTGGCCATGTGTCCTCAATGGGGCCTCTTGGGGCTGCCACAGTTAGTTTGATCTGAAAATTGAAGGAACATTGCATCCTGAAAAGAAAGGAATTTGGGAAGTTTCATAGTTTACCTGGACTGGGATCTGGAGGAGTGACAGTTCTTATGGAGAAGTATGTTGTAGGAAGGTCAAGTTTTAATTCAAAGGAAGAGAGGGAACTTGCATGACATCTCTCTAGGGTTGTGCCACTGCGCCTTATCATGGGGGGCAAGCGGAGAAAGGTCTACTTGAGAGAGCCAACGCATGGATGGTTCTCTCTAGGCATGGGGACAGAGCCCTCGGAGATTTGGGCACTGGAGGATATAGCTCAAAGCTAGGTCAATGCAACTAGCTTTGATGTTCTAGGGGGCGACCCTGAGCCCCAGATCATATTCAGTGAGCAGAGATGAACAAAGAGGAATTGAAGGGGAACCCCGACTTGTCAACTTCTATGTAGTAGTAAGTTCAATAACTGCGGCCGGTCACCACTCACAGGACGGAGACGGAGATGGAGCACAGGTGGGACCGCGCTTCATAGTCAAGGGGGTGGGCACTGATTGATCCAGGCTGTGCCTCAGTGACTGCAACCACTCGATGGGAGGAAAAGGTTAAGACTTGCATAGTGGCTCGCATATCACCACTATTTCCTCATTGCTTGTTAAGCACAGGCTAGATTAGGGTTAGCACTTATACAGCCCAGTGTTCACCCTGAGGGGTATTTTAGTGCTAAGGTCAACAAGTAGTCCAATCAGGCTCCTATAGACCTTCTATCACACACAGGGGTTCTGAGGTTGCCTCCCCAGCCAATAAGTCTACCACAATCAAAAAACCCTTGGGTCTGTAAATATTACTGTCACAAATAAGGACCTAACTAGGATGAAGTATCCCTTTAACCCCTTGGCTGCGGCGGTAATTCCGTTGCGGCGCTAGGGGGGAGGGAAGGCCACGCGGCACCTCCATGCTCGTGACGCAACCACTCCGTCACCAGCCACGGTGGCGCTGTGCTTTTGACGGAGTGGTTCCGTCACGGTCCCGCCCGCTCAATAGAACGCACCGCGCAGGTGCGAAATAGTTGCCGCGGAGGCGCGGTGGCGGGGCCGTGATGGAACCATTCCGTCACCAGCACAGCACCACCGTGGCTGGTGATGGAGTGGTTGCGTCACGAGCATGCAAGGGGTTAAAAGGATGATTCCCCTCACCCAGGTGACATGCTTCATCATTGGGAATCTCCTCGTACCGTCATACCTCGTCACGAGGTCGGGCTACAACCCCCTCACTGAGAAGAGGAGCTCAGGGATGTTTTGTTGTAAGGGGATGTACATTAAATACCACAATGATGAGCTCAGGGCGATGAGGGAAGCAGGGTAAGTGCATTAAAACTAGCTACAGGGTATGTGGTTACCTTCATTCATGCGACCCTGGCCCAGAATTAAAAACAGGGTTGCTGCGGGTTAAAAATATACCCGTTTTTAGTGTCAGTATGTGGTCTTCATTTGTAACCGTGATCTTTACAGACCCAAGGGTTCCTATAGACCATATCCAGGTCAGGGTGTTAAGATAGACAAGCAGAAGGAAACAGTCTGGTTTTTACGTTTTTTCTGAAATTACGTGGATCACCTTCCTGCCGGAGGTAGAAAGGCAGAGTATTCCACTTGATGGCTGCAGAGGGAGAGGAAACACGTCCACCATAGGTTGTGAAATGATATTTAGGGATTTTAAGAATAAATGTACTCATAGATCTGCAAAGCTGGTTAGGATTCTACAAGCTGAAACAACTGCACAGTGTTGAAAGGCTGGTGGTGTCACTTGCTCTTGGGAAAAGGCAGTGAGCTTGGAATGTGCCCCTCTTCTTCAGAGAGAGCCACTGCAGACTGACCAACACAGGGAAAGGTGGTGTCTCAGTGTCAGACCCAACCCTTCTCTGCAGCGTTGTGGTGAATTAACTGCAGCTTCTAGATTGAATAGTCAGGGGGGTCCAGATACATGGGGTGCAGTGATCCAGACAGGTAGGAATGAATGCATTGAGGAGTAACACCTCAAGGGAGAAGGAGAACAGAAACATAGCACTTTTACAGGCACGTGCATCAATGTTGGCTTTTGCGATTTCTTAATTGCGATTTTTAAGGAATCGCAATTAAGGAATCGCAAAAGCCTATGCATGTAGAAATCGCTTAAAAAATAGCGATTTCTAAACATTCCTTCATTGCGACCCGCAAATTGCGCCTCGTAAATTGCGACTCGCAGTTAAGGAATACCTCCCCATTCATTCCTATGGGCCTAGAGGCCCATAGGAATGAATGGGAAGACATTCTCAATTAGAGAATCACAAATTGAGAATGCAATTTCAAGGGTGCCAGGGTGTCAAAAGGACACCCTGTTGCACCCCTAAAATCTGTATAGGAGTACATCTTGCACACACAGATGCCCCACGGGCATGTGTGTGAGTAAAATGGAACTTTGACAAATGCACTTTAGTGCATTTTTCAAAGTTTTTGCAAATTACCATGAAGTTCAACTTGCTGCCATTTTAAGGGGATCTCGGAGGGAGGAGCAGCCGGGAGTTGGGAGGCGGGAGGCAGCGGTTGGCGAATGGGTGCAGGGGGGCGGGGCCGCAGGGGCAGCAGCGGTGGGAACAGCGAGCAGTGGGCAGGGGGGGCGAGGGAAAACGGCGAGGAAAAACGGTGCCCAGGAATGGGCAGCGGAACCAAGGGTGCAGGGCACAAGCACTGGAGGAGCTGCAGCGAGGGGGGGGGGAGCGACCTACCTGGTAAGGTCAAGGGTCGCTCTCCTCACCACTCGCTGCCGCTGGTTAAAGGGGATCTGCGAGGGAGGAGCAACTGGGAGGTGGGAGGCGGGAGGCAGGGGTTGGCAAATGGGCACGGGGGCGGGGCCTCTGGGGCAGCAGCGGCGGGAACAGCAAGCAGTGGGCGGGGGGGCAAGGAAAAATGGCGAGGAAAAATGGCGTCCAGTAATGGGCAGCGGAACCAAAGGGTGCAGGGCACAAGCACTGTAGGAGCTGCAGCGGGGGGGGGGAGTGACCTACCTGGTAAGGTCAAGGGTCGCTCCCCCCCCCCCGTCGGCGGTCCTGCATTTTCTATAACAACATAGGGGCCGATTCCGATGTTGGACGGACTCAGGTCCGTCTGACATCGGTCAGGAGCCGTAACCGACCGACCTGCTGTGGTCAGTTATGGCCCTGCTAGTACGATGCGACCGGGTTCGGTCGCACTCGTATACCTCACAATGCAAGCATGCATTCCGACCGTAAAGCATGCTTGCAATGTGAAATGCAGGGGTGCAGTTCATCCCTGTACCCTGTGGCTGGCACCCCAAGGTGCCTGCCACCGGGTGCAGGGATCAACAAAGGGGCACCATAGGTGCCCCCAGGCCGCCATTCGGCGGCCTCGCAGCCATGGGGGCCCTGCTGGGGGCCCCCAGAGACAGTTTCCGACTGCCTTTTCGTGCCGGACACACCGGTAGGAAAAGGCAGTGAAAAACTTCCATCGTACTCCCTCTGTCGTAAAGAGGTGACCGGGGGAGTACTGGAGTATTTCTGGATGGCAGACGGGCTCTCCGAGCCCGTCGTAGGCCATGCGAAAATCCGAGTCAGATTCCTTTCCGACCGAGCCCATCGGAATGGCTCGGTCGGAAAGGAATACGTCCGACACATACCGATTCGGTCGGTAGGGCTCGGAACATGGTTCGGAGCCCTTCGACTCGAATAGGAATCGGCCCCATAGTGTTACAATCCTAAAAACCATACTGGTTACCTTCCATTTATATAAATACAAAATCAACAGTCCAGGTGTAACTGTTCTTTTGTAGGAGTGAATATTTTATGGACTTCTGTTTTACTGAATGCATGAAATATTTTGAGTGCTGTGCTGACCCACCTTATGCTGATAGTAATTATTGATTGGCTAAATGGCCAGGGTTGGAAATAGTGTTCATGATGACATGCAGCAAGGGGGCACCTTAGTTGCTGCAAACTTCTAACCTGATCCTTAGTCAGTTTTCTATTTCTGTGATTGTAGTGAACAATGTGATTAAAGAGACTATAGCAGTGAGCTGAGCAGGATTGTCAGTGAAGAGGAAGACAGGTAGTGAAATCAGAAAAAATAAGTGATCGATTTATCTAAACTGTCATGTGACCTGAAAAGCAACTTTAATGGGGCTGAACAAGGGTAGCTCCAAGGTGGCCATCAAGGCAAACAGTACCAGGACAGACAGGAAAATCACAAGCTGGGCTGCATGGCAAACCACATCAGCCCAGACAGGAAAATGGTTTTGCTAGCAAATTTAACAATATATTTTTTAACACATTTTATTGAATGTTGTATATAAAGTAGGGGTGATACTCAAGTCAATAACTCGTGGTTGATGCATTTTATTACATAAGTATATGTTTTATTTATTTACAGGTTTGCGCCAAAGTGGTATCAGGTTCATCAGAGGATGCCACGTCTCCTTTCCTTAGACAGTGGCATTTCAGGGTTTGGTCTCCATGTACGTTGTTACGAGGAGTTGATTCTAATTTGTGCCCCCATAGCCAGGTTTTCATTGGTCACCTCAAATTCTTTTTATGCTCCCCAGATTCTTCCAAATTTTGGGGGGCATTATTTTACTATATATATAACTTCCTCCGCCAACATGCACCAATCCATGCTGTTATCCCATAAGTCTAGGGAAAGCGCTCTACCGCTTACCACCGTTTTGTGATGCCCCTTCTAGCCATTTTTGGAGCTAAGTCACAGGACAATCAGTTGTACTTTGATGACTCCAACCGCATTGCAGAATGTTTGCATCCATGTTTATATTAGTGGACATTCCCATAAAAAGTGGACAAATGTTCCCTCTTGATTACACCCTCGGTGCCACCTATAGCCATCCCAAACACCAGTAGCTGTTCCCTAGCGTAGTATGTTCGATGCAGAATCTTTAGGTGTACAAAGCGGAAGCCCATTCTTCTTGCTTCCTCACGTGCGTCATGCCTCTTCTCACTCTTCCACCTCTAGTGTACCAGTATCTTGCTTCCGTTTCATTTGTGCGTTCTTTGCACTTGTGATAGGAGCTTGTATGTGCAAGGATGTTCTGTATTCCAGAGGACCCATCCTCTTTATACTGTTGGAGGTGAGAAAATGTTGCCAGTGTGTGACTGACCTGGAGATATTCATGATGTTGTGCGTTGGCCAACTCCAACCCTTGCTGCAAAGTTCTCAAATGTCTGAAGACCATCTGGTACGCAGATTCACCACAACCAATTTAGAAATATCTATCAGGTTGCATCTGTTAATCCCATTCAGGTTCCTTCAGCCTTGCAGTAACTCTGAATTCCATAGGGCAATTCTAAAGTGAACATTCTGGCCCAACTTATACTGCGATAAGCCACGTACCAGACTTTAATCAATGTCCTAGTATGATCTGGTCTTGTCTTTGGTATTTATTTCATATATGGTGTTCCTAGATATTCCCCAGGTGCAGGATCCATAGCTTTCCTGTCGGATCGCACCAATGGTTCTTCCGAGGGACCAAATATCCATGAATCCAAATATTCAGCATTGTTAACTAGGATCACCTGGGAAGCCCAGTAGTATTTCTTGATGTCAAGTTGAGCAACGCCCCGCCATGGGGAATAGGCCATGTTATAACGCATGCAATACATCTCATGCCATTACAACGCAAGTCGTTACAACGACTTGCTGTAGGGGGAGCTGGATGTTGGAATAGTATAAATTACTATTCCAACTCCAGTCTGTGCAACAGTAGGGAAGGAGTTGGATTTTAAATCCAACACCTTCAGCCCCCTACAGCAAGTCGTTGTAATGACCGTGTTGTAATGGCGTGCGATGTATCGCATGCGATGTAAGCGATGTTTCCCCGCCATGACTTCCTCAACATAGTGTTGTCATCGTTTTTCTAGCTTCTGCTCCATCGCATAAGAGGGACCTTGTCAAACTATTCACATTTTGAAATTAAGAGTCAAGAGTCCGGTGACGGGTGCTTTAGAGCACATATAAAAATCTTGGTAGCATTATCACTTAAAGGGGAGAGGACGTTTTCATGGGCGGGTCCCGTTGGATTATGATCAGCCAGGAGGGTCATTAGATTTTTAAGCCACACCTTCTCCTAAGTTAAATATATTCCCAGATAATGGAAACCCCAAGTTGGGGTTGTCATGGACACGCAATCCTGCTGGGAGGGGGGCGTCCAGTCTGTCCGAGGGGATCATGACCGATGCAAACCAATTGATGCAAAGACCTGTATGGAAACTGTTTACATGTCTGATAATTATTTCCAGTATTCTTGTTATTCAGTATTTGACATCAGCCGGGTAGAGCTGGACATCCTCCAAGAGCATGTCTTCCCAGCCAGGATTCCCTCTTAGTCCCATTAGTAGGGCCTCCCTTCTTGCCCAGCTCGCCAGAGGTTCCATGGTCAGGGTGAACAGGAGCGGTGAAAAGGGTTAACCCCAGCGTTAACAATATCATCTCAGACTGGAGATAACTAAAGAACAGCAAAGCAAACAATACTGGTACAGATGGGAGGTGACTCCCATGAGGCTGCCAGCAAGGCAAACATTACTAGGCTAGAAATAGGTACAGTCTATCCAGCAAGACAAACAACATAAAAGAAGAATTGGAATAACTTTAGGTGGAACAGGTAAGCAAACAATACCAGAGAACATTTGAGATAACAATAGGCAGGCCAGAAGATCAAACAATACCAGAGAACACTTGAGATAACAATAGGCAGGTCAGAAGATCAACCAATACCAGAGAACACTTGAGATAACAATAGGCAGGTCAGAAGATCAAACAATACCAAAGAACACTTGAGATAACAATAGGCTGGTCAGAAGATCAAACAATACCAGAGAACACTTGAGATAACAATAGGCAGATCAGAAGATCACACAATACCAGAGAACACTTGAGATAACAATAGGCTGGTCAGAAGATCAAACAATACCAGAGAACACTTGAGATAACAATAGGCAGGTCAGAAGATCAAACAATATCAGAGAACACTTGAGATAGCAATAGGCAGGTCAGAAGATCAAACAATACCAGAGAACACTTGAGATAACAATAGGCAGGCCAGAAGATCAAACAATACCAGAGAACACTTGAGATAACAATAGGCAGGCCAGAAGATCAAACAATACCAGAGAACACTTGAGATAACAATAGGCAGGTCAGAAGATCAAACAATACCAGAGAACACTTGAGATAACAATAGGCAGGTCAGAAGATCAAACAATACCAGAGAACACTTGAGATAGCAATAGGCAGGTCAGAAGATCAAACAATACCAGAGAACACTTGAGATAACAATAGGCAGGTCAGAAGATCAAACAATACCAGAGCACTATGATGAAAACTGCAGGCTAACCAGCCAAGCAAATGATACTGGATTTGACTGGGAACAAGTACACACTGGCCAGCTAAATGGATAATGCTAAACATGAGTAGGTATAATTACATGTTGGCCAGCAAAGTAAAAAATACCAGACTTTGGACAATTACTGACTGGCCAGCCAAACGTCCAAGACTAGATCAGGCAGGGGATAAGCAAGCACTGACCAGCCAAGCAAATAATACTAAACCTGACTGGATATAATTACATGTTTACCAGTCAAGCAAAAAATACCAGACCAGCCTTGGGTTGATTACAGGCTGACCAGCCAAGCAAACAGTACAAGGACAAATGGGCAGGCTAGTTGAGCAAACAATACCAGACCACACGGAGGATAACTATAGGCTTGGATCTCTGATGCTGATTTGTGTTGTCATGGGAAAACATGGACCACGCGTCTCCCCATGATAAGCGCTTAACTCGTGGATTACGGTCCAAAGCACTAACCTCATAGTGGTGAAAGGCTGCTGCCTTCACCAGGAGTTAAGCTGCACGAGCGCAGTGGTGGTAGCATACCATGTAGTGATCAGTAGTAGTGAACAGGTTCTTTTTACCCTGTGTCACTGGAGTGAGGCTGACAGGCTTACTCACCTTTTTTAGAGTTCCACTCATGTGTGCTTAACTCACCCTTTACCTACAAAAGGTTGATGTGTAGTGATGTGCAGTGCGTGCTTGTTATGCATGTGCTGGGTGTATGTGTGTCTGTGAATGGTACAGTACAGTGATGATGCAGTGCTGTGCATATATGTTATATGAATGTGCTGGGTGTATGTGTGCATATAAATGGGTCAATACATGAAGGATGTTGTGCTGTGCAGTGCGTGTAATTTATATACATGTGCTGGGTGTATGTGTGCATATAAATGGGTCAATACATGAAGGATGTTGTGCTGTGCAGTGCGTGTAATTTATATACATGTGCTGGGTGTATGTGTGCATATAAATGGGTCAATACATGAAGGATGTTGTGCTGTGCAGTGCGTGTAATTTATATACATGTGCTGGGTGTATGTGTGCATATAAATGGGTCAATACATGAAGGATGTTGTGCTGTGCAGTGCGTGTAATTTATATACATGTGCTGGGTGTATGTGTGCATATAAATGGGTCAATACATGAAGGATGTTGTGCTGTGCAGTGCGTGTAATTTATATACATGTGCTGGGTGTATGTGTGCCTGTGAATGGAACAATACATGGAATGTTCTGGGTTCCATTTTGGGATACCCAGGGCTGACTGGAGGAACATGAGGAGGTAGGAGAATCACCCCAGACCGATATGTGGATTGCTGCATTCCAAGGAACTCTGTGGGACCCACTTGGGGAAGGGACAGCCAGGCTCTTCAGTACACTTCAAAGGGTGCTCTTTGTTTCAGAGAGAGGTCTTTGGGGAGGGGCTTAGGCACATCTCAGGAAGCAGCTGGGACTGATAAGAAGAATCATAAAGAGTAGGGCAGAGGCCCTGGGATAACCTTTTGATACACTTACCATTGGGGCTGATATCCAGGTGTGAACCTCTAGCAACTTCCATGTGCTGTGTTGTGAGACTAACTGTAATCCTTTCCAGTCCTCAGGATCGGTTTGACAATCAAAGGAAAGCAAACAACGTCTTAGTGATATGCAGACACTAGAAAGTTCACTAGACCCCCATTCAATTCAACTAAGTATTTATTTATGGCCCAACAAACAAGCATCGCAGTTCTGTACTCAGGCAGTCAAGAACATTCGCGTTTTCAGGGTTAACTTCACCCTCCGAAAACAAAGTAATAATGAAAGAATAACGATACCAGTCACCAGGCTGCTAGACTCGACGGAACCCTCTCAGCCGACAATGCTGAGCGATCAACGAGGACCCACCGTCCTCCGCATGAGTGCCGATCCTGGCTACTCCCCAACGGAGGGCACTGTGCTAAGTAGTGGCCGACAATGCCACTCGAGTTCTGCCTAATGGAATGAAGCCCAGCAGTACCTGGAGACTGTAGGCTCTTAAATGCAGCTCCACTGCCAGTTACCAAAACAATTCCAAACAAACGGGCGTCCTTCGCGGGAATGCCGGTCCTAGCACTCACCCGCGTAGACCAACAAGAATGACCGCAAGGGAACAGCCGCTCGACCTTGTTGTCCGTAGCCCAATCCCAGTGACAGAGAAACAGGGGCAAAACCGCTGTGGTCTCGCATCTCTCCTGTCCAGCAGCTACAATCCCAAACGGTGTTCGGCTCAATACCCGACGCCTGGGCTTTGCAGAGGACGCCCTTTTGGGCATAAACGGCCCTCGCATGCTCCGCGCTAGGCCCGCCGGGTAGTGTAGTTCGCAAGGCGGCCAGGCTCGCGCTCCTCTGCGGACCTCCACCACCATGCGTACAAGTCAGGAGGGTAAGGGGGGGGGGGGCAGCGAACCTGACACTAACAGATTTGCAGTCGCTTCTGCTGTGTTGGATTGCTTCCTGGAGGAAGGGCAAAGCAGAGGGCAGGGCACTTCAAAAGGAAGCAGACCCCCATCAAAGACTTCAAAGACTCAGACCCAAAATCACAATTTGGTGTCTGGAAATGATCTATAAGAAGGGGATCCTGAGGCCCACAAAATTGTCAAATGTCAAGCAGAAAGTTGGGCTATGCGAGGAGGTGAAGCTCTGCAAGACTTCTGCCTGTGACCAGGACTGGAGGCAAAGATCTACCAGCCTCCAGCTGGGTAAGGGGATATGACTCAATAGACCAGTTGCGGAGCTAAGTTGGCGACCCCATATGCCAGGTGGAGCGGCCGTGAAGATTGCTGCTGTGCCGAATGGGCCATAGCCCATGTATAGAGGAAAAAAGGTGACCCCATATGCCAGAGGGGACGACTGGGACAAGGGAAGGAGCGTGGTCTGGTTGAGACCATTGTCGTGAGGAGATCACCGTAGTGACTTGAGCGAGCCTAAGCACTGGCTAAGGACCAGCACCAGGAGTAACGCAACCCACAAGCCCCCACCCCCTTTTGTGGGAAAGATCTCAAGAAACTCTCCAAGAATAAGAGGAGCTTCTAGGACCCCCCTGGCTGCTGCCTCCGCAGATCCACATGTGAGGAACTTGAGTACATTCGACCGCTACCACTCCCAGACCACGTGCGAGCAACTTACCGAAGATAGCCACTGCAGTGCCCGCATAGGGGGAGCACTCAAAGACTCTGGTGGCGCAGGTCTTGCTGATGCACGTATGACTGATTTACGGGCCAGAAGAGGGCACAAGGGGACTTGCCTGCCATATAGCGCGTCCCCGCTGGAACACTTTTGACTTTAGTAAAGAGTCAGAGTGCGACTTCTGAGACTCGAACTCTTAGTGGGGCTTAACCTGAATGTCATGTACAGTGAATGGGGAATAATCACCAGTAAAAGAGCAGTGGAACTCAGAGACCCACCTATAAAAACACTAGAGTCCTGACATTGGGGGACTGTGTGTATTGTTTGTGAAGGATATATTTTACTTCATGGTGGTGTATATACATACTCCTTTTTTCATAAAAGCAAGTATTTGATGGGACATTCATTTATTGCTGTTGCTGAACGTGTTTTAAGTTGTGAGGCTATGTTCACCCCCATGTCTACCTACCCAAGAAGCCTTGGACTGCTCGACCCATGCTACCACTGAGAGTCACGTGCTTAAGGTGTATTTGGCCCAGTTGCTCGGGATCCATAGTAGGCACGACCTCGGGACATCAGGAGTAAAAGGCCTCAACCCACATGGTTGGGCCCAGTAGCTCCTGTTGGCCTCTGAAAGGGTTTCTCACAATATATTTACATGTTGGCCAGCAAAGCAAACAATACCAGACCAGACTGGGAATAATTACAGGCTGACCAGTCTAGCAAACCATACCCGAATGAATTGGCTGGCTAACCGAGCAAACAATACCATACCTCATTGGACATACCTAGAGGCTGACCAGCCCGGCAATTAACTCTAGATCTGACTGAGGATGCTTGCCACCAAACCAAGAATACTAGTCCGAACTGGGGATAATTTCAAACTGGTCAGGCAAGTAAACAATACCAGATGAGATGAGGATATTTACAGGCTGACCAGCCAAGTAAACAATATCAGACCTGAGGGGGGACAACTACTGATAGGGCAGCTGAATGTAACTTGTTACAACGCGAGTCATTACATCGCATGGCATTACAGCGCAGTCGTTACAACGACCGCATTTTTACCACGCGATGCCATTACTACGCAAGTCATTACATCGACTTGCAGTAGATGGCGCGCTGACATTAGAAATGTATAATTTACTATTCCAACTCCAGCCTACGTAACAGTAAGGGAGGTGTTGGAAGAGTAAACTATACAATTCCTAATATTAGCGCGCCATCTACTGCAAGTCGATGTAATTACTTGCATAGTAATGGCTTTGCGTGGTAACAATGCGGTCGTTGTAACGACCACGTTGTAATGGCATTGCAGTGTGATGACCGTGATGTAAAGGTCGTTTCCCGGCAGGAAAGTAAGCATTCACGCCAACAGCAGAACGCAATACACTAGATAGAGTTGCTGAGAGAGTGTGAACAGTGTCGATAATTTACACTTGTGAACCCAAGTGAATTGCTGTGTCACCTGCTGGATGATTTGAAATACGCCTGTGGTGGTTTTATCTAGCTACCTTGCCTGTAGTCCAACAGCGAGCTGCGCGTTGATGGCGCCTTGGCTTAGAGTTTGTATCTGGGATACTGTCAGTTACCAGGATGTAGATTCCATCTTGGGAGATGAAACCAAACAGCTCAGAAAGTGCTGCATAAATTAAACAAAACAGAAATAGGGAGCCCTTGGGTGTTCCTGTTTCAGGTGGAGCCTTTCCAGTGACACACTTCAACCCATCAGGGACACAAATCTGCCCCCTCCCCCCTCACCTTCTTTTGTATTTAAGCATTTGATTAATGTCACACTAACCAGATTCAGGCAGGAAATTAATTATCCAGTTACCTCCTGAGAGCTGAAGTTAGACCTGCACCAGAACAGATTTCCCACCGTGAGCTTCCAGAAACATGTCAAACTTTGGAATAACCCAAGATGCGTGTTCTGCTTGAGTTCAGTTACTACAACAGGGGCACAAGTCCTGGGATCCAATAATATAGCCTTATAGCCCGCCGTAGAGGGCTATACCGGCTATTAAAGGCCCTCTCCAGCGTTAAAGGCCCCGAGCTGAAGGCTGAACTAGGGAGAGGGACTTTAATAGCGGTATAGCCCATCTACGAAGGGCTATAAGGCTATTAGAACATTCTGTCACTAGAGGACAGAATGTTCTAACAAAAAAAAAAAAGCCTTTTGGGAACGTGAGGGGATTGGAATCCCCTCAGGCTCCCTGAACCCTTTGTTCACAGCCAGAGCTGTGAACAAAGAAACATTGGAATGTTGGAGCTCCAGGCTGATACCAGCCATTATAAGCCCGGAGCACTCCATTGTTTTCAATGGAGCTCCAACATTCCAATGTTCTTTGTTCACAGCTCTGGCTGTGAACAAAGGGTTCAGGGAGCCTGAGGGGATTCCAATCCCCTCACGTTCCCAAAAGGCTTTGTTTTTTTTGTTAGAACATTCTGTCCTCTAGTGACAGAATGTTCTAATAGCCTTATAGCCCTTCTGTTGGAAATGGGATCCCCGGCTGGCCAGGGCTTTCGCCAAAGTCAGTCCGAGACCACCACACCCAAGTCAGGGCAAGGGAATTACACGCCAAGATAACCCCTACTCACCCTCTAGGTAACGTGGCGCGAGCAGAAAGGCTAAACTTGGAGGCGATGTAAGTTAAGTATTTGCGCACGCACCCCAGCAACAACAACCAAAGGCCCACCACAAAGGAAACTCCACACAAGGTTATATAAAAATAGCCTTTGTATTACACCAAAACACATTAGATAAAACACACACTTTACAATGTGCCAGGGGCACGGGCAGAATTTACAGGGGATATGTACAAGACAGGGCCACCTGGACCACTGTCAGGAATCAGAAGTAGCACTTTCAGAAATAGCACTTAGTACATAGAATATAGCACAAAATAGCACACAACCAGTAATCACTGGTAACCAGGACCTCACTAGCACCACCTGTACTAGGGATAAAACAACCACCTGCACATCACAATACCTGTGGGGGTGGAAGCACATAACACATGATGCAATGCATAACATTCATTCAGAGGTGTAAGGACAATATCAATTGCGCCAATCTCACAAGTCACCACCTGTGACTGTCCATGTGTCCCAATGTCAGGGCCTAAACGGAGCAGCTGCCCACGAAGTGCTGGGCAGCTGTGTGAGACAATACTGGGGCCAACGTGGGAGCCTCGCTGGGCTCGGTGCCCCAGAACAAAGATGTGCCCCCTAGAGCCTCTCTGAGCTCTCAATGACACATGCGCTGTGGAGCCTCTCTGGGCTCTTAGTCAACCAATGGCCCCTGAGCCTCTCTGGGCTCTGAATACACAGATGCAGCCTCACTGGGCTGTGGGGGTCCCTCACGGGGGACCCGGGACACTGGGAGTGCCTCAAGCCTCTCTTAGGCTCGAGCACAAATGCGGGCGTGTTGGAGTCCCCCTCCTGGGGACTCGAAGCACAAGGAAATGCCCCCTTTTCCCTCTTAGGGCCTTAAACCCCAACTGGCTGCCGAGAGCCTCGCAGGCTCCCAATAACCACAGGCGCGAGGTCGCGCTACTGAGCAGGGGGGGGGGGGCGGACACCGGCAATGTGTCCCGACGCCCCCCTCTTCTCTTTGAAGGCACCGTCCCGCACTCACCGGTTCTGGCGGCCGCCTGGAGAACTCCTGCTCCTCGGGACTCTCCTCGGTGGCGGCAGGACTATCTCCCTCCTCTGGGGCTGGCGGAAGGTCCAGGGCTCTCCCTACACGTGGGAGCCCCAGGCAGGACGCTGTGGCTGCTTCCGGCTTCCTCTCGCGGCCCGGCGGGGGCGGGACTTCCGGCACCCTCTCCCAGGGCCGCGCAGCGATTGGCCGGCCTGGGAGCTCCTTCCGGGTCGTCGCGGGCAGCGCGGCGGCCCGGCTCAGGCACCGCAGGCGGGGAATGAATTCCCCGAGGAGTGGGCTCCCTCGAGGGAAACAATGCACGGGCAACAGCGGCAATCTCGGGGGCAATGCCGGGTGGGCACCGGCTGTGAAGATAACGTGCTCCCAAGCGTTAGCCCACCATAAAGCGCTTCCAAGCGCTAGGGGCGAACAAAACAGCGCTTCATGCGCTAGGTGCCCAACAAAGCGCTCCCTCAGCTCTAAATGCAAAATAAAGCGCTCTTAGCGCTAGGAGGGAAAAGGAAAGCGCTCCCAGCGCTATCAATCCAATTCAGCACCCCCAGGCGCTATAGGACAACAAAGTCCAGCAAAGGTCCTTCAGCAAGGCAGGGGGGGGGCAAGGCTGGGCCCAGAGCCAGCTCACTGGGTCTCCAGGCAGGGAGACAGTCCAAGTGGCGGTCCTCTGGCCCAGCGACAGCAGCAGCAGCCCCCCTCAGGATCCTGGAAGAGAACAACTCTGTGGGGACACAGCCCCATTTTTATACAGTGCATTCCTTTGTTCAAGGGTGCAGAGTGGGGGCGGAACCAGTCGCAGCTGGTTCTTGAGTACTCTGTTTACCTCAACCACCCTCTCTATTCACTGGCAGGGCTTGGGTCATTAGACACACCACAGGAGGGCAGAGACAGCATTGTGTGGGGAAAACCCAGCCCATCCAGGACACAGGTACACTCCTCCCACACATCACTCATGCTAATCTCCCACTCACCACCGGGCAGACCCATCCAGACTTCCTGGAGCCTGGCATGCCAGCCAGCTCCAGCCAATCACACGCCAGCACCCTCACAGCACACGTACAGTCATGTCTAGAAATGGCGCTTCCCTACTAGACACATACATGCTTCATACACCATCTCGCAGCATTCACACTCACGAGTTCACACATACCAGACTCAAGCCTGTACACCCCACGCACCAGGAACTACCAGGGACACATACATTCCCCATGCATTCCTATGGCCGGGCAGGCCAACTCAGCACATGCACTCAGAGTGCGCACGCACTTTCCACTGGGACACAGTGAAAGTGCGCAGAAACCCAAAAATCACCATTACCAGGTCACCATTTCAAGCAAAAAGTCTAGGGGTGAACCTGCCCTAAGGGCCAAAGTCCAACACCTTCGTAGATGGGCTATACCGCTATTAAAGTTCCTCTCCCATGCTTTAACGCTGGAGAGGGCCTTTAATAGTCGGTATAGCCCTCTACGGCGGGCTATAAGGCTATAGTAATAAGCTCTGAATCCTGGTAAATTTTACTTGTCTGATCCTGAGGTTGGTCAGGAAACAGGCGCACCAAAACACCACGAGGAAACCTCTACAAAAGCGTGACTCGACATGAGTGCCCAATCATAGAGGTTCATGCAAAGCAAATCAACGCAAAGAGAATAATTCTAAATATTTTCTTGTGTCTTTATTTTTCTTCCCAAAGTCCTTGATGTCACACAAATGAGTACAATCGCAGCCTCAGCCAACGCGTTTCGCTCGAACATCGAACTTCATCAGGGCGTTTCATGTTCAAGCAATCTATTCTTGTACACAATCCAGTAAGACAGACGGTATGGTTAAAATTAATTATAGTATTATATTCAGTTATATCTTTTTATGCCTCAATTCCTATACTTTTTAGTGTCATCATTTTAATTGTTGGGGCAGTGCCGACCACAATAAGGATTCACTGGACACTGCATAAAATTGCCCTTTTCTTACCATGGTTGGTGAATAAAGGAGTTCTCGCTTGTAGATTATGTTGTATGATGAATATTCAATGAGTTACGAGGGTTGTCTATGCTATGTTATGTCGCCTGGACTGTACCACTCTCGCTTATATTACAGATATGCTGATAGGGGCATACTCCACACTCCCCCCTCTGACCCCTTGAGCCAGGTCTGGTGGCTCAGTGGACTAATGCATCCACTACAGGGGCCTGTGTTCGACATCATGGTCACAGGTTTAAATCCCGGCAGGTCCACTCAGCCATTCATCCATCTGAGGTCGATAACATGAGTACCATTCAGCGCCAAGAGACATCTGGGTGAACGTGCGCTTTACAAATACACACGTTATGTTGATGGCCTCCGGGTCATCCATGGTTTCCCAAACTACGCACCTGTGTCGCGCCTCGAAGGCCTTGGGGGCCTGGTTGGTGCTTTACAGCGCTCTTAAATTATAAAACTTAACAACCCCCATCCCTTCCCTACCCAAGCCTCAGGCTGCCTCCTCCTGAAAGGACCACTCACTCCAGCAGGCACTTACCTTCCCGCTTCCCGACCACACAGAACAGAAAGAAAGCGCGAGCGAGCGCCAAGCAGTGTGCAACAAACACAAGGCTCTACAATAAAGCTTACAGAAGCCAAGAGTAATAAAAGAAGGGGAGCGCTATTAATACCGCGATTCTGAGGATGGAAACTGCCCGTGGGTGCAGTGGGGAGCACGGTGGGCGGGGGCGCCCACCTCACACAATAACTGGAAACAGAACTGCAGCCCCGGCGCATTGTTAATAAAACAGAATGTTAAGAAAATAAGATTTTGCAGAGGAATAATATCTTTTGTGATCCGGGCACCAAGAGAGCGAAAATCTTGGATTATTCCTGCAACGGTTACACTCACCGAGATTAAACAAAAGCAGGATTGTGTTTCAGTACATTGCTTTATTCACGCTTTGTTGTGCGTAAACAATGTTCTTCGAACTTTCTTTTTTTTTTAAACAAACTTTATTGAGGAACCTTGACATCGTGACAGTGTAGAAATTTTCACCAAAGTTTTTTTTTCTCCTCTTTTGAGGCGAGTATAAACAGTACAGTGCATGAAACCATTATACAGTGATACATATAATGTAGCTGGAGAGGAACTGTAATTACTCATAAATGCAGATAACCGTTTCCGAATACAACGCAGCTTTGGTAGTTGATCATCCATATCATAAAGCATACATTTCATTTTTAACGGAAGTAAACAATCCCAACAAAATGCTCCCACCCTAACTTTCTTTGACAAAGAACCCGTGTGCGGTCTGTGCCAGGGGGCACATCCAGGCAGGTGGCGCAGCCGGCAGCCGGGTGACCCCGAGGATGGGGGGGCCTCCCCAGTGCACAGAGCCCCTCCTGTGCGGCTGGTTGTGTGCTGCAAGGTGTGCGCAGCGCCTGGAAGTAGAACGGCCCCTCTGGGAGCTGCTGCCAGGATCAGTGAAGGCTCCGCGCGCAGCCACCTGCTTCCGAGCCAGCCTTCCTCCGGGCCTCGCGTCAGGTGGGCGCCCTACTTTGTGGGCATTGATTCGTGCGGGGAGGGGGCAGCGGGGACGCCGAGGCCTTGCTGTGCAGGGGGGTGTGGGGGGGGGGGAAGTTGTGTTATGCTGTCTTAATGGTCAGTTATAAATCGTTCATCCATCGAAGTGTCATGGGTCTAAAGAGGTTGGCACACGAACTCAATGCAACAATTTGTGTGGGGGTCCCTGGTGGTGGGCGGACAGCGGCTCTCACCTTTGGGGCCCAGGACCCGATTTTCATCATCAGACTTTGAAGAGAGAGAGAAGGGAGACACAATTAGGAGAAAAGTAGGGGAAACAGGGCAAAGTGGGAAAGCAAGGAAGGAGAACGTCCAGCAGTGAGGTAAAGAAACAGGAAGTGTGGCTAGTGGAAGAAAGAGGCATGAAGGCATCAAGACTGGCAGATGTGGCACTGGGCCCCTGGCATCTTAATAAAGACTTGGTGGCCCTGCTCTCAACGGGGCAACTGAATGCAGAGAGACTGGAGTCGGACTTGTCCTGCTCTGAACATGCAGAGGATCACAGCAGCAAAAGACACAATTGATGGACTGAATGCAGAACAAATCAACACATTCACCCCAGTCACAGATCTGGGTTAAATCCATCATTCTTTTGCTCACCATGCCACCCCAGTTTAGACCCAGCCATATGCAAATCAGGCTTGACCCTGTGCCTCATGGGAACAGTCCAGCCAGAACTGCCAAGCCAGGTCCTCCCTGGACTGGAAACAAGCATCCTAGGACCGGTTTCAGGGTTTCACCCCTCATCAGCCAGGATAGCTTGACTCCAGTGGCACAGTGAGCCCAGGACCCACGTCTGGGCATACCTGGCGCACTTAGGGAGAGAAAGCAAAAGACACACAATTGATGGATCACAGCAGCGGCCAATATCTAACTTACAACCAGGGTCGGACTGGCCCTAGCGGGCATCAGGCGTTTCCCCTGGATGATGGAAGGGCGGGGGGCAGTTTTGCAGCAGTGGGGCTGGTTTTGTTACTGGGGGCTGGTTTTGTAGCGGTGCTGCACTACCCCCAGCAACAAAAGCAGGGCATTGGACTGCCCTTCACTGGTTAAACTCAAGAAATCTCCCCCCTGACCAGGCCGAGCAGGTTAAATTTGCTATTTATCATTTAAAAATAGCCGACACTGGATTGGTCCTTTTCATGTTTGTTAATCACTCCTTTCATGCAGCCTAAAGTGCAGTTACTGATGAGCTACGGATCGGTCCTTTACCTACAAATTTAATATTTGGGAAATTGACAATACAAGCTTTTCTCACACATCGCACGGGCCTTCTCAAGGGAGTTCTGCCTTGTAAATCTGGCCACATCACATTGCCATGTCATCCATTTTAAAAATACTAGATTATTAAGTATTGTGAGTTTTCACAAATCTCGACTCGGAAGGATGAGCGACTGAGCCAGCCCTGCAGGGATTCTCCCGGTGACCTGCAGGCTATAAGCCTCTTTCTCCAGTTCGTACATAAATACACCTAGCCTGTACTGTGCCCAGCTAAGCATAGCGCTTGAAGTTTGGCATACAATACACTGGGCAGAGAATTGTTTGAACATGCTTCCAGGTGGGTACCAGGCTCGAGGCAGATGAGGACACCCCAAAACCTTTGGTTATTCTCTTTCCTTTCTTTCCACGGACTAACACTCTCCCTGCATCCATTTCTCTGCTGCTTCCCCTGTCTAGTCCAAGTCCCATTCATGTCTACTTTTATCTCTGTTGTTATATTTTTTCATATTGCCTATACCTTATTCTTTAAATCACCTTTTTCTTTGAAACCATATGCCTAAACCCTAACAGTTCCTAAATCCGTTGTCACTGGTTGACTCACTGGGACCCACTGTTCTTAAACGACGAGCGCCAAATCAGGAAAAAGAGTTCTTACTATAGTGAGAAAGTTAAAGGTACCTTGTGTATTTATTGACCAGAGTAAACCGCACAATCCCGCACTCAGGTCTGCCCACTTACCAGTGCCTGAAAACACTGACTTACACATGAACAGATCGTGATCACCTTATCAAATCAATGAGATAGGGTGAACCCCTTACTAGTGACTGAACATTTTTTGTAAGCGAAGTCTGGTACATGGACATCTGCACCTATTCCAAACTCAGAGCTTAATTTGAGCCGGTGAATTCCGGTGCTGGACACCCGCACTTAATTGTTAGCATCAGCTCTAGTGATAGTCCACCACATGGTGGCGCTGTCGGTCTAATTTTGACATTAGCATAACAATAGTGTTTAATAAGCCAATATGCCTTAAGAAAAGATAATACCCGTTGCTCACACCATTATTATAGCTTTGGGTGCCTTGGAATAGTGTGAATTGTCACACTTGTTGGAGTGTGAGGGCAACAGCGTTGGTACTGTCCCTGGGAGTGTGGCAGGGGCAATACAAAGCAGGGATAGTTAGCAGTTGTTCCAAGAAAGCAAATTAATTCACAGGTAAGCTACTGGGTTTAAAAATAGCATCTTATATATGTTCTTACTGTCTGTTTTGTAAATCTCTGCTAAGGAGCGCTGTCATTCTGTGCGCTCGCTTTACGTAAAGTTATAGTCCTTCTTCTATTTTCGTGAACGGTCCCTTTTTTTTGCTTTAAAATTCTGGTCACCCCAAATAGGTGGTGCAGGCTGCAGTGGGCGCCAGAAAGGGGCACCGGCAGCTACATTTTTTTTTTTTTTTTTACAAATTAAGCCCTGCCACACTGGTGCCAGGGTGGGCTTCACATTCCTGTCAGACTGCCTGGTACGGTTGGCCTCGCTGCCCTGGCTTCTGTCTACAGGCATGAATCCTTTTATTTAATGTGCACGACGCTGTCTGTCCCTGATGCCGGCTGTCAGATTCCGACCAATGATGTGTTTGTTCGTTTTTAAAAATCCTTAAATAACTCTGTCTACATGTGTTTGTCACTATTGCTGTGTATCAGACGAACCGAAACCATGAATCTATTTTGACATGGCATTGACCTTCTATTTACCTACTTTTATATAATTGCATGACTACCTCACATGTCTGTAAAATTCACCTTTTGCCTGAATGTGGACACTTTGTCAGGGGGTGTTGTGGACGGTGCCAGAGTTTGCCTCCGTGGCAGGGGGTCTCCCCGCCCCCTGCTTGTGCCCAGATTCTGGGCTGGATTCAATGTTTAAAGCGCCCCGAGCTGTGCCCGTCTGGGGGAGGCGCCGGGTGTCCTCCGTTACATTACTTGTAGTTACATAGGTCATATCAGGATTAAAGTTACTAATTCTTCTTCTGTAATAACGGGGGTGGGGGAAAGGGAAGGGGGCGCGGGGAGGGCGATGGGAATAAAGCGCTTTAAGTCTCGGCCCTCCCACGAGGAGCGCGGCCGCTCGAAGCCTAGAAAATGAAACTATAAATCACGGCATCGGCACAAATTCTGCAAAGAAAGAAGGGGCCGCTGGGGAGACGCCGCCATGTCCGTCCGTCCGTCCGTTAAAGAGGGATTCTGGGAAAACAAAAAATTGATACTCGCCCTCCCCCCATAATGCATGAATACAGAGCGCCCCTGAGAGCACGAGGGACAGAGCGACCCCAGGGCATGGGGTACAGAGCCCATCTCAGGGCACAATGAACAGAGTACGGTGCACAGAGCCCGCCTCAGGGCCCGGGGTACAGAGCCCGCCTCAGGGCACGAGGTACAGAGCCCGCCTCAGGGCACGAGGTACAGAGCCCGCCTCAGGGCCCGGGGTACAGAGCCCACCTCAGGGCACGAGGTACAGAGCCCGCCTCAGGGCCCGGGGTACAGAGCCCGCCTCAGGGCCCGGGGTACAGAGCCCGCCTCAGGGCACGAGGTACAGAGCCCGCCTCAGGGCCCTGGCGTACAGGGCCCTGGCGTACAGGGCCCAGGTACAGAGCCCGCCTCAGGGCCCGGGGTACAGAGCCCGCCTCAGAGCCCGGGGTACAGAGCCCGCCTCAGGGCCCGGGGTACAGAGCCCGCCTCAGGGCACGAGGTGTTAAAACCTGATTCGGGTCGGGGACAATCGATATTTGCCCGGCGGTATTGCCTCTGTGACCCTCTAGTTATTTAATCAATGAAGAGGCAGGCGCTGGAGACTGGAAAGCAGGAAACAAGGTTTTTATTTTCTCCGGAGGAGAACACAACGAAACGGACAGAAGGTATCGTTCTGAGGTGCTCTAGATACATTTCTGAGGCCTGGCCTCTTATACACTGTTTTACGACTTTATTGTAGATTACACATTCATGTTAAAGCTTTGATGTATGGAAAAGATATTCCCGGAAATCCCCTTTGGGCCCGTTCCCACACACATTTACAGTTGAAGTCCCCACCCTAGTCACAACAGGTGATGAGTATCACGCAGCTGGATATTCCGCCGATTCACGGAATGTGGGGGGTTCGATCGGATCTCATGGAGTGGGGGCTTTGATCAACCCGGGGATCCTTTGATGGGGGAAGCTTTCTATTGTACGGGGAGGGGCAAGGAATGGTATCGGCAGAGCTGGGTGTCGGGCTGGGAACGGGGAAGACAAAACGGGCACACAGGGAAAAAGGGGGTTTGCATCTAAGGGCCGGAGATCATGAAAGGGAAGCAGGGAGGTGTCGCGCTGGGAACAGGATGAGGGCCTGGGGCAGAGCAGCGCCGAAGAGGGGTTTTATGACTCAAGGCAGGTGCAAGCAGGGGGTGGTCAGCGTGCAGGCTTAGTGAAGGCGAAGGGCTATGTCAGGGGCCAGCGGCATGCAAAAGGGTTCGTTCTGATCGGGGCATCTTAAAAAATGGCGGGCGCGCACGACAAAAGTGTGGCATCAGGGGAAGAGGCAAGATGGCGCAGATAATGTTCACCAAAACGTACTAATTTTCAACAGTCCTCCCTTTAACATATTCAAGACATCTTGCTGGCTCATTTTCTACTCGGTTCTATTGTGGTGGGCATGAGAAAGAAAACGGTAGGAACCCTAGATGAAAAGAGTGTAAACAATACATTTTAACATTTCTAGTTTTTAGGAGGTGGGCCTATTTGATAAACTTTGATCAATTTGTTTAGCAGGAAAGTCATAGGAATGTAATACAAAAACGATTCTGTAGCGAGAGCAGCAAGGATATTTCATACTGGCAGGTTATTACATATATATCAGGTTCGGATTGGAGCATGATCAACACAATGGCGGCTGGGAGAGAAATGAGGTTCAGTAGAAACGGCGATTGGGGATGTCAAATGTTCGAAGTTTAACGAGTTCTCATCATTCTTTGTTGCCTTTCGTTGGCGCTGTTGAGCACCGGCGGTGGAGCTACAAGTCCAGCTCTGTTCTAAGTTCTGCGTTGCAGGGCACGACCCTTTCCTCGCGTTTCTGGTCGGAAAGGTCCTTTTCGCCCTGTGTCCTTTGAGGTGATTGTCAGAAAGTTCAGATGGAAGAAGAGCGTACAAAACAGTCCATAGGGTAGGTCAGAGGAAAAGGGGGATGGAGCAAGGCCAAATTAGGAACAAACTAGGGGAACGAGAGACTTCAAATAGGCGGGCGTGTGACCGAATTCAGAGAGCGGGGACTTGTCGACAGACACTGGACATCGAGCAGGGGCATCAGGTCGACCCTTTCTTCTCATGTTGTCGAAAACAGTGCCTCGTCCTGCAGCTCTTTTCTGTCGTGGTCTCGCCTTGGCTAATGTCGCAGGTGTTCCTTAGTCTGCAGTCAGGCCTCGTGCTCCCACATCCGGTCCTTCTCTCCTCCAACAGCAGTACCCTTAAACAAGTTTGAAAAAACAGTCTTTAGAGAATTTGCAGATGAAGATAATCAAAAAGTCTATTTCTCTCCCAGCTCCAGGCAAAGAATGAAAATGCCCGTTATATTGGTGTTCACAACTGGCATATGAATGACCGGTGACGGCCCTGTTGGATTTACTATGACTTTCCTTTACAATTATTTATTACAGTCACGACAGTTCATCTGATGGTGACCCACCTTCGTGAGACGAACCTGGCAGAGATATGCTGTTCTCTAGAGTTTTACATTTACAAAGGGTACTGTGAGTCGTCAACATGGTACTACACAGGTATTTTGCTGAGAGACGAGCATGGCTAAACATTTCCCTTCTATCGATGCATCCTGCCTTTCAACTACTACGGGGTTCATTTCGATGATTTCTTTACCTTGGACTAGTCTGTTAACCTTGTAAAACATCACTCTGGATCCTACGTAACCTTTTACAGCCCGATTACTTAATTAGGAAGGACAGGGGTTTTATGGGGAACAACCAGGGACATAGGAAACTTGTGGTAAGGGCATAAATCGACCCATCTCTCACAACCGGAAATGAGGGGTAGTTTCATAATTCCAGTTTTTGGGCGGCTGATACGGGGGGGGGGGTAACAGGGGTGGTCATTTTTCCGGTTTGTGTATTGTGACAATTCGGGGAGGGGAGGGTCGCGTATTCTGAGGTCCTTGTTTTATACCATAGGAGCCGTTGACATGTAGTTCCCTTATTTCGGGCCAGATTAGGGAACCTCTGTCGTCTTACCTGTCCTTTCCCTTACGGCCCAACCTTGGTTCATTGACTTCTAGCGGAAAAGGAGAGGTAATGACGCGGCCTCAGGGTGATTGTATTAAAGACAAGTTTTTGTGCAAATACTGACGGTATTTGAAGCCAATTAGGTGGTGTGCTAGGGGTGGCAGTCTGCCAATTTCGGGGCTAATCACTCGGAAGAGTGGGAGTGCAAAAATAGAGGGAGAGAGAGAGAGAGAGAGAGAGAGAGAGAGAGAGAGAGAGAGAGAGAGAGAGAGAGAGAGAGAGAGAGAGAGAGAGAGAGAGAGAGAGAGTGCAACGGCAGGCTAAATAGTACACGTGCAACAGAGAGGGTGGCGGTGTATTCAAGAAAGGCTACTTAGTGCATTACACAGTAAAGGGCATTCACGGGTCTGCGTTAGAATCTTGTAATCATGCAGTTTGAGCATTAGACAGGGTAGAGGGGACGTGCCTTGAGAAAAAGGAAAGAAGAAAGGAGGTACCATTTTGTCGCACTTCTCGCATTCTCGGTCCTTCGACCAGTTGGGTCGACGCCCCAGTCACACACACACATTCCCTCATAGTTTCGCATCATACGTGACATGGGTTCATTCGTCCGGTCTGGTTTAAGGGTGATCACTTTTTATCAGGTTGCGCTAATTTTTCGGGTTTGTTCGATACGTGAGTAGTTTGCAGGCGCGCTTAGACACCACCTTGCGGCGCTAGTCAGCTTCGTGTATTAGACATGGCAAGGCTTCAGATCTTCGCCACACCTCGGCTGTAATCTCTGATGTAACCTGCAGAGGGAGGGAAAAAGGGGGTGGGGGAGACAGCATTCGCGCATATTCAAATACATGGATTCATAAGTCCTTTACTTACCTCTTACTCGTCTTTCCTCCTCGGGGCGGGGTCCCCGGGGATATGGTTTCTGGAGTCGAGGGGGGGTAGTGTGTCCATATAGGTCGTGTGCGGGGAAACGTAAAAAGGAAACCAGAGGTGCTTAGTGCGAGGTATCTAGTCAAAGGATGTATCTCACTATCGGGATCCTTAAAACCTCGTTCAACGCTGTGGCGTTCTAAGGTTCTTCGGTTCTTGGGTCAGCTCCATTCCCTGATACTTTGGAACGTTGTACTTTATAACATTTACATTATTTCATTTCACCCTCCTTTTACATTCCCTCATTTACACCGTTCGTTTTACCCATCCTTGGAAGTCAAGGTCTTCCTCTACGCGAGGGCTCATGGGTCAGTCGCGTACGTTGAAGGCGGAGTGTCGTGTTGTCGATCCGATCCGTCCTCCAGGGCTGGGCAACCATCTTCTTTTAACCTTAAAGAGAGAGCAGAGTAGGGTGCACAGAAAAGAACTTTCCCACCGATCCCACATTTTTTTAAAATAACGCATGCAATACCCGTCCATAGTTTCAAAAACTTTATTTTGCAAAATCATGTCAGCATGAGGATTATGAGGGTGCGGTCGTATTTGGCCGGTCGTGGCAATGGCTAAAGTGCGTACAGTGGGGGGTGTCGTTTGCAGCAATAAAAACATCGGAAAGTTTTACTCATTCATTTGTAAGAGACTAAAACGTCTATTAATTGGCTGGGGGTTCGGGGGCATTTATTTTCATAATTTAGAAGCATAATCATAATAGTGGTAATCAGATTTCCTATATGCATACCGTACGTGTGCGTCGTAAATGAGGTTTACATCAGTTATAAAAATATAATACATTGTACATTTGTAATCAACATTTGTAACGGGGATCCTTTCATACTGTTCGTCGAGTGAGTTCTCCTTGTCTTTTCTAGCCTAGTGTACAAAGGATCATATAAAATCTCGGAACATCAAGTTTATATTAGTGCGAAGGAACACCACGAGGTGTTCGTAAGTTCCGATTGATACCAGCGCCATTTTGGGCGGGGCCGGCTCAGTCCGGAAGCAGCATCAGGGGGAAATGTTTCCCATTACTGGCAGTTTGGACCAGAGTCCTTTTCGGCAGTTCTAGAATTCATGCTAACAGAAGGAGTGGCAATGTCATGTTTGTTTCGTTGGCGATCAAGGCAGCCGTCCCTTACCGGAAGCCTGCAGAGGCCGAAGGTTCCGCCGGGGACCTTTGTAGGATCTTCAAGGCTGCGGAGATGCTGTCGGAGATGGGGGCTCGTGCTCCAGGGGGCAAATGTTCGAGTTATATTGCTGGTCAAAGTTACTCTAGTGGCCGGGGCCCGCCTTCCAGCGGACCCAGACGCCATTTTGAGGCCCTACAGGGGCCACTCTCGTCGGGTTTGCAAGAGTGGGAGAGATCCTTCGGAGTGAAAGGAAGAGGTCCCTGTTGTGTGAAAGCGGGACGTTCAGCTGGGGTGCAGCTGTGATGCCCCCACCTGGGGGGCGAGGGAGACTCGTTCGCGCCGTCTCCTTCTCCCGGTGCACTCCATGCTGTTCTTTTTCATCGCCCCGCATGAAGGTCTCTCCACATCCGGTGTTCCCCAAGTCCTGTGCTCAGTGCTGTGGGAGTATGGCCACCTGTGGCGCGCATTCGGCGCGGCACGAGTATCAGTGCAGTCATTGCAGGTTCGGCGTTCCGAAAATATGGCCACCATTGCACGTTCGGTGCTGCGCAAGTACTGGGGCGCCACCATGGTGTGTTCGGTGCTGTGGAAGTATTGGCACCATCGCCTGACTGGGGGTGTTCGGCGTCGGGCCGGGGGCTGGGAGACCTCCTATCGGTGGAGGTGGGAGAGGCTCGTCCGCGTCGCCTCTCCCTCCCAGCCCAACCTGGACAAATTGTTGTGGAGGTACGTGCAGGACATCCCGCCGTCCAGAGCTGCTGCGGCTGTTACGGAAGAGAAAAGGAAGAGGTGCCTCGTTCTTCTCTGGACATGTGGCGGGACTACTTAAGTCTATCCAGGCCCGTTGCGGCTGGCTGAAGAGACATGTGGCGGGACTACCTACAACTGCCCCGGCTGCTGGCTCCTGCCTCTCCTCCGGCTCCCCCATACGTTAAGATTTCCTGACCAAGAGTTGGCAGCGGGGCCCGCCTTATATGGGTTGCCGTTGGTTGGGCGTAGCCGTAACCCTGCCCTATTTTGGAAGGTTCCAGAATGGGGGGGGGGCGAATGTTCTGTTTGACTTTCATTTTCTACAGTTTACCGTTATTATTCCTTGTTTGTTGTGCTAAATTAAAAGTTCAAGTTCATTAATGGTCTACGGATTTTGTTTTACCATTTCTTTCTTTCCAGGTTGCTTTTATGCTAAGTTTCTGCTAACAGAGGTTGAGTAACACGGAAACACGTGTAGAGGGATGACGCAGATTTGTACATTACATACACACAAACTCAGACGGGGGACAGTACAAGTACGACATACAAAGACCCAAGACGAATATAAAACAGTTATTGGTCATAATTATCTCTTTCCGTCTGTGAATTTGAAACGAGGCTGGGTTCCCGTCTTGACGTTGCCCGACCTAGGAAAACTTGAGCATGCCGCTGAAATTGTCCTGGCGAAATCTGTGCCATCGGGCATAATCAAACGTGGTGGTTCTGTCTGGTCTGTCTATGTAAGTCGGGTTCTTCTTTGTCTCGCGCTTTTTCTCGTACTGCCGGTCTGTCGTTCCTGTCGGCCCTTTGCCTTTACTCACGCTCAGTAGAGTCGGGCATTGGGCTTTCCAGTGTCCGACATACCTACAAAAAGCGCATTGGTCCGGCCCTAAGTCTGGTCGTCTTTTGCATAGTGTCGGGGGATAAGTCGTGGGTAGCGATGTCCTGGGGTTGTCCTGTCGGTATATTTCTCTACTTGGTTTGTCCTCGTCTTTTCTCTGTCGTTGCATAGCCTCTCTGCGCCACATACCGAGGCTGTCGAGCATGATTGGCGTTGTCTTATTATTTCGAAGGGCTATTTCTAACGTTTCTATTTTATCAAGGTCAAAGGATCCTGCCAGTGGCCACTGTTTGTCTTGACTCTCTTCGGTATACCTGTGCCACAATTTATTATAGGCTATGGTGACTAATCCATAGTTTATGAACATGTCCTTATTAGGGGTGCCTTCTAGTGGAGCTATATGGTCCACCTCTAATACACGGTCCGGGCTAAACAGGCTATTAATCAGTGGGGAGAAGACAGACATGACAGCTCGTAACGAGGGACTAAAAAGTCAGCACTGCCTATCTTATCACTAGGTGCAAAGACTGGACAGAATATTTCTATTCAACGTTGTTTGCAGGCAGTGAATACCTCATGGATCAAAAATAACAAAAAGACCAATAAATAACAATGGGGAGAATGAGTAGGTCCGCAAAGATCTGCGTTACCTACCCTTTTCACTATCTGCAAAAAGGGTGGTCTCTTCCCTGTTTGCAGACAGGGAATCTCCAGGAGACAATAGTTTTGCGAACAACAGTTCAGTTTCAAGTAATTATTGAGTGGGGGAGAAAAATAAGCACGGCTGCTGCCCTACCTATCCTCCACTGCTTGCAAAGAGAGAGCCCGTTGTTTCTCCGTTTGTAGACAGTGAATCTCCAAATAAATAAAGAGCAATACTAGTATTTGTAAACAATCAAACAATCAAGCAATTATTTCGTAACTTGTCGTGATTACACGACCTTACCCGGACCATGTGGACAGTTTCTTGTCTTCCGAATCCAGCGCCCGATCGTCCTCTTTTTCTCGTATTTCTCACGGCACTCCTGATGGTCCCCAGTCAGGACCGTAGATCACTCGAGAGAGGTCTGTTCGGAACTAGTGAAGTTCGGATGATCGGCTGCCAGACGAGGGTCTATTGGGCAAGAGCTCTCCCGATCGTTGCAGTCGTTCACTCTGTCGTCGGGACCTCTCCCACTGGATCCACGAGTCGCTGATGGGCCCCACGCTTGGGACGCCAATTGTTAAAACCTGATTCGGGTCGGGGACAATCGATATTTGCCCGGCGGTATTGCCTCTGTGACCCTCTAGTTATTTAATCAATGAAGAGGCAGGCGCTGGAGACTGGAAAGCAGGAAACAAGGTTTTTATTTTCTCCGGAGGAGAACACAACGAAACGGACAGAAGGTATCGTTCTGAGGTGCTCTAGATACATTTCTGAGGCCTGGCCTCTTATACACTGTTTTACGACTTTATTGTAGATTACACATTCATGTTAAAGCTTTGATGTATGGAAAAGATATTCCCGGAAATCCCCTTTGGGCCCGTTCCCACACACATTTACAGTTGAAGTCCCCACCCTAGTCACAACAGGTGATGAGTATCACGCAGCTGGATATTCCGCCGATTCACGGAATGTGGGGGGTTCGATCGGATCTCATGGAGTGGGGGCTTTGATCAACCCGGGGATCCTTTGATGGGGGAAGCTTTCTATTGTACGGGGAGGGGCAAGGAATGGTATCGGCAGAGCTGGGTGTCGGCCTGGGAACGGGGAAGACAAAACGGGCACACAGGGAAAAAGGGGGTTTGCATCTAAGGGCCGGAGATCATGAAAGGGAAGCAGGGAGGTGTCGCGCTGGGAACAGGATGAGGGCCTGGGGCAGAGCAGCGCCGAAGAGGGGTTTTATGACTCAAGGCAGGTGCAAGCAGGGGGTGGTCAGCGTGCAGGCTTAGTGAAGGCGAAGGGCTATGTCAGGGGCCAGCGGCATGCAAAAGGGTTCGTTCTGATCGGGGCATCTTAAAAAATGGCGGGCGCGCACGACAAAAGTGTGGCATCAGGGGAAGAGGCAAGATGGCGCAGATAATGTTCACCAAAACGTACTAATTTTCAACAGAGGTACAGAGCCCGCCTCAGGGCACGAGGTACAGAGCCCGCCTCAGGGCCCGGGGTACAGAGCCCGCCTCAGGGCCCGGGGTACAGAGCCCGCCTCAGGGCACGAGGTACAGAGCCTGCCTCAGGGCCCGGGGTACAGAGCCCGCCTCAGGGCCCGGGGTAAAGAGCCCGCCTCAGGGCACGAGGTACAGAGCCCGCCTCAGGGCACGAGGTACAGAGCCCGCCTCAGGGCCCGGGGTACAGAGCCTGCCTCAGGGCACGAGGTACAGAGCCCGCCTCAGGGCCCGGGGTACAGAGCCCGCCTCAGGGCACGAGGTACAGAGCCCGCCTCAGGGCCCGGGGTACAGAGCCCGCCTCAGGGCACGAGGTACAGAGCCCGCCTCAGGGCCCGGGGTACGGAGCCCGCCTCAGGGCACGAGGTACAGAGCCCGCCTCAGGGACCTGGCGTACAGGGCCCTGGCGTACAGGGCCCAGGTACAGAGCCCGCCTCAGGGCCCGGGGTACAGAGCCCGCCTCAGGGCCCGGGGTACAGAGCCCGCCTCAGGGCCCGGGGTACAGAGCCCGCCTCAGGGCACGAGGTACAGAGCCCGCCTCAGGGCACGAGGTACAGAGCCCGCCTCAGGGCCCGGGGTACAGAGCCCGCCTCAGGGCACGAGGTACAGAGCCCGCCTCAGGGCCCGGGGTACAGAGCCCGCCTCAGGGCCCTGGCGTACAGGGCCCTGGCGTACAGGGCCCAGGTACAGAGCCCGCCTCAGGGCCCGGGGTACAGAGCCCGCCTCAGGGCCCGGGGTACAGAGCCTGCCTCAGGGCCCGGGGTACAGAGCCTGCCTCAGGGCACGAGGTACAGAGCCCGCCTCAGGGCCCGGGGTACAGAGCCCGCCTCAGGGCACGAGGTACAGAGCCCGCCTCAGGGCACGGGTTACAGAGCCCGCCTCAGGGCACGGGGTACAGAGCCCGCCTCAGGGCCCGGGGTACAGAGCCCGCCTCAGGGCCCTGGCGTACAGAGCCCGCCTCAGGGCCCGGGGTACAGAGCCCGCCTCAGGGCCCGGGGTACAGAGCCCGCCTCAGGGCACGAGGTACAGAGCCTGCCTCAGGGCCCGGGGTACAGAGCCCCCCTCAGGGCACGAGGTACAGAGCCCGCCTCAGGGCACGGGGTACAGAGCCCGCCTCAGGGCACGAGGTACAGAGCCCGCCTCAGGGCCCGGGGTACAGAGCCCGCCTCAGGGCACGAGGTACAGAGCCCGCCTCAGGGCCCGGGGTACAGAGCCCGCCTCAGGGCACGGGGTACAGAGCCCGCCTCAGGGCACGGGTTACAGAGCCCGCCTCAGGGCACGGGGTACAGAGCCCGCCTCAGGGCACGAGGTACAGAGCTCCCCTCAGGGCACAGGGTAAAGAGCCGCCCCAGGGCCTGGGGTACAGAGCCCCGTCCAGGCCACAGTGCACAGAGCCCGCCTCAGGGCCCGGGGTACTGTTGTGAAGTTAGCAGGCTAGTGGTTGTGGGTGGAGCCTAGGGGGTGGACAGGAAGAGGAGGGGACCGACGAGGGAGAGGGAGATAGAGTAGGGACAAGAGAGAGACTGGTTGCATGACAATAAAGCTCCAGTAATTATAATACACGTGTCTGTGGTTATTTGTAGCGGGATGCTACAACTGGCGACGAGGGTGGGATGACCAAACCCACTGCCTGCAGAACCAGACTGAGACACTCTGTCCCAGGCAACGCTGAAAGAAAAACGCTGCCGAATATTGCAGGATACTGCTGCCTCCAGAGAAGAAGCCTGCAGCATGTGACCCTGCCCCTATGAGGAACGTGAAGGGGCCGAGAGGGACTGCGAGCTCGAGTGCTGACTCAGAAGAAGGGAAGCGAGCGCGCTGAAACGCGACCTCGCCAGAAGCGTGTGCCGGGAAGTGAGTCCTGGCAGGGCAGAGATCGGGAGCCTACCCCGACCCTGCTGCACACCCCAGATTGAGGGAGAAGTGCCCCAGCGTCGAGGACGACGTCCGCGAAGACCGTCCAGCGAAAGCGACTGAGCACCGGGAGGTCCGGGCTTGATTTCCCGCCGATGGTGAGAATCTCACGCGTGATGCGTGCAAATCGGCAAGCTGTCGCGGAAAAGTGCGGAAACGTGAAAAGTAAGGCGGGAGCCCACCCCAACCTCACCTGGTAGCTGTGGTAATCAGGGAAAAGTGAATCCTGAAGCCCGTTACCCAGAAGCTGCAGGCTGGTGAGTCTGGAGTGACTGAATGGGGAGAGAAAACCTCTTGTGACTGCAGTGACGGCGGCCATCTTTGAGTCAGGCGCTCGTCAGGACAGATCCCTTAGCTTTCAAAGAGCGGCCATTTTGAAGTCAGGCACTAGGGAAAGAAACAAGCATTGGCAAGGAAACAAGCACTGGCGCCAGGAAATAAACAAACATTGGCAAAGAAACAAGCATTGGTACCCGGAAATAAACAAGCATTGGCAAATAAACAAGCATTGGTACCCGAAAATAAACAAGCATTGGCAAAGAAACAAGCACTGGTACCCGAAAACAAACAAGCACTGGCAAATAAACAAGCATTGATACCCGAAAATAAACAAGCATTGGTGAGACCGAGTGAGTGTGACAAAGACACAAACAAGCGCTGCAAAGATGTCCGACGATGACAGAAATCCACCGCCACTGGCTGATGTCAAGCCTAAGGTTCCAGGTGGGTCGCACCTGCGAGCGCCCGAATCCCTCAAAGTGACCACTGGGGGAACCATGGGTCCCAAATGGCAAGAATGGTTTGAAGAATTTGAAGATTACATCGAAGGATCAGAAGTGATCGAGGACAAAAAGAAGTTGATTGCCCTGCGCAACTTGGCGGGGCGGGAGATAGTCAAAATAATCAAAGACCTTCCTGCCGCAGAGGCGGACACCTATGACAAAGTGCGTGACGCATTAAATAAAAGATTTCTTCACAAAAAGAACGTCGACTATGAACGCCATACATTCCACTCAGCTCGTCAAGGGAAGGAGGAACCAATGAGCGCTTTTATGATGCGCCTGAGGAGACTAGCCAAGCATTGTGCATTTGATAATTTCTCAATAGATGCTGCAATTAAGTCACAAATAATTGATGGATGTCACTCCGACCAATTGAGGAGACGATTATTGCGAAAGGAACATAGCCTCGACGATATAGAGGAGATGACACGAATATTTGATCAAGCAGAAGAGTATGCAGCAGACATCGAAACGGGACACAAAGGAAGTCGCGAACAAGTGCGACACGTGCACGCCAAGAGTGAGAATCGAAGGAGTACGAGAGACAGACAATGGAGGCCACGCCCGTCATCACGTCGAGAGCAATCAAGACATCAGCGGCGAGAGCCGTGGAAGAAGGAAAGGAGATCAGAGAACGTGAGGAAATGCTACCGTTGTGGGTATGATTACCCACATGTAGACAGCTGCCCTGCCAAAGATGTCGGAAGTGTGGTCGAACGAATCATTTTGAAGTGATGTGTGGGGAATACAATAAGGAGAGACGAAGTGGTGCCACAAAGACAGCTCAGCCTGACTCACGAAGAGGTACCCCGAGAATGTCCCGATCCGGCACCCGAAGACACCATGCACGAGCTGTCCAAGAACAAACTGAACAGTCTTCTGGGTCGTCACACTCCAGCCGAGAGTCACGTCGGTCCAGGTGGGAACGGAGGTCACCATCCAAGGAATCTAGGCCGTCATCCAGAGACTCAACCTATACCATTGAATATCTGAACTTAGCCGCAGATCCAGATCAGCTTAAGACATATCCCCGGCTGGACATCAAAGTTGGCAATCATGATACAAAATTTGTACTAGACTCAGGTGCATCCCTGAACTATATTCCAGTCACCGAATATGAAAGAATGAGTCTGCGTCCTCCTCTGACCTTTGCACCAGTCAGAGTCTTCACATGGATGGCTAAGAAGCCACTTCCTTGCCTCGGGAAGTTCTCGACGACCCTCAAACATGAGGACACAACCATCCCAGCGGTCATCCATGTCATTAAAGGCCCAGAAGCGGACTGTCTACTGAGCCTCCCGACAGCTGAACGTCTTCACCTAGTGGAAATCCTTTTCAAGGTCAGTGGAAACCAAGATGTGACCCGCCAGTTTCCCAGACTATTTCAAGGACTAGGCAAGTTGAAAGATTGCCAAGTACGATTGCATATTAATGAACAAATCAGACCCGTCGCTCAACACCCTCGACGGGTACCGTTTCATCTCCAAACCGCTGTGGAGGAAGAACTCCAGGATTTGTTAGCTGCTGATATCATCGAGCGCACTGAGGGTCCAACACCGTGGGTGTCCCCAGTAGTTATCGTTCCCAAAAAAGGGCACGGCCAACAAAGTCAGACTCTGTGTGGACATGCGCCTGCCCAACACTGCAATCGAAAGAGAACGACATCCGGGACCACACTTGAGTGATATGATCTCGGCTCTAAACGGGGCAAAGATATTTTCCAAGTTGGACTTAAATAAGGGGTACCACCAGTTGGAATTAGAGGCAAAGTCAAGATACATCACCACGTTCGCAACCCATCTGGGGTTGTTCAGATATAAGAGACTCAGTTTTGGGGTTTCCTCAGCAGCCGAAATATTCCAAGAAGCCATTCGGCAGGTCATTCAGAACATTCCCAACACATTCAACTATAGTGATGACATCCTTGTCTATGGTTCTGATCTACGAGAGCATGATATCGCACTCAATCGTGTCTGCCACGCACTACTAGAAGCAAACCTGACTCTTAACAGAGAGAAGTGCGAGTTCCACCAGGACACACTTAAATTCTTTGGTCACATCTTCTCAGGCGCTGGCATGAAACCTGACCCCGACAAGATTGGGACTCTGAACAACACCAAGAGTCCCCAGGACGTCAGTGAGCTCAGGTCATTTCTTGGAATGGCCAGTTATTGTGCCCGCTATATCAGGGACTACGCAACAATCAGCCATCCCCTTCGTCTATTGACCAAACAAGGCCAGCCGTTTGAGTGGACTCCCCAATGCGAGAAATCATTCAAGGAGATCAAGAAGGCGGTAGCATCTGCGGATCACCTGTCATATTTTAACCCACAAAGAAAGACTGAAATAACTGTGGATGCCAGCCCTGTCGGGCTTGGTGCCATCTTGGCACAATATGATAATGACTCAGATCCACGTCGAATCATTGCATATGCGAGTCGTAGCTTGACTGACCCGGAACGGGCATACTCGCAGCCCGAAAAAGAAAGTCTTGCCGTAGTGTGGGCATGTGAACATTTTCATGTCTTCATATATGGTAAACACTTCACTTTAATCACAGATCACCAAGCTCTTGTCACCATTTACGGAAACCCACGATCCAAGATGCCCCCAAGAATCGAAAGGTGGGGCCTAAGGCTACAGGAGTACACGTTCACCATCATCCACAAGCCGGGGAAGTCAGAAAACCCGGCTGACTATATGTCCAGGCACCCAGCTACATCGTCAGTCTCTAAATCGTCCATTGCGGAAGAGTACATACATTTCGTGACTGATCAAGCTCTTCCTCCCGCTATCCCAATGGACACCATCCGAGAAAGCACAGCACAAGATGTCATCCTGCAGAAGGTCCTGCGCAGGATTCGACACAACAGGTGGCGGCATGATTCTCAGGATGAAGAGACTGATCCTATCCTGAAACAAGAAATGCAGGCTTTCCGGCACGTGTGCAGTGAGCTGTCAGCCACCACTGATGGCATAATACTGCGAGACCAGCGAATCGTGATTCCCACTCAACTGAGACAAGGCGTGGTTGCCCTTGCCCATGAAGGACATCGGGGTATTGTGTCAACCAAACGCGCATTGAGAGAGCGAGTGTGGTTTCCATATCTCGACCAAATGGTCGAAGCCACCTTGAAGGACTGTCACCTCTGTCAGCTCACGAGCAAAAGTGACCCTCCAGCACCACTGAACATGACCCCTCTACCACCTGGGGTGTGGCAAGAAATTGCCATTGATTTCTATGGACCCCTGGCATCGGGCAAATACGTGCTGGCCATCATCGATGAACATTCTCGATACCCCATTGCATACTTTGTACCGTCTACAAATGCCGCAAGTACTCTCAAGGTACTGGACGAAGTCTTTGCGGCCTGGGGAGTTCCCTCAAAGGTAAAGACGGACAACGGACCCCCATTTAATGGAAAAGACTTTGCAGCATTCGCAAAACACCTAGATTTCCATCATCGTAAGATTACACCCCTCTGGCCACAGGCTAATGGAACAATTGAAAGATTCATGGCCACGCTCAAAAAGACTTTTCAACATGCGACAGCGGAAGGAAAGGATTTACAAGTCGCCCTCAACGAGGTCCTCCGAGCTTACCGGACAACTCCTCATGCAACCACGGGGCAATGCCCGGCAACACTCATGCTGGGACGTCCCATGAGGAATCGTATTCCAACGTGGGAAGGGGCATTACGACCATCATTGTCACCCACTCAAGATCATCAAGAAATGATGAAAACAGACCAGCGCAGAAAAGACAAAATGAAGTCATATGCAGATCACCGGAGAAGAGCGAGGTCACTCTCGTTACATGAAGGAGACCGGGTGCTTGTCAAGCAGGAACAGCAGAAAAAGACCGACTGCCTGTTCAAGGATGAACCGTTGCTGATCACGAAAAGGAAAGGAACTATGTTGACTGCAGAATCAGAGCAGAGACAAATCACGAGAAATATCTCGCACTTCAAGAAGTTGCCACGCGATACCACCGGAACCCTACCGAGTGAAATGGACACTCCCTGTTCGGAAGAACCATCTTCAGTCAGTTGTGAGAACACTGGTCCAATCAATGAGACACGGAGTGACACTAATCCGAGAATCACGTCACCACGACCTCATCGTGACATCCGTCCACCCAAAAGACTTATTGAAGAAATGGACTAAGAAGTCAGTGTGTTTATTTGTTTTGTTACAAAGGGGGGAGATGTTGTGAAGTTAGCAGGCTAGTGGTTGTGGGTGGAGCCTAGGGGGTGGACAGGAAGAGGAGGGGACCGACGAGGGAGAGGGAGATAGAGTAGGGACAAGAGAGAGACTGGTTGCATGACAATAAAGCTCCAGTAATTATAATACACGTGTCTGTGGTTATTTGTAGCGGGATACTACAGCTACAGAGCCCGCCTCAGGGCCCGGGGTACAGAGCCCGCCTCAGGACCCGGGGTACAGAGCCCGCCTCAGGGCCCGGGGTACAGAAACCGTCTCAGGGCACGGGGTAAAGAGCCGCCCTAGGGCATGGGGTACAGAGCCCCGTCCAGGCCATGGGGTACAGAGCCTGTCTCAGGGCACGGGGTACCGAGTTCCCCCTCAGGGCACGGGGTACAGAAACCTTCTCAGGGCACTGTCGATATTTTGGATTCGATATTCTGTCCTCAATATTCTGTGCCATCCATATTCCGATCTTGATGTTCTTGTGCACACCATGTGATTCTGTGTGAAAGAATACGTGGATTTTTTAAAGGTACATATTAAAGCACGCTCAATCAACTTTCCACAATCTAAATTTAAATCCTATCAATTAGATGGGATTTCAAGTAGAAGGGTGAAAAGTCTGATTTGCAACTTTGTGTATTTTCTAAACTGTGTTCGAGGTTTTTAAATAAGCTGGCCTCATCCCCGAGCCACCCCCCCACACCTTTTACCTCATGTGGTGGGTATGCAGCCTCCACACTCAAAATGTTTTCGGTTCAGGATGTCCTACCTGGGACGTTCTGCATCAGGAAATCATCACACTTGGAAGACCCGAAATGATAAACCTTACCTCATGTAAATTTAGGAAACTTCATCCGCTTCGTAAAGTGTGGAGTTTCCTAATATCAGAAAAAACAAATGGAGGAGTACCACCAGTGAGAATTCACAAGTCGCTGTAGGGGTGGACGGTTTTCGCAAGGTGGAGGAAAACTCGTTTTATTAGAAACCCCTCACTCATCACCTAGTGATGACATGCTTCATCATCGGGGTCCACCCTAATGACCTAGCGTCATCAGGGTGTGCTTCAACACCTGATTGCAGTGGAGCAGGTTGTGAGTGGTGGTGCGTGAAAAAAGAAAAAGTAAGTGTGTTAAAAATTGTCCTGGTTTGAACTTGGAAAAATAAAGATTTTTTATTGGCAAGCAACTGGACAATATTAAAAACGTGGCGGTATAAAATAAGGGCAGTGATGAGCCCGTGTATCTCTTTATGTGTTGGGTCTACATGTTTCAACCTTAGCGGTTATGGTGAACCAGGTTTTCGTCAGGACCTCAAAACCAAGTTGGTGGATGGTCTGCGTCCCCTAAAAGACGCACCCAATCCTACCACATGGGACCACTGGATGGCGAAAATGTGCCCGTGGTGTTAGCTCGCTCCACAATGGGTGAGCTCTAAAAATCAAAACACCTGTAAAAGAAAATACGGACATTTGTCACATATTGAGCGTATTTACAAGCCTGTAACGTAGTGCAGTGCTTCAATGTTGTGTCAGCATGCTGTCACACCCTGTTACATGGTGAATTCAAGGGTAGCATCATATGTCTAGCGTTACCGGTGTTGGGCTCTACTCCAGCATACTTCTAGAGGAGGGAGGGAAGTGATAGTGCACAATGTGGGGCGGTGAAAATTAACCGCAACTTGCACACAAAAGGAGTACTGTGATTATTTTTCTATTCACAACTTGCACGCAGTACAATAAATCATCACCGCGTGGTACTAGCTCGCATACTGACTAGTTTGTGCGAGGCTATATCCGTTTAGATAGTGCATGCATTGTCATGGTAAACTGTACAACACAAAACAAAACAAACACGGCACAGACGCGTGACAGACAAAGAATATATAACCAAGGCTCACTCTCAGTGGAGTGTTCAAGGACTTCATGGGGCAGGGGAGGTTACCCTCGTGAATAAACGTATTCTGTAAAAGAATGGTATTTAAAGGAAGACGTTATTGCGAGCAAGAATGGCTTATGAGCATCAAAGCCGTGTCCTGTGCGTTAGCGAGTGTTCGAACCCCATGGCCAGGCACTCCTGTAATGAGGATCAGTCATAGCATTTGCCAAACTCCCCTTTAACATAGCCCCAAGCTAGGCTGTGCTTAAGTTCACACATTGGGGTTTTAATTCAGACTTCCCCATGGTCCATACACCCCATAGCACTCTGGGAACCCCCTCTCTTTACTCACGACTGATTATGATGCAGTCACCAAACTTTGAACAGTAATTTCAGTCAGTGATTATTATATAGTCACTAAATTTTGAATAATAGTTTCAGTCCGTTTATATTTGTCAATTTATATCTCTGAGCCCGTCATTGCCTTCAGCCACCCTGCCCGAGGTTCGAACACTCGCTAATGCTGTACCTCTATGACCCTTCGCGGCCACCGTCCCAGTGCCTCGGGTTGCCGGGCTCCCGCACACGTGATCGCGGCTTAACCACGCCCATCACGGAAGCGTTCGTAGTTTATCTACTCCCGCCTTCACCTAGCCCAGTACTAACGGGGCGGCGCAGGCAGTAGGTTACAAGCTGAAATCCTCGGCGTCAAACTGTAAGTAGAGAAGCTCTTTTCCCTCAGGGCTTGTCCTTCTCAACAAGCGCCTCCACGAGCGCACACAGGACACGGCTTTGATGCTCATAAGCCATTCTTGCTCGCAATAACGTCTTCCTTTAAATACCATTCTTTTACAGAATACGTTTATTCACGAGGGTAACCTCCCCTGCCCCATGAAGTCCTTGAACACTCCACTGAGAGTGAGCCTTGGTTATATATTCTTTGTCTGTCACGCGTCTGTGCCGTGTTTGTTTTTTTTTGTGTTGTACAGTTTACCATGACAATGCATGCACTATCTAAACGGATATAGCCTCGCACAAACTAGTCAGTATGCGAGCTAGTACCACGCGGTGATGATTTATTGTACTGCGTGCAAGTTGTGAATAGAAAAATAATCACAGTACTCCTTTTGTGTGCAAGTTGCGGTTAATTTTCACCGCCCCACATTGTGCACTATCACTTCCCTCCCTCCTCTAGAAGTATGCTGGAGTAGAGCCCAACACCGGTAACGCTAGACATATGATGCTACCATTGAATTCACCATGTAACAGGGTGTGACAGCATGCTGACACAACGTTGAAGCACTGCACTACGTTACAGGCTTGTAAATACGCTCAATATGTGACAAATGTCCGTATTTTCTTTTACAGGTGTTTTGATTTTTAGAGCTCACCCATTGTGGAGCGAGCTAACACCACGGGCACATTTTCGCCATCCAGTGGTCCCATGTGGTAGGATTGGGTGCGTCTTTTAGGGGACGCAGACCATCCACTAACTTGGTTTTGAGGTCCTGACGAAAACCTGGTTCACCATAACCGCTAAGGTTGAAACATGTAGACCCAACACATAAAGAGATACACGGGCTCATCACTGCCCTTATTTTATCTCGCCACGTTTTTAATATTGTCCAGTTGCTTGCCAATAAAAAATCTTTATTTTTCCAAGTTCAAACCAGGACAATTTTTAACACACTTACTTTTTCTTTTTTCACGCACCACCACTCACAACCTGCTCCACTGCAATCAGGTGTTGAAGCACACCCTGATGACGCTAGGTCATTAGGGTGGACCCCGATGATGAAGCATGTCATCACTAGGTGATGAGTGAGGGGTTTCTAATAAAAAGAGTTTTCCTCCACCTTGCGAAAACCGTCCACCCCTACAGCGACTTGTGAATTCTCACTGGTGGTACTCCTCCATTTGTTTTTTCTGCTATTGTATCCAGGGGTACAGGAGTACTCCCAGTTCACTCCGGTGAACATAACCCTTGCTCTCTCCATTGTTTTTGTATGTTTCCTAATATCAACCAATCAACTCTGTAAGTGAACTTTTAGTTTAACTCACCACTAATTTAAAATAACTTTAAGGAGAGCTTAGAGCAAATCCATCAAGAACATTTTGGGAAATTAGTGGCAGACTCTGGGATCGATTCCAATGTAGTGCAGAAAGCCTCTAAACGGCATTCAGACTCCCCTAGACTGTGTCGGAACCTATCTGACCGACTCGTCGGAAGCAATTGCAACCGACCGATTACGATGTTCGCGGTCGGAAAGGAAACCGCTTGGTCTATCCAAACCAGTTCCGACTGGCATTCGGAGAAACTGAGTTGGTTGTCCACGGACAGAATTTCCGACCGACAGATTACGATGAGGGATTTGAACAGCCTTTCTGACTCGGTTTCTCCGACACGGAAAGGCTATCGGAAACTGTCTTCGAGGGCCCCTAGTATGCACCCACTTCATCCTGTGGCCGCCGGTTGGTTGGGGGCTGTGGGGGTGCCCATGTGACCCCCCCTGTAAAACCATGCACAGTGTGGCCGGCATCATGGGGTGTCCACGACAGGGTGCAAGGTTTTCCGCAACCACCCATTTTCCACATAGGAGCCTGTGTTGTTGGTGGAAACACAGGCTCCAATTGAAATCAATGGGAGACCTTCCAAACAGTGTTCGGAAGCATCATAATCGGTCATGCAGAACCGCAGACTGCGAGTCGGTTGGAACCGATTCCGACAAGGAGTCTGCGTAAACTGTCCGCACTACATCGCAATCGGTCCCTCCGTGTTTGAAACATTTTACAGTAGCAGCAATGGTGAAAACTAGATTCCCTGAATATGGTTTCCACAATATTTGTTCCAAGGGGATGGATCCTCAGCGTGTTTACCCTGGCAGGGTTATCTAGATATTAAACCATTATTTTTTAAAGATAAATATTCTGTTATAGAAGCCCTCTGTGACATGGCAAGTCACATAAAGCTGGTTGGGTATTTGAAGCCCTCTGTAACAAGCTGATTAACCTAACACAATGTATGGCTCCTGCAAACAAAATAGCGACCTCTAGAGCCGCAGTTATCTCACCAGGCTATATTTCACAGCAGGCCAATGTAGGCTAAAGCATTGTCAATCAAATGTAAGTTTTAACTGACTTATGATGACTCTGCCCCAGCGTAATAGGCTAATCAAAGCACTATGCCATGTTGGAATCTGGGGTTTCATGATTGGTCATTGCTTCTGAATGGCTGGTAAGTTTAGGTACCGATGCATCCTGAATAGGAACAGTCATGAAAGTTGCTGGCTTAAAAACAGGATGACCCAATGCCCTTTAAAGTTGTGCAATCTTGTCAGAGAGCACTTTCCTGTTTGCCGTACCATATGGTATGGACTTGGCACTTTCCGCAGGGCCATCCCAAACTTTGTGCCTTCACCCTCCTGTCTTCTGAACTCGATGTTGTTGGCTCTTACTACTCTGTGCACTTTACCACTGCTGACCAGTGCTAAAGTGCTATTGCTCTCTCCTTTAACCCCTTCCATGCTGGTGACGAACCCCAGCCGTCACGCTCCACGGTGCTCGTGTGCTGATGACGGCTGGGGTTCGTCACGGTCCCGCCCTGTTCGTTCGGCGGCCGCACACGGGGGGAATCGCTGCCGCACGGAAGGGGTTAAACACGCTGAAATTGGCTTACATCCAACTGGCACATTTATTATATGTAAGTCCCTGGTAAACTGGTACTACATGTACCCAGGGCATGTAAATTAAATGCTACTAGGGGCCCTGTAGCTCTAATTGTGCCACCCACTTCAATACTCTTATAAGCATGGCTCAGGCCTGCCACTGCACTGCAGCGTGTGTGCACAGTGAAAACTGATATTTTGATCTTGCAGGATGGGCCGCCTCTGACTTGATGAGGGGGAGGAGCTGTCACCTCCCTTACTTGCACAACACAACGGTTCTGCCTGGGCACACTCACAAAAGACTTGACACACACTATTATTTTTTGACCACAGACAAGCTAATGCCAGGGAAGGGCAGGAAGGCAGAAAATTCCAAAACCCTCTGGGGGTGAAAGCTCCAGAACCTTCTCCCACTTCAAAGCTGTCACCAGGTATAAATATTGGACCCTCAGACCCAACTCTTCGGTAGACCTCTGGACCTGTGGAAGACTCAGAAGAACTTCTGTGCTGCGCTGTAAGAAGGATTGCCACTCTGCTGCCTGCTGCCTGCTGTCCTGTTGCCTGAGAAAAAGGACTAGGCCTGCATCTTGATCCCAGGAACCATCAGAGTGACTCCAAGTTGGCTGATCTACTGATCAGAGCCTCAGGGACAGAAAAAAATTCCAACTACCTTGAACCCAGCACCTATACTTTACTTGTTGTGAGTCTTGCCCCTCAAGAGGTGCTACCTCAGTCCTGGACCATTGGAAGTGGGCCTGAAGATGTTCTGCTGGCCCAGCTGTGGTCCTGTAAGCAGAACCAATGCAGCGCAACGCATCTCCTCGCAGCCGCATCGGCATCACCACAATGTGACGCATCTACGACAACGGACTCCACATCGCAGTCTCCTCGGAACCGCCGCAGTGGCATGCACCCCCGATGCAGGGCTTCGAATCGCAAGCATCTTGTCTACAGCATCCTTGACAACAATGCAGGAATCCGCATTGCAGCTCAGCAGCTCCCTCAGAACCACCGCTGCGCGACACATCCTTGACGCAGCATCTCGTATTGGTCCGCAAACAGGATTTAAGGTACTTTGCTAATCGGGCCTAACTGGGTCCCTCTACCTGGCCTGCACTCCATCGCGGTCAAACTGAACTTGTGACTTTGTCCCGGTCTAGCGCGAGCAGATAACCACTGTTGCACTTTGTGCTTTTTGGAACTGTTTTTACCTAAATCTTTATAATTGCACATTTCCGGTTCTACTGATTGGATTTTTGTTGTTTTGGTGTCAAATAATTTGTTACATTTTACTCTATGCTTCTAAATTGGTGCGGGATTTTCCCTGTGTTGTTTTCACTTTATTACTGTTTGAAGTACTACATAAATACGGAAGTTACACCTGACTGCTTTGTGCCAATCTACCAGAGGGTTAAGCCCGGGTTAATTTGGGGTTTGCTGCTTGAGTGGGGTCTCACCCACCTTGACCAGTAACCCAATTTCCAACAAAAGGCATGAAGGGAGCTCAGCCAATGCCCACTGAATTCTTGGCCTTTCAGCTGTGACAGTGAATGGATGTATGTCGTTACTAGGCATGCTTTTACAACGCATGCCTTTACCACGCAAGTTTTACAACGCAAGTCGTTACAACGACTTGCGTTGGGGGGCGCTGGATAGTGAATAGTTTAATTTACTATTCCAACTCCAGTCCCCGTGGATAGTAGGAAAGGAGTTGGATAGTAAATTAAACTATTCCCTATCCTACAGCGCCCCCCAGGCGCAAGTCGTTGTAACGCTTGCGTTGTAAAAGTTGCGTGGTAAAGGTACTGCGTGGTAAAAGTTGCGTTGTAAACGCTGTTCCCCACAGTGAATTAGTGTAGGTAGCACCTTTCATATCAGCTTCTCACACAACATTGTGGCGTTCCCAGAGGGGTCCATCAAATCCCCTCTAGTATTCAACATCTACCTAACCCGCTTACCTAACCTGATTACATCATTCAACCCCACCCGTTACAACTATGCAGACTGCACCAAAATCAATTTTAAAAATAGAAAGTCTGAATAGTTTTATGATGGAACACTGAGTTCCACAACCCCGCATTCCTAGCCGATGCAGTCTGAATAACGACTGAGTCTTAACTGTGCATTGCTTTTCCACGCATGCCTTTATCCCAAATTTTTGTTGTAAAGGCATGTTTAGTAAAGGGGTATGCATGGCCAACTCTCGCCCTTCCTCCCGCCCTGAGGTGCAAACATCTCTACCCCCTCCCAATCCCCAAGCCAAAAACGCTGTCCCTTATCCCTGTCCTTTAACCTGACCCTGGCCAGTCCTGACCCAGCCCATAAAACTGCCCCACCCTCCCCTAAGCCCTCAAAACTACCCTGACTACCCATTCCCCTCCCCCTGCTCTGAGGCCTAAAACACTAACCCCCAATAAAAAAAAACGACACCAACACTTCCCCAGCCCTACAAACGACTCCAACCCCCCAGCCCTGAAAACTTGCCCCATCACCCAGCCCTGAAAACTAGCCCCACCCCACAAGCCCCGAAAACTAGCCCCAATTCCCCCCAGCCCTGAAGCCTAGCCCCGATTCCCCCAGCCCAGAAAACTACCCGACCGACCCCCCAGCGTAGAAAACTACCCGAACCCCCAAGGCCACAAAACTACCCCCGACCAACCCCCAGCCTACAGAACTACCCCGACCCCCACAGCCCACACAAGTCCCCTGACCCACCCCTAGCCCCACTCCCCTCACCAAGGATCTCTTCCTGTTTTCATCCGTCAGTAGCTACACTACCGCCAACCCATCCCCCAGCCTACAAAACATTCCCGACCCATCCCCCAGCCTACAAAGCATTGCTCTATGCGCTCTGCAGAGAGGCCAAGGATTGGATGGGCACTTATTCAGAATCCCTTCGGTCCCCTCTGACACTGTGAGTAATTCACACCGCCTTCAGCTTGAACTTCACAGCTCTCAATCGTGACCCGTTATAAACACCCACCCACAACCTGAACTTACGCAAATATGCACACACTGTACATAAAAAGATGTTGCATGAAAAAACTACATAAACATAGTCTGGAAAAATCAAATACTCTTAGGGAGTGTGAGTAAGTGAAATGTGAAATGCAAACAGGAACAGCCCTCTTGCTGAGAGGCCAGTGCCTGTTCTTGCTGGCTGTAGTTATGTCCCAGGGCTGGGGTACAAGGGGGCTGCAGGGGTGAGGTCAATTACAGATGAGGCAGGGACACCTACCCTCTAAGGGACGCCACCGCTCTGATTCACTTTTTCCCTCTAAGACTTCCTAACCCCTGCTTGCAGCAGACGTCAGTCAGGGTGATTAAGGAAGGATCCATCAGACACGCCAGTTCACGCGATCGCCAGTAGGTGGCGACAGTGCTTCATGTTGGAAAGCTTTTCAGGCACAAAGCGACGGGGAATTATGCGCCTTTAGGTTTCGTTCAGATGTTGGGGTCATCGTTCTGAAAGATTCTACTTTGAGAAACGCGCCCCTCAATTCCGGCGATAAGCAAAAGGCAACAATTATTTTAAAAGGCTCTCATAACTTGCAAAGGTGCATTGTAATGCAACATTTAAATAGCCCGTCACACCTAGGGTTGGCACCTTTGGAAAAGGAAATATTGGCCATTTGTGGTTTTAAAGAGTCTGCAAAGGACGGGGTGTGATACAAAATAGGTTTGAAACAAAATCACATGTATTCAGTTGTAACAACTTTTCTGTCTTTGTTTACTTTGATTATTAGTCAGGGGTCATCAATAAAGCTGTGAAAGACATGAATTTAAAAGAGCTTCCTATTTATATTTGCTGTTTGAAGCATGTAGACGTAAAGGCCCAAAATACCGGCTTTAGATGATGTTGCTTCTGTTTGTACCGCTAGGACATCAAAATACCGGTGATGCTGGTAGAAAACTGGCCAGGTGGCAACCCTTTTCATACCACTGACAGGGTGGCTTGCATTCTCTTTGCCCCGGTGCTGCCGCTTGGTTTGCGAGTGCGGGGGCGAACAGGGCACCCATTGCACCATGACAAGCGGGAGGTGTCGGTGAGATGTGTGAGGCTCGTAGACATGTTGTTAACATTGTGCAGCAAGTTTGCTGTGTCAACGCATGAAGTGTTAAGGAATAATGGCAGAACAGATGCTTTGCACACAAGAATGACTGCTCATCTATATGGTGATTATCACAGATAGAATTATAGATGGGTAATAGTGGATAAGTGGGATGCTTTTCAAAAGGGATCTGAGGGTCACCAAATATGCAACAAACAAGAAGCTCAAGGTGTCTATGATGTCACTCAGAACCTCGAGGTGAAATATATGAATGTTATTTACTGTTCCCCGTCTACAGTTGTATGTTATGTACGGCCCGCCCAAATGACATACCCTTGCTTTCATCAGCTATGCTGAGGCAGAGAAATCATGGGGAAGCCTTCGCCACAGCCTAGCTTATCTCAGCCCCCATTTACATGTTACTCGGGGTGTTCTGCTCTATCACCCCCCTAATAAAAATGGCAGGCATCCTGCCACCCTCCCACACCACTCTCAGCATTACCTCCCAACCCCACAAATATAAAAAAATATATATGTGATGTCTTGACACTGACCCCTCTCACCCAGATGTGAATAAAAAAGCATAGTGACATGCAGCCCACCCACACCACCTTCTCTTCCAAGCACCCCAAGCTCAAATATATGATATTAATACATGTGTTCCTGTCCAGAAAACCCTCTCTGTCTCCCCATCTCCCCACACAAAGATGTCCTCTCGCTGCTCTCCGTCAGAGCAGAGAGGCAGATCTATACTGATGGGGTCTGTGTGACCCCTGCCAGAGCAGCCTGGAACTCCTTTATGATACAGCAACAGTGCTAAACAGAGTTAGCATCTCACAAATAGTGGAAACAATTATTGGTTCCCATCATTGCTACTTCATAGCAGTGAATAACCAGGTCAAGAATCTGGTATTAGAGCGAGGGGTACCAGGAGAGAGCCTTACACACAATAGCAGTTATAAATACGGGAGGGTGCAGCTTTTTAGTGCTGCTGGGAATTCAGTCAGTTTCAAGGAACTCTTTTGTCTTTGTAACGGCAGGCAGGGCTGGCTTTAGAGCTGGTGGCGCCCGGTGCGACAATCACTTCTGGCACTCACACGTCCCTTGACCGCCTTCTCGGATTCTCTCACTACCACCTGCAAAAGCGCCCCATATCTCTCGTATCATAAGATATTGCTAAGCACAGCGCCCCCCTGTGGTCACAGCGCCCCCCTCCACAGGTCAGCGCCCAGTGCAGCTGCACCAGTCGCACTGTCCTAAAGCCGGCCCTGACTGCAGGGGTTGGTCCACAGTCCTTGCTTGGCTGAGTTCCAGTGATGAAAAGCAGGTCAGTGTCCCACTTTGACACAAGGTTGTAGATATTGACACAGCTCTTTGTTTAAGGTCTACATGTAATGAGTAGTGGTGGTGAGTAGTACTTGATGCTGAAACTGGGATTATGATGGCAAAGGGGATTGGTTTGAAATGAGAGAAAGTGGAGGTAGAGCTGTCCTTGTAAACCAGCATGTTGAGGTGTGACATGACAGGATTAGGTTGAAGAGCAGAAAGCTGGGTGTGAGATGGAGACAGAAACCAGGCGAGGTGAGCGTGAGATGGTGAAGACTGGGAGGCTGCAGGAGCCAGGAGGGGTGCATGAGAGAAATGACTAGAGTAGGAGGTATGAGGGAGGTGGACGTGTGGGGTAGTGTGATGGCTGGAGACTGAAGGGGTAGGAGTAAGAGGTAGAGGAAGGGGTCAGTCAAGCAGAAGAGAGAAGATTGAGGCAAGCGCAGAGTCTATGCCAGAAGCATGGGTGGAAGAAAGGGGTTGGGAGAGGCGGAGAGTCAGATGGTGGCGGCTAGGGTCCTTTATAAGCGAGGAGTCGGCAGGCTGAGGTTTGGGCATTCTAGGAGGATATGAAAGTGGAAGTGGAAAAGTGGGAGGCTGAAATAGAGGAAGGGGTAGGTGAAAGGTGGAAAATAGTGATGGGATTTGGGACTGGACATACGGAGAAGGTATAGACACATCAGGGAGGATGGATGTGACAGTGGAGGTAAAGTGGGGTACTCAAGTAGGGAGAAAACCATCTATTGCTCGACCGTCAGAGTAGGCGGTAGTGCGGGGACCTTTTAGAACACATATTTGTCTTGATGTTGGCCTGGCAAAGGTCAGCTATAAAGATCCAGGACCACATGCGGTGTAGTTGCTTTGGACATGACCGGGTGAACGCTTTATAAAATTATTTGGGTATTTTGGTTGGATCAAGGTGGGCAAGTACTTGGGTCCCAGTGTAGGTTGGAGGAGTGGAGGTCAGATCTGAAACACCTTAAATACAACTCCTGGGATGCTTTAGGTTCCATTAGAGTCAGTGGGGGTAGAGGTTTTGGAGGGTCTTAACCAGGGAGTAGTGAGAGATGCACCATTAGAGGCAACGCAGGGGTGTTAAGAGAAAAGTCTGCTTGTTTTATTTGCAGAGGTAATGGTTTTAGTCTTTGCTGTAGGCTCTGGATGTGCACAAAGTTGTCTAGGTGGGGTGGGTTTGGGCTGTAAGCATTGCCATAAATGTTGGAACAGCAGCAGCTGAATCTAAGCCCCCAGATTGTATGGAGACTCCATTTGTGAAAGGATCATAGGTCGGGTAATGGGGGAAACTGGATTACAAGAGGTAGGTTGAGATTGATAAAGTAAATTAATGATACAGAGAAGCGAGAGGGAGACAGGGTTAGTTTTACTTTGGTCTATAACATTTCAACATAGTAAAGAAAAAGACCTGAAACAAGAAACATTAATTCAGTAACAACTGATGGTTTTCTAGGGTATGCATTACCCATTTGGAAGACAGAGCACCTCTCAGTAGTCGAGAAAAGAATGATCTGCTTTAAATGGGTGAGTACAAGACCCTTGTCATTTATAAAGTTATGCAAGCCTGTGGAACACAACTTGATCTTACCAGGTTACTGATACATTTATATGTGGTAGTACTGTAATGTACACAAATTAACCTCTAGTTTTCAATAGCAGGTTGAAACTATACGATCTTACCAGGTGCTAGATGGAGTATAAAGCAGTACACCGTTTCCCATCCCACACAGGAACACAATTGATGTACCAATGCTAGGAATACATTTCTGAGACGGGAAACATCCTTTACAACGCAACTTTTACCACGCAGTGCCTTTACGACGCAACTTTTACAACGCAAACCATTACAACGAATTGCGCTGGGGGGCGCTCTAGGATAGGGAATGTGTTTAATGTACTATCCAACACCTTCCCTACTATCCACGGGGACTGGAGTTGGAATAGTAAATTAAACAATTCACTATCCAGCGCCGAAAAGCATTATGCGTTGTAATGGTATGCGTTGTAAAAACCGTGTTGTAAAAGCATGCGATGTAAAAGCATGCGTTGTAATGTCATACATCCTTCTGAGACTGCCTTGCAAAATGCATGCTTCATGCAAGATGCCAAGGATTCCAGTGCACTTATAAGGCAAACTGACTTCATGACTGGTGTGGGCGTATGGGCATATGTGAGTAGTCTTACTTAGGCTGCCAACGACATGCACGTCATACGGTGGATGATGCATCTTGACAACTTAGAGAAGCTGCTTTGTAAGTGAATAATTCCTTGGAAAGACTCTGAATGTTAGCGAATTTATAAACCTTTATCTTCTTAATCTTTGTTGCTATGTGAAATTCGTTGGGTAAATGTGTTTTCTTCTCTCCTTAGAGTGTTCCCGTCCCTCACTCTTTCCTTCGTCTCACCTCAGGGCAATCCCTTCTTTCCCTCTTGTCTCCTCAGAGCAATCCATTCTTTCCCCCTTTCCTTCTTCTCACCTCAGAGCAATCCCTTCTTCCCCCTTTCCTTCATCTCACCTCAGAGCAATCCCTTCTTTCCCTCTTTCCTTCTTCTCTCCTCAGAGCTATCCCTTCTTTCCCTCTTCAATTCTTCTCTCCTCAGAGCAATCCCTTCTTTCCCTCTTTCCTTCTTCTCACCTCAGAGCAATCCCTTCTTTCCCTCTTCAATTCTTCTCTCCTCAGAGCAATCCCTTCTTTCCCTCTTCAATTCTTCTCTCCTCAGAGCAATCCCTTCTTTCCCCCTTTTCTTCTTCTCACCTCAGAGCAATCCCTTCTTTCCCTCTTTCCTTCTTCTCACCTTAGAGCAATCCCTTCTTTCCCCCTTTCCTATTTCTCACCTTAGAGCAATCCCTTCTTTCCCTCTTTCCTTCTTCTCTCCTCAGAGCAATCCCTTCTTTCCCTCTTCAATTCTTCTCTCCTCAAGGCAATCCCTTCGGTCCCCCTTTCCTTCTTCTCACCTTCGGGCAATCCCTTCTTTCCCCCTTTCCTTCCTCTCACCTTAGAGCAATCCCTTCTTTCCCTCTTTCCTTCTTGTCTCCTCAGAGCAATCCCTTCTTTCCCCTTTCCTTCTTCTCTCCTCAGAGCAATCCCTTCTTTCCCCTTTCCTTCTTCTCTCCTCAGAGCAATTCCTTCTTTCTCTCTTCCCTTCTTCTCTCCTCAGAGCAATCCCTTCTTTCCCCCTTTCCTTCTTGTCTCCTCAGAGAAATCACTTCTTTCCCTCTTTAATTCTTCTCTCCTCAGAGCAATCACTTCTTTCCCTCTTTCCTTCGTCTCACCTTAGGGCAATCCCTTCTTTCCCCCTTTCCTTCTTCTCACCTTAGAGCAATCCCTTCTTTCCCTCTTTCCTTCTTGTCTCCTCTGAGCAATCCCTTCTTTCCCCCTTTCCTTCTTCTCTCCTCAGAGCAAGCCCTTCTATCCCCCTTTCCTTCTTCTCTCCTCAGAGCAATCCCTTCTTTCCCTCTTCAATTCTTCTCTCCTCAGGGCAATCCCTTCTTTCCCCCTTTCCTTCTTTTCACCTTAGAGCTATCCCTTCTTTCCCCCTTTCCTTCTTCTCACCTTAGAGCAATCCCTTCTTTCCCTCTTTCCTTCTTGTCTCCTCAGAGCAATCCCTTCTTTCCCTCTTTCCTTCTTGTCTCCTTAGAGCAATCCCTTCTTCCTGTTTCCTTTTTCTCACCTCAGAGCAATCCCTTCTTTACCTCTTCAATTTTTCTCTCCTCAGAGCAATCCCTTCTTTCCCCTTTCCTTCTTCTCTCCTCAGAGCAATTTCTTCTTTCCCCTTTCCTTCTTCTCTCCTCAGAGCAATCCCTTCTTTCCCTCTTCAATTCTTCTCTCCTCAGAGCAATCCCTTCTTTCCCTCTTCAATTCTTCTCTCCTCAGAGCAATCCCTTCTGTCCCCCTTTCCTTCTTCTCACCTCAGAGCAATCCCTTCTTTCCCTCTTTCCTTCTTCTCTCCTCAGAGCAATCCCTTCTTTCCCTCTTCAATTCTTCTCTCCTCAGAGCAATCCCTTCTTTCCCCTTTCCTTCTTCTCCCCTCAGAGCAATCCCTTCTTTCCCTTCTTTCCCTCTTGTCTCCTCAGAGCAATCCCTTCTTTCCCTCTTTCGTTCTTGTCTCCTTAGAGCAATCCCTTCTTCCTGTTTCCTTTTTCTCACCTCAGAGCAATCCCTTTTTTTCCCCTTTTCCTTCTTCTCACCTTAGAGCAATCCCTTCTTTACCTCTTTCCTTCTTCTCACCTTAGAGCAATCCCTTCTTTCCCTCTTTTCTTCTTCTCTCCTCAGAGCAATTCCTTATTTCCCTTCTTTCCCTATTGTCTCCTCAGAGCAATCCCTTCTTTCCCCTTTCCTTCTTCTCTCCTCAGAGCATTCCCTTCTTTCCCCCTTTCCTTCTTCTCTCCTCAGAGCAATCCCTTCTTTCCGCCTTTCCTTCTTCTCTCCTCAGAGCAATTCCTTCTTCAATTCTTCTCTCCTCAGGGCAATCCCTTCTTTCCCCCTTTTCTTCTTCTCACCTTAGAACAATCCCTTCTTTCCCCCTTTCCTTCTTCCCACCTTAGAGCAATCCCTTCTTTCCCTCTTTCCTTCTTCTCTCCTCAGAGCAATCCCTTCTTTCCCTCTTTTCTTCTTGTCTCCTTAGAGCAATCCCTTCTTCCTGTTTCCTTTTTCTCACCTCAGAGCAATCCCTTCTTTCCCTCTTCAATTCTTCTCTCCTCAGAGCAATCCCTTCTTTCCCCTTTCCTTCTTCTCTCCTCAGAGCAATCCCTTCTTTCCCCTTTCCTTCTTCTCTCCTCAGAGCAATCCCTTCTTTCCCTCTTCAATTCTTCTCTCCGCAGAGCAATCCCTTCTTTCCCCCTTTCCTTCTTCTCACCTCAGAGCAATTCCTTCTTTCCCTCTTTCCTTCTTCTCTCCTCAGAGCAATCCCTTCTTTCACCCTTTCCTTCTTTTCTCCTTAGAGCAATCCCTTCTTTCCCTCTTCCCCTCTTCTCATCTCAGAGCAATCCCTTCTTTCCCTTCTTTCCCTCTTGTCTCCTCAGAGCAATCCCTTCTTTCCCCCTTTCCTTCTTCTCACCTCAGAGCAATCCCTTCTTTCCCTCTTTCCTTCTTCTCTCCTCAGAGCAATCCCTTCTTTCACCCTTTCTTCTTGTCTCCTTTAGAGCAATCCCTTCTTTCCCTCTTCCCCTCTTCTCATCTCAGAGCAATCCCTTCTTTCCCTTCTTTCCCTCTTGTCTCCTCAGAGCAATCCCTTCTTTCCCTCTTTCCTTCTTGTCTCCTTAGAGCAATCCCTTCTTCCTGTTTCCTTTTTCTCACCTCAGAGCAATCCCTTCTTTCCCTCTTCAATTCTTCTCTCCTCAGAGCAATCCCTTCTTTCCCCTTTCCTTCTTCTATCCTTAGAGCAATCCCTTCTTCCGGTTTCCTTTTTCTCACCTCAGAGCAATCCCTTCTTTCACCCTTTCCTTCTTCTCTCCTCAGAGCAATCCCTTCTTTCCCTCTTCAATTCTTCTCTCCTCGGAGCAATCCCTTCTTTCCCCTTTCCTTCTTCTCTCCTCAGAGCAATTCCTTCTTTCTCTCTTCCCTTCTTCTCTCCGCAGAGCAATCCCTTCTTTCCCCCTTTCCTTCTTGTCTCCTCAGAGAAATCACTTCTTTCCCTCTTTCCTTCTTCTCTCCTCAGAGCAATCCCTTCTTTCCCTCTTTCCTTCTTCTCACCTTAGACCAATCCCTTCTTTCCCTCTTTCCTTCTTCTCTCCTCAGAGCAATTCCTTCTTTCTCTCTTCCCTTCTTCTCTCCTCAGAGCAATCCCTTCTTTCCCCCTTTCCTTCTTCTCACCTCAGAGCAATTCCTTCTTTCCCTCTTTCCTTCTTCCCTCCTCAGAGCAATTTCTTCTTTCTCTCTTCCCTTCTTCTCTCCTCAGAGCAATCCCTTCTTTCCCCCTTTCCTTCTTGTCTCCTCAGAGAAATCATTTCTTTTCCTCTTTAATTCTTCTCTCCTCAGAGTAATCCCTTCTTTCCCACTTTCCTGCTTGTCTCCTTAGAGCAATCATTTCTTTCCCTCTTTATTTCTTCTCTCCTCAGAGCAATCCCTTCTTTCCCCCTTTTCTTCTTCTCACCTCAGAGCAATCCCTTCTTCCCCCTTTCCTTCTTCTCATCTCAGAGCAATCCCTTCTTTCCCCCTTTCCTTCATCTCACCTCAGAGCAATCCCTTCTTTCCCTCTTTCCTTCTTCTCACCTCAGAGCTATCCCTTCTTTCCTTCTTCAATTCTTCTCTCCTCAGAGCAATCACTTCTCTCCCTCTTCAATTCTTCTCTCCTCAGAGCAATCCCTTCTTTCCCTCTTCAATTCTTCTCTCCTCAGAGCAATCCCTTCTTTCCCTCTTCAATTCTTCTCTCCTCAGGGCAATCCCTTCTTTCCCTCTTTCCTTCTTCTCATCTTAGAGCAATCCCTTCTTTCCCCCTTTCCTATTTCTCACCTTAGAGCAATCCCTTCTTTCCCTCTTTCCTTCTTCTCTCCTCAGAGCAATCCCTTCTTTCCCTCTTCAATTCTTCTCTCCTCAAGGCAATCCCTTCGTTCCCCCTTTCCTTCTTCTCACCTTCGGGCAATCCCTTCTTTCCCCCTTTCCTTCCTCTCACCTTAGAGCAATCCCTTCTTTCCCTCTTTCCTTCTTGTCTCCTCAGAGCAATCCCTTCTTTCCCCTTTCCTTCTTCTCTCCTCAGAGCAATCCCTTCTTTCCCCTTTCCTTCTTCTCTCCTCAGAGCAATCCCTTCTTTCCCTCTTCAATTCTTCTCTTCTCAGAGCAATCCCTTGTTTCCCCCTTTCCTTCTTCTCACCTCAGAGCAATTCCTTCTTTCTCTCTTCCCTTCTTCTCTCCTCAGAGCAATCCCTTCTTTCCCCCTTTCCTTCTTGTCTCCTCAGAGAAATCACTTATTTCCCTCTTTAATTCTTCTCTCCTCAGAGCAATCACTTCTTTCCCTCTTTCCTTCGTCTCACCTTAGAGCAATCCCTTCTTTCCCTCTTTCCTTCTTGTCTCCTCAGAGCAATCCCTTCTTTCCCCCTTTCCTTCTTCTCTCCTCAGAGCAATCCCTTCTTTCCCCCTTTCCTTCTTCTCTCCTCAGAGCAATCCCTTCTTTCCCTCTTCAATTCTTCTCTCCTCAGGGCAATCCCTTCTTTCCCCCTTTCCTTCTTCTCACCTTAGAGCTATCCCTTCTTTCCCCCTTTCCTTCTTCTCACCTTAGAGCAATCCCTTCTTTCCCTCTTTCCTTCTTGTCTCCTCAGAGCAATCCCTTCTTTCCCTCTTTCCTTCTTGTCTCCTTGGAGCAATCCCTTCTTCCTGTTTCCTTTTTCTCACCTCAGAGCAATCCCTTCTTTACCTCTTCAATTTTTCTCTCCTCAGAGCAATCCCTTCGTTCCCCTTTCCTTCTTCTCTCCTCAGAGCAATCTCTTCTTTCCCCTTTCCTTCTTCTCTCCTCAGAGCAATCCCTTCTTTCCCTCTTCAATTCTTCTCTCCTCAGAGCAATCCCTTCTTTCCCTCTTCAATTCTTCTCTCCTCAGAGCAATCCCTTCTGTCCCCCTTTCCTTCTTCTCACCTCAGAGCAATCCCTTCTTTCCCCCTTTCCTTCTTCTCACCTCAGAGCAATCCCTTCTTTCCCCCTTTCCTTCTTCTCACCTCAGAGCAATCCCTTCTTTCCCCCTTTCCTTCTTCTCACCTCAGAGCAATCCCTTCTTTCCCTCTTTCCTTCTTCTCTCCTCAGAGCAATCCCTTCTTTCCCTCTTCAATTCTTCTCTCCTCAGACCAATCCCTTCTTTCCCCTTTCCTTCTTCTCTCCTCAGAGCAATCTCTTCTTTCCCCTTTCCTTCTTCTCTCCTCAGAGCAATCCCTTCTTTCCCTCTTCAATTCTTCTCTCCTCAGAGCAATCCCTTCTTTCCCTCTTTCGTTCTTGTCTCCTTAGAGCAATCCCTTCTTCCTGTTTCCTTTTTCTCACCTCAGAGCAATCCCTTTTTCCCCTTTTCCTTCTTCTCACCTTAGAGCAATCCCTTCTTTACCTCTTTCCTTCTTCTCACCTTAGAGCAATCCCTTCTTTCCCTCTTTCCTTCTTGTCTCCTCTGAGCAATCCCTTCTTTCCCTCTTTTCTTCTTCTCTCCTCAGAGCAATCCCTTATTTCCCTTCTTTCCCTCTTGTCTCCTCAGAGCAATCCATTCTTTCCCCTTTCCTTCTTCTCTCCTCAGAGCAATCCCTTCTTTCCCCCTTTCCTTCTTCTCTCCTCAGAGCAATCCCTTCTTTCCGCCTTTCCTTCTTCTCTCCTCAGAGCAATTCCTTCTTCAATTCTTCTCTCCTCAGGGCAATCCCTTCTTTCCCCCTTTCCTTCTTCTCACCTTAGAGCAATCCCTTCTTTCCCCCTTTCCTTCTTCCCACCTTAGAGCAATCCCTTCTTTCCCTCTTTCCTTCTTCTCTCCTCAGAGCAATCCCTTCTTTCCCCTTTCCTTCTTCTCTCCTCAGAGCAATCCCTTCTTTCCCTCTTCAATTCTTCTCTCCTCAGAGCAATCCCTTCTTTCCCCCTTTCCTTCTTCTCACCTCAGAGCAATTCCTTCTTTCCCTCTTTCCTTCTTCTCTCCTCAGAGCAATCCCTTCTTTCACCCTTTCCTTCTTTTCTCCTTAGAGCAATCCCTTCTTTCCCTCTTCCCCTCTTCTCATCTCAGAGCAATCCCTTCTTTCCCTTCTTTCCCTCTTGTCTCCTCAGAGCAATCCCTTCTTTCCCCCTTTCCTTCTTCTCACCTCAGAGCAATCCCTTCTTTCCCTCTTTCCTTCGTCTCTCCTCAGAGCAATCCCTTCTTTCACCCTTTCTTCTTGTCTCCTTTAGAGCAATCCCTTCTTTCCCTCTTCCCCTCTTCTCATCTCAGAGCAATCCCTTCTTTCCCTTCTTTCCCTCTTGTCTCCTCAGAGCAATCCCTTCTTTCCCTCTTTCCTTCTTGTCTCCTTAGAGCAATCCCTTCTTCCTGTTTCCTTTTTCTCACCTCAGAGCAATCCCTTCTTTCCCTCTTCAATTCTTCTCTCCTCAGAGCAATCCCTTCTTTCCCTCTTCAATTCTTTTCTCCTCAGAGCAATCCCTTCTTTCCCCTTTCCTTCTTCTATCCTTAGAGCAATCCCTTCTTCCTGTTTCCTTTTTCTCACCTCAGAGCAATCCCTTCTTTCACCCTTTCCTTCTTCTCTCCTCAGAGCAATCCCTTCTTTCCCTCTTCAATTCTTCTCTCCTCGGAGCAATCCCTTCTTTCCCCTTTCCTTCTTCTCTCCTCAGAGCAATCCCTTCTTTCCCTCTTTCCTTCTTCTCACCTCAGAGCAATTCATTCTTTCTCTCTTCCCTTCTTCTCTCCTTAGAGCAATCCCTTCTTTCCCCCTTTCCTTCTTCTCACCTTAGAGCAATCCCTTCTTTCCCTCTTTCCTTCTTGTCTCCTCAGAGCAATCCCTTCTTTCCCCTTTCCTTCTTCTCACTTCAGAGCAATCCCTTCTTTCCCTCTTTCCTTCTTCTCTCCTCAGAGCAATTCCTTCTTTCTCACTTCCCTTCTTCTCTCCTTAGAGCAATACCTTCTTTCCCCCTTTCCTTCTTGTCTCCTCAGAGCAATCACTTCTTTCCCTCTTTAATTCTTCTCTGCTCAGAGCAATCCCTTCTTTCCTTCTTCTCACCTTAGAGGAACCCCTTCTTTCCCTCTTTCCTTCTTTTCTCCTCAGAGCAATTCCTTCTTTCCCCTTCCCTTCTTCTCACCTCAGAGCAATTCCTTCTTTCTCCCTTTCCTTCTTGTCTCCTCAGAGCAATCCCTTCTTTCCCTCTTGTCTCCTCAGAGCAATCCCTTCTTTCCCCCTTTCCTTCTTCTCTCCTCAGAGCAATTCCTCCTTTCTCTCTTCCCTTCTTATCTCCTTAGAGCAACCCCCCTTCTTCCCATCCCTGCTTTTCTTCTCCGTAGTGGTCCCTTCTTCCCCTCTTCCCCTCCTCTCTTCTCCTGAACATTCTTCCCCCTCTTCCCCTCTATTCTTTTCCTCCACAATCTCTTCTTTCCTCTCACCGACCCCTACGTTCACTTTTCTCTCCTCACCAGTCCCTTCAAGCTCCTTTCACCCTGCACCCTCCCGTCTCCCCATCCCTTCCACGACTCTGCTAAGTGTTTCTCATACATTTAGAGGCAGCTACTCGGTCTTCGGCGCTGGTACCCCTGGCACTTGCCCCACTCCCCCTGGTCTCAGTGGGCATGTAGGGGGTGGCAGGGCGGGGGTACACCCGTTTACAAGAGCTCTGTTTGCTTCCTGTAGTGTTCAACCTGGCCCCTTCCCTATCCAATCAGCAGCAACTACAAGAGTGACGTCACTTCTGCCTCCACGAGCATTAAGGTCAATTGATGCCCATTAAAACCCTGTGCACTCTCCATGAATGTGTCACACATATTAAGCATCTTGAAAACTTTGCAGCTCGGACCAGCCTGACACTGACACCTGGGAAGGAAGCTTAGCTCTGGAGATGAAAAACTGGCAGCTTAGAAACTGTAAAATGAGACCGGAAAAATGACATTTATGGGTAAGAAAGGGTCTTTGTTCTTCTTTGGATAAGAGCAGTGAAGGGCTCTGGGTCTGTGCTCGGATGAGGGTGCACAAAGGCACTCAGAGTGAATATCTGCTCTGCCATGACAGAGCATCACTGGGGCAGACAGGGCTGAGACAGGCTCAGGGCCCCCGGGCTGCCATGGTGCCCACTCCATGCCGAGCCCCAGGGCTAAACCTGTCCCCCTGAGCAAATCAGCCTACCAGGACTTCTCAATGGTGCCAATGGGATCCAGGGCTCATTAGCAGTCACAACTTGAAGGACCAGATGGGGGAATGAAAGAGAGAGAGGTACAAGGAGAGAGAGGGAGATAGAGAGAGAGAAAGAGAGAGAGAGAGAAAGAGAGAGCGAGAGGAAGAAAGAAATAGAGGGAGAAGAGGGAGAAAGAGAAAGAGAGAGATAGGGGGAGAAAGAAAGAGAGAGAGGAGAAAGAAAGAAAGAAAGAAAGGAAGAAAGGAAGAAAGAAAGAAAGAAAGAAAGAAAGAAAGAAAGAAAGAAAGAAAGAAAGAAAGAAAGAAAGAAAGAAAGAAAGAAAGAAAGAAACTAACTGAGTGGGAGAGATAAAGAGATAGGGGGAGGAAGAAAGAAAGAAAGAGAGAGGGGGAGAAAGGAAAGAAAGAAAGAAAGAAAGAAAGAAAGAAAGAAAGAAAGAAAGGAAGAAAGAAAGAAAGAAAGAAAGGAAGGAAGAAAGAAATAAAGAAAGAAAGAAGAGAGAGGGAGTCATAGAGTTCTACAATCGGGTCATGCTTGCTGTGATGGAAGGCACTCACCATATGCGTCAGTAGTGGGCTGGTATTCCCAGCACCAACGCATCTCTAAAACATGGCTGCCACCGCCCAGGGTCATGGGACAATCTTACTGCCTGCAGGAAAGCATCCTGCCTGACTCTTCACCATGGGAGCGAACAGCCAAACTCCCCGCTGGGGGCGGCCAACCTGGATGCCAGGTGATATATGTTAATATTTTGCACACCCTAAAAGTTTGTTTCACATATAAATTATCATGCAAATACTGGCGTCCTTAGAGGGGCTTAGATGGGGGCCATGCTGCAGCTCCATCTGTACTCCCCCCCCACTTCACCTTCAGCCCCACAACCACAACTGTTGAACCTACCAGGATGTGCCAGAAAAACCAGGCCTTGGCAAAGCCAATAGGTCTTGCCTATGCAAGCACTGCCTTTGTCAATGTTTTTAGCCATGTTGCCGGTAGTGCAGCTGTAAAGCATGGATGAAAGTGAGAAATGTTTTACAAAGTGCAGTGTTGCACTCAGTGCTGGCTGCGTAATGATGCTTTTTAGGTCGAGCCTAGGCAGCGGCATGCGCTATCTATCTGCAAGACCTGTTGTTATCTCCTTTATCTGCTTTTGGCATGCCCATGAATTGCCATTTGTTTGTTGTTGTGCCATTCAGAAATATGGTGTTTTTATTGGTGCATTGGGTCTGATTCTTCCGCCTTTGCGTCCTTGGGTCACGCCTAGGTGATTTCACTCATTCTTTGCTTGCGTTGGCCTTCCCAATACCTCTTACGGTTCCTCCTGGTCATCCTGATCTGCCTTTTTATTTGGTAGGTTATCAACATAGTTTTAGGCTTTCAGGTCGATTCACGGAGCAATGGTCTGTTCGGCACCTGCAAAGTGGCAATTTCTGTCTGGTAGCTGTTGAGGTATGGCAGAGGCGTAACTAGAGCCCAATTTCAGGGGGTGGGGCTCAGAACTTTTTTTGGAGGGGCTAATGGCTAATTCTTCCAGCAATAGGCAGAGTGGAGATGCAGGGGCTCTAAGAAAGGGTGAAAAACAAGGCTTAATTAAGAAGCAAATGGTATTTTAAAGACCTGTGAAGTACTCGGTGTGGCTGTATTATGTGCCCAGGAAGCTGTTTCAACCCGGCTGCCAACACGACGGGGGGGGGGGGGTGGAGGCTGAAACCCTTTAAGCCCAATGGGCGTTGCGCGCCTCAGCTATGCCAAACTCAACAAAATGCAAGACCTATTGCATTTCTAATGCTTCTTTAAAACTGCTGGCTGGATGGCAGGACGGGGGCTGCCTCCTATGCAAGGATCTTGTAATGCAGCCGAGCACACAGACAGGCAGTTTACCCAGCAGGTAAAACCCAGCTCCATCTTGTCCTGGGAGCAAGGACCTTGTCTATGTCACTTTTTGGGCAGAGCTGGTCAGGCGTCCAACACCAATCATGCTCTGAGTTGTATTCGAAGCAGTGCTTAATTTGAGCCGGTGTTTGCAGGTGGGGCCCAGTGGCACTCATACAGACAGCCGTTATGAGTTAAGGAATGGGAGGGTTTCTTAATGCAAGCAGGGTTGACAGCTGGCCGGTTTCTACCGGCACCACCGGTATTTTTATGACTTGCTGGCACAATTATAACCAAAATCACCGAAAGCCGGTATTTGTAGCCCTTATTTGTACAAGTTTAAAAACAAATATAAATATAAAGCACTCAAATGTGTTCTATAGCTGAGTGAACGATCTCTGACTGATAAATAAATACATTCAGGAAAGTCATGTTACAAATGAATATATTCAAGTTTATTTACAGCCCTATTTAGTATAATCTCCAGGCCTTTGCACGCTCTTAAAACTACAATAAATGGCTGGGATTTTATCTTTTGGAAAGGTGGCAACCCTAAATGCAAGAGACGTCACTGGTGTGGTATATATTAATAGTTGTGAGGGGTGGGCGGGGTGTAAACTGATGCTGTGACAGAGATTTCCTCTCAGCTTTCAGCAGACGTGTTCGACACCTCTGCCTGCGTTGATGGCGTTTCGGGGATGTGTTTCCCGCTCTTTTACAGGTAGAAGGCCCGGCATGATGTCACCCCCCTCACGCGCCCCCTGCGCGTGGTGGGAGCGCTCAACCCCCCCCCCCCCCCCCCCCGCGCGTGGTGGGAGCGCTCGCCGCCCCCCCCCCCCCCCCCCCCCCCGCTGTCACCAGTCACTTGACTCTAATCTCATTTTGGAGGCCTCGACCCTGCCTCACAACGATTATCGCAATAAATAACCCGCCCCCTGCCGCAATGTTTTACTTAGTGCAGGCTGACGTCATATGGTTTTACCCTACCCATTCTAGTCTCCTGCTTATTTTTGTAACGTTCTATTTTGTAACAGCTCTCATGTAACATAACTGGTTCTATTGTACAGTGCTCTGACACCTTCGGGTAAAGTTAGCGCTATATAAAGAGGCATTAAATAAATAAATAAATAAATAAATAAATAAATGGAGGGGAGAACACCAATGTTCACCAGGAGGAGCGCGTGAACGGGAGAGATGCGAGCACAGACTCCAGGGCACGCCATGTGTGGGGGGAATCTTTCACAGGGGGGGCCCCGGACCTCTTCCCCCATGACCTCTTCTCCTGACCTTGAGGGGGGGTCAATGCCACTGCCCAGTTAGCTTTAAATATAGCGCCATCAAAACACCTCCACAGTGTCCAAGCGCTAGCAGTGCCTTTATATAGAAGTGTCACCTCGCCTTGGAAGCATAAGCAGTCCTTAATTTGTGAAATAAATTACTACAGGGGTCCGAAGATTTTCTTAATGATCCAGATACCAGGTCTACCTCATGCCTCTCTCTTCCATCTCCAGAGGTGGCGAGCCAATAAATCAATAAGGTCCACTTTGTCTCCTAAAGCCTATGCAGAGCCGAGACCTGAATATATTTGGCAATCATTCAACAAGCACCATGTTGGAAATGATAAGGTCTCCTCAAAATTCTAGTAAGTGCATGTCTTCAGGGCTGGAGTGGCCATAGCGGGCACCGGGTAATCCCCCGGTGCGCCGCACGGGTGGGGGCCGGTTTTGGGCATAGCTGCAAAATCGGCCCTGTACCAAAATCGGCCGGAAGCCAGCCCCGGCAAAGAGCTCGGTGGCAACTCCAACCCCTGAGTGGGGAGGTGGGGCCGGCCGAGCACTTTGCCAGGGCCGTTTGTGGTTCCCAGTCCGGCCCTGCATGTCTTTAACATGTCTCCTTAGTACATGAGATTCTGGGCAAGATGTACGAAAAGGCATTTTTCCCATCACCCTTTGTTCGAGCCCGGAAGCAATGGTTCAGACAGGGTTAGGGAAGGGCTTAAGGAGGGACTTGCACCCTCCCACACACGGGCAAGCACATAGCTATCCACCAACTACACGTCTAAAGTTACTGTAGCCAAAAAGAGACCCAATACAGTAGTATTGTACAATGGTGATGTTAGCTACACAATCTACAGTGCTCCAGAATCCATCACACGATTGTCCTATGTAGGGACCACAAAATAGTGCAACAGTTCACTCAGGGGCTCAGAGGCGCATTCTAGCCCGTGGCAATGGAAAGGATGGAGTTGAACAGAGTAAAATGTGTATGTGAGATAGTTAGCTGGTGCTCTGTTGAGCCTTAGAGCTGGTCATGCAGGGAACCAGACGCGCAACACCCATTGGACTCAAAGGGCTTCAGCCACCCTCATCGTGTGTGGCAGCCCGGGATGAGACAGCTTCCCGGGCACACACACAGCCGCACCCGAGCACTTCACAGGTCTTTAAAAGACCATTTGCATGTTAATGAGGCCTTGCTGTTGTTTCACCCCTTCTAAGAGCCCCTGCAGCTCCACTCTGCCGATTGCTTAAAGATTCAGCCCCCCCCCAAATGTTTTCTTAGCACCCCCCCCCCCGAAATTTGGCTCTAGTTGCGCCTCTGCAGGGAACGTAACTCTTCACTCAGTTTCTCCAGCTCCTCTGGAAAGAAGGCAGAGGCCTTCACACCTGCTTGGCCTGGCATGATTGCCCCCAGAGGTGGCAAACAGCAGCTAAAGTGGAGCAGGTGTTGATAGCAGCAGTGTCAGGAGGCAAATCAGTTATTTTTCAAACCACGTCGTACATATATACATGAACGCGGATATCAGCATAGACGGACACAGCCATTGGCCTGCAACCGCCACAATCACCAACGGTAGGCTATGGCTGTGTCCGCGATGGGTGAAACTGTCCACCGCGGGGTCGACGTCCGCCAGTGGCAATAGGTTCCGAATGTCCTATATATCCGGTCAGGCTACCGCCATTTTTGCAGTTGGATAAAACAGTATTGGTGACTATTAAGTGCGTCACTACCAATACAAATGTGTTGTAACATGTTTACATATGTATTACATCCAACAAGAGAGAGAGAGCATTCACTACACCCAAGCACACCTTTGCGCATGGACTTAAATACAGCAGCTCAATGCAAAATTCACCCAGAGCTACTGGTTCTGAAGAAAGCCAATAAAATTGGAACAGATTGGCTGAAAAATGTAGACCATTTCACTATGACCACCTTCACTTTTTTAGGGGATAAGCAAGATCATTTCTACTCACTCACGTCCAGTAAATCTTTATTAATCCTCCACCAGGAACTGCACAATAAATTAATCTGGTATCCTAGAGGTAGTTTTAAACTTTCACGTTCACGTTACTCTCTTTTTTACATCAAAACAAACCCGCTCCGCTGTAATCAGGCATCAAAGCACACCCAGGAGGCATTCGGCCCCCTGGGTGGGAACCCTATAATGAAACATGACACCAACTAGGATGATGGGTGAGGGTTCTTTTATAAACCTAATGGTTATTTCTGTAAGGGAGACACTTTTATTAACTACATATGTATTACTCCATTGCTCTGTAATTTCCTTTACACAAACATCAGTGCAGTGCGCTACTGTGCATAACGGTATTACCGCAGTGTACCGTAGTGTACTGCACACCGTCGGTGACGCTTTTTTGTAAGAACAATTCAAAATATTAGAGTGCTCATGACACATTTGTGGATGCATAATGTGCACATTCCTGTTACAGACACATGTGAAGACCACAATGGGTAGTATAGGTGAATGTTGAACAGTAGACAATTATTTTGTGAATTATGTGCAATGCTTTCTGAAGCAGTTATGTTTTGTCACATTGTTGTAGGCTTACTCTGAATGTTCTAAATTGTTTTCATTCCTTATATAGGTACCTTGGGAGAAGGAGGAGAAGACAGCCTCTAGTGTACCACCCATTTCCAGACCTTCAGACCATGAAATAAAGGGATGTCATCAAAAAGTTTTGTTTGAGGAGGCAAACAATACAGGATTTATGTAATCAGTTGGAGCCAGATCTCCTTCCTTAAAACACTCATCCCATCTATTGTGAGACTTATGGCAATATGGCATTTCCTGGGCACAGGTTCCTTTCAATACACTGTGACAGTATCTGGTGGTATGAAACAACCAATGTTCAGTGGTGTACTACAAGAAGTGCTTACAGCAATGATGAGACACATTGACAGCTACATGTTGTTCCCCAGACGTGAGGATTCAGCCAATGTGAAGGTTGACTTCTATGGGTTTGGTTGCATCCCATATGTGGTTAGAGCCGTTGATGGCACCCATATTACCTTAGAACCTCCGCAAGCCAGGGAACACGTTTACTGTAACAGCAAGCACTTCATTCTATCAACGTGCAAGTTGTCTGCTTAACGGATTTGTGTATTTAAACGTTGGTGCCCGGTTCCCAGGATCAGCCCATGATTCCTTCATACTCGAAATAGCACCATACCCCAGCTGATGTCACAACTACTACCGGAGAGGGCCTGGCTTGTTGGTAAGATTGATCTATCCTAACTTTGGGGCCGATTAGGATGGCGGTGAATCCGCATCCCCCGGGCCGGCGGAAGACACCGGCGACCTGGAGGATGCGGATTTACCGCCGCGGCCACAGACATCACCCACTGCCAGATTAGGATGGCAGTGGGATTGCGGTGGGACCAGCGGCAGACGGCAGGTCTGTCCGCCGCTGATCCGCGGGGTGTGGGGGGCTATTTGGTGGCGGTGTCTGCAAGACACCGTCAGCCAAATTACGATGTGCATTGATACATGCTTTTCCACGGCGGTGCATGTGGTGCACGTGGTCTTTGGTGTTTGGGGGCCCGTTGCGGGCCCACAGGGTGTCGGTGGTGGGAGGTGCACATGGGGGGTACCTATGGTACACCCCAGCATTTACATGCACAAAGTGGCAGGCACCGCACGGTGCCTGCCGCTTTGTGCATGTAAATGTAAAACATGCATTTTTAACCTTGCGGCACGTGCTGCTTCAAGCAGCACCCGCCGCTAGGTTAAAGATACCGGATGTGACCGCCAGGGTGGCGGTCACATCTTAATTGCACCGGAGGGACCGCCGCTGCCCCTGGGGACGGTCCCTCCACCTCGGGGATGGCGGACGGACGCAGGTCCGCCAGCCATCCTATTAGGCCCCTTTGTGTGGGCGATGTCAGGTAGTATGAGCAGAAAGTGTGTAACTTATTGTTGAGCTGATGTCTGTCTTGCATCTAGGAGACTCAGCGTATCCCAACCGCTGAGGAGTCCAATTACGCTAGGAGAAGTCTACGTCAATGAGGTCCAGGGAAGAACATGGCGATCAGTGGAGTGGGCTTTTGGGCTCCTGAAGGCCAGATTCAGATGTCTGGACAAGACGGGGGGAGCCCGCCTCTATTCACCCGGGAAGGTGTGTCAAATCACTGGCGCATGCTGCAAGCTCCATAACATGGCCTGCGAGAGAACGTACCTTAGATCGCAGAGGATTGAGACCATGAAGTGCTACTCGGTGAGGGTCCAGAAATGCCAAATGATGGTGATAGTGGTGAAGAAGGTTCAAGGTCAAGATCTCATTAACAACTTCTCATGAGTATAAGTATGTTGTGAGAGGACATGAGATTGACTATTAAAGCAACTCTTGTTGTGATGATGTGAGGAGTATGCTGAGGGAAAATATTAGGAAACTAAATCTGGTGAGAGGAGTTTGTGGAGGAAGGTTTTGACACATGTTCATTGTTTTGTTAGTGTTGCTTTGCTTAGCTTAGATTTTTGACATGTTCTGTGTTCCCCAGAAATTGACTATGTGAATTGTATCATATGTATGATTTTATAGCTAATCCCTTTGTTTTGGTCTATTTTAGGTACCTTCACCATGGCATATTCATTTGGACATTTCATAGTTGTGACATTAGCTGGTAGATGATGCTGTACCATACCAAGTGGACATGGATTTTTCCTGGGAATGTCTGTCACAGACTGTGGGTGTACAAAAGACAGCTTGTGCCTGAAAGTTAAGAGGAATCCATTGGACTTGTTCCTTGTCGCGTGTTGGTCCTAATGCAATATGTGTGCCATCATGTGCTCCGGCAACATGGTGTTGTGGGCCCAAATCATGCTATTCTCCCTTCACATTGGCTACATCCTCATTGTGCATAAACTGTATGTAGCGGTTGATGTGTCTCCTCATTGTAGGCCAAAGTGCTTGTGGCACATCTCTGACATTTATATGTGACATTCCACCAGATGCTGCAACACTGGATTGGAATGACCCTTGGGTCGGAAACTGTTGTTCTGCCACTTGTCTGTTTAGTGGTTTAAATTACGCGGGATTACGTTTGTGAGGTAGGCGATATGGTTCCACCTACTGACAGAGACCAATTTTATTTTGCCTATTCTATACGAAATTCTCTGATGTATCCCCTCTTTGCAAGTTGTTAAGGTCTGCACCTGAATATGTGATCACTGACACAGAACATTTGAGTATGATTTGCTATTTTACTTACATCATGCTAGCCTATGATTGGTTCAATGGAATAAAGATGGTATAAGATAAGAGACTTGTATGTATGTGTTGGTGAGATATGGGTGTGATCCTGAGCTAAACATTGTGTACATGCAACATATCCATGCTTACACAAGTAGCTTGGTTTGGCATTGTAACATTCACATGGGAGTACATTTATCCATTGCTAGATATGGAGATTTACTACAGCAGACAATGAGTTTGTGACTTGTGTATTTATTAAAGTGGTAAAGGTGAAGAGATACATTGTCCAAAAACAAACAGAAAAAAGTGAAATAGTCAGTCATGGTGAATGAAACCATAGTTGTAGATGCCAAATTGCCTGAAGTTCAAAGTCCAAAATACTACTCCTATCAGAAAGAGAAAAGTGTCCAGAAATAGTTCACAGAGTGAATGTGTTAAACACATTGGAGGAAATTAGGGTTGAGGTTTCTTGCTGGCAGCGGTGGGAGTCTTGCCATCCACACCTCCTGGATTTTTCCATGGACGTTACAACTTGCGAACGCGGGGAGACCCACTCCTGCATGGACAGGGGTGTCTGCATGCATTCCTTCCTCTGGCAGGGCCTCCCTTCCTGTGGCTGCCTCAGATGTAGATGGCCCGAATGTAGCTGGACCACAGGAAGAGGTAGATGGTGGTGGAAAAGCCCTGCACAGGGTTGTGTTGATGTCCTGCAGCACTCTAATTATGGAGCATATGTTGGAGTTGTGGGTGGCCAGCTCCTGGGGTATGTCCCTCTGCAGCTGCTTCATTTTACGGATTTCCGTCAATCCCTGGCTCATCACGTCTTGTGACTCATTATAGACTACCAAGACTTGGTCGATGGTGGCCTGGGTGTGAGAGGCCCCCGTGGTCTCACTCTTCCAGCTCACAGTACCCCTCCCACCACCCCAACCCCCAAAAGCCTGTGCTCTTGGCCCAGGGAGTAAGCTGGACTTGGGCTCCAAACATATTTGGCTTGACTCTTAGGATTTCATCCACCATGACTGACAAATCAGCCTCTGAAAAACATTGATTTGTTTGACGTAACATAACTCTAATTTAAAGCCAGTGACAATGACTGAAAAAAACACCAAGAGTTATAGCAAAAAAAAACTGGGTGGAGATTGTTAAATGGGATAGGGAAAAAAAGTCTGCTTTATCGGGCCAAAAAGGTTAGTTTCGGTCTTGCTGTGCTGCAGTGGAGAGGCAAAGGATCATGGTCTGGGATGGGGTGTGCTTTGTAGAGTGATTTGCAGGTGTGTCCACTTGGCCAATGGATATCAGCTGTGTTGATTTTGTATCCATCCAATGGGCACTGTTCTGGTGCTTTGCTGAGAGTGTACCATGAAAACCTATCACAGACGGGGACCCGCCGTAAGGGGACCACCTGTACAACTGTGCTTCTGTAATCAGGCTTGGCTAGAAGCTGCTGCCCTGTTGGCGACGGAATATGCATTGTCAAATTCACAGTTCACCACGGCCCAGCAGAGACACACGACACGGTCGGCGGTTCAGGCTGAATGTGTTGTAATACGGTGGGTGGAAGATTGCTGGCTCAGCGGTCTTCTTGGGAGTGCTGTCGCTGCTTTATGGCGGTGAGACCGCCAAACTAGTAATCAAGCCCTTAGTATGGTTTTCAAAATATCAGCCGTATATAACTCTATTCAGGCCATTTGGAGTAAAAGAGGATAAATACTGGTATCTACACAGATTGTGGTAACCATGGGATATATCAGTAAGCAAAAAGAATTGGAGAAAGGGGACAGCCCTCTCTAGTCCTTCTACATACTTCAAAACAGCTAACCTCTGCAGAATTAAGGATCCGTTTAGCCAATGCCCCTTTGTAAAGCTTGTTTGAGGCCTTTGTAATTTGACGAGGGAATCCAAACCAGACAAAAATACAAACAAAGCAATTCCCATGTCACTAAATCAAAAGCTTTTTCGGTGTCAAGTAAGAAAAGGGCTGCTGGTATCTTTTTTATATGGAAAACATGTAAAGCATCTAAAACTTTGATTAGATAGTTTGTATTGATATGCAGTTGATGTCCCAGAATAAATCTATTCTGATATTTACGTAAAATGTTAGTAATTACCCTGTTAAACTTAGTAGCCAACAATTACATGAGAATTTTATAATTGGTATTGAGGAAGGTAATCAGATAATATTCATTAATTTCCAATGGATTTTAATGCTTCTTTAAAAGAAAATTATTAGAAAAGGAGGAATTGCATCACCTGTGAAAATAGAGTTGCTAATAGTAAAAGATGTGAAATGGGCAACAAATCTAAAAATGTATTTCAAGCATTCAACTCCATCTTTTGTGTGTGCTTATAAATAAATGTAAAATGCTTTAATAATATACTATTAAACCTTTCTGGGGTAGAGTAGCAAACTCCAAGTAGTGGGGCATTTCATTGTTCTGAAAAGTAATATTGGCTATTTTGTTTTTGGCATGCCTGCCTAGCCATACACAGCCCTGAGTAATTGCTTTCTTCAGAATCTGTCTGCTGATATGCTGAATTTCTCAAGAGGTGCCTAGAATTATACAATTCCTGGAGTGCTTTTTTAGCAATCTCAAGACTCGCTCTCTTCTCATTGACAATATGTAATAGCAAAGAGCCATATGCAGTTCTATCTGATTTTAAAAACGGAGCCTTTCCGTTCTATATCCTTTTTTCATAAAAATATCCATCAAAATTAAAACTGATCAAAGCGTGGACTTGAAACGGGCCCAGATCATATCACAGAATGGAGAATTTTGAATGTTTGCAATTTGCTTAACTTAGTGGATGGGACATGGGTCTCTTGAAAAAGGATTTTATGATTATATGTCATAACCCAGTCTTCAGCAGCCCAATCTTTTTAAAAAAAAATATTCAACCCATTGGCACTGATGGACAAAACCTTCCATTTATACATCATATATATTATTAGGGACCACTTATATTTTCATAACCCCCCTCAACCTTTTTTTGTTGTTTCAATATTAATAGTTCTAAAAATGTTTCAATGGAAACTCTTGATTTCTAGTCTCATAAAGTGTATTGAGAAATGTAAACGAGAGGAAGTGCATAGAAGTGCTTACTAATAAAGTGCCAAGTGCAGATATAGCCTGTCTGAAGACCCTAAGAAGGTTGAATGCAGCTTCTTTTTCCATTTGTGTCTGTTCTTCCCTTATGCACCTCCCAGTGACACTTGCCACCACCCCAGGGAATGGGTAGTGCTCTGCCTAAACCCCTACCCTTACCCCACCCTGCCCATATCTAAATCCATCAGTTCCTGGCATCATGACAAGTGCTTTGGGTTTCAGCCCCTGTGCATGACTTACCTTCAAAACTCACTGTGGCATTTTTTCTTCTCTCTTTAGCACCTATCCAGTATCTCATGAATATGTAACCTCCTAGAGCATTTTATACTTACAACATCAACCCCATGTCTTTTAAATATAACTAGCCAACTATAGGCTATTTTAAGACCTGAGAAAGAGGAAGCATCCTGTGTCTAATCCCAAAGAAGATGGGGACTCTTAAGTGTTGTTTCCCTGAAGATCTAGCACTGTGCAATATTTTCTCAAGGAAGAGGAGGGATGTCAACACATAATCTTATGCAGAAGCACTCTCCCCGACGCGGAGCGTTTGAGGTCTTTGCATGTTCACCACAGGGCTTGGAGTCTCTTACCAGAAGCCAGTGGTGAAACCACTCAGGCACCATCCACATCATTCCCACCCTCTTTTTGAGAAAGACTGGTCCAAGCTCAGGTTAAGTTTGTGACTTTGGGGTTCACCCGGACACGTTAGTGTTATTATTTATTGATGTGGCGACTACCAACCCCGAATAATCTACTTTTTCACAGCTGGTCATCTAGGGCAGCTCAAAATGTTAGAAAAGTTGGTCACCCACTTTTACTGGTCCCAGATGAACAATAACACTTCTGCATATGATGTTTTGACCCCCCTCCTCTTCCTTGAGAAAATCTTGCATGGTGTTAGTCGGCCTGGCCGCTAGAAAGAGCAAAGATCTTTAAAACTATCATTTAATATGGAGTACATTGAATTGAACAACGGGTAAGCACATGACCTGGTCAATAGGCAAATAAAAACCTTACCAGAACGTTTCATTGGATAAGGGTCTATCAGAGCCGATTCTTAATATGGAGTTGCTGCTATCCCTAAGAGCCACTGGATTTAAGAAGGAGATAGGGAGTATTCGCATTTCACATCACCTTGGTTTATGCAGAGTATACTGATGAACAACATATTAAGGCTAAAACATACAACCTATTTATCAGTCTGCAATTCCCCCAATTGCCTTATTAAAACACCCCTAGGCTCGAAAACACTATCTGCTTTATCAGCAAGTGGTTCCCACCCGGTTTGTTGGTGTTTTATTTTTTTAGATTAATATTGACTGGGCCCCCTCCTGATGCTGGCTCCACACTACTGCAGGGAGACCACATGACCGGAGACCCGGATCACGTGATCGGCAGGTAGTGGATGTAGCTGGAGGACAGAGAGGAGCCCGCTCCTACATGGTGAGAAGAGCAGCATATTGAGGCGGCAATGTACTCTTGAGGATGTGAATAGGGCCCTATATAGTAGCCAGGGGCGTACGGTATGGTAGGACTAAGTAGGGGTCACACTTGAATATGAGCACCAGTTCTACTGGGGCCAGAGACTTGTCCCGCAATTTCTCCAGCCAAAAAATGTGTTGATCAAGTATCAGTATTGGCATGCGGGTTGTTGCTAGCTTACTTTTAGAAAGTGGGCATTTCTCTGGGCTCATAACTCTTATGTGCTTTGCAGCTTGACTCTGATCCACGTCTAGGGCAGAGTGACAGTTACACTTTGTGCATACTTTCCAGACAGCCATCACACAGGAGAGGCTGGGTGCATCTTCACGCTGACAGTCTTTCTGGACTGGGAGAGAGGGAGGCGGGCGTACTTTGCAATTGAATAGGCTGTGTCCTGCCCTCACACAAAATGCTGATTTACCTCCCACTGATGTCTGGAGCCAGTGCTGGGTTGAAAGGAGTTGTGTTACACTTGAAAGGGGCTCTTTGAAGTTGCCTCTTGAACAAAGACAATTTTGAGTTAAATTACCGGAGCTCTCATTCATGATTGGTCATTTAGGAGGAGTCAGAGAGCTGTGACTCGCTCTGATCACGACTCTCCCTCCGCTCCGCTCTCTCTCCCCATTCCTCTTAGGTGCTGAACCTGCGTTTCCCTGGCGTAACCGGGGCCAGGCTGCGTGCCGCGGTGGTGAAGGGCTGAGAGTCCATACCCTGTGTAACTAGAACCCAAGACTGGGCCTTTCTTCTCTGGCTTGCACAGAGCAAGGCTGCACTGAGGGGGAAAGGAACCTAAGGGAAAGGGCCTCCAATAGACTCTACGGCCAGCTGTAGGACCACCAGACAGGCTGAAGGGACAGCGACCGTAGCAGCATCTGAGCTAAAATATCTGAGACAAAGTATCTAAGCTAAAGTATCTGAGCTAAAATATCTGAGCTAAAATATCTACCCAAGGAGCTCCCCTCCAGCCCCACCAAGCATCAACAATGGATGTAGGCGCCATGGCTCACCCCAGCAACACCGAAAACAACATGGAATGGCACACAAAGTCAAAGAGAGGACGCAACATGTGCCCAAACCCACCGGAAACAGCCACAAAGCTTGCCTGCGCAGCTCCCGGATGTGCTGCAATTGCAACCGCAAACTGCTTTCAGGTTCTTCAAAATGCCCAGGACGGCGATGCCAACCCTCAAGACCACAAGGAACCAGGAGTGGGAACATCTTCAGGTCTTACAAAGCGACTGCAGATCCTTCCCATCATCATGAAGAACCTGCCCACTCACAAGGACCTTGTGGAACTACTGGAGGAACACTGCACCTCCACTTTCACAATCAAACCCTGGCAGGACCATGCCAAGATCATGCTCACCACACAAGAGAACCACAGGATTGCTACCAGCATACTCATGGACCAGCAAATGGAATAACACACCTTCTCAATGACAACTGTAAAAGCCCAGCTCTTCGTAATATGGGTTCTCCCAGTAAACGCATCCCTTGGGCACATCACTCAGGATTTAGCGGATCTTGAACTCCCAGTTAAAAATATCACACAGATTGCCTCTCCGGCGGACAAGAAGAAGAAATTTCCCCTGTTTACCCTGTCGGCAAGCCAGGATGGGAAACCAGTAGATCTCTCAGCAGTCACAAGGCTCCGCAGCTGCACTGTCACCACAGAAGCGCCCAGGGGGAAACGGTGCCCAGTCATGTGCTACAACTGCCAATGCTTGGGGCACACCTCTGCATTCTGCTACCAGAAGCCAAGGTGTGTATGCTGTGGAGGCGAGCACACCTCCAACCAATGCACCAGGAACAGAGAAACCGAACCAGTGATATGTGCAAATTGCACAGTAAACCACCCAGCAAGCTATCGTGGTTGTCCCTACCTGCAGAAAGCAAAAAAGGACGAACCACACAAGCAACTCCCCCAACCACAATAGGCTTCTCGAAACTCACCAGCAATGGAGCAGGGTCACAGGAAGACAAACACCCACAAACCTGGATTGCCAAAACAGGATCCCAACCTACACTCCAATCAACAGCCATAGCGAAGCACCTGTGGATGTAAGGACAAATGCAGAGGTTACAAGACCCAAACAAGACAGCCCACCAACAACAACTGCCACAGCATCATGTGAAGTAGGCACAGCCATCAACTGGCAGGAACTCATTGTGAACATTCCAAAAGTAGTCGCAGACATGAACAGCCACCCTGTTGTGACAATGGTGGCAAACATCATCGCCAGAATTTTCCACACTGAAGAAAACAACCACCATGGCAGCCAAATCTAAAAGAAACTCGCTCTTCTTGATGTGGAATGCCAACAGCATTCAGAAGAAAACCACTGAACTCCTACACCTGATGGAAACTAAGGATGTGAGTATAGTGCTTATCTCCGAGACGCATCTAAAAGGAAACCAGAAGCTTATCCCTGCAAACCACAGGGTGACCGCACAGATCACCCCACTGGAGCCAAGGGCAGCGGACATGGGTGATCGTCAGCACAAAAGTGAAGCACCACGAGATTGCCCTACCACCAGTGGGGAGTATTGAAGAAACTAGTATACAGATCCAGACAACAACAGGCCACCTACTCACCCCCAGACCAGCTACACCCAAAGGACCTAGATGCCTTACTGGACCCCGACATCCCAATATTAGTTGGAGGTGATCTTAATGTCAAGCACCAGTGCTGGAACTCTTGCACTGCAAACAGGAAAGGATACTCTCTACTTGCCCACTCAAGGATAAAGGACTTTGTAGTGGCTGGCCCAACTCGCCCAACACACTACCCAGGTTCTGCACGGTATAATCCCGATGTTCTGGACTTAGTAGTCATGAAGAATCTATCCCAGTCTATGGAGCTGGAGACTTTGACAGCACTGACGTCCAATCACAAACCAGTATTAATCACAATTGGAGATGTGATTGAAAACCAACAACAGGACACCAGGCACAACTTCAAGAAGGCCGACTGGAGCCTGTACAAGAGAAGCCTGGAGGAAATACTGGTCCCTGGTCCCTTACGCTGCATTGAAGACATTGACAAGGTGGTTCACCACTTCACAGCTGCTGTCCACACTGCTATTTAATGCAGCGTTCCCCAGCTGAAACTCCAATGCTGCTCCATCTACGACCTCTCGAACGGCATCAAGTTGTCAATAGCTGACAAGAACAGAGCCAGGAGACAGTGGCAAGGGTATCACACCCTGACCTGCTGGACTAGTACAACGAGCTGACAAGACAGCTGAATATGCAAATAAGCCAGCACAGAGGTGAAAAATGGGAAGCAGCTACAGCTAACTTGGAGGACTTGGACAACTCTCTCAGGAAAATGACACGACGCTTGACTGGGAAGAAGGAACAAAACCCACCAATACAAGGAAAGACACACCTGGCATGCAGCAACAGGGACAAAGCTGAGGGCTTACCTGACACGCTGGAGGCCTCCTTTAGGGCTAACCAGGCAAGCAAACTGGCAGCAGAAGTTGAGCAAGAGGTCACTAGCACCACCTGGAGCACCCGGCAGAAACAAAGGCTGCAACCATTGAGGAATGCTCTACTGACAAAGTTCTATCTCTGGTAAGGAAACTGAAAAATGGCAAGGCTCCAGGAAAGGACAGAATAACCAACCAAGCCATCAAGATGCTCCCAGATGCAGCAGTGGATTATCTTGCTGCGATCTTCAATGAGTGTATGCAACACCAGTACTTCCCTAACACCTGGAAAGAAGCAAGAGTCATTGTTTCCCCAAGGGTGGGAAACCACTACGAGATCCTGCAAACTACCGCCCCATAAGTCTGCTATCAGGCCTATCGAAGCTCTTCGAAAAAGTTATTCTCACCTGTCTCAACGACTTTGCATCAAGTGAAAACCTGCTCTCCAAAGAACAGTTTGGGTTCCGGAAAGACCACTCAACAAATCACAAACTTCTCAGAGTTGTGGACATCATTAGCAATGGATTCAATATCCATAAGTCTACTGGAGTAGTATTTTTGGCTGTAGCCAAAGCGGTCGACCAAGTATGGCATAGGGACTGCTTTACAAGCTTATCAAGCTCACATTTCCAAGCTACATGATTAAATTGCTGACTAGCTACTTTTCAGAACGGACCTTTCATGTGGCAGTACGAGAAGAATGCTCAACATCACACCCTATTCTTGCTGGAGTGCCTCAAGGATCAATTCTTGGACCCTTCCTCTTTAATCTGTTTACAAACAATATCCCCATGGACTTAAAGAAAACAGATCTTGCTCTTTACGCCGATGATATTGCAATCATCTTCCAATCCTTCAGCGAAAAAAAAAAAAATTGGCTTAGAACCTCGAGAAATTGCTCAGCAGACTCCTTGAATGGTACAGCGACTGGCAGATAACCCTGAACACAAGCAAAACCACAGCAACACTATTCACCAGAAAGCTGAACAGGAAGCATCCACAGATCCTCCTCAATGGAGAGGAGATGAAATGGGAAACCAACAGCTCCTACCCAGGGGTGACTTTGGACTCCAAACTCAGCTGGAGAAACCACATAGAGAAGACTTGCCAGAAAGCAACAACCAAACTGGATGCATTGTATCCACTCCTGAAGACCAAGTTGATGGCTATGCAGAGCAGAGCAATGCAATAATTTGACCAACAATGATGTACGCGTCACCAGTTTGGAGTGGCTGCCACCCACAGTATCGGAAGGACCTACAGAGACCACAGAGAAAAGCCTTACATATAGCAGTAGATGCTCCTAGCTTCACAAGAACAGTAGACCTCCAGAGAGACCTAGGCATTGATGACCAACTCCACAAACTCAACAAGAATTTCTACAAAGGATTGGATCAAAAAGATGACCCACTGATCAGGAAACTTGCTGACATTTCTGCAAACCCATTTGACCGATACCCGCGTCACATCACAGCACTGACCTTGTGAACCCAAAACAGCGACTAAAAACTAATAAACGTGGTGCAATGAGACCACCGCCTTGGCATCCAAACCTCATCACTGTCAGAAGGCATCTGGCAGGCCAAATTGAAGACTATGACATGTTTTCACAGTACTTTTGGAACTGGGACTGTACCTCTGTCAGAAGGCTTGCAACGCTGCACACGGGCCTCATCTGGGCTGCTCTTCTGCTGTTGTCCAGCTGCCTGCTAAGTGACAGGTGGCAGGAGGGATTCACTGGATTGCTTTTCTGCTTACTACCCTGCTACCAGCTGCTCCCTGAACTTGGATGACCCAGACACTATAAGGACTATCAGGAGGAACCGCCACCTACTTAGCTGTGCTGGCCTGCCTGCCCCCTTTGTGCACCATGAGTGCCTCCCAAGGAGCCAAGCCCAGGAAGTGCTGCTGTCCTGCTGCTTGGCTTCCCCTGCAAACTACGCGTGTAAGCGCTGCTCTCTGTTCCTTTGCCTTCATGCCTGGTACTTGTGGACCTCTTCGTATTTGAAGCAGGGGCGTAACACAAGCCCCTGCAGCCCCTGCGGTGCGGGTGGGCCCTCACCCTCCAGGGGCCCCGTCAGCACCGCACTTCTGCTGGGGAGCTCCTAGATTGAGTCCGGAGGGGGCACCCACATGTACCCTGCAGGGGGGCCCCCTCAAGGTTCGTTACGCCACTGATTTGAAGTACCTTCAAAGAGCGGCGGTTGCCTAGTGCTTCGCTCTGTTTGTGTCTGGCATATCCTGGGAGATCACAGAGTAGTGATTCGCAGGTGCCCTACAACAGAGAAAAGAATGCAGCACTACCTTGTTGCATTGCTGCTAAGAGCCTGCCTGCGGGGTGACTGATAGCTGCAGAAGACACAAGGCCACTTCTTCGTCGAGCGCCGGAGATCAGAGCAGCGTGGGTGCCACCTTTCGGATAGTTGGGCAGGAGTGCAATTCCCTCTACTGTGATGGAGGCCTGCTGACAGCAGTGGTGTCTACGCTCTAACCCCGCCTTCTTTCTGCAAGCCGAGTCTGGCGTGACCCAGTGCCCAGCGGGAGACTCCTTCTCTAAAGGTACTGTGGTGCACAGGGGCGGCTCTTCCACGTGGGCGGTGGAGTGTCGCCCCACTGCTTTCTCGAAGTACCAGGAGCAAAAACATAAAATGGTATTTTAAATACCATTTTTTGTTTCGGCTTCTCACACTGCGAGAAAGCAGAATGGTATGCCTGGTTGGGGGCCTGTGGGTGGGCGGTACTGCAGGAGTCCAGAGGAGGAGTGGCTTGCCCACTCTGAGTGAGCTGACTGTTGAGTTGGCCCCAGGGCCGACCAAACCAGTCATATGCACGCTGCATTTCTGCATTTTCTTTATGTAGGCTGCATACAGCCTATATAGAGACAATGGCCTCCCCATAGACGCCTGTGGGGTCGGCGTCCCAGCCAATCACAACGCTGCTATTGCAGCTTGTGATTGGCTTAGGGGAGTGGGGAGGCTCCCTGCTACCTGTGTGGAGAGGAGACGTGACGTGACGTGACACGACGCGGGACCGGAGGAGATGGTAAGTTTATTTTATTTTATTTTTAAATTAAATTAACCCCCCCCCCTCCCCGCGCGCCCCCACCCGTGAGTCATGGGGACTGGTGGTGCAGGGTCTGTGTGGTCACTGTTACAGTCCCCGAGGCATTATGAGCAGGTGCGGGGAGGGGGAGAGTTATTGTGGCTGCATTTTTGTAAGATTCAAACCCGCAGAGACACTCGGAGTACACTTTTCAAACCTTGGGATTTCACATCCTTGCACCCTAACTCCTCCCTGAGCCTCAGAACGAAGCGCATGCTAGAAACACCTGAAGCACTGCTACATTTAATATCGACTTCTGGGACTACTGCAGTACAGATGAGAGGCATGCACGTGCCCCTAGGACCTACGTTTAGTGCCTAAGTCCAGGGGCGGTCTAGGCTCATGGTGGCCCTGGGCAGGGAGCGTATGTAAGGGGCTCCCGGAGCGTAGGTAGGGGGCCCCTGGAGGAACGCAGGCGCAGAGACCAGTGAAGAGGGGGGGGTGTCAAGGTGTTAGTAAGTGGAACAGAGCCGGAGGCCGCCAAATCCCTGTCAGGGGCCGCCAAGCAAATCTGTATCCATCATCAGAGGATTATTATATTAAGGATATATATTGGCGTGGTGGCCCCTGGGGTTTGGTGGCCCTGTGCAGGTGCACAGCTTGCACATGCCTAAGGCCGCCCCTGATAAGTCCGGATATAGTCGAATGGAAGCATAGGTGTATCGTGCCCTATGTTTTGAGGGCAATATTTGTTGTTTTAGGTGTTTACCCCTAATCAGTTTGCTTTACAGGCATGATATACATAATTCATGTGCATTTTCATAATATGATTGTCGTTCTTGTAGTTATGTAATGCTTCATGTGATGTTACTAAGGTGCATTTGTTGATGCTTTGGTAATTCTCATGTGTTTACCTCTAACCGAGCGACTGCATTTCATGCCCTGATGTATTAACATCATGTCATTTTGGTCCTCACATTGACAGGATAATGAGTAGTAAGTACTGCCTCAGGATTTGCATAGTATACCCAATATTTCTAATGCATGTTTTTTTGGTCTATGTTTTATGTACAATGTATACACTATTTTTATGTAATACTGTGTGGAGTTTTTTTTGTGGTGCATTTATTGTGTTACTGGTGTGAGTGTGTTGCACAAACGCTTAACATAGGGAAACATCCTTTACAACGCAACTTTTACAACGAACTACCATTACGACGCAACTTTTACAACGCAGTTATTACAACGCATTGCGCTGGAGGGCACTCTAGGATAGGGAATAGTTTAATTACTATCCAACACCTTCCCTACTATCCACGGGGACTGGAGTTGGAATAGTAAATTAAACTATTCACTATCCTGCGCCCCCAACGCAATGCGCTGTAACGACTTGCGTCGTAAAAGTTGCGTCGTAATGGCATGCGTTGTAAAAGCATGCGTTATAACGACAAACAACCCTTTAGATATGACCTCAGGGGATCAGCCTGGCTGCTCGATGCCAACCTACCAAGGGGGTGAGCACAGGTTCTCTTTGGTATGTAACTAACTAGCCCTGACTAGAGCGGTGGTTTCTGCCTGGTTTAGGTGCGTACCCTAGCCAACCAGAACCCGATTTTTAACACTTTCTCTAATAAAACTATGTTGTCCTTCTCTGACCTTCAGGTAAGCTCAGAGTTAAGTTTAAACCATTATGCATCATTAATAGATATCTATTAAGCCTTTGAGTGCCAGGTGTCGACAAATGGCCAACACCACTCTACCTCCATTGTGCGCCTGGCAGCCATTGGCCTACACTGGGGACACATGTAAAGGCCCCTGTGATGTTCTGCACCAGAGGGATTCTTTTATTTTATTTTTGTCTCAGACTGCTTAGGAAAAGATTCCCGAACATCCTGAGTGTTTTTTGTATTGTAATGACCTCATAGCAGTAAAAATGAAAGTAAAATGAGCCAATGGGCTTGTTTTACTTTCACTGAATCCGTGCTCAGGGATATATCTCAGCCCGAGGACTGATTCTCTTGAGGGCGGTATCGTTGGAAAGGGGAGAATATCCCCTTTCCCATGCCACCCCTCCCCAGCAGATTCCTGCTTGTGGATCACCACAGGAGAGTAATCAACAAGCAGGGATCCACCCACTAGGCACCAGGAATAGGGAGCACTCCCCAAAGACATCATTTGAAAATTCAATATTTCTGTCCCCTTGGGGAGGCAGTTGAGGTAGTTACCCCCAATCTGCTCCTCGGCAACAGAAAGCCCACTAGACACCAGGGTAAATTAAACAAATATATATAGGGGTGGGAGCTGGCCACTTTAGGCATGGCCATGCTGCACCCCTACAAAAATAATGTCACAGTCGTTCTGCCCCCCTGGAGGGCAGATGGGGGATTGGCACCAAACTGGCCCCTGGGAGGGCAGAAAACCCACTAGACACCAGGAAATGTCCTTTCTTTAAAAATAATATAGGGGTGGGAGCTACCCATCCTGGGAATGGCCATGCCCCCATCCTCAACAACAGTACAAGCAGTGTTTCTGCCCCTCCTTGGGGGCAGAAGTCCACTAGACTAGAAAATAAAATATAGATAGGGGTGGGGGTGGCCACAATGTGAATGTCTAAGTCTTCACCTGTAAATAACGTATGGTGGCAGTATTTCTAACCCCTTGGAGGGCAGATGTGGTGGTTGCTGACAATCTGCCCCTGTGATGGGGGGGAACAGAACGCCCACTGGACTCCAGAGAGTGACTTTTAAAAAAACAAATATGGAGGAGTGGGCGTCCCACCATGGGCATAGCCATACCCCTGCCAGACAAGAATACAGACACTCTTTCCACTACCCCCTACCCCCTCCCCCCCGGATGGCAGATTGAGGTAATTATTAACCCAATCTGCCCCCTAGATACCAGGGTAAATAAAAACGTATAGGATTGGGGGCTGCCAACTGTGGCATGGCCATGACCCCAACCCTAAAAAAATATGGTCACAGTCTTTTTGCCACCCCAGCCAGCAGATGGGGGGGTGATTGCTCCAAATATGATCCCCCAGGATGAGCAGGAAGCCCACTAGATACCAGGGAAACAAAATAGGGGTAGAGGCTACACACTTACACATGGCCATGCTCCCACCCCAAAACGACAAATACACTCTTTCTGCCCCACTCACTGGCGGATTAGGGCAATTAACCCAATTATCCTCCTCCCCAGAAGGGGCAATAGTGTCTTTCTAACCCTCCCTAAGGGCAGGTAGGAGTTATATCCCAATTGGAGAGATTTCCCCAAATATGCCCTGCAGGGTTATACCTTTGGGGCAAAAGAAAGTAGTGCAGGTGTTGCACTCTTACATTGGCCACAACCCATCCCCCCAAAAAGAAAAAAAATATCTTTTTGCCCCCCGAGACAGGAGGATTACCCCAATTTACTTCTGGAGCCCAGAAAGCACCCTGCATTGCAGGATTATATTTTGTAATACACATAATGGGGTGGTTCTGGCCCAACCTAACATCTGCCCCACCCTCACCCCAAAGCATTAACAGTCTTTCTGCTCCCCTTTGCCTAAGAAATCCCATCTCAATGGTAAACGAGAGGACATTTGATTCCTTTGGTTACTGTTATGACATATGGGCCAGAGGAGTGTGGGGTACGCCCAATATCGTCCCACTTGCAATGGTGAATGGCTGCCATTGTTGGGCTTGGGCAGGCTAACGCGTGGGAAAACCTACCAGATGCAGGCAGTTCTGAAACCCAGACACCTGGGGGAGTCTAGGGGGGTGCTTTGCATTGACCCCAAACCATTTTCTTACCCACAATGCCCTTCAAACCGCAAACTTTGACAAAAAAACACACTTTCTGCACATGTCTGTGAGATAAACTTCTGGAATCTACGGGAAGCAATAAATATCCTACCACCCAGCGTTCCCCCAAGTTCACCGATATCAATGGTAACGCACTTGTGTAGGTTGGCCAAGAGACCCTGACACAAAAGACCCTAAAACGCTACGTGGAGAGATCAACAATAGGGATAGCTGCGGGATTTGCAGCCATGCTTCGTTACTACTCAAGGAAACCTATGAACCAGAGAACATTTTGAAAACTAGACAACCAGGGGATTCCAGGGTGGTGTGCCTCGCTTAGAGCCCCTGAGGTTTTCTTACCCTCAATGCCATGCAAACCTCAAAGGATGCCTGAAATCACACATTTTCCTTACACTTCTGTGATGGATACTTCCGATAAAGATGATCTGCCACTTGTGTGGCTGGGACTAGTGCCTGTGAGAGGAATGGCTCACACTAAGGTCAATTGGATCCCTTGTGTCTTGTGATGTCACATGTGTGGTAACAAACCCTGAACTTACTTTTAAAACCCACTGTTATCAGCCTTACAAACCACAAGAATACCAAACTCTTCACATTTTTGTAGAATGTCCAGTCACTAAACAGCAAAAGCCTACAGTAACTTTTATTCCATGCAGTGATCTATAAGTGTTCACACTAATTTGCACTCATTCACTCCCTCACTCCTTCATTCATTCAGTCAGTCAGTCACTCAACCACTGACTCACTCACTTACTCACATACTCACTCACAAACTCAATCACTCACTCACACACTCAATCACTCACTCACTCACACTCACTCAATCATACACTCACTCACTCGTACACTCACTCACACACTCACTCACTCACCTACTCTTACACTTTTGTATGTACATTCAACCACTTCATTCAATCAACATGCCCTTTTAAGAAATACAATATTGCAAGGTTTAAATGGCTTACAGTCAAAATATAGTCTTTAATTAATTGCTTTATAGACACAAAAATGAAAAAAGTCAGTAATTGGAAGTTTAGAAATGCATTCACACAAAGGAAAGTAGAACTTTTCTGGAAAAAGATATGAGGACTGTACAACGTCTAACTATAGCACGTTAAGTAATCAGACATGGTTAGCATGTATTTTTAATGGCTAATGTTCATTTGGAAACCAGATACTGTCTTGTGTTCATCTCTGGTCTTAAAAATATGATGTATATTTTGGGAGCAAATATGCAGAACATAACACCAGCACCAGAGGACAAGATGGCAAAAATCTCAACAGCTACCAGGAATTTCCCTTTTGTGCTGAGATAGGCAGGGATAAAAGAGAGCCAGACGCTGACGAACACCAGCATGCTGAAGGTGATGAACTTGGCTTCATTGAAGCTGTCAGGCAAATTCCGGGCTAAGAAAGCAACCACAAAACATATACAAGCCAATAGTCCCATGAAGGCCAACATGCAGTAGAACATCAAAATAGAGCCTTCATTACATTCTGCTATCATCTTCCCATTTGTAGCCTTGGTGTTAAATTGAGGGAAGGAGGGCGATGTCCATAACCAGATGGTTCCAATTGAAGACTGAACTGAACAAGAGACCAAGACAATAGAATAGGAAGCCTTGGAGCCGACCCATCTCCTTAAGGTACTGTTGGGTTTGGTGGCCTTGAAAGCAATGACCACTGTGATTGTTTTGGCCAATACACAGGAAACACAGAGGGAGAATGAAATTCCAAAGATCACCTGACGGAGCATGCAGGCCACCCGCCTGGGTTGCCCAATAAAAACAAGGGTGCAGAGGAAACACAGCATGAGCGAGACAAGCAGAAGGTAGCTGAGCTGAAGGTTGTTGGCTTTCACCACCGGAGTATTGCGATACTTTATGACAACACACAAGACCCAAAGGGCAATGAGGAAAAAGAAGACAGAGATCAAAACTAAAATGAATCCCAGTGGTTCCTCGAAGGAAAGGAATTCAATCTCCTTTGGGATGCAACGATCTCTTTTCCCGCTCGACCAGGATTCCTCTGGGCACTTCATGCATTCTAAAGAATCTGAAGAAGATAAAGAATGTTTTATATTCTTGATGCATTAAATGCCATTTATGACTTTAAAGTAGTAAGGGCTAATAATCATAAACAGTAGGCACAGTTTAAAACATTTTAATTTGGAAAGAACTTTGGAAGTTGTTTAGAATGTAGCAGAGCAGTTCAACGGTCCAGGTACATTATCTGACTTCACTTTGCCTTCATTGCAATAGTCTCTGCTCACTTGGCGGTCCAACCCCTCCCCCCCACTTTCAATTAAATGTCCTCCTCCATAACATCCATATGTTTGAGGAAATTCTACCAGTTGATTTGCTTCTTTAGGTAGTATCTCTTTAAGAAAGTGGGTTATTTTTCATTTCTGCAAGACTCTAAATCAGGTCAGAAGGGACTTGAGTTCCTGTTTGTCTAGTATGTTCTAGTAAAGTAAATGAATGATTGTACCATCATCTCAGGATCCGCTGTCAACCTTGATCCAAATCATATCCATTAAGTCTTGTGTCAAACATGTGGTTCAGGGAGCTCTCAGTAACATATCTCAGGCACTTATTCTTTGCCTTATTGTGTGCCCAATCACGTAATGTATCACTTCGAAGTAAAGCTTTTGTTTTATCCAACCCTGACACAAATAATGGGTTTCAAGGCTAATGTATTTAGAGTGATGTGAACATGTTTTGAATATGTTTATAACATTTCTCACTGTAGCCTTTCCATCACAGGCAACAATAAAAACTGAGAAACACTTTAAAGTTGCGTTGATATTAATCTCATTAGTTATATCTCCGCCGAGGATGTGGTTCCACATCTGGCTACTTTGTGAGTGGTTGTCAAAGAAATCCCCTGAAAACATAGGGTCCAATTTAAATGTTGGCAGACAAAGTAATGTCTCTTGACATTTAGCAGACTAAAACTGCCAAATTTAGAAATTTTAGAAATGACCGCCAAGTCAGGAGGTAATTTCTAAAGCATTGACAGGAACCGGAGTCACAGCGGTTCCTGTCAATGCTGTTTAAAATCTGGTACATGGCTCTGTCAACATGATTGAGTCCTGCACCAAACTGTTTTCTAATTAATTTTCAAAAACATGATTTCCTTTTTAAAGAGAAAAAAACCAATGCCACTGTTAGGCCTGTAATTTTTAGGATAGGCTTCCCCCAATCCTTTGGCTTTCACCTCCTCTGTTTTGCTAATTCGTTATTGTGGCTTTAGGACTCTGAGCACTTTTTCACTGCTAACCAGAGCTAATGTGCATGTGCTTCTCCTCTAAACATGGTAACATTGGTGTTTAGACAATCAGCATATTTAGTTTACTTGTAAAGTGGTATAACAAATACCCAGGACCTCTAAATTAAATACTACTAGTGGGACCGCAGCATTGATAGTGCCTCCCACACCTGTAGCTATTCAAACCTTCTCACGCCTGCCACTGCAGAACTTGAGTGTGTAGTTTTGCTGCCACTTCGACTTGATATTTAACATCCTTTGCCAAGCTTTAAACTCCCATTAATACACGTCACCCCTAAGATAGTCCCTAGGTAGGCCTCAGGGCAGAGTGAGGTTTACGTCAAAAGTAGTGAAAACCCCCCTAACTCGTTTTTCACTACTGTGAGGCCTACTCCTCTCATAGGTTAACATTGAGAATTTCTTGATATATTTTTAATCTGTAATTCCTTATTAGAAAGGAGTAGGAATTACATGTTTTATATCTTTGGAACTGTAATGATGAGTCCTCTTTACTGGTAAAGCTGGATTTAACATTACTATTTTAGAAATTACACTTTTAGAAAGTGGACATTCCTCTCCTCTTACATCTGTGTGCCTGTAGCATTGTCTTCAATAGACATCTGAGCGATAGCTACACTTTGTGCATACCCTCTAGACAGCCACAAACACAGGAATGTTATGTGTGTCTGAGAACTTATCTGCATTCTGATGGCTCTTCCTGAACAGGAACGGAATGAGGAGCTGACACATACCCTTGAAAAAGTGGTGTCCAGTCCCTACACAAAGGGCTGATTAACCCCCCACAGATAGCTGGCATACAGGACTGTGAAGAAAAGATTTCTGATCATTTCAAACACTCTCCTTTGAAGTCACCCCACTTCAAAGGCACAACTTGATATAAGAGCTAGGTGTATGACTCCACAAAATCAGACACCACTGGAACTGAAACTCTGTTAGTGGAACTGCTGTGCTGCATAATGGACTGATACTATATTAGACTCCTGGCCGGGAAGGACTGCTTTGCTTTTGTACTGCCCTGCTGCCTGCTGTTCTCTGACCGTGCTAAAGAGAGCTGGACCCTGCCTTGCAAATTTAAAGTGATTTCCAAGGGCTTGTTGGCTTGCCTCCTGCTATTGAGACTGAGGGAAATCAAAGGCTCTACACCTGGTCCTGTGCCTGGCTCACTTGAAGTGGACTAGATACTTGTACCAGCAAATCGAACCATCTCCTGACAGCTGGAAGCAGCAACCAACACATTGACCCTGTAGCAGGGGCATAAAGTGGGGCATCGTACTTGGGGAAGGAGCAGTACCACGAGACCGCCGCATTAACCAGCACATTGCCACCACCACAGACGGAGATTCCTCACATCCCTTCGACAAGTGTGGAGAAATTGGTGGATCGATTGAGGCACCGCTGAGATCACTGCTGCAGTATTTTACAGAGATCAAGGCATCCCTCAACTGCATGGAGAAACTCAGGGCATCAGTTTCGGCAGCATTGCATTGGCTTCCATGCTTGCCTTAGGAAACCAACGCATCATCATCCGCATGTGTGAATCATCGACACATCCCTCAACTTCGGGAGTTCCTTCAATGCAGTAACTGACGCATCAATCCCGCATTTTGTGTTTGCAACCAGGATCAAGGCTCTCCGTTTCCCAATTCTGCATGACCTAAAGTCCCCCGAAAAATGTTATATGCTTCTAAGCACTATTTTTCACTTAGGCCCAGATGTAGGTAGCCAAATACCGGTCGGTAACGGCCGATTTCGGCCGTTACCGACCGGTATTTGGCTTTTGAGATGTAGGGGGATTGCAACAGGCCATTTCGGTAATTTTACCCATTCGGTAAATATACCGGTCGGTAGATTTACCGACCGGTATTTTTACAGAATCGGTAAAATTGAGATGTAGGTGGGACTCTTCTGAGTCCCACAAGACCTACAAATTCGGTGTTTTACCATCAAATTCAATTTGATGGTAAAATACCGATTCAGGTGTGCATGCACATGTGTGCATGCACACCTGTGCCATATGACAGGCAGACATGCCCTTAGGGCAGGTATGCCTGCCACATGGCTCCCGAACCTTTTTTGGGGGTGCTAGAGGGTGTCAAAGTGACACCCCCTGCACCCTTGTCAAAATCGGTATTTACTGATTCGGTAAATGGAACATCTGGATGTTCCTACATACCCCCCCTTCTTATTTACCGATTCTTAATTACCGAATCGGTAAAATTCAGTAATTACGAATCGGTAAATAAGTTCTACCTACATCTGGCCCTTAGTCCTTTAAAAATTCATATCTTAACTTGCACTTATTGGATGTTTGTAGTTTTGGTCTTGTTTTGTTCAGAATATGATGATCTACTTTTCCAAACCTCCGTGGAGTCTTTTTGTGGTGTTTTCATTGTGTTACTGGGTGTGTTTTGTCCAATTAATTTTCACATGCCTCTTTAAATAAGCCTTACTGCTCTGCCCAAGCTACCAGAGGGTGAGCAAGGTTATCTTTTAATGTGTATCTAGCTTAACATGATTAGGATTGTGGTTCCTGCTTGTACAGTGTACATACTGTGACAACAAAGAACCCAATTTCAAACAGCCCCTCCTCACCATGGGAGATATCTCCGATGGTGAGGGGGGGGCATTTATCAGTTTTTAATGCCCCTTATCACAAGTGTTTTCCTGGCGGAAATGGGCAGTAAAAACTTGCCTCTAATTCCGCCCATCTAAATTAGGTTGGTGAAATGAAAGATCAACCTCTGACAGCCTTCCTCCGCAGGGCCATTGGAGAGGTTTCATCACAGAGTAGTCTCCACTGAGAATAAACCTAACGTCTACCCTCATCTGAATTTGGCAGGTTTACCACAGTCTTGCCGGTATGAATACTCCATTGTAATGGAGTATCCATACTGCAATGTTATAAGTATGGTGTATTCATTTTATTTGAGGAAATAATACCCTACTTGTTGATTGTGATTGAATGATTTTGCTAGCTGTAAAGTACAATGTACACTGCCAGTTGCATTTTAGTGCGGACAATTTGCAGCAAAATTAACAACCTCCAGTAATAAATGACTACATCACAGTTATAAATAGCAGACAAGAAGATCTTGGGGATTTTCCAGAAAACCAGATCACTCTTAATTTATTTTCTGTAGATGTAAAGAGCATTGTTTAACAGTTGAGGACCAATTAACCTGAAAGAAAAGCCTCTACATGGCTCCTACTTGATCTAGAGTAAGCAAAGGATGAGAAGATTTTCTGGTCATGAGGACATGGCAGGGACACTGGTGGTTGAGACTTTTTCTAATTACCTGCTTGGTTGCCTGGTTGCTTATCCCGCTTTCCTGCTCTCCTGCTGCCCAGAGGAATTACCGCAGCACACGGTCACCCACGGCTGTCGGTACTCCCCGCCGCCGCTTACTACACCAATTAGCGGCCGCTGAGCGGGAGGACTACAGCCCCCACAATTCCTGGCGAGACTGCCACGCCCACTGACACGCGCACTTCCGCGCCCGGAGGCACACAAAACATCGGCGCTCCCTCGGTGGAGCGGGAGACTTTTTCTAATTACCTGTTTGGTTGCCTGGTTGCTCATCCCGCTTTCCTGCTCTCCTGCTGCCCAGAGGAATTGCCGCGGCGCGCGGTCACCCACGGCTGTCGGTCCTCCCCACCGCCGCTTACTACACCAATTAGCGGCCGCTGTGCGGGAGGACTACACCCCCCACAATTCCTGGCGAGACTGCCACGCCCACTGACACGCGCACTTCCGAGCCCGGAGGCGCACAAAACATCGGCGCTCCCTTGGTGGAGCGGGAGACTTTTTCTAATTACCTGCTTGGTTGCCTGGTTGCTCATCCCGCTTTCCTGCTCTCCTGCTGCCCAGAGGAATTGCTGCGGCGCGCGGTCGCCCACGGCTGTCGGACCTCCCCGCCGCCGCTTACTACACCAATTAGTGGCCGCTGAGCGGGAGGACTACAGCCCCCACAATTCCTGGCAAGACTGCCATGCCCACTGACATGCGCACTTCCGTGCCCGGAGGCGCACAAAACATCGGCGCTCGCTCGGTGGAGCGGGAGACTTTTTCTAATTACCTGCTTGGTTGCCTGGTTGCTCATCCCGCTTTCCTGCTCTCCTACTGCCCAAAGGAATTACTGCAGCACACGGTCACCCACGGCTGTCGGTCCTCCCCGCTGCCGCTTACTACACCAATTAGCGGCCACTGAGCGGGAGGACTACAGCCCCCACAATTCCTGGCGAGACTGTCATGCCCACTGACACGCGCACTTCCGCGCCCGGAGGCGAACAAAACATCGGCGCTTCCTCCGCATCACGGGACGCGCGCGGGCGGTCGCCGGGCTAAGCCCGGGCAAAGGGCGGGCCGTCTGTGGCCGTCCGGGGCTGGCCAAGGCTGGGCTGGACCATCCCCCTAATAGCGGCTCTGGCACATTTACAGTAAGGTCACAGTTTTTTCTTGTTTTTAGTACCTCCAAATACTGGTCTGATAAGATCTCACATTGCGTGACTATACAGTGCTAAAACTTATCCCATTATAGATTTGCTTCTCTAGGTCATCTATTTTTTGTCTCATCCCAAATTGTTTTTGCTACTCTAAATATAAGCCATAGAAAACATGAGTTTACGCCTCAGTAAAGGCAGGAAAGTCTGGTGGGAGGGTCTGTTAGAGGAACACTGGGTCAATTTATCACCAGAACTGCTTCAGTACTAGAACGTGAGATAGCTATAACGGAACGGCGTCTATCTTCGGAACACCTGTACAACAAACGTTCATCCCTGGGTTTGATCCAGTTAGCAAACACTCCCCCAATGCATAGCACGGATTATGACCAAACCGGTGATATCGGTATTCCACCACAGCTACAAGATCAAACAGCTTCACCTGAATCAAATAAAATGATTCAATTGTAGATTCACCAGTAGAAATCATATCTGAGGAACACCCACCTATAACACTCCCTAGGCATACCCCACGTAAGAAAACACTCTATAAAACATCAGGTCCAAGGCCCATAACGAAGAAAAAAAAGCGTGGGGGCATTTGCCACAATGGCAGAAGCGCAAAAACACCCAAATTGTTCCGGAGCCCTCCAAAGAGCCCAAGATTAACTGTAAGGAAGACCATGCCAGATCACCATCCCCTACCTTCCCAGTCCATCAAAGAATTCATGGGAAGTATGGAGCAATTGGTCAAATCTCTAATATTGCCATTAGTAGAGAGGGTTAAAAGAATGGCAGAACAACTGGGGGCCATAGAAAAAGCAATCTCTAATAATACAGACCTAACCAGGGAACTGAAAAATCGTAGACAAAAACAACCTTCGTGCATTACATCACCAGGGATGATACCAGCTCCTAAGTTACATAGTAAGGATTCACTTTTAGCATCAGACGAGAACACCTTGGCCCCCTCAACAAAAGATAAGCCACATACTACTCTCAGGGGACAAAGAGGGGAAGGACAGGCCAATAAATTAAATAATTTCCAACCAACTGCACTTAGGACGCCGTCCCCTGTTAACTACTCAAGGACAAACCAGCAAAAACTAGATCTGCCACCAGAGGCGGCACCCTACGTCGTGGTTTTGACTGGGTTTCCGGAACTGGTAGCTGTAAAAACTGAAAGCCATCAAGAGCTCAAAAACAAAGTGGTATATTGGCTGAGCAACAACAGGCCATTACCTCCCAATATTAATGGCGAAATTCTCCATGTAAGAAGACTTGGGTGGGTGGGTCATAGGCCAATGGATATAAGGGGGGACGTCATTATCATTAATTTCAGAGACCATAGAGTAATTAGACACATTGGCGATTGGTACACCGACAGAGGCCGGGAAGAAATTTCAACACACGATTTAAGTTATCTTTACCCTCAATCATTGTTGGCAAATCCTCCAAGATCTCGTGCCCTATATGGGTGCAATATAGAACGCCCTGGTTTTAACGTCCCCACATTTAATCGCTTCTCCATGCTTTCCGGGTTGAAAGGAGTAGATTGACGTCCCAACCAGCTTCTTGGGGACCGTTACGAACTAAAACAACCAATGATCTCACCAACCCCAATAGTTGCTCCTGAAGGTAAACAGCTCAAACCATTGGATCCCACCATACTCCCAGTGGAATTAAACTGCACTGAAAAGGTGATAGTTAACTCCGTAGTTGGCAGCAAAAGTCCTAGGCCACCAGAAAGCGCCCCAGCCACTCTTCCGCAAGGAAAGGATGAGGTACTTGGAACGTTCGATGATCTAGTAATAGAACAGGCCACAGTTTTAGTGGATAAGAACCCAGCAAAAGAAGGTTCCCCTATTATGTTCCTTTCTTGGAATATAGCTGGACTCCGTCCTAAGGTAGAAAATGGTACTGGGTTGAATTTTTTCTAGAACTACGATATAATATGTCTCCAGGAGACATGGAACACGACCGAAATAATTTGGTTGGTTATAAAACCTATTTTTCTCCCGCATTACATGTAGCATTTAGCAGCGCAATAGGAGGTTTAACTTTATTCATCTCAAATTCGATAGGGGGAGTAAAAATAACCCCTGTAGAATTGGAAGTGAATTTTCAGATACTGAGTCTTCGTTTTGGTAAAGGGGATACCGTTCTCCTAGTAAATTTTTATAACAACTTACCAGATGGAGAACTGTTGACAGTATTGCGACAGTTGCGTTCTCAACTAGCTGCCTTGACAAGGGGGTCTGTTGAAGGAGCTACGATTATTTGGGGTGGTGATTTTAACCAACAGCCATGCCAACATAGTAATTGGAATTTGTGTGGGATAACAGATGAGAATGAGGATCCTATAGGTTATTTTTTCCACTCAAGTATTGGAAATTGCCTAAACGAAATTATTTTCGATTTGGATCTTGTAATTGCAAACAAAAAGAACACTTCTACCCTGCTGCTGGATCCAACATTTATTGGTAGGGGTAGGCAGACCACCATAGATTTTATTTTGATATCTAATGTTCTGGGTAACCGTGCTACTAATTTTGCAACACTTAACAATGTACTAAGCGATCACTGTGCTCTCAGTTTAACATTTTGTCCTATTCGTGAGCACAGCACGCAGAGTATATTTAGTGCACTGACGCAAAATACCCTACATTTGGATAGATTAAATGGATTCTCATTAAAATGGGAGAAAGTCGATCCTCCAGAAATTACCAGGAGAGTTATAAATAAAGCCTATCTTCCAATTCTTAAATGTCTGGATCTGTCCACATCAGATGAGGAAATATTAGGCAATTTTAGGGTGGTTCTAAAAGTAAGAAATGAGGCACTTTTTGTAACGTTAAAAAACACCCAATGGAATAAAGCAGGGTGGTTCAACCATAGATGCACAGTAGCGCATTCTAAATTAAAAATAGCCTTGCAAAAATCAAATAGGGTGCCCCAAGAAATTGCAATCCTTAGGAGGGAATATAACATAGCGTTAAAAGATATGAAATCTGAGTTAAAACAGACTTTATGGGACCAACTACATAAAAGTTGTATCCATAAAGACAGCTCAGCCTTCTGGGCTGTGATCAAATCCCCATTTCTATCCGACCATAAAGATTCACCTGCCTTTGATGTGGCTATTGATGAAACGGTTTGGGTGGAGCATTTCTCGAAGATCTTTGAGAAAGGTCCAGACAATGAGTGTAGGCAAAAAGACACAATTCTTGTTCAACCCATGTTTTCTTATCCAATATCATTGGAAATTACTACTGATGAGGTTCTCCAGGCCCTAAAAGCCAGTAAAAACGTCAAGGCCCCGGGCCCTGATGGGGTTCCAATAGATCTATTCAAATCAAATCTAGACCTTTGGGCCCCAATTTTGACTAGGGTACTTAAGGCAGCCTGTGAGGTGGGATTATTGGATTCATGGTCCAAATCAATCTTGGTCCCTATTTTTAAAAAGGGGGATCGCCAGGAGGTATCCTGCTACCGCCCGATCTCCCTGTTGGACTCCTTGGGCAAAGTGGCGGGCAGAATTATTCTTGAACGCCTCCAGCGGTGGGCGGACGATGGCAGGATCCTTTCGGACATTCAATTCGGGTTTCGGGAGGGCTTGGGGACAGTTCAACAGACCCTAAACCTAATAATGATATTAGGCAAGTACGTTTGTGCGAAGGCGGGCAGTATCTACAAGGTATATGTGGATCTTTCAGCAGCTTTCGACTGCGTCTCCCTTGCTAAACTTTGGTCTGTGTTACAGGATATGGGAGTGGATCTATCCTTGGTTAATTTCCTGCGTGAACTATTCTCCAATGCCTCAGCTAGGGTAAGGTTTGGGGTAAAGGGCGAGCTATCCGTGTCGTTTGGAGTAGAGAGAGGAGTAAGACAAGGGTGTGTCCTGGCTCCCTTTCTCTTCACGCTTTACACCAATGGATTGGAGAGAGCTATGCTGAATGGGAGTCAGGACCTTCCTTTAATAAAACATTGTTTGATTCCCGCTCTGCTCTATGCGGACGACGCGGTGATACTGGCCCGTACCCCTTTAGAACTGCAGAAGGCGCTAATGAGATATTCCCAGATTATGGGTAACCTGGATTTACGCATTAACATAAAAAAAACCTTTGTTATGACAGCGGGACCAGGAAAAAAAGGACAAAGGATATATATCTAAATAAGGAGACATTGGCAATTACAGCACAATACCCATACTTGCGAATTACTATTGACCACAAATTAAACTGGAAACCAGCAATTGAATCCAGAAAGCTCCATTTTATGAGAGCCATTATGGCCCTCGTAAATTTTTCAAAACAATTGGGAAAGAGGTCGCCGGTAGAGCTTTTAAAGATTTATAATGCTAAATGCCAATCAGTAGCGCTGTATGGGGCTGGAGTGTGGGGGTATGCAAATACCAGCAGCCTACAAGTGGCAGAGAACGCTTTTCTGAGATTCCTCCTAGCGGCACCAAAGAGTGTATCTACCTTTTCGTGTCACAAGGAGTTGGGGATTTCTCATATATCGGATCTGGCCAAAATACAACCACTCCTTCTTTGGCACTGCATTTGGTCAACAGATGAAAATGCTTTTACTCAGCAAATTATATTAGATTGCATGGGTTTGGCCCAGTCACATAAGATCGGCTGGTTATCATACATAAAATGTTTCTTAAATGACCTGGGAATGGAAAAACATTATCTGGCAAAAATTTCTATTCGGTCATTATCAAGGAAGGCACTTAAGGTGCTGTCCCTTACCCATCTAGCAGAAATACGGATAACCAAAGAAGCCTCCAAACCATCCGTTCAACACTCTACGGCTGTTCAAACCACTTTCTCCATTCAGCCTTATCTAACCCATGATTTTACCATCTTTGAGAGATTTCTCTTAACCAGGTTCAGGCTAAATATCCTACATCGTCTGGTTGCCTTTCCTACAAGAAATAACTGGTTCTCAGAACTACCCTTATGTCCGTGCGATGAGATCTCAAGTCAGACAACCATCCATACTCTCTTTTTCTGTAAATTTTATAGGGAGCATAGAAAGGTGTGGCTGATTCCGCTATTAAAACATATGGGTATCAGAAGATGCCGCCCGGCCTTACTATTCTTACAGTATTTGGGTGAGGAGTGGGCATCGAAGTACATTGTTAAGTTTTTTTAAATGCATTTTTCGACATCGATTAAATTTATAAAAATCGTTGTATAATTACGTCCATTGATAACCCAAATATGCACGTACAAAGTAAGATGATGTTACCCTATAAGGTTTTATGTACTTATCATGAATTCGTTTTAATATTGTATAAACTATAGAGTACCTAATGGCAAATTTGCTTGTTTTTAGAACATCACATATTTATAAAAACAAATTGTTTTTAAGAGGCAGTATTTTGTTTTAATGTGGAATGTAAACTGCAATTTATCTGTGTAATATGCTTTTATGGTTTTTTATCATGACAAAAACCGAATAAAGAAATGCATACACTGGTGGTTGGCAATGCCTGAGATCACAAAGGTCTGTGTAGAAGGCACAGAAAATTGAACGTGAAAAATTCAACACCAATTTAGAAAAATAGATTAAAATGTAATAAATAATATTACACCAAAACATATTAAATCAGTAGAAGAGGAGTAATTAATTCATAAACTTTTAAGTTAAAAATAGCACCTAAAAGATCAAAAGAGCAACAGCAGGCATCTAATTGCGTGAGACCGGGGCAAAGTCATAAGTTATGGCTTACCGTGTTGGGGCACGGTTCGGACACACAGGATAGATTGGACCCGCTCTCAGGTTACCTCCATATGCAGAAGAAATTTCAAAGAAATGTTCCTGAGAAGGAATAATTTGGAGGGGCAAGTCAGCCACGATGTCCAAGAAGGAGGCCTTGTAGTTGACGAGCCGCTGGACAAAGTTGCGGTGAAGATTTGTACATTTCGGCTTTGTCAATTTTTTTGAAGCAAAAATTCTCCATTGGGATGAAGCTGTAGGCTGTAGATGATGAGGCTCCACAAGAGTGAATGCCCCTTCTGAGAACATATAGCAGGAGCTACCATGAAGTCAAGCTGACCAGCGATGCACCTCGGGTGGATCGGTGAGAAGTTATATCTCAGTCTTTTGTTGGTTCTTAGACCACATTTTGGTGAAAAAGTGGGCTAGAGTGACTGTTAGCCGCGTAACTATGGACTAAGGACGATCACTACCAATGAGGATGGTGGTTCAAAGGTGCTATGTTTCTAGCCGCCTTGTATATACATACACAATTCGTATATCTGTGACAGTGGCATGTGGGAGAACATCAGTGGATATCGACATGTGCCATGTAGAGTGGGGATCCCGCAATACACAAGGTTAAATTAGTAGAAAAGGGGATTTTGTCTAGCTGTCACTTTTGATGCTGTTCTCAACTTCATCAGACTCAAACCAATTATTGATTGGATTGGCCTTTGTATATATTAACAATGATTTTTTGCTTTTTTTTACATAACTTTTATCTTTTTTTTTCTTGTCAGACAAAAAGGAAAAAACACTATCAATTGTTTCTGTATTTACATACAAACGTAGTGAATAGTTGTGACAATTCTTCCTGAGTGACAAATACCAACAAATACCAAACGTAGAAAAAACAATTTACACAATACATATACCAAATGATTGACAAAAACTAAATTAAGCCAGTCATCAATTTATAAAGTGAAGCAGCAATGACCATAATTTGTTTTGTCAAAGGTGGATCTATTCAAGAGCTGCTAGCTGCTGGGAACTGATTGTGGTCCCTAGGGTTGTGAGTTTTACACTATTTCCCTAAGCAGATCCTGATAATTTGTGAATGTTTCCCAGGAGAACTAAAAAATGCTGACGCGTTTCGTCCCCCAATCTCATTCACGGGGTTCTCTTCAGGGCTATGACTGGATATTTTCTGCTCTATCTTCCTATTTTTGGCATGAGGATTGGAAAGCAATTAATCCAAAAGCTTCATTCGGATGTTGCACCTTTTCTTTGACCGTTTAATTTTCAAGCAGCTGAACTGCCGGCATTGCTTTTACAAGTCTCCGTGGGCTTGTACCCGTTGATCCATTACATTTTCAAGCAACCGGTAGTGCTTTTATGAGTTTTCATTTTGTTAGTTTTCATGAGATTGTTCATCGATCCACATGGTGCAGACTACTGGAAGCAATGCGGACAGCGGGACTGCTTTAAAACAAAATGGAAACAAGCAGAACACAGCGATTGACTAATGGTTACAAACTCATGAAAATGAACAAAACGAAGACTCGTAAAAGCACTACCGATGTTATCATGGATGTCATAAATTATGCCATAGAACATGTCTTGAGTATGTCATAGGTAAGGTCATAAGCAGTGCATTGCGGGAGCACAGGTTATAGTTAGTGCTGCCAGCTATGGGCCTGATTACGAGTTTGGCGCATAGGGTTACTCCGTCACAAAGGCAGACAGATATGCCATCTGCCAAATTACAGGTCCATTATATCCTATGGAAATCGAATTTGGTGGACAGGATATCTGTCAGAGGAATCAGGCCCAATAGCTGGTGAATTTCTGTGTTTTTTTTGTTCAAAACATTACCGTTGTCACTGACAAATTGACCTAACTATAAGGTTAACCTTTGGCTTCTTCAGTGAATATATATATATATATATATATATATATATTTGCCACCAAAGTAAACCCGTTACAGAGGGCACGCTTTGCACAACAGTAGCGAGTATCAGGGACGGGTGTTCCCTGTAATAAATTCACCACCAAATTGAATTATACTTGCACTCCACCAGGATGATTTACTAAAGCAGGTTTATTTTAACCAACGCGTTTCAATCTTGCGATCTTGCTCACGGTTACAAACATTTGTCCCTTGTTCATTTTTACAATTTATACCAGCTGATCATGCTTGCACTATTAGGATGCATTATGGAACTGGTAGTTACATAAGCACATTTCCTTTACCAGTCTGCTCATATTCGCATTATTAAGGTGCATTATGGTGCTGGTAGTTACATTATACAATAATTTCATTTGTTTCACACTTACGGCAAAAAATATATATACATATATATGGTTTCTATGTATCATTTAGTGCAAGGGAAACTGGTTAGGATCACTATATGTAAAAGTACAAATAGTTATATGAAAACATTGCGTCTGTTCAACATGTAATTCTGTGCTCTCTCAGTGAGGAACATACAATTCACACTTGTCACATTTAGTATAATAGCAAGTTATAATGAGATAAGTACTCATATATTCAAAAATGTTTATGCTGTCACGTTTGTACGTGTAGCGCAATGTTGATGTTATTTAGGGACTAGTGCCCTAGTATCCAATGATTTATACTTTTTCATATTTGACCTCTCTAAGTCTTGTTTTTAACCAGAATGTCTTTTCAAGCTCATCAAAGGTGCACATAAAGTTCCTCATCGCCATTTAATCCTCCCGGTATTTTCGTTTTGAATCGAATGATCAATCTTGACTCTAGTCTACGTAGGGTCATCAGTCTATTTCCACCTCTTTCTTTTATAGGTACAGTTGCTAAGCCGCAATATGTAATATCCTTCCATGTCTTTTTCTCATTTGCATGTGTTAACATGTGCTTGGCCATAGCATACTTCAAATCCTTGTTTTCGATTGCTCGAATATGTTCTAATATTCTCTTGTGTAGGGGGCAAATAGTGCTACCAATGTACCTCTTTCCACAAAAACATTGGATTAAGTACACTACATGTGTCGTTTTACAAGTAATGGTGTTTTCTACTTTGAAGAATTTTCCTTTCGCATCCTTTATTTTGCATAAGTTTCGTCCAACCTGGCATGCTTTGCATTGCATGCACTTGGTAAAGCCCTGTCGTCTTTCATCAAGCCATTTGTTGCTCTTTTTCTTTTCTTCAAAGTGGCTATTGACCAATTTATCTTGTAATGACGGTGCTTTTCGATAGGTCATTTTTGGAAATTGGCCAATTTCATTTCCTATGTCTGGGTCTTTTTTCAAGACATGCCAATATTTTTGTAGTACTTTCCGTATTTTCTGGCTTTCCTTCGAGTAGGTCAAGATCATTCTAATTGGCTCTTTTTCAGTTGTTATTTGTTGTTTTGGTATCAATGTTTCAATCCGATTCTTCTTTCTTGCTCTTTGTTCACATCGGTCTATATCACCTTTGTTGTATCCTCTGTTGCTGAATCTATTTGCTGTTTCCTTGAATTTTTTGTTCATTTCTACTTGATTGGAGCAGTTCCTTTTCATCCTGATAAATTCCCCATATGGAATGTTCTTTTTCAGAGCCACAGGATGGAAACTTAGTCCATGTAGCATGCTATTCGTTGCTGTGGTTTTTCTGTGGACAGTAGTCTCAAGTTGACCATTAAGAACATAAACCTTTGTGTCCAAAAATACCACTTCACTTGAGCTTATACTGTGCGTGAATTTCAATCCTATTTCATTGTCATTTAGGATTAGCATGTATTTCAGAAATTCATCATTCGGTCCATTCCATATTAGGAATAGATCGTCGATAAATCGCAGCCAGAGAACAACTCTGGCTGTGAATTGGTCGTTTCCTTCTCTCCAAGCTATCAGTTTTTCCCACCAACCCATCACTAGGTTGGCGTAGCTTGGAGAGAAGGAAACTCCCATCGCTGTTACACATGTTTGGATGTAATATGCCTTGTTGAAAAGAAAGACATTATTAGTAAGGCACATCCGCACCATTTCCATCAGCATGTCACAATGTTTCAGTTGATCTAAAGGTTTTTGTTTAAAAAAATACTTTATTGCAGTCAGCCCCAGTTCGTGATCAATGGAGGTATAAAGAGATACAACGTCTATGGTTACCAGCCGGTAACCATCCATCCATTCAATGTTCATCAATTGTCTTAGGAAGTCTCCCGTGTCTTTTATGTATGACGGTAAGATGGGCACCATGGGCGCTAAAAAGTGATCAACATAAATAGCGACGTTTTCATACAGAGAACCACAACTGGAGATAATTGGTCTTCCAGGGGGTTTGTTTAATGTCTTATGAACTTTCGGGAGAAAGTACAAGGTGGGCATGATCGGGGTTTGGTTATTGAGGAACTGCATCTCATTCTCATTCAATAGACCAGCATCCTGCCAGCGTTTTAGTCGGATTTCTAAGTCTATTGCCATCTCATTTATTGGATTCTTTTTCAGCCTTTTGTAATTTTTAGCATCCGTTAGTTGGCGCATTGCCTCTTCCAGGTAATCAGATCTATTTTGGATTACTACGTTTCCGCCTTTGTCGGCGGGTTTAATTTCAAGATTTTCATTTGCCATTAACGAATCCAATGCTTTCCGTTCTTCCATTGTTAGGTTTTCTTTTTTATTTTTATTGATAACGTTATTCAGTTGATCAAGTTCCTCATTTACCAGCTCATAGAAAGTGTCAATTTTATTTCCAGGGTATAAGGTCGGACAGAATTTTGATTGTCTCTTGAAGGTTGTACCTAAATGTTTACTAGTTTTTTGCCCCATTTCATCTAGGATTTGTGTATTTGAGATGTCTTCCTCAATTCTATCATGGGCTAGTTCATGGGCGGTTCTTAAGGCCGGTGCATCTTCAATTCTCCATATTGCTTTATCCTCAGTTGAGATGTTTTCAGTTGTGGGATTCACATTTTGTGTCTCTCGCTTTTTGAAGTGCTTTGCGAGTTTAATCTTTCTTATATATTTATAAAGGTCTATTTTGGTTTCCACCGGATCCCAATGTTTTTCGGGACAGAATGTCAAGCCTTTATTTAATAGAGATTCCTCCGCTCTCGTCAATATGTGTTTGGAAAGATTAATGATCAAGTATGGTTCCTTCTCTTTTCGATTGTTTACATGTTCACTGTTCTCTTTCTCAAGTTGTATCCCTGATTTTTTCCTTTGACTTCGTCTGGTTTTGCGCTTTTTGATCCTGGAACTTGGGGTCCATTTCCTCTTCCCCGACCTCTCAAAAAGCCCCTTCCTCTGCTCTTGCCTCTTCCTTTTGGTAGTTGTTGGTCGTAATGCACCAGTTCCATTTCCTCTAAAAAAGATGGTTTTTGACCTTGTGGTATCATTGCAACATTATCACTAAAATCAGTATCTGATTCACTTGGGGTTACATCCATTCCTGCTATTTGGGGTTTCTTGTTTGCCTTTAGTTGTAGTTTGAGATTAGTGAAGCGTTTTGCAAACGTGAGGATTGTTCCTGAGGCGTAATCGTGTTTGTCTCTTCTATATTTTCTTTCTTTTCTATCCTCCACCTCCTTCTCATGTTTATCTAAATTAGTTTCCAGTGTTTTCCGGAGTTTTTTTGTTTCATCCTCTTTATTAAATTCCAGAATTTTTTCTTCAATGCCCTCTACCTTTTTCTTTATCTCATCAATGTCTATTTTGGCATGTTTGACGATTATTCTCATCATATTGTAAGAGCACTGCATGTTATTATCTCCCCAATCCAGCAGCATTTCAGGGGTAGTATCTGGGTGATTTGGGAGTGTGAATATCCTCAAGCCTCTCGGTACCATTTTTTCTTCCAAATATTTTTCCATTGTGATTATTTCCCAGCTTTTGGTTATGTCTTTTTTAAGGGCTTTTTCCAATTGGAAGAATAGTTGTTTTAGTGTAATCTCCCCACTTGTTGTTAATACCTCTTGGTCGCTTTTTTCTTTTTCAATGGATGTTGTCTTCATGAACATTGCCTCTGCTCTCTGTGCACGTTTGAGAGCTCTCTCTTCCATTTTAGTTCTTTATTTTATTGACTTTTGTAGACTTGCACTTTATTTATGCCGTATTTGTTTCACCAAATTGTATTTAGTAACTTTGAGACACAGCGTTATTTTTGATATACAATTCAAAACTGTATCCTGCCACTCCCTGGTGAGTTTTGATATAATTGGGCACCATTCGCGGTAGTTCAATGAAATAGACTTTCGCTTTGATTGCCCAAACCCACTTGTTGTGACTTGATGCAAGGCAAATAATTTTCAGCACAGACGCGTTAAAGCGCTCTCACCTTTCTCGTAGGGTCGCGCTTTCCTGCACTTCACCGTCCGTGCCTCCGTCTTTACAGTTTGCCGAGCCCACTTCTTGGAATCGTATATCCTCTTTGCTCTGTCTGGGGGCCTCTCTTCCCCGAGTCCCTTCCAACGGAGGTTGCCGCGTTTAATTGTTTATCGCGGTTCTTTCCTGTTTATGACAAAGCTGGGCACGCTCGGCGAGTTCTGTTATAAGCTCATAGCCTGTAGAAGCCGTTGTCACACGGAAACGTGTTTGCCGGCTTCTGCGGTTTCCACTTCAAAAGCCGAGTGTTTTGCACAAAACAAAACGGGCGCTTGGATTCGTTATGACAAGAGCTTGCGGTGTCTGTTCGTAACCTTTTCATATATTCCTCGAACTCCGCTTCTCACCCTCGTATCAATCCAAACGCTCAATTCCAAGAAGTTGTCGGGTGCTCCTCCGTATTAATCAATTTGCCACCAAAGTAAACCCGTTACAGAGGGCACGCTTTGCACAACAGGTGCGAGTATCAGGGACGGGTGTTCCCTGTAATAAATTCACCACCAAATTGAATTATACTTGCACTCCACCAGGATGATTTACTAAAGCAGGTTTATTTTAACCAACGCGTTTCAATCTTGCATTCTTGCTCACAGTTACAAACATTTGTCCCTTGTTCATTTTTACAATTTATACCAGCTGATCATGCTTGCACTATTAGGATGCATTATGGTACTGGTAGTTACATAAGCACATTTCCTTTACCAGTCTGCTCATATTCGCATTATTAAGGTGCATTATGGTGCTGGTAGTTACATTATACAATAATTTCATTTGTTTCACACTTACGGCAAAAAATATATATACATATATATGGTTTCTATGTATCATTTAGTGCAAGGGAAACTGGTTAGGATCACTATATGTAAAAGTACAAATAGTTATATGAAAACATTGCGTCTGTTCAACATGTAATTCTGTGCTCTCTCAGTGAGGAACATACAATTCACACTTGTCACATTTAGTATAATAGCAAGTTATAATGAGATAAGTACTCATATATTCAAAAAATTACAAACGTGACAGCATAAAATGTTTTGTTGAACAGACGCAATGTTTTCATATAACTATTTGTACTTTTACATATAGTGATCCTAACCAGTTTCCCTTGCACTAAATGATACATAGAAACCATATATATGTATATATATTTTTTGCCGTAAGTGTGAAACAAATGAAATTAGTGTATAATGTAACTACCAGCACCATAATGCACCTTAATAATGCGAATATGAGCAGACTGGTAAAGGAAATGTGCTTATGTAACTACCAGTACCATAATGCATCCTAATAGTGCAAGCATGATCAGCTGGTATAAATTGTAAAAATGAACAAGGGACAAATGTTTGTAACCGTGAGCAAGATCGCAAGATTGAAACGCGTTGGTTAAAATAAACCTGCTTTAGTAAATCATCCTGGTGGAGTGCAAGTATAATTCAATTTGGTGGTGAATTTATTACAGGGAACACCCGTCCCTGATACTCGCACCTGTTGTGCAAAGCGTGCCCTCTGTAACGGGTTTACTTTGGTGGCAAATTGATTAATACGGAGGAGCACCCGACAACTTCTTGCAATTGAGCGTTTGGATTGATACGAGGGTGAGAAGCGAAGTTCGAGGAATATATGAAAAGGTTATGAACAGACACCGCAAGCTCTTGTCATAACGAATCCAAGCGCCTGTTTTGTTTTGTGCAAAACACTCGGCTTTTGAAGTGGAAACCGCGGAAGCCGGCAAACACGTTTACGTGTGACAACGGCTTCTACAGGCTATGAGCTTATAACAGAACTCGCCGAGCGTGCCCAGCTTTGTCATAAACAGGAAAGAACCGCGATAAACAATTAAACGCGGCAACCTCCGTTGGAAGGGACTCGGGGAAGAGAGGCCCCCAGACAGAGCAAAGAGGATATACGATTCCAAGAAGTGGGCTCGGCAAACTGTAAAGACGGAGGCACGGACGGTGAAGTGCAGGAAAGCGCGACCCTACGAGAAAGGTGAGAGCGCTTTAACGCGTCTGTGCTGAAAATTATTTGCCTTGCATCAAGTCGCAACAAGTGGGTTTGGGCAATCAAAGCGAAAGTCTATTTCATTGAACTACCGCGAATGGTGCCCAATTATATCAAAACTCACCAGGGAGTGGCAGGATACAGTTTTGAATTGTATATCAAAAATAACGCTGTGTCTCAAAGTTACTAAATACAATTTGGTGAAACAAATACGGCATAAATAAAGTGCAAGTCTACAAAAGTCAATAAAATAAAGAACTAAAATGGAAGAGAGAGCTCTCAAACGTGCACAGAGAGCAGAGGCAATGTTCATGAAGACAACATCCATTGAAAAAGAAAAAAGCGACCAAGAGGTATTAACAACAAGTGGGGAGATTACACTAAAACAACTATTCTTCCAATTGGAAAAAGCCCTTAAAAAAGACATAACCAAAAGCTGGGAAATAATCACAATGGAAAAATATTTGGAAGAAAAAATGGTACCGAGAGGCTTGAGGATATTCACACTCCCAAATCACCCAGATACTACCCCTGAAATGCTGCTGGATTGGGGAGATAATAACATGCAGTGCTCTTACAATATGATGAGAATAATCGTCAAACATGCCAAAATAGACATTGATGAGATAAAGAAAAAGGTAGAGGGCATTGAAGAAAAAATTCTGGAATTTAATAAAGAGGATGAAACAAAAAAACTCCGGAAAACACTGGAATCTAATTTAGATAAACATGAGAAGGAGGTGGAGGATAGAAAAGAAAGAAAATATAGAAGAGACAAACACGATTACGCCTCAGGAACAATCCTCACGTTTGCAAAACGCTTCACTAATCTCAAACTACAACTAAAGGCAAACAAGAAACCCCAAATAGCAGGAATGGATGTAACCCCAAGTGAATCAGATACTGATTTTAGTGATAATGAAGCAATGATACCACAAGGTCAAAAACCATCTTTTTTAGAGGAAATGGAACTGGTACATTACGACCAACAACTACCAAAAGGAAGAGGCAAGAGCAGAGGAAGGGGCTTTATGAGAGGTCGGGGAAGAGTAAATGGACCCCAAGTTCCAGGATCAAAAAGCGCAAAACCAGACGAAGTCAAAGGAAAAAATCAGGGATACAACTTGAGAAAGAGAACAGTGAACATGTAAACAATCGAAAAGAGAAGGAACCATACTTGATCATTAATCTTTCCAAACACATATTGACGAGAGCGGAGGAATCTCTATTAAATAAAGGCTTGACATTTTGTCCCGAAAAACATTGGGATCCGGTGGAAACCAAAATAGACCTTTATAAATATATAAGAAAGATTAAACTCGCAAAGCACTTCAAAAAGCGAGAGACACAAAATGTGAATCCCACAACTGAAAACATCTCAACTGAGGATAAAGCAATATGGAGAATTGAAGATGCACCGGCCTTAAGAACCGCCCATGAACTAGCCCATGATAGAATTGAGGAAGACATCTCAAATACACAAATCCTAGATGAAATGGGGCAAAAAACTAGTAAACATTTAGGTACAACCTTCAAGAGACAATCAAAATTCTGTCCGACCTTATACCCTGGAAATAAAATTGACACTTTCTATGAGCTGGTAAATGAGGAACTTGATCAACTGAATAACGTTATCAATAAAAATAAAAAAGAAAACCTAACAATGGAAGAACGGAAAGCATTGGATTCGTTAATGGCAAATGAAAATCTTGAAATTAAACCCGCCGACAAAGGCGGAAACGTAGTAATCCAAAATAGATCTGATTACCTGGAAGAGGCAATGCGCCAACTAACGGATGCTAAAAATTACAAAAGGCTGAAAAAGAATCCAATAAATGAGATGGCAATAGACTTAGAAATCCGACTAAAACGCTGGCAGGATGCTGGTCTATTGAATGAGAATGAGATGCAGTTCCTCAATAACCAAACCCCGATCATGCCCACCTTGTACTTTCTCCCGAAAGTTCATAAGACATTAAACAAACCCCCTGGAAGACCAATTATCTCCAGTTGTGGTTCTCTGTATGAAAACGTCGCTATTTATGTTGATCACTTTTTAGCGCCCATGGTGCCCATCTTACCGTCATACATAAAAGACACGGGAGACTTCCTAAGACAATTGATGAACATTGAATGGATGGATGGTTACCGGCTGGTAACCATAGACGTTGTATCTCTTTATACCTCCATTGATCACGAACTGGGGCTGACTGCAATAAAGTATTTTTTGAAACAAAAACCTTTAGATCAACTGAAACATTGTGACATGCTGATGGAAATGGTGCGGATGTGCCTTACTAATAATGTCTTTCTCTTCAACAAGGCATATTACATCCAAACATGTGGAACAGCGATGGGAGTTTCCTTCTCTCCAAGCTACGCCAACCTAGTGATGGGTTGGTGGGAAAAACTGATAGCTTGGAGAGAAGGAAACGACCAATTCACAGCCAGAGTTGTTCTCTGGCTGCGATTTATCGACGATCTATTCCTAATATGGAATGGACCGAATGATGAATTTCTGAAATACATGCTAATCCTAAATGACAATGAAATAGGATTGAAATTCACGCACAGTATAAGCTCAAGTGAAGTGGTATTTTTGGACACAAAGGTTTATGTTCTTAATGGTCAACTTGAGACTACTGTCCACAGAAAAACCACAGCAACGAATAGCATGCTACATGGACTAAGTTTCCATCCTGTGGCTCTGAAAAAGAACATTCCATGTGGGGAATTTATCAGGATGAAAAGGAACTGCTCCAATCAAGTAGAAATGAACAAAAAATTCAAGGAAACAGCAAATAGATTCAGCAACAGAGGATACAACAAAGGTGATATAGACCGATGTGAACAAAGAGCAAGAAAGAAGAATCGGATTGAAACATTGATACCAAAACAACAAATAACAACTGAAAAAGAGCCAATTAGAATGATCTTGACCTACTCGAAGGAAAGCCAGAAAATACGGAAAGTACTACAAAAATATTGGCATGTCTTGAAAAAAGACCCAGACATAGGAAATTAAATTGGCCAATTTCCAAAAATTACCTATCGAAAAGCACCGTCATTACAAGATAAATTGGTCAATAGCCACTTTGAAGAAAAGAAAAAGAGCAACAAATGGCTTGATGAAAGACGACAGGGCTTTACCAAATGCATGCAATGCAAAGCATGCCAGGTTGGACGAAACTTATCCAAAATAAAGGATGCGAAAGGAAAATTCTTTAAAGTAGAAAACACCATTACTTGTAAAACGACACATGTAGTGTACTTACTCCAATGTTTTTGTGGAAAGAGGTACATTGGTAGCACTATTTGCCCCCTACACAAGAGAATATTAGAACATATTCGAGCAATCGAAAACAAGGATTTGAAGTATGCTATGGCCAAGCACATGTTAACACATGCAAATGAGAAAAAGACATGGAAGGATATTACATATTGCGGCTTAGCAACTGTACCTATAAAAGAAAGAGGTGGAAATAGACTGATGACCCTACGTAGACTAGAGTCAAGATTGATCATTCGATTCAAAACGAAAATACCGGGAGGATTAAATGGCGATGAGGAACTTTATGTGCACCTTTGATGAGCTTGAAAAGACATTCTGGTTAAAAACAAGACTTAGAGAGGTCAAATATGAAAAAGTATAAATCATTGGATACTAGGGCACTAGTCCCTAAATAACATCAACATTGCGCTACACGTACAAACGTGACAGCATAAAATTTTTTGAATATATGAGTACTTATCTCATTATAACTTGCTATTATACTAAATGTGACAAGTGTGAATTGTATGTTCCTCACTGAGAGAGCACAGAATTACATGTTGAACAGACGCAATGTTTTCATATAACTATTTGTACTTTTACATATAGTGATCCTAACCAGTTTCCCTTGCACTAAATGATACATAGAAACCATATATATGTATATATATTTTTTGCCGTAAGTGTGAAACAAATGAAATTATTGTATAATGTAACTACCAGCACCATAATGCACCTTAATAATGCGAATATGAGCAGACTGGTAAAGGAAATGTGCTTATGTAACTACCAGTACCATAATGCATCCTAATAGTGCAAGCATGATCAGCTGGTATAAATTGTAAAAATGAACAAGGGACAAATGTTTGTAACCGTGAGCAAGATCGCAAGATTGAAACGCGTTGGTTAAAATAAACCTGCTTTAGTAAATCATCCTGGTGGAGTGCAAGTATAATTCAATTTGATGGTGAATATATATATATATATATATATATATATATATATATATATACGCACACACATACATAGATATGTTTGTGTATATATGTGCTTTTATATATGTGTGTGTGTGTATATATATGTATATATATGTGTGTGTATGTGTGTGTGTGTGTGTGTGTGTATATTAAGCATTCCTGACCATGAGCAAGAAGAGAAATGGCACTCCAATGATTTATTTTCAAGCAAATGATCTATATATAAATATACATATATATATACATATATATGTGTATAAATAATATATATATATATATATATATATATATATATATATATATATATATATATATATATATATATATATATATATATATATATATATCCAAACAAACAGGAGTCCCTTGAGGAGAGATGCCACACGGAGATTATTTCAGCTCGCTTTATTTGGAGGACAACCTGCCAGCAGATAACATCAAGGAGCAGCATTCAATTCAATAAACGCCAGACGCGTTTCAGGATCAACCTTTCCTCAGTGGCGTGTTGGGCATATAGACTGTAAGCGCTGCGTGGAGTGTGCTTTGTAGATTCAAACACCCGCCCCCAGTGGGTGTGGCCATCTTGTGGCATTGTGGGTGATGTAGTTCACTCCATAGTAATCCCATGTGGGTGCTTGCTCTTACAGTCTTAATCAAGCCCCATATAATTGCTGAAAGTCCAAGAGGGGACCTGCCCCGCTTTGTGGCCGCCTCGCTGAGCTCTGAAGCCGGTCTCCCCCCTGTAAGGGCACCAGCCCGTCTCCGTTCGTAAACGCTGCAGCACGCAGTGATGCTGCCGCCGACCTGCAAAGGCAGTGGGTTTCTCTCCGCGACCGGGAAGGCCGCTCTAAATCCAAACAAACAGGAGTCCCTTGAGGAGAGATGCCACACGGAGATTATTTCAGCTCGCTTTATTTGGAGGACAACCTGCCAGCAGATAACATCAAGGAGCAGCATTCAATTCAATAAACGCCAGACGCGTTTCAGGATCAACCTTTCCTCAGTGGCGTGTTGGGCATATAGACTGTAAGCGCTGCGTGGAGTGTGCTTTGTAGATTCAAACACCCGCCCCCAGTGGGTGTGGCCATCTTGTGGCATTGTGGGTGATGTAGTTCACTCCATAGTAATCCCATGTGGGTGCTTGCTCTTACAGTCTTAATCAAGCCCCATATAATTGCTGAAAGTCCAAGAGGGGACCTGCCCCGCTTTGTGGCCGCCTCGCTGAGCTCTGAAGCCGGTCTCCCCCCTGTAAGGGCACCAGCCCGTCTCCGTTCTCCGTGTGGCATCTCTCCTCAAGGGACTCCTGTTTGTTTGGATATATATATATATATATATATATATATATATATATATATATATATATATATATATATATATATATATATACACACATATATATCCAATCAACGACTGGTTGCCCCAAAGAAGGAAGCCCCACACAGGTAAGTCTTGCTCCATAGTTTACTGCCAGTTACAGACGTGCACAATCGACCCTTCACAGCCAAAGGACTTTACGCCAAACGCGTTTCAGGATTCTTTCCCTTTCTCAAAGGAGTTTCAATTCCATCTGAGGCAATTCTTAGTCCTTCATTTAAATGTATCTTGCCACAGTGGGCGTGGCCCGCACAGTCCTCTGGTCCTTGTAGTTTACTTTAAATAACCTCTAATGAGTACGTCTCTTTATAAATGTTTTTTTTAACTGAAATTTACTCCAGTGGGGTGGTGTCAGGCTTCGACCAGCAACAGCTGCATTTTTCCGCCGACAGCGCGGAATACCTCCCGTTGCACTGGTGCTTGTCTCACTCTCTCACCCCTGGACCAACAATCATGGCGGGGCACTTCTGCAGCAGTGACTGGCTGCTACATAGCCAAACGACGGGTTGCCCCAAAGAAGGAAGCACCACACAGGTAAGTCTTGCTTCATAGTTTACTGCCGGTTACAGACGTGCACAATCAACCCTTCACAGCCAAAGGTCTTTACGCCAAGCGCGTTTCAGGAGTTGTGTCTGTGCATGTAATTGAAAGTTTACATGCATGTAACACTGTCTGAGAGGATGTATTAGTAGCTCTCCCCTTTTGTATGTACTTACCTGAGGTTCCACTCAATGTGGGACACTGAAAGTATGTCACCACAGGTGCCTGTAAGTACGCATATAGCTCACTGAAACATCTAACTACATGTGTTAGCTTTTAAGCACATAGGAGTGTACCCTATGCCCCAGTTACAACCTACATTAGGGGTGAGTTATATGTGGTAAAACAGCAGGTTAAAGCTTGTGAAAATACCAAGCCGGCCTAGCAGTAGAAGTGACTGCACAGTCTCAACTGTACCACGCCTCAGACATGTTTAAAGGGCTACATCTCTGGTGGAAAATATTTACAACAAGGGGTGGTGAGGGACAGAGTCTCTGAATTAAGCAGAATACTCTCACCCAGTCAAAAGATCAGGGCTAGATCCAACACCGTTTTTTAGCTCATTGCACCATCCCAGTTTCAGAACCTGGCTGTATGCAAATTAGTCTGTCCCTGGCCCAGTGCATCATGGGAACAGGGCAGACCAGACTACAAAAGCCAATTCTTTCACTGGGAAGGAAACAAGCTTCCGGGGACCGGTTTCTGGCATTACAGCCGTCTTCGGCCCGGCTTGCTTGAATCCTGATGGTGCAATGAGCAAGGGACTCATGTCTGAGTATACCCTTCCACGCTTAGGGTGGACAAAAATATTTACAACAAGGGGTGGTGAGGGACAGAGTCTCTGAATTAAGCAGAATACTCTCACCCAGTCAAAAGATCAGGGCTAGATCCAACACCGTTTTTTAGCTCATTGCACCATCCCAGTTTCAGAACCTGGCTGTATGCAAATTAGTCTGTCCCTGGCCCAGTGCATCATGGGAACAGGGCAGACCAGACTACAAAAGCCAATTCTTTCACTGGGAAGGAAACAAGCTTCCGGGGACCGGTTTCTGGCATTACAGCCGTCTTCGGCCCGGCTTGCTTGAATCCTGATGGTGCAATGAGCAAGGGACTCATGTCTGAGTATACCCTTCCACGCTTAGGGTGGACAAAAATATTTACAACAAGGGGTGGTGAGGGACAGAGTCTCTGAATTAAGCAGAATACTCTCACCCAGTCAAAAGATCAGGGCTAGATCCAACACCGTTTTTTAGCTCATTGCACCATCCCAGTTTCAGAACCTGGCTGTATGCAAATTAGTCTGTCCCTGGCCCAGTGCATCATGGGAACAGGGCAGACCAGACTACAAAAGCCAATTCTTTCACTGGGAAGGAAACAAGCTTCCGGGGACCGGTTTCTGGCATTACAGCCGTCTTCGGCCCGGCTTGCTTGAATCCTGATGGTGCAATGAGCAAGGGACTCATGTCTGAGTATACCCTTCCACGCTTAGGGTGGACAAAAATATTTACAACAAGGGGTGGTGAGGGACAGAGTCTCTGAATTAAGCAGAATACTCTCACCCAGTCAAAAGATCAGGGCTAGATCCAACACCGTTTTTTAGCTCATTGCACCATCCCAGTTTCAGAACCTGGCTGTATGCAAATTAGTCTGTCCCTGGCCCAGTGCATCATGGGAACAGGGCAGACCAGACTACAAAAGCCAATTCTTTCACTGGGAAGGAAACAAGCTTCCGGGGACCGGTTTCTGGCATTACAGCCGTCTTCGGCCCGGCTTGCTTGAATCCTGATGGTGCAATGAGCAAGGGACTCATGTCTGAGTATACCCTTCCACGCTTAGGGTGGACAAAAATATTTACAACAAGGGGTGGTGAGGGACAGAGTCTCTGAATTAAGCAGAATACTCTCACCCAGTCAAAAGATCAGGGCTAGATCCAACACCGTTTTTTAGCTCATTGCACCATCCCAGTTTCAGAACCTGGCTGTATGCAAATTAGTCTGTCCCTGGCCCAGTGCATCATGGGAACAGGGCAGACCAGACTACAAAAGCCAATTCTTTCACTGGGAAGGAAACAAGCTTCCGGGGACCGGTTTCTGGCATTACAGCCGTCTTCGGCCCGGCTTGCTTGAATCCTGATGGTGCAATGAGCAAGGGACTCATGTCTGAGTATACCCTTCCACGCTTAGGGTGGACAAAAATATTTACAACAAGGGGTGGTGAGGGACAGAGTCTCTGAATTAAGCAGAATACTCTCACCCAGTCAAAAGATCAGGGCTAGATCCAACACCGTTTTTTAGCTCATTGCACCATCCCAGTTTCAGAACCTGGCTGTATGCAAATTAGTCTGTCCCTGGCCCAGTGCATCATGGGAACAGGGCAGACCAGACTACAAAAGCCAATTCTTTCACTGGGAAGGAAACAAGCTTCCGGGGACCGGTTTCTGGCATTACAGCCGTCTTCGGCCCGGCTTGCTTGAATCCTGATGGTGCAATGAGCAAGGGACTCAAGTCTGAGTATACTCTTCCACGCTTAGGGTGGACAAAAATATTTACAACAAGGGGTGGTGAGGGACAGAGTCTCTGAATTAAGCAGAATACTCTCACCCAGTCAAAAGATCAGGGCTAGATCCAACATCTCTGGTGGTTCACTTGGTAGTGTCAGTTCTTTACTAGATATCTGAAGGAGTGTGTCAAAGCCTATGTGGGGCTCTCTTTTTATATGTAAGAACGTTTCTTAGTACATCACTGACTCTGTTTGTGAGTGTATGGCTATGCAAATCTTTATGTAAGGGCTGGCATGGATTGTCTTTTGGGTGTGTCAGTCAATAATGGGTTATTTAAGCGAATGTCTCACTGCCTCCATTAGTGCTAGATATAAAGGAGTTGTGTGTATGCACGTGACTGAAAGTTTATGTGCTTGTAACACTATGAGGTTGTATTAGTAGCTCTCCCCTTTCAAATGTGCTTACATAAGATTCAACTAAATGTGAAACACTAAAAGTATAAGTCAGCACAGAGGCGTGTAAATGCACATATAGCTCACTGAAATGTCTAACTAAGTGTGTTAGGTCTCATGCACGTAGGATAGTGCCCTATGGCCTAGCTACAGCCTACCTTAGTGGTGATTTATAGGTAGTAGAAGAGCAGGTTAAAGCTTGGGAAGAGGTATTTAAATGCCTAGTCGGACTAGTAGTAGAACCGAATGCACAAGCTCAAATGTTCCAGGCCTTAGACAGGATGATTATTTTCCCGAACACGGACGAAGGAACTGTCGGTGCTGTGAACCCTACTAAAGGTATCACGGTAGTACTTTATACTACCCTCGGCATTTTACACAGACGCTACCCGACATTGCGCTTACATCCACATAAGGAACCCTCGGCAAACAGGACTTACCATAGTCCTCTGGGGTTAAGAACTCTTGTTTGCCTTGTTTACAAGCACTACCCATTCCCACACACGGAGGAACGGACTTGGATTTCTCTCTGGGATATCACCTTTTATGAAGGTATTGGACAGTCGGTATTTGATAACTATTCGTCTGCGCCTACGGTGAGCCTTTCCCTTCAAATATGGGATTGAGACGATGTAATTATTGCCCTGACGAAATTCCCAAGGCACATAAAAAAGGGAATGAAACGCGTTGGCTGTGCCTCTGCATTTTGTAAAGAAAAGAAATAAAGAAACGAATAAAGAAGGAACGGAAGATCCATATTAATTCATAAACATTTGTCTGTTAATCACATTATTGAGTGCTCCTCTCAAATTTTGATAGTTTCTTGCGATAAATAGACATCCTTGGCAGTGGATGTGGAGAGCGGTATCACCACAACAATATAAGAAACAGAGGAAGTTAATGTGCTAAACCTTGGTCATCTGCTGTTGACTTGTGTTTTTGCATCCTTAGACATGATTAATCAGCTTCTTCCTTGGATAGGTAACTTGGCAGTGTTAGTTCTTTGGTAGATATGTGAATAAGTGTGACAGTCCTAATGTGGCAGTGTCTTTGCATGGGTAAATACGTTTCTTGGTACATGTCTGGCAGTATTTGAGACTGTATAGGTCTGTAAATATATATATATATACATATATATATCTATATATCTATATATATATCATCAGTGCTACATACATACAGATGCTTCTGACACTGTCTCAGTCGGTGTATTAGTGGCTGTCTCCTTTTGTATGTAGTTATATGAGATTGAACTTAAGGTGGGAGAGTGGATGTATAACTGAGCATAAGGGCCTGTAAATGTGTATGTAGCTGATTGCAACTTCAAACTACATGTGTTCGTTTTTCTGCAGATAGGTGCATACTCTATGGTCTAGGTACAGACTACCTTAGAGGCGAGTTATATGTGGTAGAATAACAAGTTAAAATTTCTGAAGGTGTTTTAAAAGTGAAGTGGGCTTAGTCGTATAACTGGACGCAGAGCCTCACATGTAATGTAATGTAATGTAAATGTAATTTGTAGACCGTGAACTCCTGCCTGAGGGCGTCTTGGCACTGTAAGAGGTGGGGCTGGGTGTCAAGGCTGAGACATGTTGAAAGGCCTACTTTTCTGAATGAGTGGCGTGGTAGTGTCAGTTCTTTTCTAGATATGTGAATGAGTGTGTGAGTACCTATGTGGGGTATTTTTCTATATCTAATTAGGTTTCTTGGTGCATTGCCGGCTCTGTTTGTTAGTGTATCCGTCTGTAAATGTATATGTAAGGGGCAGCATGGATTGGCTCTTATGTGTATTAGTCACTATTGGGTTTTTTAACTGAGTGTGTCCCTGCCTACATTAGTGCTAGATACATACAAGTTGAGTCTGTGCACGTACGTGTATGTTTAGAAGCTTGTAACACAGTTTGTGGGGTTGTCTCAATGGCTCTCTATTTTTGCACGTGCTTATATAAGATGCAGATGAGAGTGGGAGAGTAGACGTATAAGTCAGTATATTGACTTGTTACTGTGCATGTAGATAGGAGAGTACTTTATGGCCTACCTACTACCTATTTTAGGGAAGAGTTATATGTGGAAGAAGAGTAGGTTAAGGCTTGTAAAGGTGTTTTAAATATGAAGTCGGCCTACAGTAGAACTGAATAGAGAAGTCATTGTGTAGCCAGCGTCAGACATGTTAAAAGGTCTACTTCTCTGGATGTCTGAGTTGGTAGTTTGAGCTCTTTGTTAGATATTTGAGTTGATGACTCAGTCTCTATCTGGGAGTGTGTTCCCATATCGAACTCACTTTGCTGGTACATCAGTGGCTCTCTTTGTGACTGTATGCATCTGTAAATGTATATCTAAGCGGTGGGATGAATTCTTTGCTGGGTCTGTTACTTAGTGTTGCATAATATAAATTTGTGTGCATCTGCCTTCATTTCTAGTAGACAGATGTGATTTTAATCTGTGTGTGTCAGTGAATGTTTAGATACTTCTGAAACTGGAGGTGGATTAGTGAACTCTGCATTTGAACATGCATATATAAGATGCAAATGAGGGTGAGAGAGCGGATGTATAATTCAGCATATTGGCCTGTATGTGTGCATATAGGTCACTGAAAGTTGTACATATAATATATTCACATACGTGATACCTACCTTACAGATGATTTATATGTGGGAGAAGATCAGCTTTATACTTTTAAGGTGTAGACATTTCTAATTAATACATTTATGATTAAAAATGTGTTTTCAATTATCTTAGAATGTTGAATTGTAGCCGCTATTAAAAACGAAATTAGATACAAATACTTTAGTATGTAATTTTCAAAACATAGCATTATAAAAATACATTCTTCTTAAACTACAACACTGTATTATAATGTGATAACAATATAACTTTCCCTTTTTTACTGTTCTCAGATATCATACTAGTTCACCATACATGGTAGAATAATCTTCTAACAGAAGTCCACAGTACATCTTTGTAAATATTTGTTACTATGCTTTACACTCACTGCAATTTGCTAGTGAGCAGTTTCACTTATATTTACTACAGTAGTAAAAATAAATGGATCTGAAAAAAAATTATTTATTGTTCTACCTGGTAGGAAACTATGAATAAATGTATACCATACCTGATTTCTGAAGATGGTTTTCAAAATATTACACCTACTAGACCGAATGATGTGCAACACAGTAATTATCCATTCTAATATAGTACAATACATTCATTTTTTCTCAAAACAAATAGTACATAGAAGTTTGCTTGAAGGTTGGAATATAAACATGTTGTATTTCCAAAGGCATTTTTGATTTTAATTGAGGGTTTCTATAAGTTTGTTCTGTTGTTCCAGTTTTAAAATGTAATTACATAGTTTTATATACAAATGTTATATGAACTCCTTTGCAGAATATAAAAGGACTGTTATATAGTAGGTTTTTAAGTAGATCACCCCAACAGGCTGAATGATGTCCTTGAAGCTTTGGTTGAAGAAAAAGAGGTAACATGTCATAGTTTGGAAGTCAATTTAGCTTTGAATTTAAGGTGTTTAGGTTGCCATCACTGCAATCCGTCTATCCACTTTTACTCTTTAAAAAGATAGAGTAGTGTCCAGATGTTATATTAGCACCTTAATTAAAAATATTAGCCACTGCTGTGTGAGTTCTTTCAGAAATTGATATTTGTCCTGCTTTGAAGTTTGTAATTTCAGTTTCTAATTTTAATCCATCTGGTCTACATCATTGTAGCATTAATATGAGGTATCCTCCACTTCTTTGTATTTGCAAGTAGACATTACCTCTGATCTACAATTTGGGCAGGTCTATTTTTGATTTGCTCTTTTAATCAATTTGTCAAAAGACAGTGTTTTGCAATCTGGTAGGGTTAAGTATATGATTCGCTCAGTATTTACTTCAGTAGTAATCAATATTTACTTCCTCTTCTTCTAAAACTCTAAGCTTGGCCATTATAATTTCTTGTGCATCTTGTTGTATGTTAAGACTAAATATTACTGATCCACTACATCTATCCAAAAGATCTTGACTGCTTGAAGTAGAATGTATTAAACTTCTGACATTGAGTAAACGTTCGATTAATGGTACAGTGCAGAACAGTACCTTTTTTCACATTTGCTTTATCATTAACAAGATGTGGTACATCAAACACTACATTGAGAACCACATTTTTATAGCAGTTGATACCTGAACTATTTTCCAACGGGTGTCCTACAATATTTCCCTCAGTTTTCACTTTTCTATTTTTAGCATCTTGTAGCTTGTTCTGGTTTCCTTTCATTTCTTGGACTTCAGTTGATTGTTTTGTATGCTTCCGTTTTGGACATATCATATGTTTCTCATAAATAGGATATTCACCTAAATAAGGAGCATACAGACTTCTTAACCAATTGTACTGTCTTACACAACTTCCGTCCGCACTAGCTTGTTTTTCTCATTAAATTCCATCAAGTACAAACCAGACAATTTTCTTACTTGAGACAATTCAACATGCCATTCCTACTTTAAACACACTACTGTTGGACCCGGCCTCATGGCGTGGTCCTACCCCTCCCGCATGCCGGGCCCAGGACGACATCAGCCCTCCTCCGGGCCTCGGGCGGCCCCTTTGGCCCGACCCTGCACGTCCCAACACCACGGATCCGGCTACCATCCCGGATCCCCATCACCGGCCTAGCTCCAGCGTAGGCCCATCACGACCTATGCACGAGGCCGTGCCCGACTCCATCTTGGGTCCCCCACGTCACGACCATGTGGCCTCGGCCTAGGCCCAGGCCCCAGCGAAGCCCCGACATCGAGGCACCAAGATCCACCCAGGTGGTCGAGTGGCCACTCGACAGATCCCGGAGGGAGAGGAGTTTCGATGGCCCTCCAGCCGTCCCCGGACGCCTGGTATCGATCGCCCTCCGGCCTCCCTGGGCGCTGGCTCCACCCCCCTGCTGGGTGTCTGGACACCATCATCCCGGCCCCTCTGACCCCCAGGCGAGAGGGTCCGGACATCAAAGGACCTCCGTCCTATATCTGGGCCAGCCCCGGAGTAGGACGCCAGTTGTATCCTGGACTGGAAGCCCTGCTGACGCTGTCACGGCCAACACCAGACGAACTCATCCTTCCTGGAACCCGACGTCCTTCTGAGAGCCTGCTGGCGCTGCCGCGGCCTACCTTGCTAAACCATCTGAGAGCCTGCTGGCGCTGCCGTGGCCTACCATGCTGAACCATCTGAGAGCCTGCTGGCGCTGCCGCGGCCTACCTTGCTGAACCATCTGAGAGCCTGCTGGCGTTGCCGCGGCCTACCTTGCGGAACCATCTGAGAGCCTGCTGGCGCTGCCGCGGCCTACCTTGCTGAACCATCTGAGAGCCTGCTGGCGCTGCCGCGGCCTACCTTGCGGAACCATCTGAGAGCCTGCTGGTGCTGCCGCGGCCTACCTCGCTGAACCACCTTGTAAGCCTGCTGGCGCTGCCGCGGCTCGAACCTCTCGGAACCCCCCAGCTCGAGGATTGAGAGCTGTGCGCAGGGTATCCCTTCCTCCGCCCAGAAGCTAGACTGTCCTGCTACCTTACCCCCCTTTTTCGAGACTTTACGGATCCCTCGATCCGCCTGTATATACTGCCAAGAACCCGCAACCTTTATCATTTATAAAAGCTTGAGAACTTGACCTCCTGTGTGGTGTCCGTTTGTAGTGTTGTGATTACTCTGCTGTACGATCCTAGGAGAGGGCCCTCACTCAGGAGGCCTCTCGATAACGCTCGGCTACTTCTCGACGGAGAGGCGGACCTAGGGGTGGTCAGTCAGACATCTTCTGCCTCCCCCGGGGTCGCCTTTCTAACAACTACTACTAATATTCACAAAAGCTCAGTCTATACTTACACCTTGAGATTTGTGGATAGTTACAGCATGAGCTAGGGACACTGGAAACTGCTGTCATTGAACATTCAAGTCCTATACAAGCAAAAAACGTACAACACAACACCCAATCTGCTTTACTCCATCAATCTGATCAAAATGTACAACCAAGAATTCTATATGATCCATGTTTGGAAAATTAACAAAACCAATACCCTTTCCCATAGCACCATTTAGTAATCCTTCCTCTACATTCAAATTGTGTCACACAATTACGTGACAGTTTTTACACACACAAACACTTTTCTAAACCTACAGGTTTTGATACAGACTTTTACAAATAATCTAATTTTCTTTGCAGTTTTTCAGTTTGTAGTATTGTTACCCCCTGGTATTCCATTTCATCTATAGCTGTAATCACCAAAATCCGCTGTTTTTCCAATTTTAGAAGTTCTTCATTAAAGTTGGAACACACTTATAGTGTAGGCATTAAAAAACTATAGACTTGTCTTCTGCAGTGAAATTATAAATTAGTTGTGGAGGTTTGTTTTGAGACAAAAAATGTTTCTTGATTAGTCAACTTTCCAATTCTTGTTTACTATCTTTTGTCAAAACTCCTATTCCAATGTCCTTTAGAATATCTCTATATTCCACATCAGATGCTGATGCATATTCTTCACTAGTTCCTTCTATTCAAACTTCAGCCAAATATTTGCATTGCCAATGCTTCCCAAATAATTCCTTGTTTCATCATATACAAGTGTGTTAAAATAGGTTGTCCTTTCACAGGAGTAAGTTGCAGTAGGTCTCCAAACACAATTAAATGCTTTCCTCCAAACAGCACGTCATACTATATTTTTTAAATCTGTTGCATTCTCAAGTGTACAAAGGCAAGCATTACGTTTGAGACTATGCTCACCTCATGAATAATTAACAGCTTCGGTTTCTTCAATATTCATGACACTTCATGGCAAGCTTCTCCAGACAATATCTGGTATTCCAGTTTATTATTTCGTTCAGTGGATCACTTAAGTAGCCAATGTAGAGTAATTATTTTAATGTTCTGTGCTAATAATCAAGTTGGTGCTGTTACTACCTAAGATAAATTTGATCCTTCAAGTACTGAGTAGATAACTGGTAAGAATTTTAAGAAACTTTTTCCAGTTCCAGCATGACCACTGACTTATAATAGAATAGGTTTAAATGATGAGCATTGACATTCTCTCTTCTCCTGGATACATCTATTTTGTATTTTCTTCTTTATTTACATAAATATTTCTTTCTGTTCAGAGTTTAATTGTCCTAACTGCTCAAAATCAATAGTATTTTGTCTTGCTTGTTCCATTGTAGTTTCCACCTCGTTCATGGCTATTTCTGCTTAAATCTGAATAATTGGTAGGCCAAGAGGATCATGAGTCAATTAACCCTGGGCGGAACTGGTGGAGCGTGACTATGCGGAGGTCCACGGAGTTGGGATAAAACTGCATGGAACTCCGCTCCGCCACCCGCCTCCACCCCCCCATTAAGAATGAATTAAAAATACATTAGAGGTAAAAGAATAAAGACTCACCTTGACTGTGGCGTCCCCGGGCTGCCATCCTCCTCTTCGTCACCATCTCAGGGTGATCTGCACCTGCGCATGCACCCGCACATTTCTCGCAAGGAATGTGCATACGCAGGCGCATGTGCAGATAAGCCTGAGATGCCGAGGAAGAGGAGGGCGGCAGCCCGGGGACGCTGCAGTCAAGGTAAGTCTTTATAGATGGGGGTGGGGGCTGGGCAACTCCACTCCACTGCAGAGTGTGCAGAGATTTGCCTACTCCACATTCTCCACGAAATGCTGAGTAGGAAAATCCCCGCACACTCCGCGGGCGGAGAGGAGCTCTCCGCCCGCGCCTTGAGTCAATGGTATAGACTTTGTGAACTATCTTTAGATATTTCAGCTGCAATGATTTCTTCTTGTTTAATCTCATCATTTAACATTTTCAAATAGATAGGAAAGACTGAACTCTGAATACTGTCTTCTATAGCGTCGAAAGAATCTTCATAGCAATCATAATCTCCAAGTAATTCTGTTTCAGCACATCAAGGCTTGAAGAGTTGGAGAAGTCCTAAATAGAAGAATTCTCTCTTATCCAGAGTTTGGTAGCTGAGTTTTCCATAGGTATTAAGATTTCCTATGGCATGTTTGACCAAACATCTGTTCCATGGAATTACTGCATATGTTTCTTCATGTGTGTTTTCTGTTACTTTCCTTTTATACCTGTAGTGTTGAAGTACTTTATACAGGCACACACTCCTTCTTGGTTAGTATGTATCCAACATATTTGTGTTGACAATATCAGTACTTTCGGGCTGAAACTCTGCTAAGTAGTGAATTGCTGAAAAATACTTCAACACTCAGTTTCGTGTGCTGGCTAGACCTAGGCTTGCCCAAACAATTTCTCTTGACTTTGAGAACAAATTGGCCGAGCTCAACTGATCTGAGCACTCATAGGTTCCTATCTCTCTATGGGAAAACATCTTATTTATTTATTTTGAAAGTTTTATATAGCGCCAAACAAGATCTTTGCAGATATCAGAGCGCTTTACAAAAACAAGGGGTAAGAAAACAAGAGAGTGATTAACAGACTTTTGAGCAAAGAATAGTTGTAGGTAATAAATGAGTAGCAAAATAGGATAGGTACATGAGGGAGCATAGTCAATCAGCTGAACCAATAATACAAATAGACAATCAGATAAACGAATAGTACAAATAGGTGTAGAGTCTCAAATAGTTCCAAAGTAAAAGTTCTTGCTGAGAATCTTTTCCGCAGAAATCTCCTCCCACATCTCTATCATATCTGACTTCTCTGATTTTATAATGTATTATGTGACGTAACGAGCAACAACAATTGAATTGTCTACAACAAACTGAATATCCATATTCGCATTCCATATTTTCAAAAATGACTGGATTATAGCCATTAATATACTTTGAAGTTTCTGTTCTCCATAGGTTGTATGTGTTTTGGGGTGATTTCCGACTTATTGTAAGTGTTACTGCTGAGAAGAAGCTATTTACTCTTCCTTGTGAAATGACAGGTTGTGGGAATTTGAATTAACATTTTGTATAAGATTTACCTTTGCATCTGTCATTTCAACTGCAGTATTTCCACATCTATGACTTTGAATACGTAAAACCTGTTCTTTCAAGCTGTTTTCAACACCATCCTTTGGGATCGCACATTTGACATACTGTTCGATGAAAGACAGTAAGTACAGCCTCATAAATAGCTGTCCCAAATTCTGGTGCATCCTTTATCCATAATAGCATATGTATATGAGGAGCACCTCTAGCTTGGTACTCTTTTTGCCAAAAGAAATCAATTACTTCTCCAAGAGGTGGATTTGTTTTGTTCCAGATAAAAGACATAATAGCTTGAAGCCTATGGTTAAAACATCTGCAAACTGTGGGGGATCCAAGGAACAATGTTTTCCAGCTGTCTTGACTTCGATGTTCTTCATATTTGAATTTGCTTCACACAAGAATTCAAGCAGGTCATCCCACGCATGCTCAGCACAACTGAGTGCTAGAAACCAAGTAGGTGTACGTAGGTTTCTTAACATGCTCTCCACCCCTTGAACTGTTTAAATTTTGTGAGCTGACGAGCTCGGGAGCCTGCACCTTCATGCTGTGAGTGGAACTGGTCCTGAGAGACAAGGCAGCACGCACTACAACCTATGAACTTTGCTTTTTCCCTACTGATGAGTGAAGGATCACGAAACACGTGTCTAGGGATACGAACTGAAACTGATAATACAGCACTGGCTACGAACACTTTGAATGGAGCGAGAAATAATGAACTTCATGTACCATCATGCTAAGAGGTAATTTCGTTGGGGCGTGTCTGGTGCGCTCTCCACCCCTTGAACTGGTTTCTTAACATGCATTTGAGTTCACCATGATGGTGATACCAATATACAATGGTGCCACATTGTCATACAATCAAATTGATTAAGCCACATTCCAAATTTTCATCCCTTCCTTGACCTTCGTCCATGAATACTCTTGTAGAAAGATTTTGTAGATGAAGTCCTGTTTTCATTATATGGTTCACTGCACATGAAAATCCAGAAAAATCCCTCTCATAAAGAAGGTGAAATATATAGGGAATGCACTGCCGAGATCTTGGATCTTTTGAGTACATTCTTGTTAACCAGTATTCAGATGCTGGTATCTGTACAGGTCAGTCATCAAATCGTCCACATTGTCCAGTGGGGAACAGTTCTGGAAAACAGCGAGCTTCTAAACTTTTTTCCCATGTACTCATGTGAACTCCTTTTACGTCTTTTGAATGCAGAGGATGAATGCTGTTATGTTCATAAATCTCCTCTGATCTGGATTCATCCATTTTTTCAAGCTGCCCATTTGCAGGGGCGGCTGGTGACATTTGAAAGTGGTGGGCGTAAAATGATTGGCATACTGCGCCGTTGCGAGCTCGCTGCGCTCGCTCGCCCGAACCACCATTTGAAAAAAGAGAAAAAAAATGGTGCATTTTCAAGCAAACTTGAGAAAGCAGGAAGGTTAATAAAGCAATTGTGAAAGTTCAATTATTGCAATAATAAAGAGATGTCATATAACATAGGTAGCTGATTATTCAGTATAACCACAGAGCTTCATAAATCTGTAATGACAGGTACACAGGTATTACTACACAGTAATTACCAAAGTATGTAGAATGGTAATATTTGAAGACTGTAGAAGTGGGTGCCTTAATTCCTCCATCTCTCCCTTCATTCTCTGCCCAACCTGCCCTTTTTTCTGTCCTTGGCCTTTCCATCCTACTTTCTCTCTTCCTTCCTCCTTTCCTCTCTGCCTCTCCTCTCCCATCCCCTCCCCCTCCCCTCCTCTCCTACTCTCCTCCTCTTCTCTCCTCTCTTCTCCTCCTCTCACCGTCCCCAGCCCACCCCACCCCTCCTCTCCTTACCTCCACTTCCTTCATCTACCCTACTCCCCTTTGATAAAGTCACGTGCCAATGGTAAGTTTAGGTCAACCTACTTTTGGTCGTGTAGATAGCGTTGGTACAAGACATCTTGTGACCATCTCCGCTGGTCACTGTGTGCTGGGTGCCATGAAATATGCAAATGGCCTTTAACCAGTGCATTTAGGGATGTATGCTTTCCTCAAATTATCAGGCTTTATGTGTGCACTAGGGTTCTTGGCTGTAATGCAGCGTGCATCCCTTTAGTAATACAGACTGAGTAATGCGTGCGCCCAGCGGTACTTGAATTTAAATGGAGCAATGTGCAATAATCGCTGTACACTAACATCAACGGCACACAGGACCCACCAAAGGCCCATATCTAGTCTAGTCTGTGCCTCAGTCACTGCAATTGTGAAAACATACAGCAGACTCACCAATGTTTCTCCTAATGTTTCGGCGACCGCCTGAAGCTCCATGGGTCATTTCATAATTATACTTATTGCAAAGGATATTTCCTGCCTTTTCTTACTTTCGCCACTGTGCTGTCCTTATAACACTGACTCCATAGGACTATCCTTCAGCTTAGGTCTATTCACTGGGAGACATCACCTCAGTTTGGCAAGTTCGGAACGCGGTCAACCGGTCAACTCAGATCCACATCCTTTGCACATCCTTTGCAACGCCGGGACACGAAGACAGCGGTGCAGTACAGGGGCAAAGGTCTCCCTGTGTAAATATTCAAGTCCACAATACGATGCTGCATTCTGAATAAATAATGGATTTGGAAAAGCGAACTTTGTTGTGAACTTTGATCCCCGGATTCTCGAGGAGAGTGCGAGAACGTAGCGCTGCTACGTATTGTGGACTTGAATATTTACACAGGGAGACCTTTGCCCCTGTACTGCACCGCTGTCTTGGTGTCCCGGCGTTGCAAAGGATGTGGATCTGAGTAATTAAAAGATCGCCGGTTGACCGCGTTCCGAACTTGCCACAGACGAAAGAGCTGATGAATTCGATCTGAAACCCTTTGGTATACGGACACTGGGAGTGCGATACGGCTTGCTGGGAGCCTGGGAAATACGAGGTGGATTTGCCTGCAGTCTCCTGAAGCTCCACGAAGGGTGAGTCCTGTCTATGTCACTTTCCGGTGTAGTTATCAAAAGGGTATTGTGTTAAACGTGCAAGATTGAGCATACTCGCCGGTACAGAAAATTGCAACAGGCGGCTTTTTTGCTCTTACGGACTGTTCGGAAGTCTTCGAACTGGCAATACAAACTGTGAACGCGACTTTCCCACGCCGGACTTCCAGTTAAGCATGGGCGGATTTTGCGGATTGGCAATCCGCGAACTTGCGTATTTACGGATTCGCAATCCGCGAAGATCCGCGAACTCTAGCGGACTTGCGGATTTTTCCGTTTTTTGTGTTGGCGCGTGTTCGCGCCGATTTTGGGACAAGTTCGCAATTGCGAACTTACTTTTCGGCTTGCAACGGCCGCGACTATGTTGTTTCTACGTCTGGTTTATCATCACAGGTTCACAGCACCCTCTGTTTCACCACTGCCACCCTCTGGGACACCCATGCCACCCTCTAGTACATCCTCACAGGCACCTATTAGGTTTATTTATTACTGTAGATTATGGTGGTTGAAAAAAGCTAGCACACCTGCCCTTCTTCAACTGCCATCAATTAATTTGTGTTTCATTAATGTGTCAGTAATTTTGAAAGTTCCAGTCTGGCTGGCACCTGCTTCCTTCCTTATCTGTAATTTGCTTTTTGTTGCAGTGAAATTTTTTTTTTACAGGACCTTTATGGTGCTATTCTATGAGCCTGCTGTTTGGGTCATAGCAGGGTCATAGAATTGTTGCAAACTCTGGAGGGGCCCATCAGGAAGCACTACCTTGAATGTTACTAATGTTAAGTTTGAACTTTTGCACCTGCTCATTGCTTTCATTTTAGCTAAAATCGTTTTTTTTGCAATTTCGCGCGTTATTTGGGGCGCGAATCCGTGCGAGATCGATTTCGGAAGCCGCGAATACGTGCGAATACAAAATTGTTTTTGTTGCGACGTGTATGTTCGCGTGATCTTGCGCGTGTTCGCGAGGCGCTTCTAGCTATTCGTTTGCCAAGTTACCCTATCGGTCGTACACGGGCGCGGCCATCTTGTTGGCGTGACGTAATTCCGTTTCCGCCCGCTATGTGTAATCTCGCAAAGTGTGCTGCTCGCGAGTACAAGTTCGCGCGTACTCGCAAGGAAAATCTCGCGCGAACTTACCCACGCGGTCGTGAACGGGCGCGGCCATCTTGTTTCTCATTCATTGCTATGGTTCTGGGCATGCTTTCTCTATCCTCTCTCAATCTCTGCCATCCTTTGCTTGTTTGAAGTTTTTTTGATCTAATTTTACTTATTATCTAACCCTCTATTTTTCTAGCTCTATATTTTTGTGTTTTCTGCAGCTTTTAGTTACTTTTAAACTACTTTTTTAAACTCTTTTATTTTCTTCTTCACTATTCTATTTCTTCTTTATCATTTAAGTTTATTTCTGCCCAGACCATGGTAAAGGGAGCCGGGAAGCACCCTGAGAAGGGGAAGGGTCCCGCACCCCGTGCCCGGCTCCCGTGCGGGCGTTTAAGGGGGGAGCAAGTGGTCCCGAGGGAGATCTTTAGCGCGGAGGAAGTGGCGGCACTGATCTTCCATGTCCAGCGCCGCCTCCCCAAGACGATCCTGGGAGGCGGCAAGATCGCGACCGGCTATGGCATCCGGGAGCGCCGCCAGCGGTGGGAGAAGGTGTGCCGGGCCATGTACAAGATCTCTGGGGTCCGGCGCACATATAACCAGGCCACCCACCGCTGGACCGATGTCATGGACCGGGAGCGGGACTTGCTGGACGCGCTCGGCGTAGAGGTCCCCGGGCTTGGTGAGTAGTAGTAGTAGTACATTTACTACTCTGTTTTATCCTGCTCTGTTATTTGCAAATCTTTGTTCTTTACCAAGAGCAATAATGCTGCCGATTACATTGAGGTAAATTATATTTCAAAATCTTCTATGCATTTCATTTTCAGGTGCACTGCTCTCCTTCTCAGTAGCCTTGCTTGCTACTATGCTTCTTTGTTTTGTATGTTGTGTTCAGAAGCATTTCATTGGCCTGAGAAATTATGTATCAGTGTACTGTAAAGAAAAGAACTGCGTAATGCTAGACAGTAAGGGTCATATTTTCAATTACCGGCGCATCCCTGCAAAGTAGCAGGGATGCGGCAGTAATTGTGTGCCATGCCACCACCACCCATTGGCCCAAAACGTCACAGAAGCCTTACGCATCTGTGCCGTAAAGGCAGCGCATTGCTGGAGTTGCGTGCCAACGATGGCGCAGCTCCAGCAATGCTCTGGGGTACCCTATCTCCCCAATGCTGCATCAAGCCGTACGTCGGCTTCAAGCGCGCAGGGTTTGAGTCATGCATCATTGTCATAAAAATGACTGATTGACATCTTGTAGATTTCCCTCAGCCACTTTTAGGATTCGTTCCTGCGCAGGTACGCCCTCCCTTGCGCCGGAACGCCCCCTGATGGCGCAGGGCTTTACAACGTGATGCATCGCCCATATGCCCATATGTGTTTTTTTTTTTAATATATACGCCGCACCAACACCATGGCGAGTCTTTTGTTCTGCCGCTGCGTCAGAAAAGGCACGCAACAATGGAGGAAAATCAGCCGCAACTTCCGCAAGGGACTTATAAATCAGCCCCAACAGACTGAAGTCCAGTGTCCTTCCTTTAGACAGTCACATGGCTATCAGAAGAAATAGTGGCGGTGGTGGCGGGTGGATTGATAGTTTGAGTATTCACTGATCTGCAAGCAGGATGGACTTTGTCTGTCACGTGTTGTGCACTACTGCCTGCAGTGCCAGGCCTAGGCAAACCTCTTTAGTAGTCTGTTTATTGAGTTACATAGGAACTTTCTAAGTCAACGTTCCGCAAATCAGGCAATACGAATAACGTAGTATACCACATGAGATAGATCCCGTGGAATAGTTGTCTATCTATTTGCTATTTTTCCAAAATATGTTGTTATTGTTCTTTTGAAATGTTTGATTTGGTTGAAAAATCTCATCCATGTTTTATGGTTTTTCTTTCTTTCATGTTGTACATCAGCTCCCCCCAAGGGCAAGAGGGCACAGGAGGAGGGTGCTGAGGATGCAGGCCAGGATCGGGCAGGCGAGGGCTCCTTTGCTGGCCCCAGTAAGTTTACATTTTACTAAACAGTACCTATTTTTTCCTAGCGTTCCTCATTCGATTTTTTCTAAATCGTCTTTGATCTTCTTGTAGACTGGATATAAATTCTTATCCTGCCTCGAATATGATGACTCCCTGTGGTATTACTAGACTATTCTTATTAGTCTGTCTGTGTAGCTAACTAAGATTGGACATTTGGCAATTCCATTGGACTCCCATTATATTCAGCAATACCTCTATGCACTGTCTCCTTACTGACTAGATAGTGTGGCAGAGTCATTCAGCTCCCGAAGTCACCGATTATAGATCCCCAATGATCTCTAGATTATCGTACGCAGGACAAGAGAGTAGTACGGAGTCACAGCACAGTCAAGAAGTGTCAGAGGCACTCATGCTTGCAAAAATTCCAAAACCTTTAGCTCATCCACTCTAGTCTAGAGGAACAAAAACCACAGAGTCTATTTAAGTGTAAAAGCTTTATTAAAAGTAAACACATTTATTGAAATCTACTTTGTCATAAAACTATTTAACTGTAAACGGAAAAGTGGTTAGTGCTGACGATTAATTGGACACATTTCTTGTGGTCGAGCCGAACTCTCACCTACTTTGAACTTGATCCTGGTCGTGTTCTTAGGACTCAGGAGTCAAGCTTCTGTCTGTTAGGAGAAAAAGTGGTGCGTGTTAAAAATCAAAAGCAAGCATTCATCAGTTGTGCATAAAAGTGCAGCAAGACAACAGCCTTCCCTGGAAAATGGGACATTTTTACTATGGAGTAGACAGTCACAAATTATTACATTGTATTCTGTTTTTTTAACATTTCTCCTAGACCAAATATTATATAGTAGTGAGTGGTGTATTCTAACTTTCTTAAATGTACTTTGTAGGTGTAACATCTGGTGACGGGGCCAGCGCGGAGGTGGCTGATGTGTTGGACTTGGACTCGGAGGCCTCTGGGGAGGATGCGGCGGTAGAAGAGCTGGTGGCCGTTCCTGTGGGGGATCAAACGGTGGTGGCGGAAACAGGTAAGCTATATATTCCTTACTTATTGAGATTGAAGACTGCATAGTGTGCTTTCTGCACGGGTGTATTACAATTACAAATCAACCAGGTAGTAGCCTCCTCGAAATGTACTTCGACTTAGCTGTGAAGTTTTTGGTGAGAAGAATCCCAATAAGTTCTTAGACGAACGTGATGGATGGGATGAACGAAAAGCGAAAGAAGGGTGTAAGTAAGTGGGACGCGAACTTGTATGATGGCTGGCAAAGAAGAACGATATGTGTTTGCTTGGACCCAGAGGTGGCTGGGAAGGAAAGAATATGGTATGGTGCATGGCTGGGTCAATGATGAAGCAAGGATGGGTGGAAGGACAGCAGCCTGGGTGGGTGAAACAGAAACTGTATGTGTGCGTATACTTTGAATGAATGGATGCCTGGAGCATGGTATTCTCTGACTCTTACATAGCAAATGTGTATCTAGAGAGAGTAGATGGTCGCCAGGTGAAGTAAGTGTTACCTTGAAGAGCATGTACCACCGCACCCGCACGTCCGTCCCAGTGCAGGGAAGGCAAGGAAAAGAAATTGTAAATGTGTCCAATACTACCATGAATAGTAGCAGTACTTTGTATTGCGTTTGCATTCACAGCATATATCTGGTTATTACGGTGGACACTCCGTACCTCTCTTAATAACTTTAGTTTACTTGTAGTACGTCATTCATGTGTGGGTGTATCACTGTGTTCACTCAATATTAAGCAAAGCACCTAAAGTCATCTCATCTGTCATTAAATACGTCCCATGTGAAGTGATAGATAATCAAATTAGTTAGCTTCTTCAGTTTCCTTTTCTAGTACTCATTTGCACTGTAGGGTGAAAGGTAAATTAATTAAGCAGTAGCCCTTGTAACAGAGTATTCTCAGTGCCACCCGTAATAGAAAAGTAATAGCTTCACCACCTGCATGTACTGGACCGGTACAGTAACGCAAGTCTGTCTCCATCATCATGGTGTGCAACTTTTTTTCTCGGGTGCAACTTCACTGTGCTGTGTCCATGTCATTCTGCCGGCTTGCATAAGATAACGTACCCATTTCCCTAAACAAGAGAGAAGAAGAAGAATAAGACTGGTGTACTGTCATAGTCGACTGTAATGGAAGTCCATAGTGGTCGTAGAATTAGTTCATTAAACTACCACTACTGTTAGAGCAAGGATGCAGAAGTGGGAGGGTTACATAGATACTGTCCTCAATAGTTATGTACTGTGCTTTTAATTTGCTACTTGTACTCTGTGACCCAACTTTCGGCTCAATCACTTTGTGTTATTAATAAGGAGCATTGGTTACAGACTATGTCTTTCTTTCTTCATATAGTTGCTCCTTCCAAATCAACAACAAGGAGGGAGCAGGCTAGATTGGCCCGGCAACGGAGGCTGGAGGCCACAGTCGCCGAGTATCGGCGGCTGGTGGCCCTGGAGGAGGAGGAGGACACGCAGTCGAGCGGGGCAACATCTTCGACTGCATCCTCCTCCGTGACTAAACCAGCGGGACCGAGCCGGGCTAAGAAAGCCGACCGCCACCGCCAAGCACCCGAAACACCAGCTGCCCCCCACAGGAGCTGCAAGGAACGCCAACACCGCCTACGAGTCCGCATGTCCAACCTGGAGCAGGAGGTCCTGAGGTATAAGACCTTGGTTAAGGGCCTCCGCTCCGAGCTTGCCACCCTCCGCAAGGAGTATGATGCCCATGCCGCATCATGCACCAGCACCAGCACCCTCCAGTAGTGGAGTGTCCCTTGCCCTTTTTTTATAGACTTTTGGGGGGTGGGATTTGGGAGTTGGGATCGTTTTGGGACGTTTCAGAGACAATCGTTGGGGTTAGGGTGGGTGAGGGAGATTATTTTGTTAGGGATAAATAAATATATTTTTCAACTACTTTATCTGACCATACCTGTTTTTTACTGCTTTTCAGTCTGGTGGGTGGGGGGCGGGGGTGTAACAGTAACTTTGTTTTCCTGAACAGTCGTAGGACTTTAGTAGTACAACCGTCAAACTCTTGTCTACTCCGAAATAATACTCCATTATACTACCTCCCACCAAACGCTTATCTTACCTGTAATTTGTGTTAGAAATTAGGGCTAGGCCCAGGGCTGGCTCCAGGTGAAATGGGGATTAACGTTGTCATTCCTGGGCGGGTGACATTTCCTCATTGCGGTGTTACTAGTGGTGTGACACAGTGGCAGTTGCATGCCTATGGAAAAAAAGAAAACGAAACCTTGTTTGTACTCCTTACTGTAGCATTACAACGGTTACGGTACGATCGAGAAAATAGCAGGTGACAGTACACTAGAACAGTGCCATAATGTAGCCTAACAAATGGTAAAGTATTGCAAGTATAACTAGTACTTGCGTTGAATTTATTTGACATTGGCTACTACTACTAGAAGATATAGTACTGAAGCTGAGTAAGTCTAGAAGATATCCTCGTATTCCTTCACCAGCCTGTTGCTGCTATCACCTTATCCTCCCCAGCAAGTGTGTGGAATTATTGATGTCATTTTAGTCAGACATCAAGCAAAACAACACAGCCCGGGGGAAGAGGGTTAGGGTTTGTAAAATGGATGGGAATGGGGGTTTCTTTTTGGGTAGGTTTTGTTGAGAGAAGAAAAAAAAAGCAGAGCATGGACAAACAATAATTGAAGATACAGAGTTTACAGACAATCTTTGGTTACAAAGTAAAGGTAAGCACATGCAGTCACACTCATAGAATAAAAGACAACAATGGATACTGTATCTGTATTGCGTATGTTGTTGGAGTTGTCCTGTTGAAATTGGTAAGTAAGTTGCATGCAGCAAACAATTCCTCTTATTGGCGGCACTCCTCCATTCCAGCTGACGCTTCGTCCATCAATGTGGTGGTGACCACTGACAGAAGAGACACCCTGTCCACTGCCTGCCTGGCGGATGTTGACTGAAACCCGGCCTGTAATTATTGAACGGAAAACAGGAAGTGCTATTACAATACCACTGATAAATAAATAAAAGGTATGTACGCTGTGTGGTTCAAAAAGTCACACTTTGATTTCCCTAATAGACAGTACAATATTTTTGAAAATGCGTGCTCTGTCTGAGTCACCTTTTTAAGGATCAATAAGTATGGCCAAAATATTATAGCGGATCTTTCCCCTCAAGGTGGCTGTACTACTGTGTTTTAGAACAAAATTTGACCTTCCCAGCAATGCTCCCACCAAGACCCTTACTAAAGCCAGTCGCAAAAATGTAGAAGAACCCAATCATATCTCCAAAAACGATGCCTAGCAGAAAAATGGTTACAAAACGTACTTTGAAAGTAACAGTAGACCCAAATACAGACCGTGGATTGTATTCAAACCACTTGCCTGCAAGCAAAAGTATCCATAGCCAGCATCGCTCCAACAGTGCTCTACAACAACAGAACCGCGTTGCAATAGAACCCCCCTAAACACATGCAATCCTGCTGCTAGGGCTAACCCTAACGAACCCTAACTTACAAAGTGCCAAAACTGGTGTTTCCTTATGGATTTTGTCCAACTAACTTCTAGCCGGTATTAGACCTTCCCAGGAATGCCCCAGGCAAGACCCGCCAACCCACCCGCAAAAAAACACCCGACACAACACCACCAAACAGCGAAAAAGCTAAATCTCATACTTACAATGTCTCTCGGCCTTCGGTCCAAACGCGGCGCTGTGCAGCTAGGTCGTCATCATCATCATCAATCATCATAACTCCTGTTTTCCACCACGGATTTCCTGAAAAGCAAATGCAATCAAGATTAGACTGTCGCAGCAGTGCTTCGACAGAGACCCCGGCCGCAACCCACCCACGAACAGCAGGAAGCCCCCCAAAACGCTACATTGAGCAAGATGTCTGAAGAAATGGCAAAAAAAAGGCTGTTCCTTATGGATTTTGTCCAAAACACTTGTATCCGGTATTAGACCTTCCCAGGAATGCCCCAGGCAAGACCCGCCGGCGCCAACCCACCCGCAAAAAAACACGCGACACAACACCACCAAACAGCGAAAAAGCTAAATCTCATACTTACAATGTCTCTCGGCCTTCGGTCCAAACGCGGCGCTGTGCAGCTAGGTCGTCATCATCATCAATCATCATAACTCCTGTTTTCCACCACGGATTTCCTGAAAAGCAAATGCAATCAAGATTAGACTGTCGCAGCAGTGCTTCGACAGAGACCCCGGCCGCAACCCACCCACGAACAGCAGGAAGCCCCCCAAAACGCTACATTGAGCAAGATGTCTGAAGAAATGGCAAAAAAAAGGCTGTTCCTTATGGATTTTGTCCAAAACACTTGTATCCGGTATTAGACCTTCCCAGGAATGCCCCAGGCAAGACCCGCCGGCGCCAACCCACCCGCAAAAAAACACCCGACAACACCCCCAAACAGCGAAAAAGCTAAATCTCATACTTACAATATCTCTCGGCCTTCGGTCCAAAGTAACGCGCTGTGCAGCTAGGTCATCATCAATCATCATAACTCCTGTTTTCCACCACGGATTTCCTGAAAAGCAAATGCAATCAAGATTAGACTGTCGCAGCAGTGCTTCGACAGACACCAAAAATTACACACAAACCCCCGGAACCCCGCCAAAGAGCACCTCAAAGGCAAGCAAGTCAGCAAAAACGGCAAGAAATTTCCACCTCATATTTGGTCCAAAACACTTTTGTCCATTATTAGAGCTTCACAGCAATGGGCCCAAAACCGTCAACTCACCCGCAAAGAAGTACAACACCCCCACAAGTGCTGAGTCTTTCTTCATTGTGCGTAATCCAGCACTCTGCTTGGAGGGAAATCGCAGTCTGGAGGAGGAGGATAGAGGAGCATGTTCTTCAGAACTTGTGAACCTGAGGAATGTAGACTGCGGCACCTTCAAATCAATAAGCAAACAAGTGAAGACAGTTCTGATGATGGTCTTGTTTTTGGGATTAGGTGATTAAAGTTTGAATTAAATTAACTGGGCAAAACAAAGAAAGAGAGACACAAAGCACACAGGAATAAAAGTGAATAAGGACGAAAAAGAAAGTTCTTGATTGATTGTCTCATTTTCAGGGCTCGGTGTCAGGGAATAAGAACAAGATTTCGTCATCATACTCTGCGAATTCAGGCTGGATGAGGTCAGTGGCACCGAACAGAGAAAAAATCCCCTCATCTACGTTGCTGTCCTCATCGTCTTCATGTGGCGTGCTTTCTCGCACTTTGTAATCTGGTGGTATGAGGTGCTGATTCATCTTGATCATTGTCAGCCGCTCCACATTTTTGGGCGATAGGCGGCTCCGTTTGGCAGTTACAATGCCACCAGCAGCACTGAAAACACGTTCAGAAGACACACTTGCGAGTGGGCAAGACAAATAGTTTATAGCCAGGTTGTAGAGCTGTGGCCACAATTGTTTTTTGCCATGCCAATACTGCAATGGCTCCTCATTAAGAAAGACCACTGTTGAGTCATTCAGATAGTCCTGCACCATCGACTCAAGGTCATCAACTGTTCCTCCACTTTGCTTACTTTTTGCTGTGCCTGTGACATTTTTTAGAGAACCATACCCCATCAAACTTAGCCAATCCTCCTCCCCAGCCACTGTTAGTGTTGTCATTGTGTGTGGTGCAGATGATCCAGTTGCCGGTGTCTTTAACGGCTGAGAGGTCACTTGTGCCCCAGCCACAGGTGCAGAAGTGGATTCTTGTGACTGCGGATGGCCTGCTGATGCTGATGTACTGGCTTCTCCTTCAATAACCTGCCGTTCTTTTTCAAACCTCTTGGCTGACCAGGCTAACCAATGTTTGTACTTTTGAACATCTGCATCAGCGAAAGGAAAGAATGCGTTGTCTGCCAGCGCCTTTTTGTAGCGTGGATCCAGAATAGTAGCACAAATGTAATGCTGATCTGAGTTGATGTTTTTAAGACGTTCATCACCACGTAGGCGATGTAATAATTTCTCAGACAAAATGAAATGGTTTTTTTTTTTTTCATCTTTTTCAAACTCAGAAGAAACCGCCATCAGTTGGTGCTCCAGTATGCACAACAATGGGATAGCTTTTCCCAAATTACAGTCCTCCTGGCTGACTGCACGCGTGAAGAACTCAAAAGGACGAAGCATGTCTGTCAGGCTTTTAACTATGGCCCATTGCGCCTTACTCATCCGCAGGTCCTCCTTCTGAGATGTAGCCTCTGTCAAGAAATAGTGATCGAGTACCGTATACTGCTCATGCAGACGCTCAAGCATGTAGAAGGTTGAGTTCCAACGTGTTGCCACCTCCTGGATGAGTGCTTTCACTGGCATTCCACGTTGAAGTAGCAGTCTCCGCAGATGCTTCCGGGCCTTAAAAGAATGGCTGAAATGGTTGCACATTTTGCGGCAGGTGGCCATTACCTCGAACGCTGGACTCTGTTTATCACTCAAGAATTTTTGAACTACCAGGTTGATACAGTGCGCCAAACACGGCACTCTAACATGGTGACCCTGTGACATGGCCTTAACTACATTGGCGCCATTATCCGTGGAAACATAACCAATCTTGCGTTTTAGGGGGGATAGCATTGACAACACCTTTTTGTCAAACTCTTCCAAAAGGTTTTCTGCTGTGTGACTTTTCTCCAAGGCAAACATGGCTAGTGTTGCATGTTTCCGAGCAGCTTTGAAAACTTGGTCCGGGTCAACACCTGCGTTTAGCTTTGCTATAACACCTGAAAAAGAGACCCAGTGTGCAGTGATGCACATGTAATCATCGCCTGGGCCACTGGTCCACATGTCTGTTGTCAGATGTATTGTGTGAACAGCACTCTTCTGCAAAGCTGCCCCAATCGCCTGCAGCACATCTTCATGTAGTGCTGGAACCGCAACTCTGGCAAAATAGAACCGGCTCGGAACCTTCCATTTAGGGCAGAGCGTTGCAACTAATTCAAGAAAACCTACCGCTTCTACAAAAGAAAAAGGTAGAAGGTCCACAGCTAGCATTTTAGCCAGCTTAGTGTTATACAGACGCGTCAGTGGGTGGTTGCGTTCATATGGCACGTCTGAAGTAAGCATTGTTCTAATGTTGGCCTGGACCAAGCATTTACGGGCTGATAATGACTTCGTTGACCCAATTTTGCTCGCTGGTGAACTTTTGTGCGTTGGTGTCTCACTCGCTCCAACACTCTTAGTGTGCCTCACATTGGGTGTGCTGCTGAGAGGGGTACTGGGTGTAAGGGAAGTGTTTGACACGTCTTCTTCCTGCTCGTCAACATCAGATGAAACATCAACGTTTCCTTGATTTTGGCCTTTCTTGATCGCAGCTAGGTGCGCAAACCATTGGACACCGTGCTTTCTGTCAAGATGACCACTCTGGCCGCCGGTACCATAGTTGCTACCTGGCTTACCACGACTAACTGCAAGCTTACAAAGGGTACAAATGGCAAACCTTGGATTTTTGGGACAAACAGTAAAGAAGTCCCAAACTGGGGACTTGAAGTGTCTGTGGGACCTGGAGGAGGCGGCGATACTGGTGGTGGTGGTGGTCATGAAGCTAATGCCAGATGAAGTGGAGGATCTGGATTGGCCAACTTTTGTACGTTTTCCACTTTCACCGCCACTAATTAAGGTCGAGGTTGACGCAGGTCTCTTCTTGCCAGAAAGAAATATGGAAGCGGGACGAGTTGGTGTACTACTTAACTCCAATGATTGTGGTGTTTCCACTGCCTCCTCATCGACAACATCATCATCATCATCATCACGCGCAGCAGCTCTTCGGGCTAGGGTCAAAATGTCTGTTTGCTGCATGCCCGCTGGGGCTGCAGTGACCTTTATGATGACTGGGTCGTCGTTGGCAGAGTCTTCATCAGCAGCAGTATCCGCCACTTCTTGTTGAGCCTCATCACACTCCATAAGTCTGAGACTTTGGACGAGCTTCCTTTTACGCTTAAGTACCTTTGTTGGATCATGGTGTGCCTCACTCTCAGACGGCTGTGGTGCTGGTTCCCAAGTTTGATCCGTATCATCAGAAGGAGGTGTGCTTGAAGAGGATGTAGACACCACCCTTGATCTCTTCCTTGCTAGGGTTGTGGAAGACAATGAAGGATCATCAGGAGGAGTGGCTTCCTCAAATGATACCTCGCCTTGATTGTCGATTTCCTGATGTGCCCCTACTTCGGGAGGAACAACTATTGTGGGCACTTGTTGTGACCCTCCATGCACCTCTGCATGCGCATCTCCTTGCGCTGCCTCTCCTTCCACATGTACTTGGGCTTGTACTTGCACATGTGATTGTTGTTGCCGCTGTGGTTGTTCAACACTCGTCAGATGAGCTACAACAACCTGTGTTGATTGAGGGACATTGCTGCTGCTTTCTTGCGATGAGCCAACATCACTGGTCGATGGTGATTGAAGAAGTATACTGGCTGCCTCTGCAGCACTCAAGGGCTTGGACTTAAGTTGGCGTGGTGGTGGTGGTGGCACTGAGCCCAATGGAGCGGGGGTGCTGCTGCCAGCTTGGTCCCCAGCAGATCCCGCTGCAGCTGCTGCAGGCATACTTTTTTTTTTACTCACAAAAAAAGGGGCGGGCGGCACACCAGTGTCCTTGGTAACTTGCTTCTTCTGCTCCTTACTGGCACCTTTCTTGCTAGAGGAGCTACGGGTTACTTTTTTTGGGGCCATCTTCTTCAGAGCAGGTCAGCAGGCAGCAGTTGCACGAGTTGCAGAGGGTTCTGTGTCCAGACGTGACGTCGCGTGACGTTATGCTGCACACACCGCTGCAGGACTTCTTCCTGGCACTGGTGGTTCTATTGAGTCTTCTTGTGCACCTAAAAGCAATGGAAGACAGAGGAACATCAGTTCAGTTATACACCCCAAAAAATCGACAAAACACAGAAAAATGAGCACAATCCCATGCCATCCATGATGTTTACATTGAAGACACCCCACAGAAAGACTAGGGACATGCAAGTATGCAACACTCACTACCCCTGGGCATAAGGGATGAAAAGTAGGCAAAATAAGTGCAGGCCTCAGACACTGCCTCTCCTCAAAATGGCCCCCTTACACCCCAAGCACATGTTGCCTGTACCAGCCAGCACTCAAGATGGCCACCACCACCACCCACATGGCCAGTCCACATCAACAGTACACCCCCAAAAAACAGAAAAACAGCCAGAAATCACCACAATCCAATGCCATCCATGATGTTTACATCAAAGAGAGTGAGACAACACCACAGGCACACTCAGTCCATGCACCACCACCACCCCTGGGCAAGCAAAAGGCCACACCAGCAGCCCCCCAAAAACGACAAAAAACAATAAAATAAGCACAATCCCAGCCCATCCATGGCCTCAATTATGTTTAAATTCAAGAAGACACCCCACAGAAAGACTAGGCCCATGCAACACTCACCACCCCTGGGCAAAGGGCCACACCAGCAGGCCCAAAAAAACGACAAAAAACAATAAAATCTGCACAATCCCAGCCCATCCATGGCCTCAATGGTGTTTAAATTCAAGAAGACACCCCACAGAAAGACTAGGCCCATGCAACACTCACCACCCCTGGGCAAAGGGCCACACCAGCAGGCCCAAAAAAACGACAAAAACCAATAAAATCTGCACATTCCCAGTCCATCCATGACCTCAATGGTGTTTAAATTCAAGAAGACACCCCTCAGAAACACTAGGCCCATGCAACACTCACTACCCCTGGGCATAAGGGATGAAAAGTAGGCAAAATAAGTGCAGGCCTCAGACACTGCCTCTCCTCAAAATGGCCCCCTTACACCCCAAGCACATGTTGCCTGTACCAGCCAGCACTCAAGATGGCCACCACCACCACCCACATGGCCAGTCCACATCAACAGTACACCCCCAAAAAACAGAAAAACTGCCAGAAATCACCACAATCCAATGCCATCCATGATGTTTACATCAAAAAGAGTGAGACAACACCACAGGCACACTCAGTCCATGCACCACCACCACCCCTGGGCAAGCAAAAGGCCACACCACCAGCCCCCCAAAAACGACAAAAAACAATAAAATAAGCACAATCCCAGCCCATCCATGGCCTCAATTATGTTTAAATTCAAGAAGACACCCCACAGAAAGACTAGGCCCATGCAACACTCACCACCCCTGGGCAAAGGGCCACACCAGCAGGCCCAAAAAAACGACAAAAAACAATAAAATCTGCACAATCCCAGCCCATCCATGGCCTTAATGGTGTTTAAATTCAAGAAGACACCCCACAGAAAGACTAGGCCCATGCAACACTCACCACCCCTGGGCAAAGGGCCACACCAGCAGGCCCAAAAAAACGACAAAAAACAATAAAATCTGCACAATCCCAGCCCATCCATGGCCTCAATGGTGTTTAAATTCAAGAAGACACCCCACAGAAAGACTAGGCCCATGCAACACTCACCACCCCTGGGCAAAGGGCCACACCAGCAGGCCCAAAAAAACGACAAAAAACAATAAAATCTGCACAATCCCAGCCCATCCATGGCCTCAATGGTGTTTAAATTCAAGAAGACACCCCTCAGAAACACTAGGCCCATGCAACACTCACTACCCCTGGGCATAAGGGATGAAAAGTAGGCAAAATAAGTGCAGGCCTCAGACACTGCCTCTCCTCAAAATGGCCCCCTTACACCCCAAGCACATGTTGCCTGTACCAGCCAGCACTCAAGATGGCCACCACCACCACCCACATGGCCAGTCCACATCAACAGTACACCCCCAAAAAACAGAAAAACAGCCAGAAATCACCACAATCCAATGCCATCCATGATGTTTACATCAAAGAGAGTGAGACAACACCACAGGCACACTCAGTCCATGCACCACCACCACCCCTGGGCAAGCAAAAGGCCACACCAGCAGCCCCCCAAAAACGACAAAAAACAATAAAATAAGCACAATCCCAGCCCATCCATGGCCTCAATTATGTTTAAATTCAAGAAGACACCCCACAGAAAGACTAGGCCCATGCAACACTCACCACCCCTGGGCAAAGGGCCACACCAGCAGGCCCAAAAAAACGACAAAAAACAATAAAATCTGCACAATCCCAGCCCATCCATGGCCTCAATGGTGTTTAAATTCAAGAAGACACCCCACAGAAAGACTAGGCCCATGCAACACTCACCACCCCTGGGCAAAGGGCCACACCAGCAGGCCCAAAAAAACGACAAAAAACAATAAAATCTGCACAATCCCAGCCCATCCATGGCCTCAATGGTGTTTAAATTCAAGAAGACACCCCTCAGAAACACTAGGCCCATGCAACACTCACTACCCCTGGGCATAAGGGATGAAAAGTAGGCAAAATAAGTGCAGGCCTCAGACACTGCCTCTCCTCAAAATGGCCCCCTTACACCCCAAGCACATGTTGCCTGTACCAGCCAGCACTCAAGATGGCCACCACCACCACCCACATGGCCAGACCACATCAACAGTACACCCCCAAAAAACAGAAAAACAGCCAGAAATCACCACAATCCAATGCCATCCATGATGTTTACATCAAAGAGAGTGAGACAACACCACAGGCACACTCAGTCCATGCACCACCACCACCCCTGGGCAAGCAAAAGGCCACACCAGCAGCCCCCCAAAAACGACAAAAAACAATAAAATAAGCACAATCCCAGCCCATCCATGGCCTCAATTATGTTTAAATTCAAGAAGACACCCCACAGAAAGACTAGGCCCATGCAACACTCACCACCCCTGGGCAAAGGGCCACACCAGCAGGCCCAAAAAAACGACAAAAAACAATAAAATCTGCACAATCCCAGCCCATCCATGGCCTCAATGGTGTTTAAATTCAACAAAACAGTTGTATCATGCACCCATAACCAACCCTGGTCCTACTGGATACTGTGGCTACCCACAATATAATTTATTTAATTTTCTGAAAAAGTTCCAAAATTGTACTTGCAGCAACTGTAATGCCCCAAACAAACTTACTTGTGAAAGTTGATTTCTAATCCAAAAGTGATCCAAAGACAGTCAAAAAGGCCTCAAATCCAAATATCCAGCAGCACCCACAAAAAGTAATCCTTCCAGCTCCAGATCCAAATGAAAGTGACCAGGAGATGGACAAAGCACTGGGAGGAGCCTGCTGGACAGGAACAGGAAGTTGGAGACTGTGGGGCACTTCCTTCCTCCCCCCCCCCCCAAAATGGACTCCTTGCAAAAAAAAAGGCCATGCAAATGTCAACCTGAGGAGTGATTCTGATAAAAATCATAATTTTCTGAAGGTTTATCCTGTTTGCTGGTGATTTTCTTGTGCGAAATTGCAAAATCTCTATTTCGCAAGTGCGAGATTGTTCCTTTCCGCCGCAACTACATGTTCGCAATTGCGAACTCTCGCGAGGTGTGCTGTGCAAGGTGGCAAGCCGCGAGTACGTATTCGCGGGCGACAAACTCCCGCGGGAACACGCAGCAAGATCTAAAATGGCGCGTCACTCGCAAAGAAAAACAACTCGGCAAACGCTAAAATGACGGAAAGTGAACGCCGTGCACCACGCCGCGCGCCGCAACCAAGCAAAAAATCCGCCGCGAGCGGATTCACGGATTTTCGACAAATTCGCGAGCGTTCGCGGATTGCGGATTTGCCGAAAATCCGAAAAATCCGCGAGCGGAGCGGATTTTACGCCCATGCTTACTTCCAGTAGAGTCACATTCTGGAGGTCAGTGTGCGGGGGTCCTCGAGAAAGGATCATTAACTTTGTTAAAGTTTGTGCGCATTTTCCTAATAATTATAACCATATATGCAGGCAAGAGGGGGGATCCCCACGTGATCAGTAACCATGGAAGAAGATGCGGAGGCACGAAGAAGACTAAGGGCCCAATCTATGTTTGTGCAAAGTACAAACAGCTCTACTAGCAAGGAGCCAGTGTCATCTGGGAAAGGAATGATGAATAAATACCAGAAACTAGAAAAAATGATACGGAAAGAAATATCCCGATGGTGGGAAGCCATCACTCTAGAGAAGTATCAGGAGGAGAAAAGAATTCCCAGAGGCCTGCGAATTCTAATAGCTCCATCGCATGAAGAACCAGATATTGAATTAGCGGAAGAATGGGCTGAGAACCTAATGGACTGTTCAAATCGCATGCTTTCTATCCTAATCAAACATGCATGGAAAGATAGAATGTCACTTTTAAAACTAATTGCGGATCTAAAGGATGAACTAATGAAGGAGGATACAACTGAGAATTTCACAAAGAAAATGGAGGAAATTAATAAAAAAATGACCAAACACGAAGATGATATCGTGGCAAAAAAAGAAAGGAAATTTTTTAGAGATAAAATTGATTATCAAGAGGGTCGTATATTCACCTTTGGCCGCAAGTATGACAATCTACAAAGAAAGGGTGTACAAGCTAATATTGATGCGGTAAGTGCTGTGGCGGCAGTCTCGGAGGAGGAAGTAGTGGAGAGTGACGTATCAGAGGATGGTCAATTACAGGCACCCAAGGTGACATCCAAAAATACTAGCAAGGCTTCAAATTTTTGGGTGGAATTCAAGATGATGAATCAGACTACGCAACAACAAAATTGGCAGATAGACAGAGGTCGGGGACAAGGAAGAGGATACAGAGGAAAAGGCAGAGGAAGAGGCAATCCTGGAGGAAACACACCAAAAAACAATGGCCAGTCAGGAGGGGCGGCTGGAACAAGCGGAATTACAACAACCCCAGTGGGAGTGGAAACACGGGGTCAAAAGAAAACACGAGGAAAATGAATCGACGAAATGTGGTAAACCTCTCCTCTCATATACTATCGAAAGTAGAATATGATGTGTTACAGTTTGGCCTCTCTTTTTGTCCCTCGGCTAATTTTAACTATTCTCAGGAACAAATAGACTTATTTAAATTTACCAGAAAGTTGCGACTTCACAAATGGAACAAGCTTAAGGTGAAGAATGCATCAATGATTGTCCCCAATGTTGAACCAGTAAGTGAGACCATTGAGGAAGTAGAAACACTTATTGCTATGAAGGATTTGGAGTTCGGTACACCAGACAATACTCCTAATGATGCAACCTCTTTGGGTTATAGAACAGATTTGAATTGTCCAAATCATTTTAAATCTAAATCGACTTATAACCCGACAAGACCTGCTTGTAGTATTGACACCTTTGAAACTCTAGTCATAAATGATTTCAAGGACCTTGCTAAAAATAAGTGCTGGTTTAATGACAATCTAAGTAAAGCAGAAAGAGTAGCCATAAAGTCACTAGAAGATGACCCCTCTATTGTCATTCGTCAATCGGACAAAGGGGGGAATGTGGTTATAATGAATGTTGAAAACTACATTAATGAGGGTATGAGACAATTGAATGTAAAAGAATGTTATGAAGTCTCTTCCTTACAGAGGATTGAACAAAGTAACAATACTTACTTTGAGATGTTGACTAATTGGCGCTTAAGTGGCATCATCGAATGGGATGAATACTCTTTCTTGCTAAATCGGAACCCTAAAATAGCAGTTCTATACTTACTGCCTAAGCTACACAAAGACCCTAACACTCCTCCGGGCAGGCCAATAGTGTCTTCGATTGGTTCTCTTTTGGAGAACACGTCAAGATACATTGACTCCTTCTTGAGACCCTTCGTTGAAAATGTTCCATCGTATTTAAAAGACAGTAGAGATTTTATCAACAAACTCACTGACTTTGAGTGGCAGGATGGCTATCTACTCATTTCTTTAGACGTATGCAGTTTGTATACGTCTATTAGACATGAGGATGGCATTAGAGCCTGTTGGAAATTTTTAAGTTCCAGATCTATCTCTTACCTGAATCATTCTGAGATGATTATTCAGATGATCAGATTTTGTCTGGAACATAATTTCTTTGTCTTTAATGATGTCTATTATAGACAACGACAAGGGACGGCGATGGGAACTTGTTTTGCTCCCAGCTTTGCTAATCTTTTTATGGCGGGCTGGGAGCAGTAAGTAGAGAAGACTCATCCGATGTACCGCGGCCATGTGAAACTATGGCTGCGCTACATCGATGACTTGTTCATCATCTGGGATGGGACACAGAGTGAAGCAGAGAATTTCGTGGCAGACCTGAATAGGAATGACCAGAATATTAAATTGGAAGGCCACATGAATACTCAGAGCATGGTGTTTCTGGATTTACACGTGAAGGTCTTTAATATGAAACTAAAAACCAGTCTATACCGCAAAGAAACTGCGGGGAATACCTTATTACATGCGGATAGTGGACACCCCAAAAGTTTGATTAAAAGTATTCCATTTGGTGAATTTCTCCGGGCTCGGAGAAATTGTAGTACTGAAAATGACTTTGTGATTGAGAGTGTGTGCATGAGAGAGCGTTTTGTTGAAAGAGGATACCAATCTTCTATCATAGATGCTGTACTAAAAAAAGCCAGTGAAGTCAGCCACCAATCTCTTTTAGCTTCCAACGAAAACTCAAAAGCTGTAAACACCAAAGAGGTAGTGAGGTTTATTTCTACCTATCATTCCAGATCATGGCAAGTATACAATACTTTTAAACGCCACTGGAACGTCCTAAGGACGGTATACACCCGTTACGACGCAACTTTTACTCCGCACTACCATTACAACGCGGGCATTACAACGCATGGCATTACAACGCATTGCGCTGGGGGGCGCTCTAGGATAAGAGGTAAGTTTAATTTACTATCCAACACCTTCCCTAGGGTCCACGGGGACTGGAGTTAGAATAGTAAATTATACTTACCACTATCCAGCACCCCAAAGCGCTATGCGTTGTAACGGTATTCGTTGTAAATACCGCGTTGTAATGGTACGCGGAGTAAAAGTATGCGTTGTAACGTCATACATCCCCTAAGGACGGAACCTACCCTGAGTGAAGTGTAGAGTGAGAATCCCATGATGACTTATAGGAAAGCTCATTCCCTGAAGGACAAGTTAAGTAAAAATGAAGTGAGCATGAATACAATCAAGGCAAGTGACATCAAAGGCTTCTATACTTGCATGAAATGTAAGGCTTGCAGGTATAGTCATAACATCAAAAGAGTCTTCTTTCCTGTTGAAGCAGTCGGAAAAACCATCAATAAACACCTAACATGCCTGTCTGAGTATTGCGTGTACGTTTTGACGTGCCCATGTGCTAGGAAGTATGTAGGGAGCACGATGTTCCCTGCAAAGAAACGTGTCCTAGAACACATGAGATCCATTGACAACAAAGATCAAACCTCACCCATTGCACGTCATTTCGAGGAACAACACAAAAGCAACAGAAATTTGCTTAAGTTCTTCGTAATTGAGAAGCTTCCTGCCATGAAAAGAGGTGGTGACAAAATCCGCAAGTTAAGACAAATGGAGAACAGGTACATCATTGAGCTTGACACCCTGATGCCCAGAGGTTTGAATTCGGAGGAAGAAATGAAATGGCATCTAGGGGACTAGGTTTCAGGTTGCATACTATATGATGTCATGTTTTTCTGTTTAATAATTGACCTGGTTATTTAATTTGGACTGTAACATGTTTTGGGCTCAAGGTCTACACAGTGCCTCCTGTTGTTTTTAATGAACTATTAATTTTATTATTTGGTTTCACCACTTTAATTCACTTAGTTTATGACTCATAGCTAATTTAGAAGCCCCTGGTTGTGTTTGACAAGGATTTTGACTGGCATTTTTCTCTTTTGTGTTTCAACTGTAGGTATTGACTATGTAATGATGCACAGGAAGAAACATCCTTCTGAGACAATTACACTTGGATTGGTTCGAGTGAATGCTCTGTCTTATATATCTCACTTGGGACTTTACACTATATGTAATGTACTTTGCTACAGTTTATGTAACACAAACTCACTTGAGAATGATACAAACAAGAACAACTTGAGTTAACCTTATGAATTGGTAAAACAGAATGTATAAAATCTCACTGGGGTTTGGATATATATGGGGTATTTTCTCCAAATTACAGATTGGGTGCAGCTCACTTGAGGTCTCATTATGCGAAATCTGGAGTGTTTCATATATGATACTTAGCTAGAATGCTGTCTGTACTGAAGAACGCGAGATTAGCGTTTTTTTTAATTGTTTTTTTGAATTATTTTCTTTGAAGGATGAAACACAATATAATTGATAGGAATTGGTCAATTTATTTGAAATGTCTTTGTTGAAACATATTTTGCCAAAAGAACGTATAACTTGGGCTATCTGATTTATGCATAGGTACTCCACTCTAAGATGGCCACCATGTTTAAGCTATGAGTCCTTTGTTTATTTTTCACATATCACGTGAAACTTTATTTATTGTTTGTTCATTGGTTTTCGAATTACCCGTGACCAAGGCGAGTTTCCTCGCCGAAACGCGTTGGGTTTGTTCCATGGTTTATCACGATGCTGCATTCTGAATAAATAATGGATTTGGAAAAGCGTACTTTGTTGTGAACTTTGATCCCCGGATTCTCGAGGAGAGTGCGAGAACGTAGCGCTGCTACGTATTGTGGACTTGAATATTTACACAGGGAGACCTTTGCCCCTGTACTGCACCGCTGTCTTGGTGTCCCGGCGTTGCAAAGGAAGTGGATCTGAATATATATATATATATATATATATATATATTGGATCTCTTCATTATTAACATACCTAATAATTTGTTTTGTCGATTTTTAAACATTTATTTATTTATTTATTTATTTATTACTGCCATTTATAGAGCGCGTACAATTACCCTTGGGCGTCTCGGCGCTAAAAAGTGCATTGAGGTCTCACCTTGATCAGGAAGTACGGAAGAATGGATCACTGATTGAATAACCATATTTTTAGTTTTTTTCTGAACTGGAGAAGTGTGGGACTTGCTTTTATATGGTTAGGTAAAGTGTTCCAGAGTCTAGGGGCTGCGATTGAAAAGCGGCGATCGCCCCAGGAAACTGTTCAGCTTCGTTGAACCACTAATTGGTTAAGAGAAGTGGATCTAAGAGTTCTGGATGGATTGTAGGGAATCAGTTGATGTTTGAAGTGACGAGGTCCTTGATCCTGTAAGGATTTATATACTGTACACAGAGATTTAAATTTTACCCGGTTGTGGATGGGCAGCCAATGGTAGCATTTAAGCGTGTCTGAAATGGGTGCAAACTTGTTTTTTTTTTACAGAATGCGAGCGGCAGCATTCTGCGCGGTCTGCAGTTTTTTGGTGACTCTGCTCTGAGCATTGAGCAGCAGACCGTTGCAGTAGTCTAGCGAAGTAAGCACTAAGGAGGTGACTAAAGTTTTTGCTGCTGAGTCTGGTAGATAAGGTGTGATTTTTCTTACCATTCTAAGCTTGAAATGAGCGTTAGCTGCCACCTTGTTTGCATGGGCCATAAAGTTAAGCTGGTCATCGAAAGTAACCCCTAGGTTTCTGACTTTGACCGAGGGGCTGGGGGGTGTGCCCAAGGCCGATGGCCACCACGCAGCCGACCACGCTGGGGAGAGATTACCAAAGATGACCACCTCCGTTTTATCGGAGTTGAGCTTTAGGCAATTCTTTGCCATCCACTCGCCGATAGCAATCATCCCACTTTGGAATCTCTCTGCCACCCTTTGTCCGTCGCCCTTTATAGCCAGCACCAACTGAGTGTCGTCAGCGTATGAGGTTAGGCCCATCCCATGTGCTTTGATGACACTGGCAAGGTCCGACACATATATATTAAATAGTGTCGGACTTAGGGATGAGCCTTGAGGGACCCCACATGGCAACGACAGATCAGCCGACTGGAAAGGGCCCACTGTGACCGCCTGCGTTCTGTTGGCCAGGAAGGACGCAAGTAGGTCCCTGGCCATGAACGTAATGCCCATCCTCTCGACACGGTCGACCAAGATCTTGTGGTCAACCGTGTCGAAAGCAGCTGACAAGTCCAGGAGAATTAGCAGAGCAGTTCCTCCTTGATCACGGATGACTCTTATGTCATCAGCTGCTTTGATGAGAGCGGTTTCCGTTCCATGATGTTTGCGGAAACCGAACTGCGTATCATCTAGCAAATTGTTGTTTTCTAAGTAGGCTGATAGCTGCTGGTTCATAGCCTTTTCTATGACCTTAGCTAGAAAAGGGAGGCTTGCTATAGGGCGATAGTTTTTTAATTCTCCTTTGTCTAAACCAGGCTTCTTAAGCAGAGGCTTGATCAGGGTGTTTTTTAGTGAGTCGGGATAAGATCCAGATGCCAGGATTGTATTACAGACCATAGTAATAATTGGGATTACTGTATCCGATACCTTGGCAAGTACGGAAGTTGGGCAGGGATCCAAGGCGGATCCAGCTTTGATCGTTGTTACTATGCCCTTAATTTGGTCAGTGGTGAGGGGACTAAAGCAGGTCATGGTGGTTCTGGGAGTGGTCATGGGGGTAGTGGCGCTACTACTAACCTGGTCGGAGTTGAATACTTGATAAATGTCGTTAACTTTTGCAAAAAAGAATTCCGATCCATTAGTAATGTTTCACTTCAAATTTCTCCTCAGAGAAAATGATTAGTATCTCTTGCTGGAAAAAAAGAACCAGTAATGGCAATTTTCCCCTCTATTTCCCTCTCTTCTTCCACTGATACTCATATACTTTGAAAATGAAAATGTTCTGTTCATTCTTTTCTATTGTTTTACTGCTTTTCGTTGGTCAGCTTTTTTAACCCTTTATTGCCCTCTTGATAAAAAGCCCAATCTGGTAGGGCCTGTGGGTAGAGTCGCAACTCCATCGCGATCAGTGGCGGCTCGCAGAGGGAGTGCTGCGTGGCGGTAGGTCGTGGAGGGGGAGGGGCAGGGAGGGGGCGTAGTGTAGTCAGCATACGACGGCCAGGAATACAGTAAGTAAATAAATAAATAAAACGATTTACCTTGAGCTTGCTGCATCACCGAGTTGTTACAGATTTTATAGTAATAATAATACATTTTTTCAAATACATTTCCGATCTAATCACAGCAGTGATTAGAAAAATTATTTTTTTACTTTATGGTAGCTCTAAACTAGTATATTTAAAAAAAAATCCATCAACAACCTATTTGTAACCCATCCCCAACACTGGTTTGCTTCAGTTTTAATAGCAACCTGTTTTGAAATATACTACTGCAGTGTTTCCCAAACTGTGGTCCGCGGACCCCCAGGGGTCCGTGACACATTCCTAGGGGGTCCACAGCAGCAGTTTTAAAAGCACTGCAAAGTTCCTTCTATAATTAACAGTTTTCAAGCAACAATAAGCGTGTCAAGATAATACCAGTGATTAATGTACCTGCTGGAGAGAGATGAGAGTTTTGTCCTGTGGCAGCTTTGACTTACCTAATGTAGTACAGAGGGTTAATGTGTCTACTGCAAAGAACGTGTACCATGCATTTTAAAAAACAGTATTTTATGTGCATAGGTGAGTGGGTTACTGCTTTTGTCACAGAGATTCTTTTGTTACTGTGAGGTTCATAAGTGACAACCGTAAACTAGCAGAGGGACCTATAAACTTTCATCAAAGAGCTGCTTGCAAACTGCATGGTCCAAGTTAGTATCTTATGTTTTTTCCCAGTCTTTCATTATCCTGATGCTGCTAAAAGGTTATTTGGGTGGAAATAAATTTTTACTGTTACGGTCAATGCTAACCACTGTGTTATGTTCTGAATCCCAAGTTTATGCTTCTTCAGACCAAGCACTCTTTCAAAATGCCTACCAGTATGAATGACATGTGAATCCTACACCATGTAGTTCCCTTTGCCTTATGTAACATTTTCTATACACTGATTAACATGTATGATTCATCGTCTCTATATGTGTGTGATGTAAAGTGCTCTGACATCCTACAAAGGTACAAGAGATGCTATAAAACAAATGAAATACATGTGATAAACGGGGCTATGGAGAGATGAGAGGCACTGTTGGAGGGTGATAATAAGGGAATCATTGAAGAACCCCAACAAAGATTGTTGTATCTTGGTGCATAGTAAGGACTTCATTTACTATTCGTTAAAAGCTAATACAATCCAATATATAATGATAAATGTGTTTTAGACTGCACCATTGCTTCCTACATTTCTTCGGGGGAGATTCTCCCAAAGCCCCCTTTGTTGTAGTCAGGCTCACTCACTGCACTTGGTGTGCACCGTATGGGGTCTGGTCTGAAAACATTTGCCAGGGCTGCTTTGGGTTTCCAGTCTGGACCTGGCAGGAGCAGGAGCCTGGTGCTGCAAAATAAAAACAACGGAACCAGGGTACGGAACCAATGTCAGCGGGCTCGATAAATCTCGCCTCGGTGCCTCTCTAACCATGGGTCCCACGCTGCAACTCTGGGCAATAGCTTGCTTAATCTCCACAACGGCCCCCTCGCTGCTGGGTATGCCTGGCTTCACCTTGGGGATGCCCAACAGGGACCATCTCACAGGGAAAGCCAGGGCGGGTTCCCCAGCGGCACACAGCGCCAAGAAACCATGCGGTGAACGTGCGCTCTACAAATTCAGACTAACATAACATAACATAACCATATAAAAGTTAGTCACAGAGATGCAGCACCAACCTTCCCATTAAAAGGTTTTTTGTGTGCAAAGTCTTTGAATATAAAATAATAAGTGGGATATTTACACCAGAAGTGGCAGAGCGTGCTGTTAGCCTCCTTGGCTTAACGACACTGCGCCACTTCAGAAAAGCAGGACTGCACCATATTTACAAGAATATGGTGGAGTCCTGAGTTTCCTCCCGTGCTGGCGGCAATGCAGGCACGCTTGCACCATAGTGCAAGGGTGTTTGCGTGCAGGAGAAGATTATTTATTATTATTATTATAATTGCATTTATTGAGCGCGCAGCTACCCGGAGGTTTCCCGGCGCTAAAGAAAAACAGAAAGGTCCCCCTTCCTGCACATAAACAATCTTGAAATGCAGTTGTGTCACTTCTATGTGTGCTGCTTAATGCGAAATGCAAAATCAAGGGGTATTGCGGTGGACCGCCCACCACAACACCCACTGCCCACCCCTTTAACGCTAAGCATTGTGTGAAAGGAGGCCTTATTTACAAAGCAGTGTTAAGCCATGTTAAGTGGCTTAAAACTGCCTTGTAAATAAGGCGAAGCCCCTATTGCAATGGGATTGTCACAAAAAGTGATGTTCCCATGGCGATAGGGGCTTGTAAATATGCCCCTAAAATCCTTAGTAATTTGAGTATTTGTTTTTTGTGCACGTGTGTTTATTTATTTATCTTATTACTGTTATAATGTTTGAAATTGAAATCATACAAATTGCTTGGGGGTCCCCGGCTTCCAGTGGTGGCTCAATGTGGGTCCTCAGGAGTCAAACGTTTGGGAACCACTGATTTACCGCACCCAATCAAATTCGTAATTTTGTGAAACCAACTCCACTCCTCCATTTTAACTGTCTTTCATTCTACCGTCTGTCACATTCAGCTGCAGCCATCCCCTGATTGCTGCTGCTCCTTCCTAGAAAATGCTTAGAGTGTGGATTGTGGGTCACAGCTACATCTTCTGGGCCAGAGAGTGTGCTAGAAAGTATGGTATTGACAGCGACTTGGGTTTGGGTAATGTGGATATTAAATGGATTGACCAGAGAGGGTCAAAGTGTCAGCAGTTGCTGCCTTTGGTCGAGAGCATTGCAGATTGCGATCATCCAGACCTCTTAATAGTGCATAGTGGTGTCAATGAATTTGGCATTCTTACTGGGGTTGGCTCGGAAATCACAATGAAGGAAACCTTTTGCCAATTAATGGCACTTTCCCTTGCACTGTCTTGGTTTACTCCAATATATGCCAAAGGCAGAAATGGAAGTGGTCAAATCAGTTCTGTCCACAGATTGACAAAGTCAGGAAACATGTTAATAAAGCTAATCCTGCATTCCTCAGAGATCTTAACATGGACTCTAGCTACAACAACAATCCTCATTTTCACATGCATGGAATTAACAGAAGTGATGGAGTTCACTTTACAGATGAAGGCAACATGGTGTTTCTCAGAAACTTGAAACTTTGCATCCGGTCTTATAAGTAGCTGACACACATTTACAATGAAAAAAAGGCTACCCTCAGAGCCACCCTATTGCCCAAAACTAAATAATACTTATTTTAAATCCTTTTACTTAAAAAAAATCTGGAGTTGCGACTCTGTAGCAGCTCCACAAAGCAAAAGCACAAATTCAATGTACAATAACACATTTAGAATGTATAACTATTATTTTCATACTATACATATTATAAACACTTTGGGACTCATTTTGTTTGTGTCTAACTGGGTGAATAGGTGGATGTACAAGTCTGAGTAGGCCTATAAGTACATATATCAGTTCCTTAGTGAAAATGTGAGTAGTGGTAAGAATCTGTGAGTGGGTATGTGAGTGGGTGCATGAGTCTCTGAGTGTGTATGTGAGTGAATATGTGAGTATCACAGTGTGTCTGTTAGTGGGTGTATGTGTCTCTGAGTGGGGATTGAATGGGTGAGTGGCTGAGTTTTTCTGTGAGCAGGTGGATGAGTATCTGAGTGGGTCTGTGAATGAGTGTATTACTCTCTGAGTGGGTCTGTCAGAGGATATATGAATTTTTAAGGGGGTTTGTGAGTGGAACTGTGAGTTTCTGAGTGGGTCTGTGAGTGGATATGTGAGTGTCCGTGTAGGTCTGTGAGTGGGTGCATAATTGTGGCAGTGGGTCTATGCATAGGTGCATAAGTCTCTGAGTGGGTCTGTGAATGAGTGTATTACTCTCTGAGTGGGTCTGTCAGAGGATGTATGAGTTTTTGAGGGGGTTTGTGAGTAGAACTGTGAGTCTCTGAGTGGGCCTGTGAGTGGATATGTAAGTGTCCGTGTAGGTCTGTGAGTGGGTGCATAATTGTGGCAGTGGGTCTATGCATAGGTGCATAAGTCTCTGAGTGGGTCTGTGAATGAGTGTATTACTCTCTGAGTGGGTCTGTCAGAGGATGTATGAGTTTTTGAGGGGGTTTGTGAGTGGAACTGTGAGTTTCTGAGTGGGTCTGTGAGTGGATATGTGAGTGTCCGTGTAGGTCTGTGAGTGGGTGCATAATTGTGGCAGTGGGTCTATGCATAGGTGCATAAGTCTCTGAGTGGGTCTGTGAATGAGTGTATTACTCTCTGAGTGGGTCTGTCAGAGGATGTATGAGTTTTTGAGGGGGTTTGTGAGTAGAACTGTGAGTCTCTGAGTGGGCCTGTGAGTGGATATGTAAGTGTCCGTGTAGGTCTGTGAGTGGGTGCATAATTGTGGCAGTGGGTCTATGCATAGGTGCATAAGTCTCTGAGTGGGTCTGTGAATGAGTGTATTACTCTCTGAGTGGGTCTGTCAGAGGATGTATGAGTTTTTGAGGGGGTTTGTGAGTGGAACTGTGAGTTTCTGAGTGGGTCTGTGAGTGGATATGTGAGTGTCCGTGTAGGTCTGTGAGTGGGTGCATAATTGTGGCAGTGGGTCTATGCATAGGTGCATAAGTCTCTGAGTGGGTCTGTGAATGAGTGTATTACTCTCTGAGTTGGTCTGTCAGAGGATGTATGAGTTTTTGAGGGGGTTTGTGAGTAGAACTGTGAGTCTCTGAGTGGGCCTGTGAGTGGATATGTAAGTGTCCGTGTAGGTCTGTGAGTGGGTGCATAACTGTGGCAATGGGTCTGTGCATAGGTGCATAAGTCTCTGAGTGGGTCTGTGAATGAGTGTATTACTCTCTGAGTGGGTCTGTCAGAGGATGTATGAGTTTTTGAGGGGGTTTGTGAGTGGAACTGTGAGTTTCTGAGTGGGTCTGTGAGTGGATATGTGAGTGTCCGTGTAGGTCTGTGAGTGGGTGCATAACTGTGGCAATGGGTCTGTGCATAGGTGCATAAGTCTCTGAGTGGGTCTGTGAATGAGTGTATTACTCTCTGAGTTGGTCTGTCAGAGGATGTATGAGTTTTTGAGGGGGTTTGTGAGTAGAACTGTGAGTCTCTGAGTGGGCCTGTGAGTGGATATGTAAGTGTCCGTGTAGGTCTGTGAGTGGGTGCATAACTGTGGCAATGGGTCTGTGCATAGGTGCATAAGTCTCTGAGTGGGTCTGTGAATGAGTGTATTACTCTCTGAGTGGGTCTGTCAGAGGATGTATGAGTTTTTAAGGGGGTTTGTGAGTGGAACTGTGAGTTTCTGAGTGGGTCTGTGAGTGGATATGTGAGTGTCCGTGTAGGTCTGTGAGTGGGTGCATAATTGTGGCAGTGGGTCTATGCATAGGTGCATAAGTCTCTGAGTGGGTCTGTGAATGAGTGTATTACTCTCTGAGTTGGTCTGTCAGAGGATGTATGAGTTTTTGAGGGGGTTTGTGAGTAGAACTGTGAGTCTCTGAGTGGGCCTGTGAGTGGATATGTAAGTGTCCGTGTAGGTCTGTGAGTGGGTGCATAATTGTGGCAGTGGGTCTATGCATAGGTGCATAAGTCTCTGAGTGGGTCTGTGAGTGGGTGTATGAGTCACTGAGGGAGAATGTGAGGTGGTACGTCAGTGTTTGAATGCATCTGTGAGTGGATCCATGGGTTTCTAACTGGGTCTGTGAGTGTCTCAGTGGGTCTTTGACAGGGTGTATTAGTCTCTGAGTGGATCTGTAAGTGAGTGCATGAATTTCTCTGTGAGTCTACCAGTGGGTGCATGAGTTTCTGAGTGGGTCTGTGAGTGGGTGTGTGAGTCTTTGAGTGGGTCTCTGAGTGGGTGAGTGACTGTCCGAGTGGTTCTGTGACTGGGTGAGTGGGTCTGTGAGTGGTTGCATGAGACTCTGAGTGGGTCTGTGAGAGAGTGTGTGAGTGTCTCAGTGGGTCTGGGAGTGGGTGCATGAGTCTGTCAGTAGGTCTCTGCGTGTGTGACTGAGGCCTACCCACAGCCAGCAGCAAAGGGGACAGGCAGATCAGGCCATGGAGCATAATTAAGGCAACTGTTTAAAGAATGAAAATGAAATGTAGATTTTCATTCTTCTGCTCTGTTTTTGTAGCTGTACAGTGACAAGCAGAAAGGAGATATTTATGGCAACATGCTTATTTTTTGCACTTTTTAGGTAAACATTTAAAAGTTAGAATGTTTCTTTATGTGCCGACACATTTCAAGCTACTGTGATATTGTATTTAAAAGAACTGACTTGTATTAAACTGATTCTAATATGGTGTGTTTAACTTTGCACGAGAGAACCTATTTTTATTCTTAATGTTTAGAAACATGTACTCTCTTTCATAGTGAAAGAGCTATGCACCTGGTATGTAAATGTTGACCATGTATTATAAGAAATAAATTACCCCCTATCGTTCATGATATTGATATTGCAAGTCACCCTGCAGTTTCATAATCTTATAAAGAAACTCAGTATTCAGCTTAGTTCCTCTATTCGCTCATCTATGTGGATGTGAAGATGACCGAACAGAGTATTTATCATATGAGTGGGACTATTACATGTAAATTGTGAAGGAAAACATATGATTGCTCCGTACTCATAGTTGACTCCTGCTTCACCTGTCACTTGGATTTTAGGTAAATTCCAGGTTGCACTATGGTAGTAGAAATACCTTTTGTGAAATCCTAGTGGTGAAGACTGGAGACCTCCAATGGCCAGGAAGCAAGCTCAGCAGCTTATGTTATGTACACAATTTAGGTGAATTTTTCTGCCTTACTGTTGCTTGCTACACATTCATTTATTTATGGCATTTCTCTGACCTGCACTCTATGCTCTATCTCATGGGCTTGCTGGGATATCTACTCTTTGCCTGAGATGAACTTATTACTCATACAGACATTTTGGAACTGCTTTCCAACTGCTTTGTGCTGTTTTGGAAATATAGGATTTGAACTCACTTGTCTGATTAGTGATGCTCCCATCAGAGCAGGGTAAACAGTGGAAACAGCAGCTAGGACGTCCGAGAGCAGCAGATATCCTGTGTCCAAGGGGACATGTTTCACTGCAGACTGACCTTGGAGCCTGTGAGAGAGACAACAATAGAGTCTGTGTGAGGGAGAGTCATTGAGACAGAGAAGTGGAGGGTAAAATAGAGATGAGAGAGCAAAAGAAGAAATGCACAAAGACAGAGAGAGATAGAGAATACATTCACATTGGAACATAAATTAATGGCAAGATATTTCATTTAAGGAGAGTAAGTGACTTCCAGGATCAAGAAATAATGTGTCATATTAAACAGGCTGTCCACTGGAGTGTCTAGATATACCTTATTTACATGTGGCATTACAGCACTTGCAGAGGGTCATTGAGGAGAAGGAGCCAAATGGATGTTTGCTTAAATGAAGCCAGTTACATGGGAGGTAAATCCAGCTAGCTGTGGCATTCATTAGTAGCAGGTTACATATAGACAAATGCAACCAGTGTATTACTATACTACCTTGTAATTGACATTACTAGGTCGAGATGTACGTATGGTAGCAAGACCTATATTTTGAATAGACAACCATTGTATCCAGTGGTGTAGCTAGGTTGCAAACTCACTGGAGTGACACTTCAGTCTGCCAGCTGCCCCTTACACTCCTCAACCTCATTCGACAGAGTCTGAGTCTGCATCTGCCATATCCAACTCACTACAATTCTCAAGCACACTCTATTGTATTTCCACTTCCTGCACTGCATTTCTGCCCTTCAAAGCCATAACTCCAAAAGGCATTACCAAAGCCAATAGGTTAGGCCCTTGAAAGCTGCATGCATACTCAGACATAACATGCAGGGACCCCGCACTCACGCTGAGGTTCTCCCATAAGCACTTCCCTCACACTGCACTCAGATTGCTACATGCCTCACTTTGCACTTACACAGGCACAACTTTCAACCTGTCAACCACTTACCGTGCACTCACAACAGACAGTGTTAATATTACATTCACACAGACACATCCCCCACAATGCACTCACAACACATGATGGCTGCAGTGCTATCATTCAAGTCCACTGCACACACACAGGTACACATCTCACTAGGAAGGAGAGAGTTTGGGCAGATGGTGGCTTAGGAGAAACAGGCTGAGGAGCTAATTTACAAACCTTGTGTTCTGCCAGAGCATCACTTTCTTTGAAGCTCTGGTGGTGCACAGTACATACCCATATCTACAAGACCACACAAAGCCACCCTGTGTGCCATGGGTATTGTGTTGGGTGTTCCCACGCAAAACACATTCCCAGATTTACAACATAGCATTATTCTGGGAATGCATCAAAACTGTGCGCGTCCCCTGGGGAGGCCTAACGAGGAGAAATTACTGTATTTCTCCTCATTCTTTCCTATTTCTTTGTGTACTGCATTCTGGTGCAAGGATGCCTGCATTGGTGCAAGGCAGTAATTTGAGCGTCAGAGCAGTGGAAGAGGACAGGATTGCAGTCTATCTCATAGATACAAAAGGGGGTGGTGATGGACGGAGCATCTGAATCAATCAAACACTCACACCCAGTCAAGAGATCTGGGTTTAATCCATCACCGTTCTTTAGCCCACTCTGCCACCCCAGCTCGGACATGGCCACATGCAAATCAGTCTGACCCTGTGCCCCATGGAAACAGTCCAGCCCAAACTGCCAAGCCATGCCCTCCCTAGACCGGAAACAAGCCCCGAGGACCGGTTTCTGGCACTGCAGCCGTCCTCAGCCCGGCTTGCTTGAATCCAGTGGCCAAGCGAGCAAGGGACTCACATCTGAGCATACCCTGCCACACTTATGGCGGCCAAAGCGGTACAAAAGGGGGGTGGTGATGGACGGAGCATCGGAATCAATCAATCTCATAGATACAGCATATTGCTGCACTTTCGGTTGACGTAAGGCAGCACAGCAAAATGGCGTGCAGTGCTGCCCTGCATCAAACTATTGTAAATGAGACTCGAGTATCTGGTGTTACTGTCCACTAGTGTAATTCAAAGCTCCTGAAGTACGCTACACAGAAACCTTAAAGTCCACTGAAGTTATATAATTTCCCATAAACCACCCTTGGACCTGCACTTTGTCAGACTGATCTTTGAGCACTTTAACAGAGAATTATCTTTGCATCAAAATAAAGTCTGATATGCCGTCTAAAAAAAGGTGGTGGTTTTCTTTGTAGTGCAAGCATCAGCTAAGATACATTAATAAAGAAAAACTAAAGAAAGCTATGCAAACTAAGGGCCCGATTACGATTTTGGTGAATCCGCATCCTCCGGGCTGGCGGAAGCCACCGCCGGCCCGGAGGATGCGGATTCACCGCTGCGGTGTGTTGGAAGACCCCCGCCAGATTAGGATGGCCGGGGGTCATCCGCAGACGGGTAGACCGTCCGCCGCTTTTCCGCCGCGAGACCGCGGCGGAAAAGCTCTAATATGGTGGTGGTGTCTATCAGACACCGCCAGCCATATTAGGATATGCGCTGGAACATGCCTTTCCGCGGCGGCAATGCCGCCACAAAAAGGCATACGGTCTTTTCTTTGAGGGCCCGTTGCGGGGCCCCAGGGTGAAGGCGGGGTGGGGGTGCACATGGGGGGTACCTATGGTACCCCCCTGCATTTGCATGCATGAAGCGGCAGGCACCGCGCGGTGCCTGCCGCTTTGTGCATGCAAATGCACTGCTTGCATTTTTAACATTGCTGCGGGTGCTGCTTCAAGCAGCATCCGCCGCAATGTTAAACATACAGGATGTGACCGCCAGGATGGCGGTCACATCCTAATTTGCACGGAGGGAACATCGCTGCCCCTGCGGAGGCTCCCTCCACCTCTGGGGTGGCGGACGTACGCAGGATTGCAGCATTCTAAGACTGTGCACCTTTTGGGGAAGTATTTGTTTGCTGACATTACCTCTCGGATGTTGGGCAGAAACTAGATCTAAGCTAAGGATTAGAAATTCAGTACAGAGCATCTGTTATTGCAGCGGACTGTGAGACCTTGGTGAGTAGGAAGAGGGGACGAACAATACTTTGTAAATAGAGTACAATTGAACAAAAAGTAATCTTTTGCTTTATCACCCTATATGCAGCCTTGAAGGTCTTACGGACCCAGCGCAGAGTGTATACCACGCCCTTGAGAGGAATACCGAAAATACAGCCTCTTTATTCTTTTATCCCCTTCCCCTTTTTTCCCCGGGGCACGAATTCACGCAGAGAGTATATTCTTCTCTGTTGGGGGTCGTGTCCGGAGGAATTGGGGGGCTTAGCTTCAGACATCGTCTCCGCTTGGCACAAGAACAAGGTTAGTGGCGTTCTTCTTCCTTGCGCTACTGCCAATCCCGACAGATTGACAAGCCCAAGTATACAAGCCCGGCCTAGACGATGGATATTGGGAACGTGTTGAAATCCGTAGTGGAGAGCCTGGCGGCTTTGCAGCAGGAGGTCAACACGTCCAGAAGTGAGAATCAAGTCCTATATAAGGAAGTTGGTATCCTGCGGAAAGAAGTGTCAGGACTAGCACGTAAGGGCCCTGGAGGGGTTCCCTATATCAAGCTAGCTACTCTGCCACCTCTTGTATCTACTGCACACACTCCTTTGCTGGGAGCTGAGGGGGGTGGGTTTTTTGTGACTCCTCCAACAACATCCTCCCCTTCGGATTCTGTCCCTACAGTACATGTCATACAAAGCACTGGTATCCCGTTGGCGCCCCCAGAAAGATTCTATGGGGACCCCAGGAAGTTTGAGACCTTTTTTGAACCAGTGCAGGTTACACTTTTTATGCAAACCTGAGGTGTTTCAGGATGACTCTGCAAAAACGGCATTTATGATGTCGTATATTGGAGGCAATACCGCAAGTTGGGCTATTCCGCTACTAGAAACGAACGATCCTGTGTTGCACAGTTTTGCTGAATTTTGTCTGGAACTGCGAAAATTGTTTGATAGAAAATCACATATGCTGTCCTTAGACAGAGAATTGTTAACATTGCGACAAGGGTCCCAAGACTTGCTGTCGTATATCACGTCCTTTAATCGGCTAGTGGTCGAAACAGAATGGCCTCCTGCAAAAAGAATATCCATATTCTATCAAGGATTACGAGGGGAGCTCAAAGACGTTTTGGCACAAGTAGTGCAACTACCTACCTCCTGTGAAGACCTTATAGATCTGACAGTCCAGTTAGACCATAGACTCCTGGAACGGAGAGGGGATAAGAACAGAGGAGAAGGTCGTTACTTCTATCCTCGCATAAAAAGCTCTACTGAAGATCATCCTAAGGTGCCTGAAGGGGTAGAGCCTATGCAGATAGGAGGCATACGGGCCCCCTTTCACTGGAAGAAAAGGAGAAGAGACGACGATTGAAGCAATGCCTGTACTGTGGCAAAGGAGGGCATTTCATAAAGGATTGCAGAGCAAGGAATGCTCTGCCTGGACGACCTTTTGTGCCGCGAAGTCAGGCAATTGTAATATCAGGAAGTCCGGCGGAAAACTAGAAAGCCCAAATCAGGAAGAGGTCTCTGCCTTGGGTTATCAACCACAAACGATCTCACCTACGCTTGCTAACACTCTACATCCAGCGGTAGCACATATGAATCTGAAAGTCACCCTGTGGGTCAACTCCCAAGACGCCTTGGACATAGACGCATTGCTTGATTCTGGTGCCACCGGAAATTACATAGATCAGGAATACACCATGGAAATTGGGACAGACCTGAGCTGGTGAAAGCAGTAGACGGAACCGTCCTGTCATCTGGTCCTGTGTCGTACCCTACGCGTTCATTGTTGATGCAGACGAGCCAGAATCACCAAGAACATATCCAATTTGACCTTATAGATGCAACCCAATTCCGTCTTATCTTGGGCATGCCGTGGTTGACTCTCCACGATCCTAAAGTCAGTTGGGCGGCTCGCACAATTACCCTGTCGTCGGATTATTGTAAGGAGAATTGTAGTCAGGAAATGCCTTGCTCCAACGTTATCCGCACCACACCATCTGTGTGTCTGGCGACAGAATGTTCTGGAGTACATTATTGCTGTGCCACCATCCTTCCTGAGGAGTACAAGGAATATCGTTCCTTGTTCGATAAACAAAAGGCTACCGACCTGCCTCCACATCGGGTTTATGATTGCCGCATCGAACTAATGCCCGGAGCAGATATTCCATGTAGTCGGGTGTATGCCATGACTGAAAAGGAGACGCAGTACTTGAGGAACTACATTGATGAAATTCTGGCAACCGGTTTTATCCGGCATTCAACCTCCCCTGCTTCATCCCCAATGTTTTTTATTTCGAAGAAAGATTGCGACGAATTGAGGCCCTGTAACGATTATAGGGCTATCAATAGAGTAACAGTCAAGAATCGCTACCCTCTCCCTTTAATACCAGTGCTCTTGGACCAGCTGAAGGGAGCCCGTTTCTTTACTAAACTTGACCTTCGAGGGGCTTATCATTTGGTAAGGGTCCAGAGAGGGGATGAGTGGAAAACTGCGTTTCAAACAAAATGTGGGCTGTTCGAATACAGACTGATGCCATTCGGGCTCTGTAAGGCCCCTGCCTCTTTCCAGTTTTTTATGGATGAGGTGTTGAGAGGATGTCTGGAGACCTTCTGCGTCGTATACATAGACGACATTTTGATCTATTCATCTACCCTTCCGGAGCATATCGAACATGTGAAAACCGTGCTCAGTAAACTGCAGCTTAATTCACTTTATGCAAAGCTTGAGAAATGTCTGTTTCATGTGAAAGAAGTCTCATTCCTTGGTTATGTCATCAACGCACAAGGATTTACAATGGACTCTAGTAAGGTTGATGCTATCACAGGTTGGAGTACCCCTCAGAACGTCAAATCTGTGCAGAGTTTCCTTGGCTTCGCCAATTATTACAGGCGATTTATTAAAGATTTCTCCAAAATCATCCATCCAATATCCAGCCTTTTGAGAAAGAATACCCTGTTTGTTTGGAGCGAGGAGGCAGCTAGATCGTTTCAGTTTTTGAAAGACCAGTTCACTAGGGCTCCTATCCTTCGCCATCCCGATCCTCAGATACCCTTTGTGCTTGAAACGGATGCATCTCAATTTGCAGTCGGAGGGATTTTATCTCAACGTCATCCTGTAACCGGCCAACTACATCCTGTTGCTTATTTTTCGAAGAAGCTCACTCCTTGTGAGATCAATTACGTCATCTCGGATAAGGAACTTCTTGCGATAAAAAGAGCTTGTGAGGAATGGCGCCATTATTTATTGGGAGCGGTTCATACAGTCGAAATCTATACTGATCATAGGAACTTGCTGTTTCTGAAAACTGCAAAGGCGCTTACTCCTCGACAACTACGATGGACACTGTTCTTCTCCGATTTCGATTTCGTCATCAAGTATAAACCAGGGCCACAAAACGGGAAGGCAGATGCCCTTTCTCGCATTGGCGAAACAGAAGAACAGCGAGATTCCAGTACTAACGAACCCCCATTGATCTTGACTGAAACGGGTGATCCGACCTTATCAGTAGCCTTGTTATCTTCACAGGAGTTTCTGGAAGATGTGCGAATCGCCCTAGCTGACACCAACCTACAGGAATGGGTACAGGAAGATCCTGAACATCGTGTAGAAAAAGACGATCTTGCCTATCAAGGCTCTGCTATCTATGTCCCAACAGAGACATTGCAACAACAAGTGTTAAGATGGATTCATGATTCCCCGTTGGGTGGACATTTGGGGATTTATAAAACCATTGCTAGCGTGGAACGTTCCTTTTGGTGGCCCCGATTCCGAGAAGATGTACGGTATTTTATAAAGAACTGTGCTGTCTGTGTTCAAGGAAAGTCCATTCATGTAAAACCTATTGGACTTCTTAGACCTTTACCTATTCCTCCAAAACCCTGGCATACTCTATCAATGGACTTCGTAGTCGAAAGGGCACCTTGCGATGAAATGACTGTGATCTTGGTGGTGGTAGACCATTTGACAAAAATGGGGCATTTTATACCGTTGGCTGGCCTGCCCACCTCAGCGGAACTGGCAGTGGTGTTCCTTCAGCATATTGTTCGCGCTCATGGCATTCCTTGTGTGCTTATAACCGACAGAGGAACCCAGTTTACTTCCCGTTTCGGGAAGACTCTTTGGAAAACTTTGGATATCGATGCACGACTCTCCTCCTCCTACCATATCCAGACTGATGGTAAAACGGAACACCTGAATCAGACGCTAGAGCAGTATCTTCATTGTTTTACCGTGCAGAATAACATGGAATGGACTAAGTTGATTTGGATGGCAGAATTTGCCTATAATAACGCTATACACTCCACTCTGGGTTGTCCCCCTTTTTTTTGTCTTTTTGGCTATCACCCTAATGCACTCCCATTCGAAGTACCTGTGCACTCACCTTTACCTAGCATACATGAACACCACGCACATCTCAAGGCGGTGTTAATCGCTGCAAAGCATAGCCTGGCCACTGCTCAGTCCTCACAGAAACGCTTTGCAGATAGGAGAAGGACACTCGAACCAGATTACAAGGTGGGGGACAGGGTATGGCTTTCCACAAAAAACCTTCATCTAAAAGGGGAGAATAAGTTGAAGCCTAAATATGTAGGGCCATATAGTGTAGTCGAGGTTATCAACCCAGTGGCTATGAAATTGTCCCTTCCTGGCTCATGGAAGATCCATCCAGTATTTCATGTTTCCCTCCTTCAACCTTGTCCTCCTGGTATGAGACTCTCGGATAGGCCCCTCCATGTTGAGGTGGATGGGCAGGAGGAATATGAAGTACAGTCCATTCTTGACTCTCGTATGGTTAGAGGTAAGGTTCAGTATCTGGTGGAATGGAAGGGTTATGGGCCTGAGGAGAGAACCTGGGAACCTGTGAGCAATCTCAACTGTCCGGTGTTGGTGGATCTGTTCCATGAATTGCACCCGGGTAGGCCGGGATGACCGCCGGGTCGGCTGTCCTTGAGAGGGGGTTCTGTAGCGAATCTGAGGTTGAAGGGACTGATGCCCTATCATGCACGAAAAGCGGGTAGTGTCCCTAGGACTACAGCTACCAGCATGCCTTGGGACCTTTTCTGCAGACATAAGCCCCTCCTTCACAGGGGAAAGGTGCTTGTCAATTAACCTGCTTACAGATAGGAATGGCGGATGGTGATCCCCGCCGGATTCCAGCGTGAAGACTCAAGCCTCGTTGGAGAGTTCCAGCTTTCTCGTTTTGGACGTGGTAAAGCCCAGACCTCTGGAGTATCGGAGGGTGTTTATGACAATCACCACGTAGTACAGCGGAGGGAGAGCGGGCTCGCCTCCTTCACCCTGACCTTTTTCCTGGAGAACCGAAAAATCCCTGTTGGAAAGAGAAGCCGCGATGCATGTTAAACGCGCGGAGACGCGTTTAATAGCACGTGAGTAAAAGAAAAGCATTTAAACTGTGTACCGCGTCTGAGAGTAAGACGCGTCCGGTGCAATTGCTTTCAGTTTTAGCGAGGGATTCTTGCTGAGGAATGCCGTAGTGTTTGTTTGGACACAGCTTGATTTCATTTTCCTTGGAGCATGTTTGGAAAGTGCCAGGCAATTGCTTTCAATTACGGACACGAAGTGGTACCACTTATAATGATCTAAGGAACCAGTGTTGTGACTGTAAGAACGCCTTGTTAAACAGGGGAGACGAAACACCCTTTGTCTAGTGACTATTTTGCTTAGTTGTATTGCAGCATTCTAAGACTGTGCACCTTTTGGGGAAGTATTTGTTTGCTGACATTACCTCTCGGATGTTGGGCAGAAACTAGATCTAAGCTAAGGATTAGAAATTCAGTACAGAGCATCTGTTATTGCAGCGGGCTGTGAGACCTTGGTGAGTAGGAAGAGGGGACGAACAATATTTTGTAAATAGAGTACAATTGAACAAAAAGTAATCTTTTGCTTTATCACCCTATATGCCGCCTTGAAGGTCTTACGCACCCAGCGCAGAGTGTATACCACGCCCTTGAGAGGAATACCGAAAATACAGCCTCTTTATTCTTTTATCCCCTTCCCCTTTTTTCCCCGGGGCACGAATTCACGCAGAGAGTATATTCTTCTCTGTTGGGGGTCGTGTCGGGAGGAATTGGGGGGCTTAGCTTCAGACATCGTCTCCGCTTGGCACAAGAACAAGTTTAGTGGCGTTCTTCTTCCTTGCGCTACTGCCAATCCCGACAGTCGGCCTGCCTGCAAACCCAAATAAATGCAAATGGCATGTCAATACCATTTTATTTATTTGCCACTGCACTGGCTCACACTGTGTACAGTGAGAGGGTGGGGGCGGGGCTGAAAAATGCAAATGCAGGATGGCGGCACTAGCCTATAGTCTGCATGTCAGATTGGTCGGCTATCTACAGCTATCCTATCCGACATGCACACTGTAGACCCAGCAATCCAATGGACTGTGAAACAGCCTGTGGGTTGCTGGCACAGGTCCCCAGCCTCATAGCGCACGCTAGGTTAGCCTGCTCCCACCAATCCTGGAGCTGCTTTAACAGCATGAAACCAGCTCCAGGATTGGTTGGAAATGCGTTTCGTAAGCATGAAGGAAGTCCTTCCTTTTCCTGCTAAGGAAAGCGAAGAGGAGTGTACTGGTTGTGCTCCTGAGTTTATAGTGAATCGGGGCGCCTTCACGCCCCACCATTTCTTATTTACGGTAGCAGCGACTGAGTTTGGTCCTGTAAATGTGACCTGCATGTGGAAATAGCTGTGGGAGACTGAGTATCAGCCTCACCCCCACTTCAGCCAATGAAGCGGGGGCTCACAACCCCCGTCCAGTCACCATTATAGACATACTTTGAGAAACAAACTCATCATGTAGGTTGCTCAGGAGATGGTCGTCCTCATTCTCACCTCTGTGTACTTTCCACCCCAGTGAATGGCGCTGATGTTGACATTGAGTTGGTGACCCGCGGGGGCCCTTCCATCATAGGTGCCCACCCTGACAAAGCTGCTGGTGTTGCTGGATGTCATGTGCCAGTACAACAGGTCAACGAAGGGTGGGGAGTCTCCGTTGGCATCGAAGAAGGCCTCGCTTCCAGCTGAGATCTTCCAGCGTGTATTCTTCACATAGTGCAACATCTGTGTACAAATGATAACATTCCATTAGGAAGAGTGATGCATGTGTTTTAGCTTTCAGACATACTACCCCTTATTTTCTTAAGAAACCAAGAAAATTTGGCAAGTCTCCTCTGGTTGCTTTCCATAACTCATAGCTTTTCCTTCTAATTGTAATTTGTTTTTAACAATAAGGCAAGCACGTGGCATAAATGATGTACAAAAAACCTAATGGAAATGGTACAACCTCACAGTGCTTCCAGATGGGTACCCAGCACTCTGCTGCAAGATCACTGAAGAAAGATGTGGACTTCTGTGCATGCTCTTGCCCAGTGATGGACAAGGGTATTTTTCTACAGTTAATGACAGCCATTGCAGAAAAAGTACAAGGAATATCACTGAGAGTAATAGGTATTACCAGCTCCTGCAGAGTGAAACTTTGCAGGTCAGACCAAAGGCCCAGGTTTACTAAGGCAGGACAGCAAGCAAAGTTGTTCTGCTGAGTTGCGTTGTGAGAAGTTGGCCTGGTAGGGGATGTTTCCAATTCTGGAACCACCTACTACCTGACCAAACAATCCCTTATGGTGTCTGGTTGTAAGTCAACCTTATTAGACAAGCTATCCTAGGGGTAGCATGGACTAAGCAGCCTAAAGGCTTAACTTAAGAGGTCGTGTTAAGCGAGCTGTTTTACCACATACAATCCTGTAATACCAAATGAAAGGACACCACACAAGTATATATTATAAAAATATATGTGTTTATTACTAAAAACAATCCCCAGTATTCTTTATGAATAAAGGGGCACAAGCGTTAAATCAAAAGCACTGTTTAAACATACAAAGTTGCACAATTATGGATGAGGGCAGGGGGCCACTCAAACCATATACTAAACAAGTGGTATAAGAGATGCCACTCGAGCAGTGGTTAGGCCTAGGGCCTAGGGAATCGCTGGGAGCAGTCAGGACAAGCAATGCTGAAGTCGGGAATGGCCCTCGGGATTCGGGAGATGTGCGGAAAGCGCACGCACGCACCAATGTTAACCAATGGTGCGTAAAAGTTGTAAAGTTAAGGTTAAAGGACACTTCCGCTGAACCTAGAGGAACAAAACTTAACACACAGACCCTAGAGGTGTGCACCAGTGTGGGAACACCGGCGGAGCAAAGTTACCTCACCCACAGGAAGTGGGTGCACAGGGTCGAAGTGGCGTCGGGTTCTGACACGCAGGCTCTTGGTGCTTGAAGCTGAAAGGGCTGCAGGCGGTTAAAGATGAAGTGTCCGGTGGAGTCCAAGGGTGGACTCAAGTCGAAGGGTACCTGAAAGCAGAGGGGACAGAGTCTGGGTCACTCAGCAGTGACCAGGGTGGAACCAGGACGGAACCAGGCAATGTCGGGCGCAATCAGGTGGTCGTCGAGGAGCTTCTCTCCGCTGTCACGTGGGCTCTGGGGCATCTGCGACGTCCAGGAGCAGGTCACGATCTGTCCCACGCAGGCTCTCACCGTCGGTACAGTCGGCTTCAAGTTTGGAGCAAACAAGCCTTGGCAAGAGCAATCCACGCGGGATCGGAAGATTGCTTCTCACTCGGACCAGGAAGGTCAGAGTCGGGGCTCCTTTTCAGGGGAGCTGGTGTGGATCTGGAGCAACCAGATTCACGAGTCTTCTTAGTTGTTTCGTCGGCACAGGGACCACTAGCCAGCTGGCAAGGGACCAGGCCAACGCGTTGAGCCAAATAGAGCAGGAGGGCCCCACGCAGCACTCGTCGAGTGTGGAGGGCTGAACTTCGGCTCAGGAGTAGCTCAGGGTGGGGGCTTCTCAAACCCCGGTGTACAGCTGCGAGGGTCACTCGTGGGCTGCACGGTCAGCGTCTCGTGGTCAATTCAAGATGGCGTGCCCCACGCTTCCGGTCGCCTCCACGGGTCTCAGCTTTGCAGGGACTGTGGATCGGGCTGTTAGAAGGCAGGCAGGCTTGATCTCGTCGATCTCAGTCGCTCGAGTTCCGGCGGGAACTGCAACTAAGTAGACGTCGAGGGCTGGATGGTGCCTGCTGCTGCAGGGTGGTCACTCCTTGACCACAAGGGAGAGTCTTCGGGCTTCCACGTTGAAGTGGAGGTCCAAGGGTCCAGAGTTTCATTTCAAATGTTTCTTCCAGGAAATCTGATGTGCATTGGCACTGCTCCCACTCTTATTCGAATCTGGTGGGCGTGATTACCTGCTAGGTCCCCTCCTATGGGTGGGACCCAGGAAGTGGGTGGATACACCCCCTTCCTTTGATCCAGGCCGCCCTGGCACGAGGGCTGGAGTGCCCCAGAACCGGTTTGGCCGGATTATGCAAGGGGCAGCCTTGTGCGCCCCAAGCAGTGTCTGGTTTCTTTCAAACCTCCCTGCTACAATACACTATCTCCTGTCTGGAGGGTGGTGACACCCTCCTGTGACAGGAAACCCTTTGTCCAGGACCCCTTTGGCTGAGTTTCGGTCAGCTCCAGGGGTCCAGACATTTGTCTGTGGCAGAGGCATCCATTTTGTGGATCTTAAGGTCTTTGGAGAAATCAACCGCATTAAAGTAAAGTAACATGTCTTACCCCTCTAGAGGGGTGGAATGCCATCCCCGTCGCCAGAACTGGCGAGGGGATGGTATTCCAAAGCGTATGACACCTTACACGACATGTTTTGATAAAGCCAAACCAAAGTTGCTAAATAACCGCGAGGATTATAAGGCACTTAATAGTATATGGTATGGCATTATCCTGAAACAGCTTAGGGATTTGTTCCCGACGGCTGCAGACAGGCTCAGCTCATGCTAGAGCTCCATCTCACATGAAACCACGCACTCAGCCTCCAGGATTGATGAGGCCTGACTATAGGAGTGGCTCACAGGTTTACATGTGTCCAGATATAGGTTTAGACATAGGTATACTATATCTAAGCAAGGGGTGTGTACACCACCTTACCCCAGCTGAGTGATCAGCCAGTTGTGTCAATTTAAGAACCAGCCAGGGGTGGCAAAAGATATGCTGCAGCCCCTGGTAGGCCTTAGTGGCTCCTATGCCCTGTGCACCTATAGTGCATTCTACAGGGGCTGACAAGGAGTCCATTTCCAATTGGTATGTGCCTATAGCACATGTGTCAGTAATTTAGTGAGAGAACAGCAGGCTGGGGGTCTGATCAGCAGGCCCACAGCCTCAGTAGTCGAAAACCAGTGAAGCAAAAAGCAAAAATTTGGGGTGACCATAGGATAGCAGACCCTACTCTCCTACACAACCCCCCCCCAAACGCAGGGACATTAAACTAACCTTGACCAGATAAGTCTTCATGTTCTAAGTGGAAGTACCTGGAGAGACCATCTGCATTACCATGGTCAGTCCCTGGGCGGTGCTCCACTGTAAAGTCCATCCCCTGTAGGGAAATGGACCACCTGAGCAGTTTGGGATTTTCACCCTTCATCTGATTAAGCCACAAGAGGGGCTTATGGTCTGTTTGCACCAGGAAGTGAGTTCCAAACAAGTAGGACCTCAACTTCTTTAATGCCCAAACCACAGCAAAGGCCTCCCTCTCAATGGCTGACCAACGTTTTTCTCTTGGGGTCAGCCTCCTGCTAATGAAAGCAATTGGCTGGTCTTGACCATCTTGATTAAGTTGTGAGAGCACAGCTCCCACCCCCAACTCAGAAGCATCTGTCTGAACAATGAACTGTTTGGAGTAGTCAGGACTCTTTAGGATAGGTGCAGAGCACATGGCCTTCTTCAGGTCTTCAAATGCCTTCTGACAGCTAACTGTCCACTGAACCTTTTTTGGCATCTTCTTGGATGTCAAGTCATTTAGGGGTGTCACTATAGACCCATAGTTCTTCACAAACTTCCTGTAATACCCAGTCAGGCCCAAGAAGGCTCTGACTTGTGTCTGGGTAACTGGAGGAGCCCAGTCCTGTATGGCCTGGATTTTGCTCTCCAGTGGCTGAACCTGGCCTCCACCAACTAGGTGGCCCAGGTATACAACCTTACTCTGCCCTATCTGGCACTTAGTGGCCTTGATAGTTAGGCCTGCCTTTTGCAGGGCCTCCAAAACTCTCTTCAGGTGGATCAGGTGATCCTCCCAGGTGGAGCTAAAGACAGCAATATCATCCAGATAAGCTGCACAAAAGTCATCCAACCCAGTAAGGACTTGGTTCACCAACCTTTGGAAAGTGGCAGGTGCATTCTTCAAACCAAAGGGCATTACCACAAACTGATAATGTCCACTAGGGGTAGAGAATGCTGTCTTGGCCTTTGACTCCTCAGCTAGTCTGATTTGCCAGTAGCCAGCTGTCAGATCGAATGTGCTCAGAAACTTGGCAGAAGCCAATCTGTCAATGAGCTCATCTGCTCTTGGAATGGGGTGAGCATCTGTCCTAGTGACAGCATTGAGACCCCTGTAATCCACGCAAAACCTCATTTCTCTCTTACCATCTTGGGTATGAGGTTTTGGCACCAGGACTACTGGGCTGGCCCATGGGCTCTCTGATGGCTCAATCACTCCAAGCTCTAACATCTTTTGCACCTCAGCCTTGATGCAGTCTCTGACATGGTCAGGTTGCCTGTAGATCTTATTCTTGACAGGCAGACTGTCACCAGTGTCCACAACATGGGTACACCAGTCAGTCTGGCTGGGTGTGAGTGAAAACAAATGCCTGTGGGCCTGCAAAACTTGTCTGCAGTCCATCTGTTGCTGGTCAGTGAGGCTGCCTGCCAAGGCTACTCCATCAACTGAACCATCATCAGGGTTCTGAGAAAGCAGGTCTGGGAGAGGGTCACTCTCTTCCTCCTGTTCCCCATCTGTGGCCATGAGCAAGCTCATGTCCTCCCTGTCCACAAATGCTTTCAAGCGATTCACATGGATTACCCTGTGAGGGCTCCTGGGTGTTCCAAAGTCTACCAAGTAGGTGACTTCCCCCTTCTTCTCAATAATAGGATAGGGTCCACTCCATTTGTCTTGGAGTGCTGCTGGAGCCACTGGCTCCAGTACCCACACCTTCTGTCCTGGTTGGAACTCTACCAGCACAGCCTTTTGGTCATGCCAAGCTTTCTGCAATTCTTGGCTGGCCTCCAGGTTTTTGGATGCTCTTTCCATGTACTCAGCCATCCTGGAGCGGAGACCAAGTACATAGTCCACTATGTCTAGTTTGGGCTTTTTGAGAGGTAACTCCCATCCTTCCTTCACCAAACACAATGGACCTCTCACAGGGTGGCCAAACAAAAGTTCAAAAGGGCTGTAGCCAACCCCCTTCTGTGGGACCTCTCTGTAAGCAAAGAGCAGGCAGGGTAAAAGAATGTCCCATTTCCGCCTGAGCTTCTCTGGTAATCCTTTTATCATGCCTTTAAGGGTCTTGTTAAATCTCTCCACAAGCCCATTGCACTGTGGATGATATGGGGTGGTAAACTTATAGTTTACTCCACATTCCTTCCACATTGCTTTCAGATAGCTGGACATAAAATTCGTCCCTCTATCTGATAGTACCTCCTTAGGAAAGCCCACTCTTGAGAAAACTGCAATGAGGGCCTTTGCCACCACAGGTGCTGTGGTGGTCCTTAGGGGAATAGCCTCTGGATACCTGGTGGCATGATCCACTACCACCAGTATGAATCTGTTCCCAGATGCTGTTTGGGGGTCCATTGGACCCACAATATCAATTCCAACTCTCTCAAAGGGGACCCCCACCACAGGTAGTGGTATTAGGGGGGCCTTTGTTGTGCCACCTGACTTACCACTGGCTTGGCAAGTGACACAGGAGCGACAAAACTCCTTGACATCCTCTGACATGTGAGGCCAGTGAAAGTGTGGAACAAGCCTGTCCCACGTCTTGTTCTGGCCTAAGTGTCCTGCAAGGGGAATATCATGGGCCAAGGTAAGGAGGAATCCCCTAAACTGCAGAGGTATCACCAACCTCCTGGTCATGCCAGGCTTGGGGGCTCTAGCCTCTGAGTAAAGGAGTCCCTCATCCCAATACACAGTATGGGTACCTTGGGCATCCCCAGCAGCCTCAGCAGCAGCCTGCTGTCTGAGGGGTTCAAGGGAAGGGCAATCTAATTGAGCCTGCCTCAGGTCTGCCCTTGAGGGTCCCCCTGTCCCCAGAAACTCAACCTGGTCAGGTTCAAGCTCCTCAGAGACAGTCTCCTCTTGGACTGCAGAATCAGTTTCCTCTGAAACCTGATCCTCAACCTGGGGCAAGGTGGAAGGCGAGGCCTTTCCTCTCTTGCTCCTTCTCTTGGGTTGTGGCTGGTCTATTGTCTCAAGATCCACCACTGGTTCAGGAAGGCACTTCTTAGCCTGAGCCCTTGTCATGGCAAGGACATGCTCTGAAATCCCTAGCATTTCTGCATGAGTCCTGTACTCCACTTCTGACCATGCTGAGCTTTCAAGGTCATTGCCTAACAGACAGTCTACTGGTAGGTCTGCACTCACCACAACTTTCTTTAGGCCATCAACCCCTCCCCAGGAGAAGTTCACAACTGCCACACTATGGGAGGTAGTGGAGTTGCTGGCGTTGGTTACTAGGTAGCTCTCTCCTAGTACAATCTGTCCAGGGTCCACAAAGTCAGGTGTCACCATTGTGACACTGGCACATGTGTCCCTGTATGCTTGAGCCAGTTTCTCATTAATTAAGGGAGTCTGCCTGTATTTGCCCAGGTTAGTGGGGCTTACTGCAGTGGGCAACTCAATGTCCACATCATACAGGAGAACTGCCTGTGTAGGGACTCTGACTAGGCCAGATCCTACTTCAATACCCAGGGTCAACCCAGCTACACCCTTGGACTGTGTTCCACCACTGCTTACTGTACTTGGGGTTGCAGTTGCTTTAGGAGCTGTAGTGGTGGGAACTGGATTTGCCTTGGTGCACTCACTGCCCCAGTGTGAAACTGATTTGCAGGTATTACACCAAGGTGTCTTTGGACCTTTGTTCTTCTTCTTCTTGTTACCATTTTGGGAACCACCCTCCTTACTATTAGTTTGGGGGCCTGAAGACTTCTGGTCTTTTTCTTTATCTTTCTGATTCTGATTACCACCCTTCTGGTCTGTTTTCTTCTGGTCACCACCTTGGTTCTGGGGTTTCTGCTTAATCCTTGTTCTGACCCATTTGTCTGCCTTCTTTCCCAATTCTTGGGGAGAGGTCAGATCAGAGTCAATAAGGTATTGATGCAACAGCTGGTTTGTACAGTTATTAAGGATCTGTTCTCTCATCATAAGATTGTACAATCCTGTATAGTCTGAAACTTTACTTCCCTGCAACCAACCCTCCAAAGCCTTAGTGGCACACTCAACGAAATCAGTCCAGTCTTGAGTCTGTGCTTTCTGGGTGTCTCTGAACAACAACCTGTATTGCTCAGTGGTTAGGCCATACCCTTCAATGAGAGCACTCTTCAAAACAGAGTAGTTTTTGGCATCCTCAGGTCTAACTGTGAGGAGCCTGTCCCTCCCTTTCTCAGAAAAGGAGTACCACAAAATTGCAGCCCACTGTTCCTCAGGAACCTGCTGTACCATGCAGGCTCTCTCAAGAGCAGTCATCCATTTGTGGATGTCATCCCCTTCTTTGAAGGGGGCCACAATTTTAGTCAGGTTTCTATTGTCATAGGCCCTGTCTTTTTCTCTTGGAAAATTGCTGCCACCAGTGACATCTAAGCCACTTAATTTCTGCTCTCTTGCCAAGGCAAGTTTAGCTTGAGCTAAGGTGAGTCTAGCTTGACTCAGGGCTACCTCCTCTCTCTCTATCTGGAGTTTGACAGCCCTCATTCTAGCCCTATGCTCAGCTTTCTGAGAAGCAGTCATGCCTCTCTCTGATTCTCTGGAGGCACTAGAAATATGAGAGTCCCCTGAGGGGGATCTCACTCTTCTGTTGCCTGGGAGAATCACATGTTGGGTTCTGGGGAGGTGCTGGCCCTCTCCATTCCCCAGTAGGTCCAAGTTGGCCTGGCTAAGCCTACCAACTGGAACCTGGCTACCCTGATCCTGTACTTCTAAGTCCTCAACATCTGAGTCCTCATCTAAGTCATCATCATCCTCCTCTTCAGGGGGATCAGTAACAGGGGGGTTCCCTCCACTTCCTGTGTCTAGGGAAGCTGCTTTTGCCTTCTCTAAGTCATCCTGTTCTAGGATTTCTACCAGGATTAGGCAGGTGGGGCTTCTGCCCCTTTTTAACCCTCTTGCTTTGCACAAGGCAATCAAGTCTCTGCGGGTTAACTTGTCATATCCAAAAGTTGCCTGGGTAAGGTCAACTGTCACAGGAGTAGACCCTGAGGCTTTTCCTGTGTCAGACATGGTTACTAGTGAGGTGTAAGTGGTGCACTTACCTACACTAAGTGTTTTCCTACTGTACCTTGCTAGTGAGTTGTAGTCAGGGTGTGCTAATCCCTTTAATCTACAACTACTAAGTTCAGTAGAACTTAATATGCTAAGCTTTTGATTTATATGTACCTAGAGGTACTTGATGTGATCTTTCAATTTGATATAAAGATTGCAATGGTAAAACAACAGCAAGCTCAAATCCGCACCGCTGCTCACCAATGTGAGAAGTTGGCCTGGTAGGGGATGTTTCCAATTCTGGAACCACCTACTACCTGACCAAACAATCCCTTATGGTGTCTGGTTGTAAGTCAACCTTATTAGACAAGCTATCCTAGGGGTAGCATGGACTAAGCAGCCTAAAGGCTTAACTTAAGAGGTCGTGTTAAGCGAGCTGTTTTACCACATACAATCCTGTAATACCAAATGAAAGGACACCACACAAGTATATATTATAAAAATATATGTGTTTATTACTAAAAACAATCCCCAGTATTCTTTATGAATAAAGGGGCACAAGCGTTAAATCAAAAGCACTGTTTAAACATACAAAGTTGCACAATTATGGATGAGGGCAGGGGGCCACTCAAACCATATACTAAACAAGTGGTATAAGAGATGCCACTCGAGCAGTGGTTAGGCCTAGGGCCTAGGGAATCGCTGGGAGCAGTCAGGACAAGCAATGCTGAGGTCGGGAATGGCCCTCGGGATTCGGGAGATGTGCGGAAAGCGCACGCACGCACCAATGTTAACCAATGGTGCGTAAAAGTTGTAAAGTTAAGGTTAAAGGACACTTCCGCTGAACCTAGAGGAACAAAACTTAACACACAGACCCTCGAGGTGTGCACCAGTGTGGGAACACCGGCGGAGCAAAGTTACCTCACCCACAGGAAGTGGGTGCACAGGGTCGAAGTGGCGTCGGGTTCTGACACGCAGGCTCTTGGTGCTTGAAGCTGAAAGGGCTGCAGGCGGTTAAAGATGAAGTGTCCGGTGGAGTCCAAGGGTGGACTCAAGTCGAAGGGTACCTGAAAGCAGAGGGGACAGAGTCTGGGTCACTCAGCAGTGACCAGGGTGGAACCAGGACGGAACCAGGCAATGTCGGGCGCAATCAGGTGGTCGTCGAGGAGCTTCTCTCCGCTGTCACGTGGGCTCTGGGGCATCTGCGACGTCCAGGAGCAGGTCACGATCTGTCCCACGCAGGCTCTCACCGTCGGTACAGTCGGCTTCAAGTTTGGAGCAAACAAGCCTTGGCAAGAGCAATCCACGCGGGATCGGAAGATTGCTTCTCACTCGGACCAGGAAGGTCAGAGTCGGGGCTCCTTTTCAGGGGAGCTGGTGTGGATCTGGAGCAACCAGATTCACGAGTCTTCTTAGTTGTTTCGTCGGCACAGGGACCACTAGCCAGCTGGCAAGGGACCAGGCCAACGCGTTGAGCCAAATAGAGCAGGAGGGCCCCACGCAGCACTCGTCGAGTGTGGAGGGCTGAACTTCGGCTCAGGAGTAGCTCAGGGTGGGGGCTTCTCAAACCCCAGTGTACAGCTGCGAGGGTCACTCGTGGGCTGCACGGTCAGCGTCTCGTGGTCAATTCAAGATGGCGTGCCCCACGCTTCCGGTCGCCTCCACGGGTCTCAGCTTTGCAGGGACTGTGGATCGGGCTGTTAGAAGGCAGGCAGGCTTGATCTCGTTGATCTCAGTCACTCGAGTTCCGGCGGGAACTGCAACTAAGTAGACGTCGAGGGCTGGATGGTGCCTGCTGCTGCAGGGTGGTCACTCCTTGACCACAAGGGAGATTCTTCGGGCTTCCACGTTGAAGTGGAGGTCCAAGGGTCCAGAGTTTCGTTTCAAATGTTTCTTCCAGGAAATCTGATGTGCATTGGCACTGCTCCCACTCTTATTCGAATCTGGTGGGCGTGATTACCTGCTAGGTCCCCTCCTATGGGTGGGACCCAGGAAGTGGGTGGATACACCCCCTTCCTTTGATCCAGGCCGCCCTGGCACGAGGGCTGGAGTGCCCCAGAACCGGTTTGGCCGGATTATGCAAGGGGCAGCCTTGTGCGCCCCAAGCAGTGTCTGGTTTCTTTCAAACCTCCCTGCTACAATACACTATCTCCTGTCTGGAGGGCGGTGACACCCTCCTGTGACAGGAAACCCTTTGTCCAGGACCCCTTTGGCTGAGTTTCGGTCAGCTCCAGGGGTCCAGACATTTGTCTGTGGCAGAGGCATCCATTTTGTGGATCTTCAGGTCTTTGGAGAAATCAACCGCATTAAAGTAAAGTAACATGTCTTACCCCTCTAGAGGGGTGGAATGCCATCCCCGTCGCCAGAACTGGCGAGGGGATGGTATTCCAAAGCGTATGACACCTTACACGACATGTTTTGATAAAGCCAAACCAAAGTTGCTAAATAACCGCGAGGATTATAAGGCACTTAATAGTATATGGTATGGCATTATCCTGAAACAGCTTAGGGATTTGTTCCCGACGGCTGCAGACAGGCTCAGCTCATGCTAGAGCTCCATCTCACATGAAACCACGCACTCAGCCTCCAGGATTGATGAGGCCTGACTATAGGAGTGGCTCACAGGTTTACATGTGTCCAGATATAGGTTTAGACATAGGTATACTATATCTAAGCAAGGGGTGTGTACACCACCTTACCCCAGCTGAGTGATCAGCCAGTTGTGTCAATTTAAGAACCAGCCAGGGGTGGCAAAAGATATGCTGCAGCCCCTGGTAGGCCTTAGTGGCTCCTATGCCCTGTGCACCTATAGTGCATTCTACAGGGACTGACAAGGAGTCCATTTCCAATTGGTATGTGCCTATAGCACATGTGTCAGTAATTTAGTGAGAGAACAGCAGGCTGGGGGTCTGATCAGCAGGCCCACAGCCTCAGTAGTCGAAAACCAGTGAAGCAAAAAGCAAAAATTTGGGGTGACCATAGGATAGCAGACCCTACTCTCCTACATGCGTCAAATAGAAAGAGCAGAACCGCGCCATATTACAAAGTGCAGTTCAGCTCTAGGCACCGATTTACATGTTTAATGAGAATAATATGCAGAAATAGGTGTTTATGTGTCCTTTCTTACATGATTTCCGCATTCATTGTTTGTGTTTGACATGGATATGGTTTTCACTTATACTTTGTGATTCCTGAGAGGGCTGTTATCTTTTGTCACTCAGCCAGATGATTAATTATGAGTCAATCATTATGTGGATGTAAGAAATTAGGTTATTACTTTAGGGCAGTGGAAGCCCCACTCCAGCAACAAACCCAATCTTTCTCAGAGTGAACCATAAAAGTCACTAAATTATCCTGTGCTCAATTCACTGGTAGCTTGGCACAAAAGCAGTCAGGCTTAACTTGAGGCAATGTGTAAAGTATTTAAGCGGCACACAAACAGAAATAAAGTGAAAACACAGCACAAGAAAAATCCCAAACTAATGTAGAAAAATATAGTACATTTTAATAAATGTAATGATACCTGTACATGAAAAATTCAATCAGTGAACCAGTGATAATCAGATGTAAAGATGTAAAATCAGCGCATAAAAGCCTAAACCACCACTTGTGGTCCTTTAGTGCCGGTAGACCAGGAAAAAGTTCAGGCCGACTGTAGTGTAGGGGGAGCCCAAGTCGATTACAGGGACTAAATCAGTCCTGCTGAAGAGCCACCTTTAAGTGAGAAAGAGTTCTAATTTGTGGTGGAGGCGGCCACGAGAAACAGGCTGAGCATTCCAGTTGGTCATTGGTGTGGCATGAAAAACAGGCGGGCGTCAGGACAGTCGTCACTGTAGCATGAAGAACAGGCCGGTCGGGCGTCATTAATGGTCGCTGCTGTAGATTGGCATGGTTGGTCATCGTAGGCTTTCATTGCTGGTCGCCAGACTGTCATTGGCAGTGCAAAGAGCAGACTTCACCGAAGCTTCTCATTGGCGGTCCTGGTGGACGGCAGAGTCTTTATATGAATTGGTGGACATGAGTAGCCCATACTTCAGAATTTCACCTTTTATTTCATGAGAGGCACTCTTGGAGGCCAGTCAAGGGTCCCAAACATGAGGAGGGACCTCTTGGTGACCACAGACTCACTCCAGTAGAGACCAGCAGGGCTCAGGCAGCTCCAGTTGCAGGTCCAGGGAGATCTAGTTGCAGAAGGTCAGCTGACAGTTGCAGGGAGGCCTCTAAAGCTTGTTTTGTCCCTGTAGCTTACATTGGCGGTCAACTAACTGAACCTTGGAGTACTCTGGTGAGCCTGGGATGAACGCAAGCAGATCCAGTGTTCCTTCTCAGACAGCAAGGCAGTTCGCCAAGAGGCAGCACAGTCTTCTGGCAACAGGGCAGTCCTTCTTCTGCAACTTCCACCGGTCCAGAAGAGCTCTGATGAGTCGCTCTGGGGGGTCCACTATTTATACCTGGTACCAATCTTTGTTTACAGGAGCTCTCTGTCCTACCCCCACATTTGGATCTGGAAAGTTCTTCCTCATTCCCTGACAAGACTCCAACCTGTCTGAGGGTGACAAAAGGCAGGGCATGCCTGGTGGCAGGTTCCTTTGTTAGTGTAGGAGGCAAAGCCCTTTGAAGTGTAAGTGGGGCTGAATATATCTCCTCTCCAGTGATCCGGCCAGAATGGCCCATTATTTCCACACCTAAGCCCCTTTTGTGCTACTATCTGGATTCAATACACAAACCCCAGCAGCAGAGCCATTCACAGTCATGTGACCCAGGACACTGACTGAAAGCACAAATGGTTGGAACAAGAAAATGGCAACTTTAAAAAAGTGGCATTTTCAGAATTGTGACCTAAAATCCGACTTTACCATTAACCCCTTCGATGCTTGTGACGGAACGGTTCCATCACGAGCGCCGGTTGGGCTGTGCTTATGAAGGAACCGTTCCGGCACGGCCACGCCCGTTTCTTAGAACCTTCAGCACAGCGCGAAAATTCGCGCCGCGCTGAAGGTGTTAAAGGTGACTTAAAATTACAATTCATTTGAGTGCAAACAGCAGATCTCTATCTCCTCCCCATTCAAAGTTAGAATTTATTAAAGGAAATAAGGTAACACAGTATTAGTCATTGGGAGAGATAAGTAAGTAATTTTATTTTTACACAGTTAATTTAAACCAGTGCAATACAATCAAGTTTAAAACAGTAGGGTAAAATACATAAAACCACACATAAAATAAAAAGTTTTGAGCAGCAGTTACATAGTGAGGGAGCGGATTTGTCAGTGTTCTGACTCTTCCTTGCATACTAGAAGGGGCAAAAGTGTGGTGCATTCAATGGGAGAGATAAGCTTTACAGCAGAGTAAAATGACTTTAGGATTTTTTAACTGCAAGGACATGTAAAATCTAAGAACACGTGTTCCACATGTCCTACTTTTTAAATTCTATGTACCCTGCCTTATGAGCCTTTAGGGCCTCTTTTAGGCGTGTCTTGATAGTCCTAAAAAGGATAATTTGGGCCTTTAAAAAGGTTTATTTTACCAGGTCTAAATGGCAGTGTAAATTTACACTATGGGCTACAGTGTCAGGCCTGAGACATGTTTGTAAGTGGTACTTCAGAGGGTGGCACAATGAGTCCTGCAGGCCCACTTGTAGCATTCAATTGACTGGTCCTGGATGCATAGAGTACCAATTACTAAGGCCTTACAAGTAAAGTAAATGTGCAAATTAGGTATAGTCCAACGTTATCATATTTGAAGGAGAGAGCACAAGCACTTTAGGACTGGCAAGCAGTGGTAAAGTGCTCAGAGTCTTAAAACCAATAGAAACAATTTCAGCAAAACGGGAGGGGTGAAGGTAAAATGTTTGGGGGACTCCCACCCAAGGGTGCCAGATCTAACAGTGGGCCTTTAAGACTCTCTGACAACTCCAAAGTCTCATTCTGTGGGCACAGTATCTTGCAGTCTTTGTCCCCTCTGACACTATGGGCCTGGTTCACAAAGAGCCTCTGCATTCGCGGTGGACGCCCCGCGGTCATGGAGAGTCTCCGCGCTCGGGGTGAAATCTCCGCAGTGAGAATTCTTACTGCCCCGATTGCAGAGACTCCCCATGACTGTGGGGCCTCCGCCATGGGTGCAGAGGCCCTTTAGGAACCAGGTCCAGTGTGTCCTCTTGTAGTTTCTTCCTCTACCAGTCTGTTCCCGTCATCTTATTCTGTACCCCCTATTACCACTTTGTGATCTGTTGGATTTTAAAGTCACAATTTTGAAAATTACACTTTTAAAAAGTTGGCATTTTCCTATTTTAGCCATTTGAATCACATGACTAGGTGTAGCTGGTAGTTGATCCCAGACAGAAAGACAAATGTAAATAGGTGTTGACAGGATGGGCCATCTCTGACTTGATGAGGGGGAGGAGCTGTCACCTACCATACTTGCACATCACACAGGCTCTGCCTGAGCACTCTCACAAAAGGATTGACAATGGGCCCAGCACAGGGGGCTGGAAATTCCAATCACCTCTGTGGGTGGAAACCTCCAGAAACGTCTACTTCAAAGCTGGTGCCAGAAATAAATCCTGGACCCTTAGACCCAACCCTTAAGTTTACCTCTGAACCTTTGGAAACCTCAGAAGGACTGCTGTGCTGCTTTGCAAGAAGGACTTTTACTCTGCTGCCCTGCTGCCTGAGTGAGAATGACTGGACCTTCACTTTGAACCCAGGATCATCAGAGCAACTCCAAGGGCTAGTTTGCTGGTCCCCAGATCAGAGCCTCAGTGGCATAAAAGGCTCCTACCACCTTGAACCCAGCACCTAGACTTTGCCTGCTGTGAGTCCTACCCCCCAAGTGATGCCACCCCAGTTCTAGATCCTAGTAAGGGAGCCTAAACATGCTCTGCCAGCCCAGATGTGGTCCTGCAGGAAGTAACCACCGCAGTGCAATGCATCTCTTCGCAGCCGCATGAAAATCTCTGCAATGTGAGGTATCCCACCACCGGGCCTCACATCACAGCCCACAATCCCCCGAACCAGCTGCTGCCTGATGCATCCTCGATTCAGGCCTTTGTGACACAAGCCCCTTGTCAGCAGCATCCTCAACGACGACGCATGATTTAGAATCACAGCCCTGCAGCTTCTTCTAAACTACGGATGCACGATGCAACCTTGCAGCAGGATTCTGCATCGCAAGCCCATCATAGATGGCATCCTCGACGACAATGCAGGACTCTGCATTTCAGCCGTGCAGCTTCTCAGAACAGCCACTGCTCGATGCATCCTCGGTGCGCAATCTCGCAACACTCCGCAAACCAGGATTTAAGGTACTTTGTTCAGGGGGCCTAACTTGGTCCCTTAAGCCGGCCCACACTCCATCACAGTCGGCCTGATCTGGTGACTTTGTCCAGGTCCAGCGTGACCAGATAACCATGGTTGACGCTTGTGCTGAAGACACTTTTTTAACTTAAATCTTTAAAATTGCATATCTCCGGTTCTACTGATGAGATTTTTGGCACTTTGGTCTCAAATATTTTATTGCATTTTATTCCATTCTTACAAATTGGTGTGGGATATTTCTTTATGCGTTGGTTTCACTTTATTACAGTTTGAAATGCTGCTTAAATACCTTACACCTTGCCCTTACGTTTTACGCCAAGCTACCAGAGAGTTAAGCACAGGTTAATTTGGGGTTTGATTCTGTTTCAACCAGACACAATTTGCCTGGTGAAGACATGAGAAAGTAGAGGAATCTCCCCAGACAGAATTGTGCAATGCTGCATTCCTGTGAGCTGGGTGGGACACACTGGAGAAGGGAGAGAGAGACTCCCTTCGCTAGTGTGCTCTTTAATTCAGTGAGAGATCACGCCGAAGATCTCTAGTCACTCCCATGGAGTGTGTTGTGGGACTATCAGCCTCAGAGTCTTTTCTGTCGTGACAGACGGCTTTTCAAGAGGAAGAGGCAGTGGAGAAGTATGTACTTAAACAGAAGCAGAACCACAATATAAAACTTCAAAGACCCAGACCCTAAATCACATTTGGTGTCTGGAAATGGACTATTAGAGGGTGAGGTTGAGATCCCAAACATTGTCATCTACCAAGCAGCCGCATGGGCTGTGTGAGGAGGAGAAGGTCTGCAAGACTTCTGACTGTGTTCAGGACTAGGGGCAAAGGTCACCTAGATCCTCCTGCTGGGTGAAGGGACATCATACAGGGAAACCAAGACCACCTGCTCTTGTGCCTGGAGCACACGTGCCTGCTTGCTCACCAAGACCGATTCAGAAAAGGGGATTCAGTGTGCCCTGTGAAGAAGAGGAGAGGGTTGGAGAGACCAAGGTTTAGTGGGGGGCACTGTTGAGTGTACTCCCGGAGCAAGTTGTGAGGACACGGCTGCTGCACCGATCGGGTCATTGCCTGTGTGCAGATTCGAATTGGTGACATCTGTATGCCAGAAGAGGGCCTCTGTGAAGATAGCCGTGGAAAGAGTACCTTGTGGTAGAAGCAAAGCGGTGAGCCTACATGCCAAGATGGGCTGTTGTAGTACAACTGCTGTGTGGTAATGGCCGGTGCCATTGAGGCAGTGGAACGTCTACCCTATATGCCAGAAGAGGCTGCCAGAAATATTTGTGCTGTGAGGATTGGGCTAAAGCCTGAGAACTGTGAAGCCGGTAGGTCAAAAGGAGCATCGAAGGAGCATCGAAGACTGCACCTGTCCTGACCCTGTGGGCTGAGTGAGGACAATGTAAATGTAAATGTAGTAGTACTTGTATAGCGCACAAATCACCCATGAGGGTATCTCGGCGCTTGTATGCATACCACTGTGGAACCCTTCCTGGCTTTTTCCCTGTGAAGTGCCCACTCCTGGGCACCCCCAAGGTGAAGCCAGGCATCCTAGCGCTGTTGGGTCCGTTGTGGAGATTAAGCAAGCTATTGCCCAGAGTTGCAGAGTGGGACTCCATGATTAGAATAGGCACCGAGGCGAGAATTATCAGGTCCGAGGAAATTGAGCCCAAGACCCGCCGAGGTGGGAATTGAACCCTGGTCCGGACAGAGACCTCTGCATCAGGGTCTGCTGCTCTAACCATTGAGCCACACTTCTCCACAATGCCCTCTCAGCCATTGACCTTGATGCCACTCTACTCTACAATCTATTCCACTCTACTGTACTCTATGCAAATGCTCTGGTCGCCACTACACTCTATGCCACTCTACTGTGCATCCACACCAAGCCACTCTAATCCAAGTCTGCACCATGCACTGCACTCTACAACACTTTACACCACTTCACTCTATCTACTCAAAGCAATTTACTCTACGCCACTCTATGCTGCTCCAGTCTACACCACTGTAATCTACCCTACGCCACTCCACTCCACTGTCACCCCATAACTGAGACCCAGATCAGGAGCATCAGCAGCAAGCTGTTGGGGAGTACAGAACTTACAGTGCAGAAGGAACCTGGGAACACCTGCTGGAGACGACTGTGTAGGCTCAGAGGAGAGCCTGAACTTGCCAAGTGTTGCCCGTCCTCCCGTGTGCAGCCGACTCACCGAGCAGGACTGGAGCCTTGCAAGTACCTGCGGATGGGGAACTCACTGCACGCTTCCTCTCTGTTGGAGCGGGCACAACTGGTAACCGGCCTACTAGGCCTCAGGAGACTCGCTGCTATAAGCTCTGCTGCACCAAGACATTTTGACTGTGTTCCAGGAGTCGAAGTGGACTCTTGAGTTAAGGCCTAATAGTGAGCATTCCCTTGATGCGGCTGCCAATGAATGGGGAATAGAACCTCGAGGGGGGAATGTATTGTTGTGTATAAATGTTGTAACCTACCTTTGAATGTGTAGGGTTTAAATTAAAGTACTTCTTTTTATAGTAAAGGTAAGCATTTTACTGCACATTGATTCATGCATACTGCTGTGCGCTCTTTGAGTTAAGAGTCGTCTTCACTAACCTGTATCCACACTTTCCCCCCAAGATAGCCTTTGACTGCTCGTCCAAATCTGTCACCGACATTCAAGTGCAGAAGGGGTACTTGGCCCAGTTGCTCAGGATCCATTATAGGTCAGGTCCAAGGCATCAGGAGTAAAAGGCCTCAACCACCACGGTTGGGCCCAGTTACACCTATATGCCTCAAGGTCCTCTGAAAGGGGTTCTGGTAACATCCACTGGTGAGTTTATTCAAGCTATGATTAAAGTATCGGGCAGATATTCCATATTTTATGGATCCAAATGACCTTCTTTTAAAGTTAAGATACCATGGACATTTGAAGTCAACAGTGTTAAACTAAACAGGGCTAACTAAATAAATAAATAACCCAGTAGAAATATACTTTAAATAATGAACCTTAAGAGAGCTCTAAAGCAAAATCCCATCCATACAGTACAAAATGCCCTCACCTGCCAAGGTTGTAGGTTTTGAAGATCTGCACATGAACTGTTAGCAAAGGGACCTTCCAGAGGTTTGCATGAAATCAGATCATCCAGGGCATGAGACAAAGCATAGATGGCGTTGTATGCAGTAAAAGTAAATCTAGCATTATAAACTGATGCATCTAGACTTCGCAGGCTTTCTGTTCCTGAGCAGAATTTCTTTCCATTTGATGCATTTTCTGCATCTGTTCTGCTCAGCTCTCCAGACCAGGTGCAGTTGAAGACCTGCTCCCAAAACCTTGTTAGGAAGATGTCTCCAGAAGTGTTAGATGGATGGATTCCATATATGAATTCTTTAAACCCAGGGATTTCCCGGTTGGAAACTGCAATCCCCAATGTACCATTCAACATTTCCCACAATTCCCTTGTAGTAAACATTGAGGAAGGTGTCAAGCTTGTAATGCTAATCCACATTTTGTCGGTATATCCGAGCATTGCCATTTCCTTCAGCACCGGCACAATGTGAACTTCAAAGGCGTAGCAGACAACCACAACGGCGGTGGATCGATGCAGGATCCCTATTATACGGTCCAGGGATGCACGGCTGGAGTCTGTTGGTAGGGTCTCAAAAAACTCAACACAGATCCGCCTTTTCTCTGCCTCTTGCTTCAGCATCTGACTGCCTTGGAGACAAATGTCATTGTTGGAGATCAGAATCCCTATCCATGTCCATCGAAATAGAATCAGAAGCTGAACTAGAGCCAGAGGCTGGATGGCATCGCTGATCACTGTCCGGAAGAAAGATGGGAATTGAGTTTTGTCACTTAAAGCAGGAAGAGCCGCTCCATGGCTGATCTGTTTGGGGGACAAAGTGAAATAATCATTTTAAACTGTTCAAGTTGAGTAGTCTAATGATAGGATTTGGGTGCATATGTATCAAATACCGGTATTGCGATTCTCAAATAGCGATTTTTTCGAACCGCTATTTGACAATCGCAAAACGGGATGTAATAAAAAATTCGCAAATATTTTGCGATTCCTTGGCATTCCTTAATTGCAATTAGCAAATAGCGAATCGTAATTAAGGAATACCTTCCCATTCATTCCTATGGACTAAGAGGCCCATAGGAGTGAATGGGAAGACATTCTCAATTTGCGATTCGCAATTAGAGAATCGCAAATTGAGAATGCAATTTCAAGGGTGCCAGGGTGTCAAAAGGACACCCTGTTGCACCCCTGAAATATGCATGTGTGCATATGTGGCGCACATGCATGCCCTAAGGGCATGTATGTGTGGCACATGGCACTTTGAAAAAAGCATAAAAGTGCTTTTTTTCAAAGAATTAGCAAATTACCACCAACTGTCAGATGGTGGTAATTTGCGATTTCGTATGCCAAATTCGCACAACTTAGGTGCTTTCTACATCGCATTTAAGGAATCGCAATTTGCGATTCCTTAAATGTAATCGCAAAATAGAGAATCGAAAATGTTGCGATTCTCTAATTTGCGATGCCCTTCAGGGATGATACATCCCAAAAGGTCTTTTCCCGTTCTCAAACGGGCCGATTCTGAGAATCGGCCCATTTGCGAATGGGAAAAGGGCTTGATATATATGCCCCTAAATCATCAATGTAAATCTACTTTAAAAAAATCCAAGCTTAAGATTGGTCGTGAATGTTTAATTTATGCTATTTGTCTTATGCTTGAATTATAGAGGAAACCATTAAATTAATTTTCTAGGTTTAATTGTGAGCACTTACAAACCAAAGTCTAGTAATTTAATGTGGCTTGAGGCACATCAAGTGCAAATGCTTGCTTCTAGATTGTTTAAGCGTGACATGCTATGTTTCAGGAATTAAGATTATTCTCTACAATACATTTTTCACATGGTATCTGCTGTTTTCTTTGCTGTGCCACTGGTAGAAAGCAAAAGAAACAATTGATGGACGGAATGCTGACAAGGCAAACATTCACCCCCAGTCACAAGAATCTAGGTTAAATCCATCATTCTTTTGCTCGCCACACCACCCCAGTTTGGACCGAGCCATATGCAAATCAGTCTTGACCCTGTTACTTGAGGGAACAGTCCAGCCCGAACTGCCAAGCCAGGTCCTCCCTGGACTGTAAAAAAGCATCCTGGGAGTGGTTTCAGGGCATCACCCTATATCAGCCAGGCTAGCTTGAATCCAGTGGTGTAGTGAGCATGGGACCCCCGTCTAGGCATACCCTTCCCACTTAGAGCGACATATGCAAAAGAAACAATTGATAAAAGGAATGCTGACAATGCATACACTCACCCCCAGTCACAAGGTTCTGGGTTAAATCCATCATTCTTTTGCTCACCACACCAGAATGAATCCATCCATATGCAAATCAGTCTTGCCCCTGTTCCTTGTGGGAACAGTCCAGCCCGAACTGCCAAGCAAGGTCCTCCCTGGACCGGAAACAAGCATTCCTGGGACCAGTGTCGATGCATCACCCTTCATTAGCCAGGCAGCTTGAATCCAGTAATGTAGCGAGCACGGGACCCATCTCTGGGCATACCCTTCCCACTTAGGGCTACACATGCAAAAGAAACAATTGATGCACGGAATGCTGACAATGCAAACATTCACCCCCAGTCACAAGGATCTGGGTTAAATCCATAATTTTGCTCACCACACCAGTTTGAATCCAGCCATATGCAAATCAGTCTTGCCCCTGTTCCTTGTGGGAACAGTCCAGCCCAAACTGCCAACCCAGGCCTTCCCTGGACAGTAAACAAGCATTCCTGGGACCGGTTTCAGGGCATCACCCTTTATCAGCCAGGCAGCTTGAATCCAGTGGTGTAGTGAGCACGGGACCCACGTCTGGGCATACCCTTCCCACTTAGGGCGACATATGCAAAAGAATAATGGATTACACCCAGATCCTTGTGACTGGGGGTGAATGCTTGCATTGTCCAGCATTCGGTCCATCAATTGTTTCTTTTTCCCTGGTAGAAAGCAAGCACAGCCTTGGCCACACAGAATGAATATCAATACCCTGATGCATCCCTTAACATTAGAATGATTTGGTGGGCTTGGAAGTCAAACAGCTATGTAGTAAACCATGGCTCCCTGGCAAATTAACATGTAGTAATAAGTAATTTTATAAATGCATGATGAAACATATGTTAGCTACAATAGTACAATAAATAATTTCAAATCTGTGAACAAAAAATGTTAGAGACACTAGGAGGACACATAAAGGAAAATGTTTGGAATAGGAGTGTTGGTTAAACCACAAGGAACTAATTCTTCTGGAACGATAGTAAGCAAAGTTCAATAAATTCAGTCACACCAATTTTTCTGCTAATTTCTGGTCACCATGTCTGCCTGCTTTGGTGCTGTCTGAATGTATGAATGTTGTGTTGAATTACATGTGTGTTGCCTGAGACTGTATGTGTAGGTGGGTGTGTATGGGCCACATGGTGCTAATTATGATTTATAGAAAATATGTACTTCTTCTATAATAATACCCAAATTCTCTCCAAAACATTACAGGTGTATCTAAGGATTCTAAAATTAACAGATAGCAGTTGTTAGATCTGGCATCCTTGGCATGATTTCCCCTGACTTTTTGCCTTCTGACCTCCTCATTTTCACTGTTTTGCTGACTTCATTTTGCTGGCTTTTGGAATCTAGTCACTTTACCACTGTTAAGCAGTGCTAAAGTGCATGCGCTCTTTCCTTAAAACCTGGTAACATTGGTTTATCCTGAATTGGCATATTTGATCTACTTATAAGTCCCTCGTAAAGTGCACTACATGTGACCAGGGATTTGACATCAAATGCTTCTAGTGGGCCTGCAGCACTGATTGTGCCACACACTTAAGTAGCACTTTAAACATGCCTCAGGCCTGCCACTGCAGAGCCTGTGTGTGCAGTTTTAGATTGCCATGTCGACCGGGCAAAGTTTAACTACTTGCCAGGCCCCAAACTTCCTTTTTATTACTTATAGGTCAATCCTAAGGTAGGCCCTGGACAGCCTATTGGCAGGGTGTAGTGTATTTAAAAAAGTAGGATATGTGATTTTAAGTTTTACATGTCATGGTAGTGAAATACTCTTAAATTAGTTTTTCACTACTGCAAGGCCTATATCTTCCATGGATAACATCGTGATTGCCTCATTAAATATTATAAGTGTAATTTTCAATTGGGAAGAGATGGGACCCCCAAATTTGGTGTCTATCGAATCACAGTTTTAAAACACAACTTATAGTGAAGTTGTTTTTCACCTGCTATTCTGAAAATACCATGTGGTGCTTTCTTCCTGTCTCTGAAAAATACCACTGTGGTGGCTGTCACACACAAAGGCAGAGTAGGTGTGACTGAGTGGCCATCTGCACGCAGATGGGTCATCCTGAGAAGCATGGGAGGGAGGAGCAGACACTTACACCTGAAAGGGATGTTTTCTGCTGCCACATAAAGGGTTGCAAACTCCCCTGTAGTAGGACTGGAGCCAGGGCAGAAAAGGCAGGGTCTTGTGCACTTCAAAGGCATCTCTTTGAAGTCTCACTACTTCAAAGGCCCAACTGGGTATAAGTACTGGTTCCCTGACACCACCAAAGCAAAACACTTCTGGAACTGACGACATTCTACCAGGAAGAAGGACTGCTGGGCTGCTGCAGGGACTGCCACTTTGCTGAACTGCTTGATTGTGTTGGCCTGCTGCCTGTTGCTTCTTGTCGGGAAGTGAAAAGGACTGGACCTGCATTGCTACATCCCAGAACCTAAGTAATCTCCAAGGGCTTATTGGCCTGCTTCCTGTTTCTGAAGTCTCAGGCACATCAAAGATTTCACTTCAACCTACAAAACAGCACCTTGACTTAGCTTGCCGCAAGATTTGCTCTGCCAAGTTGTGCCAACCCAGTCCATGGCCCTTGGAAGTAAGTATAAACTGCTGCATCTGCCCGAACCTGTGCATTAATGCCATTGCGCTTTTCAGAATTGATGCAACTCAGGATCAATGCATCTCTGCTGTTGCGGGGACCCAACCGGTGCATCACACTTGGGACCACCATATCGTCTCTGGAACTACCGCTTCGGAACCATCACATTGCCGCCACTGCGTGGAGAAGATTGACGCATTGCCTCTCCAGTGTTGAGCAACCTGGCGCATTGCACTCTAAACCGCTGCACTTTGGGACCAGCGCTTCACTCATGGAAGCAACGCATCACCACACTTGCATTGGGAAATCCGGTGCAACCTCCCAACAGCGTGGGGATCACCGACGCATCACTCGCCTGGAACCCGCATTTCAAGGTTGTGACCAGGATAAAGGTGCCTTTACTCAGCGAGCCCTGCGTAAGTCCTGTCGCCAAGCTCCACTCCCCTGCAGTTGACCTGAATTCTTGACTATGTCCAGGTCCAACACAACTGGTTAACACTTTAAGCGCTATTTGCTTCTAAGCACAATTTTTGCAATTAATCTTTAAAAATTCATATCTTGACTTCTACTAGTTGGAATTTTTTACTTTTAGTCTTGGTTTATTTATAAAATTATTCTTTATTTTTCAAAATTGGTGTTGAGTCTTTTTGTGTTTTTTCCAGTGTGTTACTGTTTGATGTGTTGCACAACTACTTTACCCATTGCCTCTTAAGTTGAGCATGACTGCTCTGTGCCAAGCTACCAGAGGGTGAGCATAGGTTAATTTAAAATGTGATTCTGACTTACCCTGACTAGTTCCTTCTTGGACAGGGTGCATACCTCTGCTGGCTAGAGCCTCAATTTCTAACAGCAGTGTTTGTGAGTTCGCCAGGTGCATAGGTGAATAGCTCATACAGTCCAAGTATTGTCATTGTAATCTGATACCTGGGGTTCAAATTGGATTCTGGGATTAAGAGGATTACAGATGCCAGTATGAGAAGAAAAATCCTGGGCTAGGTGAGGTATGTGGAATCCGCCAGGAACTTGAAGCTGTGAGTTGTAAGAGAGCATTATCCTTTTATGTATTAAGTTCAACATATTGAACCACACTTCTGGCTTTAGGGTCTACAGCTACTCACATTGAACAAGGAGGCTTTGTATTTGCTGCAAATATAAACATGTTATTCACAAACACTAGTTTTGACCCCAGGAATTGCTAGCTGTGTACTGTACAAGTGTTTTTGTACCTTTGGAGTAGCGCTTACACACAGGGCTAGCACATAGGAGAAGGTAAGTATAGTCAGGAATAGTGCAGGACTAGTCAGAACACGAGTGAGCAAGGCACTAAAGGGTGACTAAGATGCCCTTGTTAAGCTTCTGTAATGAAACAAGAAGCCAGTGCCAGTTCCTCCTAAAGGGCGGAGGAGCATTGCCCCGCCTGCTGTGAGCGCAGCAGGTACATGTAAAAAAAATAATGATCATTATTATTATTTTATTATAGGTAGCGAGTGTCAGAGCGTGAGGGTGGAGGGTGTGGCTGATAGCAGGATCAGGATGACTTGTGAGGCTGGCATCCGGTGTGGAGAGCTCTTGATGAATTGTCCATATGTTTTGTGATGGCTAGCCCGACATGCGCACTTCAGACCATACTAATCCCAGTAGTGTTAAACTGCCTGGGGGTTGCATGCACAGGCACCTAGGCTCAAAAGGGGCGTGGGTTAGCCAACTCAAAGCAATCCTGCTGCTGCTGTCATGCTAAAAAAATACCATGAGAGCAGCTCAGGATTGGTTAGGTTTGCGTTGGCTGCAGGAAGTCAACCAACTTCCAGTTCTTCCCTTCACTCTGAATCCCTATCAGCCCTGAGTGCGTGCAGCACACACTTCCAGCCTCTGCCGGCACTTCCAGCCAGACTAAGATGCAGCGGCAGCTGTCACATACAAAAAGTGGTGGGGCAGGGGGTGCAGGAAGAGCGAGCGAGAGGGCACGGGGGACCGTCTATAATCATGATTTTATTTAAATGTAGAACTTACCTGCTGTTGGCCTCCTCCCAAGTCGCGCCTCTGGGGATCCACTGGACTCTCTGCACAGTGTACTTATTTTTATTACACTATATAGAAAAACCAGCTTACGACAACGTGTCTAAAGTAGAGCAAGAATAACAGGCATGATTGAGAAATTCTGAAGAGCACTGCCCCTTCCACAGGCCTCGGTCTGTTATGAAGTTCTCCGGTTGTACTGAATACGCAGCTACCTACGTCATTATCATATGAAATCTCTTTATTGATGTCATAACTACAAGTTCACAATTGCTTTATTAACCATCTGCTTTCTTAAATTTGTTTGAAAATGCACCATTTGCCCACACTTTTTTCAAATTTTCCATGGGGGGAAAAACCCCCCTGAACCCCACTTATAACAGTTTGGCTCGCCCCAGGGCACTCATCCAGAACTTTTACGCTGCACCTCTTTCAAATGTCACCAGCCGCCAATGCAAGAAGCGATGTATGAATAGACAACATTTGTTAGATAAGATGCATCCTTAGAGCAGCTAGTATTCATGTAGTCAACACTCAAACTTTGCAGCGCGTTCGCATCAGGTATATTCTTGGGAAAAGGGAGCGAGGGAGCGAGAAGACAGGCAGTGTGCAACATATGATGCTACACATGATGCCCTGTGAAGGGCATGGATGGTTCTCAAGCAAAAAGGTTCTTGAAGGGACCATTGTCAGTGTTTTCTCCATGTAAGTTACAACCTCTAGCCAAGGTTTGGCTTGGTTCCTGGAGTTGGGATCTATGTGGTCACTCCTCTGTCAAAAGAACTTGGTGTCTGGATCCTGAAATCCCAAAAGTTGTTGCCTGATTGAGTTAACTGATAGGTAACAGATACATGCTGGATGGATTTTGGCTTCCTGCTATATATAACCTTTGACCTAAAAGTGTCCTCCACCTCCCATTCCAGAAAGCTGCATATCCAGGAAACTGTCATGATATCTGTGGTGAATGTAGATGTGTGTGTTTTTATAGAGTGTGCAGAAGTGTGGTCATGGTGTGTGCATCAGTGCTGTGTGCCCCTTGGTGTGTTTGTGCATCGAAGTGTCTCTGGTAGGTAGATGGATGTGTGTCCATGGTGTGTGTTTGTTTGTGGTGTGTGTATTGAGGTACCACTACATTGTTGCCTGCATTATCTTTGCTTCCACAAACGTTATATTATACAAGAAGTTGCAAAAGGCTCTCAATGCTTGTTTGTGTGTTGTGCCTCCCTGAATGAAAAAAGCTAAGCTTTTATGAAATATGCAGGTTTTGACTGGAGTATAAATCACCATTGAGCACAACAAAAGTGCAAAACCAATAACAGGAAATGTAATGCAAATGTATTACAATCAGGGTGCAAATGTTACATACATAGAGTGCAGGCTATTTTTTCCTGCAAACATCTTTACAATTAGAATTATAGCTGTTTCAAATCTGGGTTAAAACCCTTCTGCTTTCATACTTGACCTTTGTGTGC